>NC_135817.1:81272709-81931896 GCF_964213995.1 Mustelus asterias
GGAAGCCAAAACTGAGGGCCATAAATATAAGAGAGTGGCTAATCAGTCAAATAAGGAATTCAGATTTTTTTTTAGCCTGAAGAATAATTGGAATATGGAACTTGCTACCCCGTGGCATTGGGCTGTATTCTCCCACACCAGCAGGGCTGAAGGTACAAGGGTGAGACAGCATGTAAAATCCAGCATTAGTCCTTCCTGCTGCAAATCTATCTGAAGTTTTATGAGTGCGGGGATGTAGTGGGTGTTTCGATGGTAGCCAGGTTTCTTAGAAAACTTAAAAGTGTTCCTTCAAAATTAAAACTCGCAAAGGCAAAGTTTCAGCTTAACACACACTAAAAATTTATTTAAAACATAAAATAATCGAAGAGAGCAAACGGAACAGTAACCTACGGCCAAAGGGAGGCCTGCGGATGGCGAGGTGGCGCAAACAAGTGCCACAAAGCCTCTCCCAAAGATCTGAGGCATTGAGCCAAAATACAATGCAATTATACTTTCTGCTTATCTCAGATTCTATTTAGCTTATTAACTAATTATTATATTAACTAATTAGCTTAATTTGATTTCACTTCATATTAACGTGTCTCCAAACCATGACAAATTACCTCAGCCAATTGCGATTTGCTACTTGACATAATGATATTCTATTTGTCCGTTTTTAATACCAGATCTCTTCTGGCATGGTCCACTTCCTTGTCTCCAAGGACGCCACAACCCAACTACTTTCCTAGCGGCACATTGTCAAGACAAAGATAGCATCAGTCTTGGGCCCTGAGGCTGGTCCTTTCCCAAGTTTGGACAATAGAAGCCTCATTGTTCGAACATGATTATGTTTCATTATCTGTCCCCAAATCCTGAAACTATTGTATTTTCTGCTGACTCAGCTATGAACCTCATTCACTATTTCTGCAACATTCGCCTTTTTGACTGAGGCAAGCAAATCTATCAAAAATACTTTTAAAATGTTAAAATACATCATTTAGTATTTCAATATGAAGATACTTAATACTTAAAATCATATTATATTCATATCATTCTTGTTAATGCATTCACATATGAGTAAACTGCCAACAAATCTTTCCTCGCCAGCTGTTGTTCGAACTAAGAATCTGCCTGGGATTTTGCTAGCCAACTCAGAATCTCCTTCCACAGGGGAGAAGACCCACTGGCCAGGGAGGCCCAGACACTTTGGGGAGCTCAGCAGCCCTAGCTCTACAGGCTGGTGTCTGGCAAGTGAGGAGGGAGTCAGGGAGCAGGAAACTACGTTGTGGCCCCTTGTGCCCAACTGAGGCAGCTTTCCCCTCAAGATCAATCAGGTTCCTTTGACCCCACCTCCCATCCTCTTGAACTCAGTCCCTCACTCTGCCTCACCCACCCACCCTCCCCCGCAAGATCTCCAACCCTGGATGTAGCTAGGCCCTCGCAGTGTGGCGTGACTGCCTGCAGTCCCGATAGTGGCCACCACCTTCAGCTGGCGCTGTTGGGATGACAGGTCTGCCAGCCAGCTGATTGGTCTGCAGTTCTCTAAATTTGGACTTCCTCCTGAGATAAGGCTGAATTAAATCAGTGGACGCATCACCCAGTGATAAATTAATGCTGGGTTGAATCTTGCACAGGCTTCTCCTCCACAGCATGCTAGCGAGGGGTGAGGGACCATGGTGCAGCATAAAAAACAACTCAAGGATGGAGCAAGTGGTACAAATGAATCAAAGAGAAAGTTAGATAAGCACATGATGGAGAAAGGAATGTGATAATGTGAGAAGCATTTTATATGGGAGCATCAAGTAGATAGGGGCATGCTGACACAGTGGTTAGCACTGCTGCCTCACAGCGCTATGGACCCGGGTTTGATTCCTGGCTTGGGTCACTATCTGTGCAGAGTCTGCACATTTTCCCCTTGTCTATGTGGATTTCCTCCGGGTGCTCCGTTTTCCTCCTACAGTCTGAAAGACGTGTTGGTTAGGTGCATTGGCCATGCTAAATTCTCCCTCAGTGTACCCGAACAGGCGCCGGAGTGTGGCGACCAGGGGATTTTCACAGTAACTTCATTGCACTGTTAATGTAAGTCCACTTGTGACACGAATAAATAAACTTTAAACTGAATGGCTTGTTTCAATCTTGTCAATGCCATTGGATCTTCAGGTCTCAGGTTGGCCCTGGGAATGAGGAACTATAGTTACGACGAGGAGCTTTAATAAGAGGTTTGCAGGACCACATAGGGTGAATAAGAAAGGAGGTTTCCTCTGGCACCTCTGCACTAATTCACCAACCAAATGAAATTCGCCACAGTGGGGAGAAATGTTTAGAAACCCTTCTTTACACTTAACTGGTGGAACATGGGATGTTTTGCCACAGGATGTACTCGGGGGAGGGCCCATTTCATTTTTTTTAACAGAATAGTGGTGAAAGCCGATGACAATGTAGAGTTCTGGGGAGAGAGCAGCAAGGCAATAGGATTAGGCTTGGGCTTATCCAGTCAGCAGACACAATGGCCCAAAGAAACTTGTGTGCTTCTCTGGCTCGAACTGTTACTTCTTCTCCCGAAGACACTCATTTGAACAGTGAATCCTAATATTTATTTTCTTCAATTTCCTCCTCAACATCTAAGTTTTTTCAAAGGCTCACAGTGACTGCTGCACTGGGTTTAAGGGAAAGCAGATTCGGTATACGAGGGAGAAAGGAATAGGAGGTTTAAACACAGACAAAGAGCAAAGAACAGCTCAGCACAGGAACAGGCCCTTCGGCTCACCAAGCCTGCGCCGACATTTCTTTACAGTTTATTTATTAGTCACAGGTAAGGCTTACATTAACACTGCAATGAAGTCACTGTGAAATTCCCCTAGTCACCACAGTCCGGCGCCTGCTCCGGTCAATGCACCTAACCAGCATGTCTTTCAGTATGTGGGAGGAAACCGGAGCACCCAGAGGAAACCCACGTAAACACGGGGAGAACATGCAAACTCCACACAGACAGTGAACCAAGCCAGGAATCGAACCCGGGTCACTGCGCTACCGTGCTGCCCATATGACGCCTTTCTAAACTGAAGACGTTTTGCCTCCACATGGTCCGTATCCCTCTGTAGACATGGACCAGTTGGACTGAGCAGCTTGTTTCTATGTAATTTTCAGGTCATTATTTGATTTTTTTTAGCCAACTTAGTTGCCACAAAGTTGTATAATAGGATTAGAATAGTTGGGTGGTTTGATTTTGACCAGCGCAGATATGATGGGCCAAAGGGCCTTTCCCTGTGCTGTATACCTTGATGACTCCATAACACGAGATTGCAAAATTTGCTTAGCTGCATTTTATTGATGGGCTGTTAAAAAAAATCAGTCAAGCATTTAATCCCTCCCCGCCCCCCACCACATGTATCGGTATTTTTAAGAAGGTCCAGTACAAGCTAATGGCTATTACAGAGCAATGAATTAACTTTAAATGGATTGCAATCTAAAGGTTGACTACAGCAGCAATTCCATTCGAAGGAATTATACACTTGGAGAAAAATACCACAGAGTTTAATTGATTTGACAATGTTGTGGATGTGCATGGGTGGGGTTGAGATGTCCGAAAGCTACACATGGCTACGTGGGTCAAAGGTTGGATAAATTATAATGCAATCCAGGACTTCAATATCCTACAGCGATAAGAAATGCATTTCAAACAAAAATAAAATGATGCAGATGCTGGAAATCTGAATTGGAGGCATAAAATGTCGGAAACACCGGTGGCACAGTGGTTAGCATTGCTGCCCCGCAGCGCCAGGGACCCGGGTTCAATTCCCTGCTTGGGTCACTGTCTGTGTGGAATTCGCACATTCTCCCCGTGTCAGCTTGGGTTTCCTCCGGGTGCTCCGGTTTCCACCCACATTCTGAAAGACGTGCTGGTTAGGTGCATTGACGCGAAGAGGCGTCAGAGTGTGGTGACTAGGGGAATTTCACAGTAACTTCATTGCAGTGTTAATGCAAGTCTTACTTGTGACTAATAAATAAACTCTAACTGAGATCAGGCAGCACCTCTAGGAATCTAATATCCTAAGAAGTCTTAAAAATGACAGCCGATAATTACCAGGGAGAAAGGGGAGCAAAGGGTGTGGTGTCCAGGTGAGGAATTATTTGATAGATTAGAATCCCTGCAGTGAAGAACGGGGCCATTTGGCCCATCGAGTCTGCACTGACCATAGTCCCACCCCGGCCCTATCCCCGTAACCCCACATATCTACCCTGCTAACTCCCCTGACACAAGGGCCAATCTATCTTGGCCAATCCACCTAACCCGCACATCTTTGAACTGTGGGAAGAAACCAGGGCACCCGGAGGAAACCCACGCAGACACAAGGAGAATGTGCAAACTCCACACAGACAGTGACCCAAGGCCGGAATTGAACCCGGGTCCCTGGCGCTGTGAGGCAGCAGTGCTAACCACTGTGCCGCCCGGATGGTGAAGGCATAGAGTTCCCACTCAGTTTTGCTGGTTGGATTTTCTTCACAATGCACCTGAACTCACCATAACCATTGCAAACGATCAAGGAATCCTGGTGAAAACTGCATTGGGCACAAATAGGCTGGTATTTTACAACCTCGCTTGGGTGAGGCTCACAAAATCCCCCCCCGAGGCCAATGGGGAATTCCGTTCTGCGAGCCTCGCTTGCCCCGAGTCCAGGGCGGACGAGGCGGTAAAATTCTGGCCTTCGACTCCAGCATCTTTGACATGAGTTTTAGAGACATTACACTGGAAGGGAGCTATGCATTCCAATTCCTTTCTTGAAGGTGACCACTGAATCTTTTACATCACCCTCTCAGAAAGTGCATCTCACTGTCTAACCCAGTGCATCCTGAGCTATTTCCTAGTGTGACCCACTTTAACACTCAAATATTCATGTGAACCCAATTGCCAACAAAAACAAGAATAAAGGAACAGAGTAACACTCAGTACATAATTATTCAAGTGTGTGCCTTAAAAATCAAATAATAAACCATATCAATATGAAAATCTGTATTTTTAAGTACTTTGTATTTAAAGGCATGGTGGCACAGTGGTTAGCACTGCTGCCTCACAACGCCAGGGACACAGGTTCAATTCTGGCCTCGGGTGACTGTCTGTGTGGAGTTTGCATGTTCTCCCCGTGTCTGCGTGGGTTTCCTCCAGGTGCTCCGGTTTTCTCCCACAGTCCAAAGATGTGCATTGGCGTTGGCCAAGCTAAATTTGCCCCTTAGTGTCCCAAGGTGTGTAGCTCAGAGGGATTAGTGGGGTAAATATGTGGGGTTATGGGGATAGGACCTGGGTACAATGCTCTATCAAAGAGTCGGTGCAGACTCAATGGGCCAAATGGCCTCCTCCTGCACTGTAGGGACTCTATGATATTACTTTATGTACTCACCAGTCCATTACTTCATCTGAGCTGCTCCAGCTCATGAACCTTGACCAGGAAGCAGCAAATACTATTGACGTTCACATTTGTGTTCAGCGTTACTGTTACACGGCCGATTACATTATGACAGCATCACACCATCATTCCCCTAAAGGCCATGTTGACATCATTGATTTTAATAAGAGACGAATCAAATAAACTTTTAAATTTTTCGACTGAGGCTTTCAAACGGCATAAAATGATATTCCTAGTCCCAGAGGCAACAGTTTCACGGTGGATTTTGATGCAGACAATTCAGCTTTCAAGTAAAATACATTTAATTCACAAGGTAAGTAATTTACCTGAATGTGGAGCTATACTCCTCCCAGCCAGGGGAGTGTGGAGCATTCCTGTTCTGGCACAGAGCATAACGTGCGGCGATTACTGCTCACTGAGGTTTCAGCCACCCTCTCTCCATAGTCTCTGGTGATAAAGAGTCAGTGAAGCCCCTCTCCCCACTTTGCCTGCACACACAGCATCACTGACAGTCTGAACCCAAGGCAGACTGAGTCCTTGAGGAGTACAGTGAAAGTAGGAAGGAACTTAAACGTGGAATTAGGAGAGCTAAAGGGGGCCATGAAATGTCTTTAGCAAACAGATCAAGGAGGATCACAAGGCTTTTTATGCATACATTAGGAGCAAGAGGGTAGCAAGAGAAAGAGTAGGCCCACTCAAGGACAATGGAGGGAAGTTATGCGTGGAGCCACAGAAGTGGGTGAGATCCTTAATGAGTACTTTGTGTTGGTATTCACCAAGGAGAAGGACATGATGGATGCTGAGGTCAGGGATAGGTGTGTGAATGCTCTCGAGAATGTCAATATATCAGTATCATAATTATACATTTACAAAAATCATTTGTCCATCTATTCTGCTAATCCTAGACGGAGTGAACCAATCATTTTAGTATGAATCATTTACATTGGCCAATGACATTCTATTCTCTGGCAGCATGAGAATACCTAGGTCTGTTGAGTCTGGAAGTTCTTGCCCACTGTCTCCTAGCAACCTTAATACGCAAGTCCGTAGAGTTCAAAAGTTTATTTTCCCATTATTTACTTCAAAGAACAAAGAACAAAGAACAGTACAGCACAGGAAACAGGCCCTTCGGCCTTCCAGGTCTGTGCCGCTCCTTGGTCCAACTGGACCAATTGTTTGTATCCCTCCATTCCCAGGCTGCTCATGTGACTATTCCCTTACTGGGAAAATGTAATTTTTCTATTCATTCTATAGCCTGGGAAGTTTGTACTTTCTAAAGCTGATGAGATAGTTCTCAGTATTGTTTTCAAGGAATGTTGTTCTTCTTACTTTGCTATATCCCGTCATGCTTAGAGCAGCATGTAATTAGCCAAGATGTATGCTTTAATACAGAATATAATATGTGTTTCAAAAATACATGTTTAAATTCTCTAACAGTGGTTATACGTGTTTCGATGCAAACAGTACTTTTGTAACATCAGGTACTTTGTGAGTTTTCGACACTATATTCACTCTAAATTAGCCTATTCTGATCAATTAGTCTTTTTAGTCCCAGGTTATCCGAAACCCTCTCACAAGCTTGTTCTTGTGCTGTACTATTCTTTGTTCCTTGTTCTAAACCTCCTCCGTCCCCTTCTTAAAGCCTTCACATCTTTTCTGACATGTGGTGCGCAAAATTGGATGCAAAACTCCAGCTGGGACAAAATTAGAGTTTTATATTGATTCAGTACAACGTGTTTGGTTTTGTACTCTATTGCTCAATTTATAAAGCTTGGGGTCTTATATGCCAATTGCTTTGTTAACCTGCCCTTCGGCCGTCAAAGTTTTGTACACAAACAGCCCCCAGTTATCTCTGTTAATGAGCTCCCATTAAAATTTGATCATTTTAGATTCCCCTGTCTCTCTTCATTCTCCTTACCGAAATACATCACCTAAAAATTTTCCATCTGCCATGGGTCCATTCATTCTACTGTCTGTTTATATCCTCTTGAAATCTATCATTGTCTTCCTCATTTTACTAATTCATCTCTCATTCTAAGCACTGTGTCATCTTCCAACTTTTCAAATTGTCTCCTGTACCCCAAGGTCAAGTCATTAAAAGCAATGGCCCTGGTACTGAAGCTTTGGGGACACAACAGTGCACTGCACAGGGCCATAAGGGATCCACATCTGGAACACTGTGCACAGTTGTGGTCTCATTATTTGAAAAAGGATATAATTGAATTTGAAGCAGTTCAGAGATGGTTCACTTGATTCATTCCCGGGATCAGGGGCTTATCTTACGAAAAGATATTGGACTAGTTGCCCACTGGAGTTGAGAAGAATGAGAGATGATCTTACTGAAATATATAAGGCCTTGAGGGGACGTGATGGGATGGATACCAGAAGGATGTATCCCCTTGGGGGACAGACTTAGAAATAGGAGACAAATTTCGAAAACAAGAGGTCTCCCATTTAAGATGGAGAAGAGGAGATCTTTTTTTCCCCTCAGAGGGTTGTCTATCTGTGGGATTCTCTTGCCCAGTGGTGGCTGGGTCATTGAATTGATTCAGTGCTGAGTTAGATAGATTTTTGATTGACAAGGGAGTTGAGGAGGATGGACGGAAAATTGGAGTCGAGGCCACAACCAGATCAGCCAGGATCTTATTGAATGGCGGAGCAGGCTCGAGGGACCGAATGGCTACTCCTGCTCCTAATTTCTATGTTCCCATGTTTCAGTCTGAGAAACAGTCATCCACCATAACCCACCATTTTATTCCTTCGCCAATTTTGTCTCCATGTTGCCACTGCCCCCTTTCTCATCCCCCATGGTTTAACTTTGCTCACAAGTCTTTTTAAAAGTTTATGAACATGATGTCAAGTGTGATAACCATATTAAGCTTCCTGGAACATTATCAAAAAGTATAAGCAAGTCAAGTAAAATAGGATTTGCCCTTTACAGTTTATTTATTAGTGTCACAAATAGGTTTACATTAACACTGCAATGAAGTTACTGTGAAAATCCCCTAGCTGCCACACTCTGATGCCTGTTCGGGTACACTGAGGGAGAATTTAGCACGTCCAATGCACTAACTGGCAAGCCTTTTGGACTGTGGGAGAAAACCAGAGCACCCGAAAGAAGCCAACGCTGACACGGAGAGAATGTGCAGACTCTGCACAGACAGTCAAATTCTCCCCGTGTCTGCATGTGTTTCCTCCGGGTACTCTGGTTTCTCCCCACAGTCCAAAGATGTGCAGGTTAGGCTGATTGGCCATGATAAATTGACCGTAGTGTCAGGGGATTAGCAGAGTAAATATGTGGGGTTACGGGAATAGGTTCTGGGTGGGATTGTGGTCGGTGCAAACATGATGAACCAAATGGCCTCCTTCGATATTATAGGGATTCTATGATTCTATGACAGTCAGCCAAGCTGGGAATTGAACTTGGGCCCTTGACGCTGTGAGACAGTAATGCTAACAACCGTGCCACGGTGCTGTACAAATGCATGCTGGCTTTTCTTTATACATCCAAACTTGTCCAAGTAACTGTTAATTTTCTTCCAGATTTTTTTTGACAAGCTTTCCCACCACAGATAATAAACTGGCCTCTACATGCTAAAGCTCCAGTGCCACACACTGAGGGAGTGCCACACACTCTGAGGTACTGTCTTTCTGATGAGACATTAACTAGTCTGCCCTGTTGGCCGAATATACAAACTTCCCACTGCCTCAGAAAAGCAACCAGCATAATCAAGGACCCCACACACCCCTGACATACTCTCTTCCACCTTCTTCCATGGGGGGAAAAAATACAAAAGTCTGAGGTCAAGTACCAACCAACTCAAAAACAGCTTCTTCCCTGCTGCCTTTTCAATGGACCTACCTTATATTAAGCTGATATTTCTCTACACTCTAGCTATGACTGTAACACTACATTCTGCACCTTCTTTCCTTCTGCCGTATGTACTCTATGAATGGGATGCTTTGTCTGTATAACGCGCAAGAAACAATACTTTTCACTGTATACTAATACATGTGACAATAATAAATCAAATCAAACCAAAAAAAAAATCCCAGGCACTGCTTTGAAGAAGAACTGGGGAATTCTCCAACAGTCAGGTGACCAATGTTTATCCTTCAAGCAAGCAATATTAAAATAGGTTACTTGCGCTGTTTATGGCAACATTCTTACGTGTAACTTTGGTGTTGCTTTTCATTCCATCAATGACAGTATTTCAGAAGTACTTCAGTTTGTTGTAAAGCACTTTGGGCTGTCCTAAGGTCGTGGAAGTGGCTATATAAATGCAAGGCATTCTTTCCTGGGGATCCTTTCCCCCATTATGGTCAAAATGTAACACCGAACAACTCAGCATCAGAGCATTGTGCAAACAAAAAGCCAAATTTAGTGTCACCCATTGTCGTGCCAGAGTAGGACTCATGATGGCGACAGTCTGTCCACTTGTTGCACTGTTCGCTGTCACTGCTTTTACACCAACATGTTACGCAAAGGCTCCACTCGCCAATTTGCCTCAACAAATAATGTTTTGTTGTTGCTTCAGTGGGTCTTGTTTCAAAATCAGGGGTGACCAATCTTGGGGGTGCGGGCAGGGGGCTGGTGTTAGTGGGGGGCTGGGAGAGTGAACCTTCTCGAGCTGGTGAGGCATTTCAATGGTTTGATGGCATTTACAAACTACCTGAGCTTTGTTCATGCAGTTATAATTGTTCCTCATTGAGACGTGATGTCCGATATATAAAAATATATACTGAAAGGCCGGCCTGTTTAACTTGCAGCACTCTGGTAGAAAGTGAGTGCAGTAACTCTTGAGCAGAGGTAAGTCAGGCAGAGACAAAGTTCCACTTAGCGTTCCATTCATGGGAAAGGGATGAATTAAGCAATGACCAGTACATTGCCTAGCAGGCGTCAATTTCACCCGCCTCTCGCCAAATCGCAGCAGCTGTGTGGGACCTGGCTCTCGGAACTGCCATCAACTTGGCATCGATCCACTCAGTAACCAGTCAGTCAAGAGGCTTCAGTGGTTTGTTACGTGACCCGAATGCCTAAAAGGGGTGGCCTCAATTCTTCTGATTGCTATCACGTAGCTCGCAACATGTAAACAAGGCAAACAGGGAACTGAAGTGAGTGAAGTTGAAGCAATGTAAGAAATGATGCAGCTGCCTATGGCCGAACAAATCCCATCTTCTGCTCTTTATGGAGAAATTTTAGTTCACTTGGAACAATCATTTCCTCTTTTTCTCTTATTTTTCTTTTATGTTTTCTTGTTTGTGCTTTCCCATTCACTTTTTCCTCTCTTTATGCTCCCTCTCTTCCTTTCTCTCTCTCTTTCTCTCCTTTTCCTCTCTTTCTCTCCGTCTTTCTCTCTCTCTTTCTCTCCCTCTTTCTGTCTCTCTTTCTCTCTCTCTTTCTCTCTCTGTCTCCTTTTCCTCCCTCTCTTTCCCTCTCTTCTCTCTATCTTTCTCTCTTTTTCCCTCTCTCTCTTTCTCTCTCTTCTCCTCTCTCTTGTCCCCTCTCTTTCTTCCTTTCTCTCTTTATTCCCTGCTCTTTCACCCCTCCCCCCTTTCACCCTTTGTCTCTGGCTCTCTTTCTCCATCTCTCTCTCTCTCTCTTTCCCTCCTTATCTTTCTCATTGTTTCTTTCACTGTCGAGCACTCAACCAAAGACTATCACCAAAGGGTGTGAGACCAAATGGGAGAGATGCACCTCTGCTGTCACACTACGCCACCCCCTCCCCCCCCTCCCCCCCATCCCCAACTCTCCACCAAGTGGCCATTCCTCATGGGTGAGACTCGGTGGTGCACCATGAATGGGTGACTGTGAGTGCCAGGGACCCGGGTTCGATTCCCGGCTTGGGTCACTGTCTGTGCAGAGTCTGCACATTCTCCCCATGTCTGTGTGGGTTTCCTCCAGGTGCTCCGGTTTCCTCCCACAGCCCGAAAGACGTGTGGTTAGGTGCATTGGCCGTGCTAAATTCTCCCTCAGGTGCCGGAGTGTGACGACTGGGGGATTTTCACAGTAACTTCATTGCAGTGTTAATGTAAATCTACTTGTGACACTAATAAATAATCTTTCAAAATTTAAGAACAAGCTCACTCTGGCAGAAGTCACCAAATGAGCAGGCAGAAGATACTGAGGCGAATGTGGTGCAAGGTGGCGTGGTCTTTCTGCCTCAGTATCACACCGTGCATTGCATTTCCCCATGTTGCTGGTTCTTAATGTTGACAGAAAGACATTAAGACTATTTCAGACACAGAATCATACAGCACAGAAGGAAGCCACTTAACCCCAGTCAAATGAAAGTTTTTTGGCTGCTTCATACAAATAGCTGACTGAGTCGATTGTGCTCAAGATTCTAATCAAATTAATTAAATGGAAAAATGGAACATTTAACAGTTGAAAGGAGATTAGTGAATTAAACTTACTTGCAAGCTGTTAAAAATATCTTGGAAGGAATTACAATTTATTTTGGGGATACCATTTCCCTAAGCCTCGTATCCTGAACGATTGCTTGCTTTCCGAGTTGGAACAGGGCAAATCTTTGGGTGACTATGTGCAACGTCAGGGAGAGAAATCATTCGCCTGAGTGACTCTCCTATTTTTGGGCCTCTTATTGCCCTTTTCCCACTTAAACTTCAGCGGCAAGGTGGCACAGTGGTCAGCACTGCTGCCTCAGAGTGCCAGGGACCCGGGTTTGATTCCCGGCTTGGGTCACTGTCAGTGTAGATCTGCACATTCTCCCCGCGTCTGTGTGGGTTTCCTGCGGGTGCTCCAGTTTCCTCCCACAGTCCGAAAGATGTGCCAGTTAGATGCAATGGCCATGCTAAATTGTCCCCCAGTGTACCCGAACAGGCGCTGGAGTGTGGTGACTCAGTGATTTTCACAGTAACTTCACTGCAGTGCTAAAGGAAGCCTAATTGTGATACTAATAAATGACATTTTTAAACTCAATTCCCTAAACAATCACAGAAAGGTCTTCGGAAAGTGATAACCCCCATGATAACCTCCATTGTTGGCATCTTGCGAGAAATAACATTGGATTTTCTGTAGCATGGGTCATTAATATTAAGAACAGCACTGATAAAGTGCAGTGTGGTTTTTGTGCAACCTATAGATGATCCCACCACGATGATTCAACAGCATGGTACAATATTGTTAATTTGACAGGAAAATATCCCTTTCCTTCTTTATGACACTGTGCAGACAATAATACTGATTTCAATGACTGCCTTGGTCCTCATTAACATGTTCTGCACATTACACCATAGGGACACTGTGATAGTACGGTTCATATTTGTGGGAAAGATTCACGACTTACAACCCAGATAAACTGCACAAGATAATTTCCATTCTGCAAAAGTAGAAGGAAACTTTCTTCTGCTCGGTTGCATGATATTATTTAACATAATTATTTCACACAAGGGGCATAATTGGATTCTACTCTATCAGAAAGATCAATTGACTCCTGAGAAACAAAGTAGAAAGATTGAACGACATAGCTTTTCATTGTCAGTGAGAAGTGTTGGAGCCCTCAGGTGTCTCTGTGCAGCACATCTTTTAAGAAGTGGAAGACAAAGACTGAACGGTGCACAATTGCACGTGTTTTCTTCATCAGCAAGTCTGAAGACTCTTGTTGCTTCTCTCTAGAATATCTTTTTAATAACTACTTTGCAATACAACTTTATCACAATATTTCTATCAATGCCTCACAAAACTCATACAAAACACCGAGGTAAAGTGGGATAATAGGTAAGTGGACAACAGGACAAAGTCGAATTCAATGGAAATGACCCATGAGAATCACGTTCCGTGTTAAACAGGTTACTGCTTCACTATGAGTCCATTACGTACTCCTGTCCTGGCAATTTGACCCCACAAACCCTGCTCACCATAAACTTTCATTTGCAATAATATTAACAGAACTCCAGATATGATTCCACCATTCTTTCTCAAAATAATTATGGATGGCAAGGGTCATCTCGTCCAGCTGAACTTATCCATCCAGAATGACATATGGGCATAAGGCATTAAGAGCAAGAGTAGGCCATTCAACCCCCTTGGGCCTGCTCCACCGTTTGATAACTTTGCCTCCATTATACCAGTGACTACAGCTCAAATGTATTTAATTTGTTGTGAAGTGAGATTTGAGACATTGTGAAAGGTGTTGTATAAATGTCATGAACTTTATAGCTAACCTCTCCCAACCCCATCTCCAACCTCCTCTCCTCATATTCCCCCAAATCCCCCTCTAGGTAGCCCAAACCCTCCTCTAATCCCGAAAATGGTGGAAAATCTCAGCAGGTCTGACAACATCTGTGGGGAGAGAATAGAGCCAACGTTTTGAGTCTGGATGACCTTTCGTCAGGGTCTGTAGTTTTTGTTTCAGATTCCAGCATCTGCAGTATTTTATCTCCTTTTGCCTCCCCTAATGTTCTCCCAAAACCCTTTCCGAACTCCCCCGACCCCTCTAACTTCCTCCAATCCCCTTCAACTTCCCCCACCCCCTAAACTACTCCCACCACCATCCAATACCTCACCCATTCCCAAAAGGGCCTTTGTGCCTTCCTCTGACCTCCCCCAGTAACCTCCTCTCCCCATCTTCCCACTATCCACTTTCAACCTCCTGCCCACCCCCAATCTCTCCGCCCTCCCTCCTCTCCAACCTTTCCCAACACCTCGCCTCACCCCCACACACAAGCGCACTCACTCACTCACACACACAGACACACTCGCTCTCTCGCATGCGCACACACACGCGCATACCGAACTATTTCTGAAATCGTAGGGATTTCACTTGCAATTTTTGAATGGGACAGCTCTCTTGACAGTTCCTACACCGCTGCCACTGATCGTCAGGCAGTTTTGTGGTTTTCTAGTTGGCTTTGCAAAAGAAAGAAATGTCAGAACGCAAACCTGTCCGGAGGATGGAAGCAGCAGCAACTAGCAAAGCTAACCCGACACACCGACTGACCGGGTTTAAAATAAAATCAAAGCCTCCAGTCTGACAGTGACAATACCTCTTCAGGCAGCTTTTAAAGTCTGAAGGTCTGGCTGGACTTCATGAAAACTGCATTTAAAACCTTGAACTAGGGCATCCCTTACCCGCAGGCCCTGGTGTTCAGCACTGTTTAAATACCACCACCCTGGTCGCCCCCCCCCCCCCCCCCCCCCCCCCCCACCCCACTCCTCCCCCGGTCACGTGATCATTCTGATGTGGGCCCACAGCACTAAATGGCTGATAATTGCCAATCAATTCTTAAACTCTTGGATCTGTCTGGAAAAACAATTGAATGTTAATGACGCAGGCTGCTATTAATATGTAAATCTGCCGCCAATCGGGGTAATTGAGAGATTTCCGAACCTTTGGGTTGAATGACGTCACTCTCCCATTTGCTTCACATCAATGGCATCTTGCCCTTAGCCTCCTTGTTATTTTTAAGAATATTGGACTTATACATTAATTGTCCATTAAACTCATCGCAGAAACTCAAATCCGGTAATTAAGGACAAGAATATCCTCTTAATTACATGATAATTATTGGATCCCTCCAGCTCAGTAAGGGAACAATTTAAACTCTGGAGCCCTTTCTTTACTTTTATTTTGTTACAATCTCTACAGTGGAGAAATTCAAACTTCCAATTATTAGCTGAAAGTATGACATGTCAAGATTTCACATCTTCAAAGAACTTCCACAGTATCAATGACCAAAGACAAAATATATTAATTGAATGCCATTTTATTTTTCTTGACAATTCATCCTTTGCACAACCAAACAGAATTTGCTTATTCAACAACAGAAACAGAAAATTCTGACAGCATCTGTGGAGAGAGAACAGAGCCAACGTTTTGAGTCTGGATGGCCCTTCATCAGAGCTGGAATTGGCTCTGCATTTCCAACCTTTCTCTCACGGCCAATTCTAGAGGCTTATCATTGGACTCAGCAGGGACCTGGTCTCCCAGTGTCAGACTTTGGTCGTCACTGATTCCGCCTGCTGTGGACCCGTGTCCGTGTGACGATTACCAGATTGTTAACCCGAACCTACTCTGGAACTAGATTCCATTGAGCTGTGAGTATCTGGGCTGGTGAAGAGTGCAAGTGAACACAATGACAGAACTTCATAGGATAGGTGTTCTGCATCCTCATCTGAGCTGCCCTGGAGGTTGAGGCACTTGCTGGAGGGCTTGTACCTTGGCCTTTCTTGCTGGCAGGTGGATTGGAGAGAAGAGTGAAATAGTGATTGACTAAGCAGGCTCCAATAGGTCATCAGGTCATAGAGGTTTTCAACATGGAAACAGGCCCTTCGGCCCAAATTGTCCATGCCGCCCCTTTTTTTGAAACCACGAAGCTAGTCCCAATTGCCCGTGTTTGACCCAAATCCATCTCTGCCCATATTACCCATGTAACTATCTAAATGCTTTTTAAAAGAAAAAATTGCACCTGCAACAATTTTCCTTTACCTTATTCCAATTGTTTGTGGACATCATTCTGAGGTTGTAAAGTTGAGGATCAGGAAAAGGAACAAATATTCACCTGACATGAATAGAGGTTGTTTGATTGAATTTAGAGTTAAGTGTTTGGAGATTCCACAGTAGGGTCCTTTCACAATAACATTAGCAGGATATTCACATCAAGATATAACAACTTCAGATAATTTGCTCTATGCCACCTCGACCCCTTTGTTTTCATTCTATTTTATTTAATTTTTTACTGTTCTCTACCTTTTATTTCTTTATTGCCTTTCTTCATTTTTCTTCCCCCCCAACTCTTTCCCCCTACTTTATCCCCTTTCCTTACCATTTCTCCCCCTTTCTAAATTTTACATCTGTCCCATCCATTCCTCCCCCCCTCCCCCAACATCTTATTTTAGCTTCTCTGCCATTTGTCCATTCACAATCTTTATTCTCTCTCTGGGCTGCCATTAGCAGTCTTTCCCCCTTGTTTTTGTGGCTATGACTCATCTTTCATTCCCTCCTCCTGCAGTATAAATATCTTCCACTTTCTATGCCTTTTAGCTTTGACAAAGGGTCATCTGGACTCGAAATGTCAACTCTTTTCTCTCCTTACAGATGCTGCCAGGCCTGCTGAGATTTTCCAGCATTTTCTCTTTTGGTTTTATTTTAGCAGGACATTTGCCGAGGTGCTGATATCGACCATTGCTACTCTCTCCTTCATACTTCTACCAATCTCCAGCTGGAGTTATGAAGAACCCACAAAGATTGTCAGACCCAATTGTCATTTTGGAGCTTTAATCACTAATCTCATTAACCCCCCACTCCATCAGTTCAAAAATTCAGAACGGAGACTCCTTTGAATTTTAGCCACTAACCTCTTAAACCAGTGCTTCAGATGTTCAGATCAATGTGCAGTGTCAGGGGGAGGTGGAGAACCACAATTCTTCCAATAATGTTAACTCTTTCAATGCCACGGCATTCATAGCTAGGGTATTTATTCATCGACAACAGTCCTTCTAGAAAAGGCAGCGCTACAATCGGGAAAAAAGAAAAGGTTCTCAATTATATCACACATTTCATGATATCAAGATAGATAAAAGAACAAAGAACAAAGAGGACAAAGAACAATACAGCACAGGAATAGGCCCTTCGGCCCACCAAGCCTGCGCCAATACACGCTTTCTATCCCTCTGTTCGCCTCCTGATCATGTCTGTCAAGATACAGCTTGAATGTGGCCAATGTGCCTGCTTCCACATCTCCATTGGCAGTGCGTTCCAGGCACTCACCACCATCTGTATGATAAACTTTCCCCGTACATCTCTCACATTGAACCTGTGCCCTCTTGTAGTCAACCCTTTCACCCTGGGGAAAGAAAAATCTCTGACTATCCACCCTATCTATGCAGTTCAAGCCAATGAAGAAATGTCTGAAGTGTAGTTGCTGTTATAACTTACAGAACATGTGGCAATGAGATCAGATAATTGTTTTTTAGGTGTGGGTTATAGGATCAATATTGGCCAAAACACATGGAAATCTCCACTACTCATTTATTTTCAAATATGCCATGGAATTCTTTTAACACCAAACTGACTGGGCAGATGGAGCCTCAGTTTAATGACACATCTGAAAGACAGAACCTCTGGTGGCACAGAGTTACCACAGTACTGGATTCAGTGTGTTTCAGCCTCTGCAGTAGGACTTGAACCCATCACCTTCTGACTCCAAAAAGAATGAGTCTCCTACTGAGCCATGATTGAAACTAAGTAGAGACCTCCTGTGGGTCAGGATTTTTTAATATTCATTCGTGGACATGGGCGTCGCTGGCTAGCCAACATTTATTGTCCATCCCTAGTTGCCCTTGAGAAGGTGGTGGTGAGCTGCCTTCTTGAATCATTGCAGTCCACATGTTGTGGGTTGACCCACAATGCTGTTAGGGAGGGAATTCCAGGATTTTGACCCAGCGACTGTGAAGGAACGGCGATATATTTCCAAGTCAGGATGGTGAGTGGCTTGGAGGGGAACTTGCAGGTGGTGGTGTTCCCAAGTATCTGCTGACCTTGTCCTTGCAGATGGAAGTGGTAGTGGGTTTGGAAGGTGCTGTCTAAGGATCTTTGGTGAATTGCTGCAGTGCATCTTGTAGATAGTACACACTGCTGCTACTGAGCGTCGGTGGTGGAGGGATTGAATGTTTGCAGATGTGGTGCCAATCAAGCGGGCTGCTTTGTCCTGGATGGCGTCAAGCTTCTTGAGTGTTGTTGGAGCTGCACCCATCCAGGCAAGTGAGGAGTATTCCATCACACTCCTGACCTGTGCCTTGTAAATGGTGGATAGGCTTTGGGGAGTCAGGAGGTGAGTTGCTTGCCTCAGTGTTGCTAGCCTCTGACCTGCTCTTGTAGCCACTGTGTTTATGTGGTGAATCCAGTTGAGTTTCTGGTCAATGGTAACCCCAAGGATTCAGTGATGGTAACACCATTGTTACATTGTTACAGGTTATTTCATGGTCGGGGCCAGGTGGACCTTTTTCTTGAACCGCCACTGTCCGTAGGGCATGGTGGACATCCCATATCTTTCATCTAATAACTATGAAACAATGGCAATGTTCATCCAGTTCAAGATGGCAGAGAACGTGGGAGGTCTCAATTCTCCTGCAACTATAGATTACCCCTATGGGTGGCAGAAGTCACAGGGAAGGGAAATGCTGTTGAAGTCACCTTGAATCAGCCATGCAGGACATTTGCACGCTGGGGTTGGGGGATTGTTGGATGTTGCTGATTACTAACTACCTGCCATGTTTGCCCAGCACTGTAATTACAATGAAAAATAATTCTTTGTATATTCAGTGCTTTGAGATGCTTAGAAGAGATGTCATTACACACTATATAAATACCAGTTTATCCATTCTCAAATAGGGTTCTCACCATATACAGGCAAATTTGTCACATATTAATCATTAATTTTTCTTTCGGAGAATCACTTTGAAGATGATGCTGGAAAGGTAAACATTTAAAATCCACATTAATAGACAATAGCACTTACACTGCTTAATGCACTGATTGGAGTAAACCACAAAGGAATAGAACATACCATAAAGCCAGGTCTCTCTCAATCCTTCACTAATTACCTTTACTTAATTTATTATCTAATTAAGTTTTTAATGAGTGATGTAAAGACAATGCATTATGAAGACTTGGCTGTGATTTAATTCCTAATCAGCAATTTCAGGTCAGTTATAAATCTCGTACTGAAGGTCTTGATAATGTATCTCTTGACAAAATGTTTTTTGTTCCGAGATTGGAAATCTCCCCTGCAGCCGAGCTGTTGAATCTGTGACATCTTGTTCAAAGTCATTGTTTCTCCAGCCCTCCAAAGGCACTATTTCTTATTGGTTCTTGGGAAGTGGTGCGTCAGGGTCACATTTTGTTTGCCCGGTGCTGTTGTGTCTTTCTACCGCACTTTAGGAAGGCGTCAAGGGCGGTACGGTGGCACAGCGGTTAGCGCTGCTGCCTCACAGTGCCAGGGAGCCGGATTCAATTCCCAGCTTGGGTCACTGCCTGTATGGAATTTGCACATTCTCCCCATGTCTGCGTGGGTTTCCTCCGGGTGCTCTCTTTTTCTCCCACAGTCCAAAGATGTGGGGGTTAGGTGGATTGCCCAGGCTAAATTGCCAGTTGGTGTCAGGGGGATTAGTAGGGTAAATATGTGGGGTTGCGGGGATCAGGCCCAGTGCAGGCTCGATGGGCCAAATGGCCTCCTTCTGCACTGGAGGGATTCTACGAAAAGCTTCAATCACTTAATGTGGACTGGGGCCAGATGGAAGCCGGATTGCCTTCCTTTCCTATCAGTTGAAATAGTTTTGAGTTTTTCTGAAAATTGGGTCTGTTCTGGTCCAAACATAAAGGTGCAAGATTTTGACTGAATTTGATTTCAGAATTTGTCAGCGCAGGATTTGGGGTGGCACGGTGACACAGCGGTTAGCACTGCTGCCTCACAGCGCCAGGGACCCAGGTTCGATTCCAGACTCAGATGAATGTGTGGAGTTTGTATGTTCTCCCTGTGTCTGCGTGGATTTCCTCCGGGTGCCGCTGGAGTCCAAAGATGTGCGGGTTCGGTGAATTGGCCATGCTAAATTGCCCCTTAGTGTCAGGGGGATTAGCAGGGTAAATATGTGGGGTTATGGGGATAGGGCCTGGGTGGGATTGTTGTCAGTGCAGGCTTGATGGGTCGAATGGCCTCCTTCTGCACTGTAGGGATTCTGTGATTCTATGAACTTGCGACATCTGTCCCAATGGTTCAATACCACCAATGTTACACTTCCATACTCATGTAACATGGAACATCCACCAACTCCTCTTTTCCATATTCCTGATTGTTACCCTTTCGTCCTGCAGTCTTGATCATTAGATTAAACCCAACCATCGCCGCTTGTTGGATTACCCATCTGGTGATCAGACCTCCTCTCCGAGGGAGGGAACAGACTTCTGCTGATGTTACTAGATGCACACAAGGCCTATGTTTCTTTGTCCAGTGTTTGCAGAGATTGAGGGATTGAATTTCCATAGATGTTCTCCTGATCATAGGGAGCAGTCAGCTTTTTTAGCCTGTTCTGTCATTTTGGGCATCACAGACTTTAACTCCACTTTAATTGACATTGCGCCTATCTCTTGATATGGTTGCTGAAGCATCTCAACCTTAAACCTTTTTGATTGACGCTGCGTCCACAACCTCTGCTGGAGAGAATCCTAAATTTCCCCTGTCTGCTGGGGGGAGGGGGGGGGGGGCGCAGAAAGTGTAGGTGGAAAGGTAGGAAGGGTGGGGGGGGGGGGGGGGGGCAAATACTTGTAGATTTGCATCCAGAATGGTTCAATTCTAGGTTTAAGATTGTGCCTCCTTGCGCTAGATTTTGCCATCAGAGGGAATACTTTCTTTGTGACTCCCGTATCAAATCCTTAAGCAACTCATTTTAATAACCACTCAAACTGTAAACTCAAAGATGTCAGCTCTGACTCGGTGGGAATTTTCATGCCTCTGAGTCAGATAGCCTGTGGGCTTTAACCCCATCCTGGAGATTTCAGACGAAACCTAGGTTGATGCTTCAGTGCAGAATAGGGGCATGGCCTCAACATTAGACATATAATTCTTTCAAGTCGTGTTCAACCAAAGCTCAAACTCTCCCGTCAAGTGGACATGAAAGATGTTGTGCTACTGTTCAAAGAAAAGTGGTGGAATTCTCTTGGTATCTTATCAAACAGCTTATCTCATGATTTATATCGGTGCTGTTTGTGGGACCCTGCTGTCTTTCTTTAAATTGCAACAGTTGACTCCAATTTAAAATGAGTTAATTGGTTGTGACTTGCTTTAGGGCTACTATTAGGTCGTGAAAAGTGTCAGATAAATGGCACCTCCCTTTTTCTCTCTCTTCCTCTCAAACACCTTGGTTGCGATTTTCCGGCCGCACTCGCCCAAAAACCAGAAAATCCCGCCTCAGGTCAAAGCACCTTTGCATGGTCCCACCTCCCACCCACTATGATTCCCGTGGCAGGTGGGATGGGAAAATTGCCACGGTGACCTCAGACTTTTCTCTCTCGCTCTCTCAACTTCCTTTTCTCTCTTCACTCTTGCTTACAAGATCTCTTTCACTCGCTCTTCACTTTCATTCTTTCCTTTTCTCACTCTCTTATAGAACATAGAACAGTACAGCACAGAACAGGCCCTTCGGCCCACGATGTTGTGCCGAGCTTTATCTGAAACCAAGATCAAGCTATCCCACTTCCTATCATCCTGGTGTGCTCCATGTGCCTATCCAATAACCGCTTAAATGTTCCTAAAGTGTCTGACTCCACTATCACTGCAGGCAGTCCATTCCACACCCCAACCACTCTCTGCGTAAAGAACCTACCTCTGATATCCTTCCTATATCTCCCACCATGAACCCTATAGTTATGCCCCCTTGTAATAGCTCCATCCACCCGAGGAAATAGTCTTTGAACGTTCACTCTATCTATCCCCTTCATCATTTTATAAACCTCTATTAAGTCTCCCCTCAGCCTCCTCCGCTCCAGAGAGAACAGCCCTAGCTCTTGTTCCTCTTTCTCTTGCTCACTCTCACACTCACTCACTCTCTTCTGCTTGCTCTCTTTGTCTCTTCCTTTATTTTTTGGTCTCTCTCATGCTTTCTGTTCCCTGCTCTGTCTCTCTCTTCCTCTCCTACTCTCTCACACTCCCTGTCTCTTACTCTCACCCTCTCTCTCTCTTTCCCTTCCCGATCCTGTCAGCAATCTAAGTGATTTGATTTGATTTATTATTATCACATGTATTAGCACACAGTGAAAAGTATTGTTTCTTGCGCGCTATACAGACAAAGCATACCGTTCATAGAGAAGGAAACAAAAGAGTGCAGAATGTAGTAGAACCATAGAACCATAGAACCATAGAAAATTACAGCTCAGAAACAGGCCTTTTGGCCCTTCTTGTCTGTGCCGAACCATTTTATGCCTAGTCCCACTGACCTGCACTTGGACCATATCCCTCCACACCCCTCTCATCCATGAACCCGTCCAAGTTTTTCTTAAATGTTAAAAGTGACCCTGCATTTACCACTTTATCCGGCAGCTCATTCCACACTCCCACCACTCTCTGCGTGAAGAAGCCCCCCCTAATATTCCCTTTAAACTTTTCTCCTTTCACCCTTAACCCATGCCCTCTGGTTTTTTTCTCCCCTAGCCTCAGCGGAAAAAGCCTGCTTGCATTCACATAGTGTTACGGTCATAGCTAGGATTTAGAGAAAGATCAACTTAATGCAAGGTAGGTCCATTCAAAAGTCTGACAGCAGCAGGGAAGAAGCTGTTCTTGAGTCGGTTGGTATGTGACCTCAGACTTTTGTATCTTTTTCCTGACGGAAGAAGGTGGAAGAGAGAATATCCGGGCTGCATGGGGTCCTTAATTATGCTGGCTGCTTTGCCGAGGCAGCGGAAAGTGTAGACAGAGTCAGTGGATGGGAGGCTGGTTTGCGCGATGGATTGGGCTACGTTCATGACCTTTTGTAGTTTCTTGCGGTCTTGGGCAGAGCAGGAGCCATACCGAGCTGTGATACAACCAGAAAGAATGCTTTCTCTGGTGTATCTGTAAAAGTTGGTGAGAGTCGTAGCTGACATGCCAAGTGAAGACCAGCCGGTACTTCCGTCGATGTGGGAAAAATGCTGCATCTCATTGTACACATGGAGGAGTGAGGGGAATGACTTTCTAGTTTGTTTGGAGTTGTATTCATTGGTGGTGTTGAGGATCTTGTGTATTTGCCTTGGTATCCTTGTTTGGCCTGTAAATACCAGATTATTTCTTAAGCTGCTGAATTTTTAATTGTTAAATTCATAATTGAATTTAATTGCTTGTCAATCCAAAGGACTGATGGAAGAGTTTTATTTGTGGATTTAAAATAAAATGAGAGCCATCTCCGGTTACAAATTGTTTTGATTTTCTTCCCCCTCATTTAATTCTTTTTGGCATTCTTTCTAAAGCTCTGTGAGACAATGAATACAAATGTTACCAGTTTTTAATTAGCAAAAGACAATTACATTCTACAAGAGTATAATTAAGAATATGACCGCTTACCTTGGTTATAGCTCTCATTAATATCCTTCTCTTCATTCTGCGTTTTCACTGATAGACTTTTTTCTAGACAAAATGTAGGTGGTTCTCGAATCTTCCAACCTTTTGGGCTTGTCCTGTTGAAGAGTCATTATGGTAGCAGGTCTCGAGTAATGATGACGATACAAATAAAACAGGTGATCATAATTCATAACATAGTTCTAGCCGAAATTTTGAATAAAAATGGATTGTACACTTAAGGTCATGTCAGTCTCTGGATAATTACAATGTGTTGCAAAATGCAGGACTCCTTAATTTACAGAATAAAAATGAAAGCTCTACTGCAGTCTGCATTTTATACAAAAGCCCATAGATCATATGTTGTCAGGTTGAGTTCCTTAAATTTTCACTCATTTAGATAATATTTATGAGTTTTATTAAATAGGAAATTGGGCTGTCTTGTAGTCTATTCATTCCATACATTATTTGTGGAATGGTGTATTTTCTCCTTCATTTCCATTGCTCTAAGAAGTGGGATTCATGAGTTTTCTTGTGAAGTCCAGTCTGAAGTTTTTTCCTCCATCCAGGAAGACACATGTCCAGTTGATTGATTGTGTCAGAGTAACTTTGGTAGATGTTACCAAACATCAGTTTCAGTACTCAGTTCTCAATGCTCTTTGCTAAGTTTGGCATTCCCAACAGGCGCTATGTATTCAACAATGGGTTTTAAGTAGCTATTAAATGGGTAAGTTTGAGTCACCCTTGTGAAGATGCAGCATTATTCTCCCATTTACTTTCTTAAGCATTTCATGCACCTTGGCAATCCCATTTGAGATCACTTTGAATGTAGACTCCTAATAGTTTATTGCACGCCTGCTTTGAAATTTCAGGGAACCATAGAATCCCTGCAGCGCAGAAGAGGCCATTCAGCCCATCGTGTCTGCAGCGACTCTCTGATAGAGTATCTTACTCAGGCCTCCTCCTCTGCCCGATCCCTGTAACCCCACACATTTACCATGGCTAACCCATCTAACCTGCACATCTTTCGACTTTAGCATAATCTATATTGATGACCAGGAGGAAGAGGATTACATGTGAAACACCATTCCATAGCATTGCAATTTGCAGGGGGGGGGGGGTTCAGGTTCACATGATTCACTGTTCCCCATTCATTCAACAATGTGATTGCCCCCTGCATGTGAGATGTGTTACCTTGATTGTGACATTTCAGTTCAGACGCATAATTATAGTGATGAATTCCAATTCCAATTCTCTTCCCACAGGAACCTAAGAAATAGAAGCAGGAATTAGCCACCAGGCCCTTCAAGCCTGCCCCATCATTCAATATGATCATGGCTGATCTATGCTGACATCAACTCCTTTTCTGTGCCATTTCCCCATAGCCTTCTATTCATCTATAAATCAAATATTTATCCACCTCCATTTTGATTACTTCTAATGATCCTGCCTCCACACTACCCTTTAGGGCAAAGAATTCCAGAGATTCATTACCCCCTCTGAGAAGAAATTTCTACTCACCTCAGTTTTAAATGACCAGCCCTTTATCTTGTAGCTCATGTCCCCTTGTTTGAGACTTTGCCACCAGTGAAAACATCTCATCATCTACCCTGTCAAGCCCCTTCAGGATCTTCTTATATGTTTGAATAAGGTCTCCCCTCACTCTTCCAAACTCCAAGAAATACAGACCCTGACTATTTAGTCTCCCTTGATAGGACAATCCTCTCATCCCAAGAATTAGCCCGATGACTGCCTCCAATGTTACTATATCCTTTTTTAGGTAAGGGGACCAAAACTGTACACTGTATTCCAGGCCTCACCAACACCCTATATAACTGAAACAAAAGCTCCCTATTTTTAAACTCTAAGCCCTTAGCAATAAAAGCCAAAATGCAATTTGCCTTCTTAACTACTTGTTTGATCTGCTTGATAGCTTTTCATGAATCATACATTAGAACAGCTGGATCCTTCTGTACTTCACTCACCCGTAGTCACTCTCCATTTCGATAATAATCTGCCTTTTGATTCCTCTGATCAAAGTGTATAACCTCACATTTCCCCGCATTAAACTCCATTGGCCAGGTTTTCGCCCTGTCACCCAATCTATTACGGAATCACAATATCCTCATCACAACCTGCCCTTCCACCTATCTTCAAATCATTGGTAAATTTGGAAACCTTAAATTTTGTTTCTTCCTCCAGGTCATTAATGTAAATAGCGAACAATTGCGGCCCAAGAACTGATGCCTGCGGCACTCCACTAATTACATCCTTCCATTATGAAAAGGACCCATTTATACCAACTCTCTGTTTTCTATGTCACACAGTAAGAAGTCTCACAACACCAGGTTCTTACTGAGACTTCTTACTGTGCTTACCCCAGTCCAATGCCGGCATCTCCACTTCTATAGAAGTCTATAAAATAATGAGGGGCATAGACAAGGTAGATAGTTGATATCTTTTCCCAAATTTAGAGGAGTCTAAAACTCGAGGGCATAGGTTTAAGGTGAGAGGGGAGAGATATAAAAGTGTCCAGAGGGGCAATTTCTTCACACAGAGGGTGGTGAGTGTCTGGAACAAGCTGCCAGAGGTGGTAGTAGAGGCGGGTACAATTTTATCTTTTAAAAAGCATTTAGATCGTTACATGGGTACGATGGGTACAGAGGGCTATGGGCCAAATGCAGGCAATTGGGACTAGCTTAGTGGTTTTTAAAAAAAAATGGGCGGCATGGACAAGTTGGGCCAAAGGGCCTGTTTCCATGCTGTAAACCTCTATGTCTCTATGACTCAATGTGACAGCCAGTTTTCAATCCATGCTAACACACTTCCTCCAATTCCATGGACTTTTACTTTATGCACCAGTCTCTTATGTGGCACTTTGTCAAATGCCGTTCGTCAATCTAAATACACTACATCTACAGGTTCCCCTCTACCTACTCTCCCTGTCACATCCTCAAAGAATTTGAGTAAATTTGTCAAACATGATTTTCCTTTCATAAAACCATGTTGACGAGGTTTGATTATGTTCAGCTTTCCTAAATGATTAGCTATTTCCTCTTCGATTATTGAAACCAGTATCTTACGGATAATAGGTGTTAAATTAACTGGCCTTTAGTTCCCTGCCTTCTGCCTTTTTCCCTTTTTCCCACACCTGGTAGTGCACTAAGGCAGACCGTATCCGTAGCTAGTAATTCCCGGAACAGATTGCCAGATGCATACAGCTTGAGGGACGCCACTCCACATCAAGCATGGCTGACCAGGAGTCTCTCCCACGCTTGCTGCCAACCATTGGCATGTTGGAAGGATTTGCAGGTTGACACACTCAACTTGTTTGACTGTGTTATGAATGCACCTTCCTTGGCCGTCAGGTCCTGGGATTGGACTCGATCCTGGAGTTCCTACAGTTATTCTATTTTATTTATTTTACTGTTCTCTCCCTTTTATTTATTTATTGTTTTTCTTCATTTTCCTTTCCCTCTACTTCATCCCCCTTCCCTTTCCTTTTCTCCCCCCGCTTCCCTTTTTCTACATTTTACCTCTCTCCCATCTTCCACCCCCCCCCCCCCCCCCCCCCCCCCCACCTCCTCCCCAACATCTTCATCTGTCACAGCTTACAGCTTCTCTGCCGTTTGGCCATTTATTCTCTCTGTGGACAGCTATTAGCAGTCCTTTCCCCTGGTTTATATGGCTATGACTCATCTTTCATTCTCTCACCCTGCGGTATAAATATCTCCCACTTTCTATGCCTTTTAGCTTTGACAAAGGGTCACCTGGACTCTTTTCTCTCCTTACAGATGCTGCCAGACCTGCTGAGATTTTCCAGTGTTTTCTCTTTTGAGAGCATGAACAGCCATGGGGCACAGACGCTATCCACTGCACCACAAGACTTCCATTGAAGGGGTGTGGTGATATCAATGCAGCTATTGTTTCTGATGTCTAAAAATATAATAGGGTCTAATTTGGTTTCTTGTATAACCTCAGCACGTAACTGGAAGTGCTCAATTCATATTGAACATTAATGTTATGCCTGTTCTTGCTGGTGGGATTTTCCCATCCTGCAGCAGTGACTGGAGATGTGCTGGATGCCAAATTGTCCGACCTCGCTGCACTGGAAGCTTGTCATGAATGGTCGGTAAGATCGCGCCCATTTTTGTCGACTGTTGAGAAAGTCCAAGATCCTGCATATACATGACGGCCTCACTTGCTGTTTGTGATGTTATGCTCTCCATGTCAAATCATTTGCTAAAATCAGTTAGCACTACTGTTGATGATTCCAGTTTGTCAGCATTAACTCACAGCTAATCGTGGAGACTCATAACACAGTCCCCTTTCATTACCAAACTGCTTGGCATGCCACTTATCATCCACTTTGCAATGAAGCTTTCAGTTAATTCAGGAAAAACCATCAGTGAGTGGGATGGGGCACACATTCTCAACAGTGGCTGGGGTTGACCTGAGGCACAAGGGATGTCGATCACTTACTTTCGCTGGTAGGGGACATTGTCAATGCCATGTCATTTATTGAGAATATATATCAGCAGTACACCGAGTTTGAGTGCGAATTCTCTTATCGAGTGCACCGGGATGCCATCAGGCCATCCTGCTTGGGGAAAATAATCTGATTAAAGGATTTGGATAGTATCAGGAATACAAAAAGTATAAACTAACCTGAGATGAGGTTTTCTAATGTAATTACTCCCACCTCAACAGCATCTTCTATTATCAAAATATACCAGCAAATCTCCCATGGTGTCAGAGGATTTTTTTAATATATAATGACCATAACTGTTATCAACAAAGTGTGATGGGAAGCATGTTATAGGAAGTGGTTATGAAATCGAATCAGATTGTGGTGTAGTCCATTTTGGCCACTATCAAATTGCAAATAATTAAGTTAGAAGCGAACTTTAAGATGTTTACTCGATAGAGACTGGGCTTACTCAAGACAATCATAGGAAGAGGCTTTTAATTATTTGAGTGCCTTCCTGACCTCAGAATGTTCCAACATCCCTTGCAACATTCCTTTGAACTGCAGCCACTGTTGTAATGTAGGAATGACGTCGCCAATTTTCTCACAGCAAGCTCCCATAAACAGTACTGAGATGATGATCCAGACACCTGTTTTAATGATGGGGTGGCACGGTAGCACAATGGTTAGCACTGCTGCTTCACAGCTCCAGGGACCTGGGTTCGATTCCCGGCTTGGGTCACTCTGTGTGGAGTTTGCACATTCTCCTCGTGTCTGCGTGGGTTTCCTCCAGGTGCTCCGGTTTCCTCCCACAGTCCAAAGATGTGCGGGTTAGGTTGATTGGCCATGCTAAAATTGCCCCTTAGTGTCCTGGGATGCGTAGATTAGAGGGATTAGCGGGTAAAATGTGTAGGGATATGGGGGTAGGGCCTGGGTGGGATTGTGGTCGGTGCAGACTCGATGGGCCGAATGGCCTCTTTCTGTACTGTAGGGTTTCTATGATTTGTTTGAAGGATAAATATTGGCCAGGACATGGGAGAACTCTCCTGTCCCTCTTAGTACCATAGGATTGTACATATCTCCCAGAAGACAGACAGGACCTTGCTATAATGTCTAATCTGAAAGACAGCATTACTGACAGTACAGCATTCCTTCTCAAGGTGACTTCTTGTGGGCTGACCCCAGCATACCCTCTAATTTCATCTTCTATTCCCGTTCTGCGCTCTCAAAACTGAACTCTAACTCTTCTAAACTTTCGAATAATGCTCTTTTTCAGTCTCTCACTGTTCTATGATATATTAAGCTGATCTTTCTCTTCATTCTACCTGTAACTGCAACATTACATTCTGCACCCTCTCCTTTTCCTTTTCCCCTTTGTACTCCATGAACGGTATGCTTTGTCCATATAGTAAGAAGTCTCACAACACCAGGTTAAAGTCCAACAGGTTTATTTGGAATCACAAGCTTTCGGAGCGCTGCTCCTTCATCAGGTGGACTCACCTGAAGAAGGAACAGCGCTCCGAAAGCTCATGATTCCAAATAAACCTGTTGGACTTTAACCTGTTGTTGTGAGACTTCTTACTGTGCCTACCCCAGTCCAACGCCGGCACCTCCACATCTTGTCTATATAGTGCGTAAGAGACAATACTTTTCATTGTATCCCAATACGTGTGACAAAAATAAATCAAATCAAATCAGAAAAATCCTTCTGTGCTGCACTGTGTGTCAGCTTAGATTATGTGCTCAAGTCTCTGGAAGTGGGCTTGAACCTATAACCAACTCAAAAATAGAGAAATGTTGGAAAATTTCAGCAGGTCTGACAGCATCTGTGGGGAGAGAATAGAGCCAACATTTTGAGTCTAGAAGGGTCATCCAGACTCGAAACGTTGGCTCTACTCTCTCTCCAGAGATCCTGTCAAATCTGCTGAGATTTTCCAGCGTTTTTCTGCTTTTGTTTCAGATCAATCAGTGCTATTCTGTGTTTATCTTGAACCTCTAGCCTCCTGACTGAAACAAGCCTGAGCTCAACCTGTTGCCCTGGATGAAATGTTAAATGAAGATTTTCTAACTTGCCGGAGACTGGGGGCCGGATTTTCGTGATCCCAGTTCTGCCGCAAATGGAGCTGATTGCCGGGAGGTCCCACCTCAATTCCCAGCTTCGGCTATTTTCATTGGACTTTCAAGGGGCTTAGAGCTCCGAAAGCTTGTGTGGCTTTTGCTACCAAATAAACCTGTTGGACTTTAACCTGGTGTTGTTAAACTTCTTACTGTGTTTACCCCAGTCCAACACCGGCATCTCCACATCATATTTTCATTGGTACAGGAAAGGGGGGGGGGCTGGGTGAGACCCCAGCCGGCACTTCTTGTTTAAAGTTAACAGTTTTTAAGATGGCTATTTCAGATAAACCCCCTCGCCGTACTTTTCATGGAGGTGGCCGGGATCGGGAAGGGCTCCCGATGTACGTCTGAGTAAGGTCTGTGATCCGGAGATGGGAAAAAGTCTCCTGCTTTAGCGTTCATCTGGAAAAGCGACAAAGAGAGGTGGAGTGTCTGTGTCATTGTCAGAGCTGCCAGGACTTTGGATGCAAAATGTCATAATGCATTGCCAGTAGTGGGTAAAGGGGACATGGGTGGGCAAAGTGGGGGCAGTTAGGGAGGGGGCAAGGCATCAAACTAATCTCCGTTGCTTTCTTTATTGTTTTGGCATGGTATCAGCTCGTTTGGTCTCATGGTCAGTTTCCAGCTCCAACACAAAGCCCACTTACTAACACAGATATAGGGCAGGCAGACAGGCTCCTAGAGTCATAGGCCAGACTTTTACTAGCCCGCCTGCCAAGGGACTCAGTGCGGGCGAGGGGCGGACCATGGAAATGTCCGTTGACCTCAGGTGGGATTTTCCGGTTTTGGGATGAACATGGCCGTAAAATCCTGCCCATAGAATCATACAGCTCAGAAAAGATCCTTCGGCCCATCGAGTCCACACTGAACATATCTACCACTCAAGGCTCACTAATCCCATTTTCCTGCATTTGTCCCATACCTTTAATGTTATGATATTTCAAGTGCTCATCCAAATATTTTTTTCAGGTTTGTAAGGCCTCCACTATCTTCCCAGTTAGTGCATTCCAGATTCCCACCACCCTCTGAGTGAAAAAGTTTTTTCTCAAATCCCCCCTTCACCCTAAAACTCTGCCCCTTTCTCAAATCCCCCCTTCACCCTAAAACTCGTGATTGACCCCTCAACCAAGGAGAACAGCTGCTCCCTTCTCGCCCTGTCCATGCCCCTCATAATCTTAAACACCTCAATCGTGTCCCCCCTCAGACTTCTCTGCTCCAGAATAAACAATCCAGGCCTGTCCAGTCTCTCCTTATAGCTCAAATGCTCCTACTGGGTGAAGATGGAATTGCAGAGTCAGCATAATTCCCGACTTCTGATACCGGTTGGAATTTTACTGCCCCGCCCACCACGGGAATCGGGGCAAGCGAGGGGCAGACAATGGGAAGGTCCATTGACCTCGGGCGGGATTTTATGGTTTAGGGACTAACGAGGTCGTAAAATCTTGCCCACTGTCTCAACTACAAGTAAGAAGTCTCACAACACCAGGTTGAAGTCCAACAGGTTTATTTGCTAGCACGAGCTTTCGGAGTGTCGCTCCTTCATCAGGTGAGTGAAGAGTTGTGTTCACAAACAGGGCATATATAGCCACAAACTCAATTTACAAGATAATGGTAGTTGATCATCAACTACAAGTACCAGGTGTCCTGAGGATAGGACTTTTTGGACGTTCCCGGTATGTATGCATCTGTCTTAGCCAGGATGGTATGAATGAGAAAGTCATGCAGTGGAAAGCTAATGTTACTTTGTAGTATTTCTCAAAAGTTAATTCCAAACAGTTTCTCCGGTGTGGACGAGGTTTTGCAAAAAGGGGTAGCTTTAATACTTGACATCCATAATTATGATGCTATTAAAGTCAGTTTGTGCCAGTTGATTTAGTTGATACCACTTTTTCTGTCAGATGTATGGATTAGGTGGATTGTCCATGCTAAATTGTCCCTCAGTGTTCAAAGATGTGTAGGTTAGGAGGATTGGCCAGGGTAAATGCGTGGGGTTATGGGGGATAGGGGAGGGTTTGGGTGGGATGATCTTTCGAAGAGTCGGTGCAAACTCTTTCTGCAAGTAGGGATTCTATGTTTCTAAGATTTCAGGATTTGAGACTCTCACAGACATAAATGGGACTCCAGTGTGACACACTAGGAGTGGTGATCGTCTGAGACATTGGGTCAGAACTTCCAACCCAATTCGTTAGCAGGGAAAGCAATGGAGGCCAAAACATTGTGTGACTCCAAGAAGGAATTAGTGATAGCTCTTGGGACTAAAGGAATCGAGAGATATTTACGAGGATGCTACCGGGACTTGATGGTTTGAGTTATAAAGAGAGGCTGGATGGACTGGGACTTTTTACCCTGGAGCGTAGGAGACTTAGGGGTGATCTTATAGAGGTCTACAAAATAATGAGGGGCATAGATAAGGTAGATAGTCAACATCTTTTCCCAAAGAAGGGGAGTTTAAAACTAGCGGGCAACGGTTTAAGGTGAGACGGGAGAAATACTAAAGAGTCCAGAGGGACAATTTTTTCTTTTTCACTTACAGGACAGTAGGATTTGATAGTCCAAAGATGTGCGGGTTAGGTTGATTGGCTGTGCTAAAATTGCCCCTTAGTGTCCTGGGATGCGTAGATTAGAGGGATTAGTGGTTAAATATGTAGGGATATGGGGTTAGGGCCTGGGTGGGATTGTGGTTGGTGCAGACTCGATGGGCCAAATGGCCTCTTTCTGCACTGTAGGGTTTCTATGAGTGAGTGTCTGGAACAAGCTGCCAGAGGTAGTAATAGAGGCGGGTACACGGGGGAAGGCGGGATCAGAATCTTGAATTTGATGATCAGCCAAGATCAAAATGAATGGTGGAGCAGACTTAAAGGGCCGAATGGCCTATTCCTGCTTCTATTTTATACGTTTCTATGTATAGAAGTGGGACAGAAAGCAGGAAAGTACAGGTCAGTTAGCTTAACATCAGTCATAGGAAAATACCTGGATATTTTATTGAGGAGGATTTGGCAGGAGACTAGAAAATCTCAATGTAGATTGAACTTGGGTTGAAGGAAGGGAAATCATGTTTGATGAATTTGATGAAGTAACAATCAACGTGGATAAAGGGGAACCTGTGGATGTGCTGTACTTGGATTTCCAGAAGGATTTTGACAAGTTGCGATGGCAACGGTTGCCAAACAAAAGAAGAGCTCGCGAGACTTTGCTGTAATTTCGGCTGAGTTCTGTTTGCTGCAATTTGTGGAGATGTCCGTGTGCTGTAATTCCCTCCCACATCCAATTTACTGACTGACAGAGTGGTGTCAATATTTCATCTTGAGAAGGGGAAGCCACTTAAGCTGGGAATCTGAGGTCAAAAACAGGAAACACTTTAAATGGAGATCCAATTAATCAGGAACTGAAGAGACGGGCTGACATTTCAAGTGGAAAGACATTGGCAGTTACTGATGGCCAGGCTTTTCCAAAAACGTGAGCCTTTCTTGTCTCTTCGGGTGTTAGAAATCATAGAAACCCTACAGTGCAGAAGGAGGCCATTCGGCCCATCGAGTCTGCACCGACCACAATCCCACCCCACATAGTTACCCGCTAATCCCTCTAACCTACACATCCCAGGACTCTAAGGGGCAATTTTTAACCTGGCCAATCAACCTAACCCACACATCTTTGGACTGTGGGAGGAAACCGGAGCACCCGGAGGAAACCCACGCAGACACGAGGAGAATGTGCAAACTCCACACAGACAGTGACCCTAGCCGGGAATCGAACCCAGGACCCTGGAGCTGTGAAGCAGCAGTGCTAACCACTGTGCTACCGTGCCGCCATTACCGTTACCGTTGCAGAGAACCCGAGAGCATTTTAGTTCCGTGATGCTGTCTTTTAAAATCCAATCTGAAGAATATACCGGATTCCTGTCCTGCTTTGTTCCCAGAGAAAGGGAAGTAATAGAATCCATTAAAATCTCTCATGTAGAGAGAGGATTGGTTTTAATGGAATGTAGTCAGCATTCTTTCAAAGGTAATGTTAACTTTTAATCTTGTACTCTAAGAAATCTGATGAGATTAAGTAGACAGTTTATTAAACTTTTAATATAGGCTCTTCATTACCCCGCAGCTTTTTATTCTATACCTTGTTCCGAAATTTAGAATTTAATTAGCAAAGTGTAATATCTGGTTTGTGACTGATCATATCATAGACTCCAGGTTACATATAACATGGTTATTCATTTACATTTGCTTTTTGGTTGAGGAGCTCTTTATAATCCTGTTCTTTTACAGAGAACGTGAATACTTGCATAAATAATAAATGTGAGGTTATTCACACATTCAATTTGGAAGCAAAAACAAGAAGGCAGATTACTACCTGACTGGGTGTAAATTGAGAGAGGGGAGTGTGCAGCGGGACCTGGGTGTCCTTGTGCACCAATCGCTGAAGGTAAGCATGCAGGTGCAGCAGGCGGTGAAGAAGGCAAATGGTATGTTGGCCTTCGTTGCCAGAGGTTTTGAGTACAGGAGCAGGGATGTGTTGTTGCAATTATACAGGGCCTTGGTGAGGCTACACCTCGAGTATTGTGTGCGGTTTTGGTCTCCTTTTCTGAGGAAGGATGTTCTTGCTCTCGAGGGAGTGCAGCGAAGGTTTACTTGGCTGATTCCGGGGATGGCGGCACTGATGTGTGAGGAGAGATTGACCAGGTTAGGATTGTTTTCAGTGGAGTTCAGACGAATGAGGGGCGATCTCACAAAAACTTATAAAATTCTAACAGGACTAGACAGGGTAGATTTAAGAAGGATGTTCCCTATGGTGGGGGTGTCTAGAACCAGGAGTCACAGTCTGAGGATACGGGATAGACCATTTAGGATGGAAATGAGGAGACATTTCTTCACCAAAGAGTGGTGAGCCTGTGGAATTCATTACCAAAGGAAGTAGTTGATGCCAAAACATTGAATGTATTCAAGAGGCGGCTAGATATAGCACTTGGGGCAAATGGGATCAAAGGTTATGGGGAGAAGGCAGGATTAGGCTACTGAGTTGGACGATCAGCCATGATCATGTGAATGGCGGAGCAGGCTCGAAGGGCCAAATGGCCTCCGGCTCTTCCTATCTTTTATTTTCCTTCAAATGAAAAGTGTACTTTCAATTGTTGGTGATTGTTGTGCTAAGGATAGCAATATATGGGAAAGTCTATGTGTTGTGGCCTTGGGAACAGATGAACCCGAGACCCAAAACATGCCGGAGATCTGGGATTGAACATGGGGCTTCCTTCTTTTAATGGCTTGGTTCCCTGCCAGATGATTCTCTGACTAATTGACTCCTGTCAGCAACTCCCTGGTCCTTTATTTTGAGGACTTGTTGACTATTTTATTTGATCAGCTTCTTGAGCTACATGTTCCAACTTCTAAGCAGTCCCATTCAGGATGTGCTAGTACTAGTGGAGAGGAGATTCACCAGGATGCTGCCTGGGATGGAGCATTTGAGCTATAAGGAGAGACTAGATAGACTTGGGTTGTTTTCTCTAGAGCAGAGAAGGCTAAGGTGGGACATGATTGAGGTGTATAAGATTATGATGTGTATGGACAGGATGAATAGGGAACAGCTGTTCCCCTTGGTTGAGGGGTCAATTGCAAGGGAGCAAAGCTTTACGGTAAGGGGCAGGAGATTCATAGGGGATTTGTGAAAAAGCTTTTTGACTCAGAGGATGGTGGGAATCTGGAAGGCACTGCCTGGGAAGGTAGCGGAGGCTGGAAACCTTACAACCTTTAAAAAATATTTGGATGAGAATTTGAAATATCATATATTCAAGGATATGGGACAAGGGCAGGAAATGGGACTAGCATGCCTTTAATGGTAAATGTTGTTGGTGAAGACTCAAAAGGCAGAATTTTTCTGTGGCGAGCGGGACACGGGCCATGCAAAGGTCCGTTGACCTCGGGCAGGATTTTCCGACCTTGGGCAAGCGCGGCCAGAAAATCCCGCCCATTGGGCCAAAGGGCTTTTCCTGTACTGTATGACCATGCATGACTCCTCAAAGATTTGCGTCATCAGTTGCTGGAGTGTGTGTGGATCTTCAGACCAAAGGTAGCTTGGAGTGGGAAGAACTTCACTGAGAGCAAGCTTTTAGCACTAATTCAATTTGAACTGACAAACGAGCAGTACAAATGACTGCTCCCAGTAGGTAGAAAGCTTTGACTCTAAATCTCTTAAGGCTTCTCTCAGACAAATTAGTTATAAATATAAATTAATGTTTGTGGAGAACTAGATGTGAGATCCTGTGCGATCTATAATGAGGAGTTACTCCTGCACATCTTGTTATGATCCCAGCTGATGTTGTTACTGGACAAGGTAGATCCCAGAGTGCAGCCTGGCTTGATAGATCCTAACTTTGCAAACATGGAGATAAGATACTGAACAAATTCACAGGAATCTGTTGATGAAACTACTTCTCCCAAAGGGTTGTGAATCTGTGGAATTCCCTACCCCAAAGTGCGGTGGATGCGGTAGACAGATTTTAAATTGGTAATGGGTTGAAGGGTTATGGGGAGAAGGCAGGAAAATGGGGATGAGGAGCATATCAGCCATGATCGAATGGCGGAGCGGACTCGATGGGCCGAATGGCCTAATTCTGCTCCTATATCCTATGGACTTGTGACACAAAGAATAAAATGCTTATTAAAACAAAAAAAGTGGACTCTCTCACAGCAGAAATATTTCAATACAAACACAAGAAGACAGTTCAAATTCCAAATATTCCTTTACCCAGCAATATCTTTACAGGCACATAAACAAGTGAAGAGTTACCACTAGCTTGACACAAGGCTTCCTGCTTGACACTGGCACAGTTACAAATGGTTTGCTTCTGGTAAAGTCCTGAGCACTCACTTGATTCTTCTCATCCAATTCTCATCTCTCTCTGAGACCATCCAAAAACCACACTCTAAATTCACTATATCTCAACAGACTGGTTCCTGGGATGGCGCGATTGTCATACGAGGAGTGATTGGGTCGACTCGGCCTGCATTCACTGGAGTTTAAAACAATGAGAGGGGATCTAATTGAATCGTATAGAATTCTGAGAGGACTGGACAGACTGGATGCAGAGATGATGTTTCCCCTGGCTGGGATGGGGTGGCTCTAGAACAAGGGGTCACAGTCTCAGGATATGGGGTAGGCCATTTAGGACTGAGATGAGGAAAACAAATCTTCACCCAGAGAGCGCTGAACCTGTAGAATTCTCTCCCACAGAAGGCTGTGGAGATCAAGTACTTAAGAAAAATAGATAGCTTTCTAGACACTAAAGGTGCCAATGAGTACAGGAAGGATGCTGGGCTATGCTGACACATGGGGAGAGCTAATTCTGAGCTGCTGTGAGCCTGTTTCTGCAGCAATTTGCATTCTTTGCACGGCAGCAGTGGTTAGCACTACTGCCCCACAGCACCACGGACCCAGGGTCAATTCAAGCCTTGGGTAACTGCGTGGAGTTTGCACATTCTCCCCGCATCTGCGTGGGTTTCCTCCCACAGTCCAAAGATGTGCAGGTTAGGTGAATTGGCCCTGCTAAATTGCCCCTTAGTACTCACAGGGGGATTATCAGGGTAAATACGTGGGGTTACAGGGATAGGGCCTGACTGGGATTGTTGTTTGGCGCAGGCTCGATGGGCTGAATGACCTCCTCCTGCACTGTCGGGATTCTATGATTCTATAAAGCACCTTTGAAAACCTTGTAAGAAGTCTCACAACATGAGGTTAAAGTCCAACAAGTTTATTTGGTAATATTTGGTGACACCAAATAAACCTGTTGGACTTTAACCTGGTGTTGTGAGACTTCTTACTGTACCCACCCCAGTCCAATGCCGGCATTTCCATCTCCTGATTACCACCAACTTTTAAAACCTAGTCAAATATCCCTAAGGTGACTCACAAGAGCATAAATTGGCCAACACTGACATCAAACCGAAGAGGAGACATTCGGTTGTGATCAAAAACTTGATCAAAGAGGTATATTTTAATGAAGATCTTAAATAAAAAGAGCCAGAGACGTAGAGGGGGGTGGAGGACATTCCAGAGGTTAAGGGCCTTGACAGGAACTGTTTAAAAGTGCAAAGCTGCTAGCATGTCTTTAAAAGCAGAGTGGGGGTTACTGTGTGTAGGAGAATGGGGATAAACACTTGGGGTAAAGGGTCAGAAGTATACATGGGTGCTGCTGCAATAATAATCACATAGTGAGCAAGATCCTGAAGAAAGAAGAAGCTTTTGCCCCGTGTGAAGGTCCAAATGCATAATTTCTCACTGCAGATAAATAATTATGGTTTAAAAATCTATACCATACTGTTTGGAGAGTAGCCAATCCCAAACCCTGTCTAAACCCCTAGCACAAAACAAAACACTGTGCTCCTACTACAACATGGAAGCAGAGAGGACATTTTTCAAATCATTTTTCATTGAGGCAGCATGTTGGCACAGTGGTTAGCACTGCTGCCTCACAGTTCCAGGGACCCAGGTTCAATTCCGGCTTGGTTCACTGTCTGTGTGGAGTCTGCATGTTCTCCCCGTGTCTGCGTGGGTTTCCTCCGGGTGCTCTGATTTCCTCCCACTATCCAAAAGATGTGCAGTTTTGGTGGATTGGCCGTGCTAAATTGCCCCTTAGTGTCAGAGGCACTCGCTAGGATAAATGCATGGGGTTATGGGGATAGGGCCTGGGTGGGAATATGGTCGATGGAGACTCGATGGGCCAAATGGCCTCCTTCTGCACTGGAGGATTCTATGATTCTATCTCCGTAACAATCCATTCCACATATTTATTTGTCATCTTAAGATAACAGTATCTGTCCTAGGCTGTGTGGACTAATTATTCCGTCTTAATTACCCTCTACTGCCTGAACTCCAACAGTTGGTCTTAATTTGTTTCTGCTGTTGAACTCTCCCTTCCGGCAGCCCTTGTACATCCTGTATAAAATATTCCCATCGATTTTATGAAGAATGATTTTATCCATTCAACTGGCAAAATTGTATCTTAATTCCCATGGCCACAGAGTAGATTTAATTTCTATTTTGTTTTTAAAGGGATAACACTCCTTCACTCCATTCACTGGAGGTCACGAGGACAGCCAATCAAATTTCTCCAAGTGTTGCTCTTCACTGATCACTGAGACGTCATTAGCACAAGGGTAACACTTTATTCTTTCCCCAGTGCTCCCGCAAAGGCACTTTCCCTCTCCCGTTCCAGCCATATAGGCTGGAGTAGTCAGACAATTTTTATCAGAGGTGACAGCCACCCTCCCAGTTAAGTTTCAGTTTCGTTAACCAGCCTTTCATGTGGTACTTTGCCAATGCTTTCTTAAAATCCACGCAGACAACATCCATTGCATTTTTCTTGCAAGACATTCTTTTGCTTTCTCCATCCCTGGAACAAGTCATTTTAAAAATGTATTTATTCGCCCATGGAATGTGGGCGTCGCTGGCTGGGGCCAGCATTTGTTGCCCATCCCTGAGGGTGTTTCAGAGTCAACCACATTGCTGTGGCTCTGGAGTCACACGTAGGCCAGACCAGGTAAGGATGGCAGATTTCCTTCCCTAAAGGGCATGAGTGAACCAGATGGGTTTTTACAACGATTGATAATGGTTTCATGGTCATCTTGAGACTTTTAATTCCAGATTTTTATTGAATTCAAATTTCACTATCTGCCGTGGCGGGATTTGAGCCAGGGTCCCCGGAGCATTACCCTGGGTCTCTTGATTACTCGTCCGATGACAGTACCACTATGCCACTGCCTCCAAACATACAGCGGAAGAAAAAGATGGAATTAATGCCTTTACTTCAAACAGAACATTATATTGTTGTGGAATTCTTCAAACAATTCTTATTGTAGTCCTAAGGGCTCATTGAGAGTACAGCTTGTTGAGATGCTCATATCCCTAGCTGTGCACAGTTCTCATTCACAAAGCAATTGCCTTTGATACATGTTTTAAGAGTGTATCTTCTTTATGCAGCCAACGTTTCTTTTGCTAAAGCAATGGAAGGACACAAAAGGGCTGAGAACCACTTCTTCATCTCATGATATTTCTGTGGAATATCGTTCGGTCTGTATTAGTCCAATCATCCAGAATGACGCTACAAACTCTCCTATCTGCATCTATTAAATGATTTCAGGACTTTTACCTCCTTCACCCTGTTAATCACCGTGTGTGGAAAATTACCTTCTATTATTAGTCTTACAATGACCTAGTTACTATTTCAAATCTATATCTCCCTTTATCGAATTATAAAATATTACAACACAGAAGGAGACCATTCAGCTCCTCATATCTTCTCCAGCTCACTAAAAGACTGGTCTCATTTAGTCCCATGCTAGAGCTTTCCTACATAATCCTACAAGTTGATCCTCTCCTAGTACACTTCCTTCAAAAGTTATTATGGAATCTGAGGAAACCCAAGGTGAGAAACAAAAATTTAAGGTGGAATTTTATTGCCCTTCCCCCACTGGCGGGGTGTCCCAGTCCTGTTCAGTTCAGTTAATGAACTTTTGAATGGCTTGCTGCATTTTCCAGCCCCACCCTCTGTTGTGTCGAGACCGTAGAATTCCTCCTTTAAAGTCTTTTCATTTGAAATTCTTCGATCGGAAACTTCTGCACCCACCACTACCGTCACGAGCTAAACTCCTATTTTGAAGGTTAACCACAACGGCCTTTCCATAACTTCTTGGAGGAAAAAAGAGGGATTCTAGTAATTCCGAGAGACCTCTTTTCTCAACAGACACCAATTCAATTCCCTTCCAAAGGTGTCACGTAAAGCCATCCACCTCCCTCTCTGGGAGCATGGCTCACCTGTGTGTTCGCCATGGCTCAGTGGCTAGTCTTCTCACTTCTCAGTCAGAACGAGGTGGGTTCAAGTCTAGATTGACATTCCAGTGCAGCACTGAAACAGTATTGTGCTGTTGCCATCTTTCAGATGGAACGTGGGAAACAGAATAGGTCATTTAGCCCCTCGAGCCTGTTCTGCCACTCAATGAGATCATGGCTGCTCCCAGAGCTGCCTTTACCTCCCCCCACCCCTGCATTGTTATGGTTCAGGTCAAAACTCCAAAGTGTTTTCTGAAGCCCGCCTGAATCATAAGTTTTGCATGTTGAATTTGGCGAGGATAAGCATGAGATGTTTCACTTCAGGTATGATTCAGGTGACCCACTAGGGAGCTTTTATCATACAAAGTTTATTTAAGAATATAGTTAACATGTGTAGTAAGAAAATTAGCGGGAACTTTTATCAATTACAAACAAGAAACAAACAATCGTGATAATGTATAACCCTTAACAAAGATATCTACAATGTTCCAATCAAACCAATCCTCTCGACAAAAGTCCCCTTTTCACAGGTTTAACACAGCACAGACTACTGCTCACGTGATGCTGGGATCGAGGCCGTTAGTTGAACTCTGCAGTCAAATACTCTTGAGACTCAGAGTAGTTTGAAGACAACCAAAGGAGAAAATGCTGGAAAATCTCAGCAGGTCTGGCAGCATCTGTAAGGAGAGAAAAGAGCTGATGTTTTGAGTCCAGATGACTCTTTGTCAAAGCCAAGATAACTTCTCAAAACATCAGAGAGACTCTGGTCCAGCTCCCAACAACAGCAGGTTTTCACCCCTCAGGAAAACAAGATCTTGTTTTCAGCTAACCAACAGAATTTCCGAAGGAGAGAAAAACAGGGAGAGAGAGAGACTTCTCTTTCAGCTTGATGCTGCCAACACTCCAGATCCCAAAACCAAAATTGAATAGGAAATCCCTGTCACCTGACCTGCCCACAGATTTTTCTCCTCCCATCACCCAAGACTGAACATTAATTTGAAAAAACCTCTTAAAGGTACACCAACATCATATCCAGATACCTTGATACCTTTTACGAACAAAAATCTTTCCCGCCCAGATATATTGGTACCTTTTACTGACAAAAGCCTAACAGTCTCAGTGGCCTGCTTCTCATTTTTGGCTATGTTCCTCAGTTCAGCACTCCCCCACCAATGAAAATGGTGGGGGGGAATTCTCCAGCCTCCCAGCCGCATATTTTTCAGCGGCGGGAGGCAGTGTGTTCCTCACTGGTGGTGGGATTCTCTGGTCTCGCTGCCGTCAATGGGATTTCCCATTCATGTCACCCCATGCTGGTGGGAAACCCACGGAAGAGGGTGTGCTGCCAGCGGGACTGGAGAATCCCAACGCCATGAATGTCAGGAGAATTTCAGGGCGGCACGGTAGCACAGTGGTTAGCACTGCTGCTTCACAGCTCCAGGGACCTGGGTTCGATTCCCGGCTTGGGTCACTGTCTGTGTGGAGTTTGCACGTTCTCCTCGTGTCTGCGTGGGTTTCCTCCGGGTGCTCCGGTTTCCTCCCACAGTCCAAAGATGTGCGGGTTAGGTTGATTGGCCATGCTAAAATTGCCCCTTAGTGTCCCGGGATGCGTAGATTAGAGGGATTAGTGGGTAAAATATGGAGGGTTATGGGGGTAGGGCCTGGGTGGGATTGTGGTCAGTGCAGACTCGATGGGCCAAATGGCCTCTTTCTGTACTGTATGATTTCTATGATTTCTAATTCTCCTCCTCTCCGTGTCTCCCAATCTCCTATTCCTTAAGTGAAGCGCTATCTTCTCCCTTGGGTGGATGAGTGCCACAGGGATTCGTGCTGGCTATTCCAACTCTTTCCAATTCGCATCAATGATTTTGTTGAAGGGAGCAAAGATGTGATTGCTAAATTTCATGGTGACACAAAGATAGATAGGAAAGTAAGTTGTGAAGATGACTAGAGAAGGCTACAAAATGGTATAGATAGGTTACATGAGTGGACAAAGATGTGGCAGATGGAGCATAATTGGGAAATTGTGAGGTTGTTCATTTTGGCAGGATGAATAAAAAAGAAGCTTGTTATCTAAACGGTGAGAGATTGTAGCACTGTGAAGTACAGAGGGATCCGGGTGTCCGAGTGCATGAAGGATAGTATACAGGTACAGCAAGTAATTAGCAAAGCGAATAGAATGTTGTTGTTTATTGCAGGGGGGATTTAATACAAGAGTAAGGAGGCTATGCTTCAGTTATACAGGATATTAGTGAGACCACACCTGGAATATTGTGTACAGTATTAGTCTCATTATTTAAGGTAAGATGTAAATGCATTGAAAGCAGTTCAGAGAAGCTTTACTAGATTAACATCTGGCATGGGTGGGTTGTTTTATGAGGAAAAACTGGGCAGGCCAGAACTTGTATCGGCTGGAGTTTAGAAGATTAAGTGTTGGCTTGATTAACCTCTGAGTTCACCAGTGGCTGGCAGTAAATAGTATTTTGGCTGAGCGCCAAATTCTCCATTCTCGCTGGCAGTGGGGGTGGAGCAAAAGAGATCGGAGCATCCCACTCATAAGATCCCGAGGGGGTCTTGATAGGGTGGGAAGGATGGGAGAATCTCGAACTAAGGGCCACTGTTTAAAAATAAGGGGTCGCCTATTTAAGTCAGAGATGAGGACATTTTTGTCTGTCAGAGTGTTCGTGAGGCTTTGGAATTCTCTTCCCCATTCTTTGAATATCTTTAAGGCAGAAATAGATAGATTCTTCATAAGCAAGGAGGTGGAAGATTAGCAAGGATAGACAGCAATATGAAGATGAGGTTAAAATTGGATCAACCATGATCTTGTTGAATAGCAGAACATGCTTGAGGGGCCGAGTGGCCAACTCCAGCTCCTAGTTTGTACGTTTGTATATAAACGATCCTATGGCACTATTTTGAGGGAGAGTAGCGGTGTTTTAAAACAATGTTCTGGCCAATATTTGTCCTTCAATCTGCATCAGAAAAAACAATTATCTGGTCAGTATCCAATTGCTGGTTGTGGGAGCTTGCTGTGCACAAATTGGCTGCTAGATTTCCTACATTATTACAGTGACTACAATTTCAAAACACTCCATTGACTATAAAACGCAATGAGGCATGCTGAGATCATGAAAAGTGCCCCATAAATGCAAATCGCACCTTTTAGTGGCGCATGAGACGTTGACGGCAATTATTTACTGGAATGTGTCTTTTTGACTTCAGAGTGATTGGTTAATCTGTAAACTGTACGTTTCAGTAAATTCGCACACATCTGGTGTCATCTGAATCAAAACGATTATACTGGGGTCTGCTTTTTAACATAAGTAATTGCTTACAGTTTAAATAACGTTGGGAGTTAAAATTGACAGATGGCTTAGCGATGTTGGAACCTACGACATTGTAATAACTCCACGGAGGTGAAAGTCCCATCACCAAGTTACTTTATTTACACCATACATCTGTACACAGCCAGCTCTCCAGTTGCTCCGTGCTGAATGCAGGCTGAGAGTCTGACACACCTGCTTTAAATAGGGAGCATGATGCTCCCTGATTTAACCATCAATTAGGACTCATCAGGTATCTCTTTCCACACCAACCAAATAAACTAATTCAAATTAACATAGAATCATAGAAACCCTACAGTGCAGAAAGAGGCCATTCGGCCCATCGAGTCTGCACTGACCACAATCCCACCCAGGCCCTACCCCCATATCCCTACATATTTACCCGCTAATCCCTTTAACCGACGCATCTCAGGACACTAAGGGGCAATTTTAGAATGGCCAATCAACCTACCCCGCACATCTTTGGACTGTGGGAGGAAACCGGGGCACCCGGAGGAAACTCACGCAGACACGAGAAGAATGTGCAAACTCCACACAGGCAGTGACCCAAGCCGGGAATCGAACTCAGGTCCCTGGAGCTGTGAAGCAGCAGTGCTAACCACTGTACTACCGTGCCGCCCAAAGTAATAGGGACAAAGTAATAGGGGCGGCTCCCCAAAAGGAGGGGGAATAGCCCGAACAAAAAATAAAGTCGAAAGGAAACTTAAAACATTAAATCCAAAGGTGATTATCGGGGTCAAACTACATCCCAGCCCCTGCGGTGCCCAGCGGGCGCAGAAGGCGTCAACTGCACCCGTGGACATCGCATGCTCCCTCTCCAGGGACACCTGGCCGTGAATATAGCCGTGGTAGAGGGGCAGACAGTCAGGATGGACGACCCCGTCGATTGCACGCTGCCTGGACCTGTTGATGACTTGCCTCGCCAGGAGGACTCATCAGGTAGTTCATACTCGAGCAAGCCAACCTCGTTAGCCTGGCTGAAGTTAGCGGCGAACTCTTTTTTTCTTCCCCAACCACTTAAATTCATGACTGAAGGAGCTATTCAAATTCTTGTTTTTGAAACTTCACTGACTAAAGTTTTGATCTGGGTGGTGCAAATTATGCTCCTCAGTGTCCCCTTCCTTTTTACGAAACCAGGATAAATACCAGAAGAAGTGGAAAAGGCAGCATGCTATGGAGATTGTTACTCCGCGAATGACACAAGACTGCTGCTTTTAAAATTGTACAGTTTTCCCTTAAAGTTTAAAGTTTATTTCTTAGTGTCACAAGTAGGCTTACATTAACACTGCAATGAAGTTACGGTGAAAATCCCCTAATCGCCACATCCCGATGCCTGTTCGGGTACACTGAGGAAGAATTTAGCATGGCCGACGCACCTAACCTGCACATCTTTCAGACACGGGGAAAATGTGCAGACTCCGCACAGATAGTGACCCAAGCCGGGAATAGAACCCAGGTACCTGCAGCAGTGCTAACCATACGAGATTCGATGGTCCCGGGGATCTGTGTAAATGCATTGAAATTGTCGCTGTCTGAGCCCAGGAATTTCAGGACTTCTGAGTCTCCAGAATTCTGCCTTCCATATAGATCCATAAAACCATAGAAAAGCTACAGCACAGAAGGAGGCCATTTGGCCCATCTTGTCCATGCCTTCCCGAGGACACCCAGGTGCCATTTCTAATCCCAACTTCCTGCACCCGGCCCATAGTCCTGTTGCTATCAGCATTTAAGGTGCGGATCCAAATACTTTTTAAAGAGTTTAGGTTCTCTGCCTCCACCACCAACTTGGGCAACAAATTCCAGACACCCACCATCCTTTGCGTAAAAACGTTTTTCCTCATGTCTCCTCTATATCTACTGCCAGTTATCTTGAATCTATGTCCACTGATTCTGGAATTCTCCACCAAGGGAAACAATTTTATCCTGTCCACTCTATCTCTTCCTGTCATAATCTTACACACCTTTATCAAGTCACCCCTCAGCCTTCTTTGCTCCAAGGAATATAATCCCAATCTATCCAAACTCTCCTCACAGCTACACTTTTCTTGCCCTGACAACATTCTTGTAAACCTCCTCTACACTCCCTCCAGAGCAATTACATCCTTCCTGTAATATGCACACTATACACCAGTTGTAGCCTTGCAAGTGTTTTACACAATGCCAACATTATATCCTTACTTTTATATTGTATACCTCTGCCAATAGACATCATGCCACTTCTATCATCTTTCTCTCTGTGTTATACAATCATGCAGTGCAGGAGGAGGCTGTAAAGTTCTTGGGGAAGAAGCAGTTCTACACTCAGTCAGACTCACTTAGAATTAAAACTGTTCGAGCTGTTAAACAGAGATCCTTGATTTTAATTATTATTAACATTAATCTAAATTAATCTCAATTAATACTAAATCTACTCCCTCTGCTGGTACATGTGAGTAAGGTAGTCTCAGGTACTAAGAATGCACAATGCAATTTTCAATACACTTTGGAGGCCTTATTTGAAAGGGTCAGCTAAGGTAGTCCTGCTACCCCTCCTCACCCTTCTCTTTCCCCTAAAGCTCTGATCCACCTGTATACTCAGGCCAATACAGCCTGTACCTGCTCTTTGAAAGAGCTACTTGATTCCTCCTACACGCGTTGCTCTTTACTCATAGCCCTGCAGCTCTGTGCTTTCGGTGCCTGCCCATGTCCGCACATCAGTAAACAGTTTCACAGTGTTGTTATCCGTCGGGGATAGAATCTTATTCATGCTATCTCAGCATAACTCAACTGAACACTTCTGGTCACACCCGTCATATAGTATTAACCAGTTCTGGCATGCCCAATTACCTGTGAGTGACCTATGGCATTTGTCAGTATTGGTAAGTCCAATCATGAACACAGCTCAGTTTTGGTCCATGGAAGATTGACCAGCGGGTGAGGAATTATGATAAAATGGCGCAAGAGGATTCCGAGGATGAGCACAACACTTGTGAGCAAGTTGGGGTGGAAGTGTCTCCCGGGATGTGTCGGCAATACGTGCCTGCAGGAATGTGACAGGCACTTGCAAGGAATATCTGATGCCAAGAAATATGAACACTCTGGCTGAAGTCCAATTATAATACTTGAAAAAATAGCAAAACCCTTGAAGAATTAAAAGATTTTTAAATTTATAATGGAAAATCTTCATCATAATTTAACTGATAGGGGGGCAGGAAAATCCCTTGTACGATAAGCATTACACGGTGAAGGTTTAAAATTAAAGTCATGTTAAATATCAGCTCAGATTATTTATAACACACACACACACACTTTGCTTCCCATTCTTTCAGCTGGGCTGTGTGCCAACCCCATATCAGCCAATATGTTCAGTTAGAAATCCGTGTTCGTAATAAGTAGCTTGAACCCAGCATCAATATAAATATTTCTTCCGATGTTTCTACAATGATAGTTTTTTTAAATTAAAAATCTGAATTACATTAATTAAAGCACTGAACCTGCTGGTTTTACTTCCTTTCAAGGTGAGTAGAAGCAAATTTTATCGCAAATGTGGGCATAGCCTGGGGCGGGCGGTGAAATAGGACATCTCTTGAAGCAAGATGGTTCCTTGTCACGGCAACAATCTGCATTTGTATAGCACCAAAGGTAAGGCATGATCCAAGCAAAGTTTGACACCGACCCACATGAGGCATTAGAACAGGTAACCGAAAGCTTGGATCAAGGAGCTTTTTAGGAGCATGTTAACAGAGAAGTCAGACACGGCATGGTGGCACAGTGGTTAGCACTGCTGCCTCACAGCCCCAGGGACCCGGGTTCAATTCCAGCCTCGGGTGACTGTCTGTATGGAGTTTGTACGTTCTCCCTGTGTCTGCGTAGGTTTCCTCCGGGTGCTCTGGTTTCCTCCCACAGTCCAGCGATGTGCAAGTTAGGTTGATTGGCCATGCTAAATGCCCCTTAGTGTCAGGGGATTAGCAGGGAAAATACACGGGATCACTGGGATAGGGCCTGGATGGGGCTGTTGGCGGTGCAGTCTCGATGGGCCGAATGGTCTCCTTCTGCACTGTAGTGATTCTACATAGAGAGTTGGAGCAGTTTAATGATGGAATTGTGGACCTTAGGACCCCAGCAGCATTCCAGCCATAAAAAGAAAATTAAATTACAAATGCTCAAAATGTCTGAAGCACAAGCAGAAAATGCAAATGCACAGGCATTCAGTCAAGATCTAATTAGAGAAAAGGCTTCTAACCACAACGTCCTCCGCCTCCCACCCCCATGCCCCCTATCCTGCAACTCCTAATGGACTGTAAAACTATTTTCAGCCTATTAAACCCGCAAATAAAATGAGAAGCGAACAAAACTGTAAATGTTGGAAACCTGAAGCAAGGAAAGTAATTATTAAGAAATAATTATATTTCTGTACAGAGATGGGTTAATATCTCACATGGAAATCTTAGTCAGAGTTATTAACTTGATTTGCTCTCCCCCTCTGAGATTTTAAAATGTCTCACAGCTTCCTACCTAGTGTTCTCCATTCTCTCTGACTTTGGTTCTGACTGTCCAATCGATGTGTTTTCTTTTTCATTCATAGGACACGGGCATTGCTGGCTGGCCAGCAGTTATTGCCCATCCTGAGTTGCCCTTGAAACTGAATGGCTTGCTAGGCCATTTCAGAGGGCCACAGAGAGTCAACCACATTGCTGTGGCTCTGGAGTCACATATAGGCCAGACCAGGTAAGGACAGCAGATTTCCTTCCCCAAAGGACATCAGTGAACCAGATGGGTTTTTCCGATAATGGTTTCACGGTCATCTGTAGATTCAAGTGCCAGAGCAGGGATGTCTTTCTGCAATTATACAGGGCCTTGAAGAGGCCACATCTGGAATATTGTGTGCCGTTTTGCTCTCCTTATCTGAGGAAGGATGTTTTTATGATAGAGGGAGTGCAGAAAAGGTTTACCGGACTGATTCCTGGGATGGTGGGACTGACTTATGAGGAGAGATTGAGTCATTGGATCATATTCACTGGAGTTCAGATGATTGAGGGGGGATCTCAAAGGAACCTATAAAATTCTAATAAGATAAGACAGAATAGATGCAGGAGTGTCCAGAATCAGGGGTCACAGCCTGAGGATACAGGGTAGACCATTTAGGACGGAGATGAGGAGAAATTTCTTCACCCAGAGGGTGGTCAGCCAATGGAATTCGCTACCACAGAAAGCAGTTGAAGCCAAAACATGACTGTTTTCAAGAAGCAGTTAGATATAGCACTTGAGGCAAAGGGGATCAAAGGATATGGAAGGAAGGTGGGATCAGGCTATTGAGTTGGATGATCAGCCATGATCATAGTGCATGGTGGAACAGGCTCGAAGGGTTGAATTGTCTGCTCCTGCTTCTGTTTTCCATATTTCTAAGTTTGGATGGTCACACACCAGACATTCCTCCCATCCCACAGAGCCTCCACTGAAACCTTGACACTCACACCCTTCTGTAATGATTCCTGGACTAGAAGGGCGAGAGTGGAAGAAGTGTCTAATTTGTACTGGAGAAAGATTCACTCTACCTAAAGTCATACAGAAGGAGGTCATTTGATCCATCATGCTCTTGTGAAAGAGCTAGCCCTGAAAATGTTTGTTTTTCAAGTGTTTATCCAATTCCTTTTTGAAAGTGAAGATCAAATCTGCTTCAAATAATGAACTCTAGATCATGATATCTTGCACTGCGTTTTTAAAAAAATCTGCTTACCTCTACAATGTTCAGTTTTGTCAATTATCTTAATTCTGTGTTCTCTGGTGCCTACTTGCCAGTGGAAACACCGATCCCTAACACCTTTTCTTAACTCCCTTCTTGACCATCTTTGCTCCAAGGAAATTAAAGTCAGCTTTTCTGATAGCTGAAGATTTGGTTTTTAATTGAATACTTCTATGTAAGATATTGGAGATGTGGGTGAAGATTAAGCTAGATGTCTTCAGGTGGGAAGGATATTTGCCAAAATTCTACTGGAATAAGTTCGACTAAGCTTGAAATATCTTTAGAATCATAGAATCTCTACAGTGCAGATGGAGGCCATTCAGCCCATCGAGCCTGCACTGACCATAATCCCATCCAGGCCCTATTCCCGTGACCCCACATATTTACCCTGCTGGACCACCTGATACTAAGGGACAAATTAGCATGGTCTAACCTGCACATCTTTGGACTGTGGGAGGAAACCGGAGCACAGAATAATAGAATCCCTTCAGTGCAGAAGGAGGCCATTCGGCCCATCAAGCCTGCACCGACAACAATCCCACCCAGGCCCTATCCCCGTAACCCCACTTGTTTACCCTGCTAATCCCCCTGATGCTGAGGGTCAATTTAGCATGGCCAATCCCCATAATCTGCACATCTTTGGACCGAGGGAGGAAACCAGTGAACCCAGAGAAAACCCATACAGACACAGGGAAAACATCAGATGCTCTTTCCTAAGGTAGAACAGTCAAGTAGTAGGAGACATAGGTTTAAGATGCGTGGGGAAAAGTTTAGAGGAGATGTGTGAGGCAGGTTTTTTACACAGAGGGTGGTGAATGTCTGGAACGCGCTGCCTGGGGAGGTGGTGGGAGCAGGTACGATCGCGGCATTTAAGGGGCAACTAGATGAATACATGAATGTGTATCGACAATCACAGGTGTAAAATAAGCATTTGTAAATAGTTAACAGTTTATTTATTGAATGCAAAACTTTACTGCAACATGGCAACAGGGTGTGCCATGGAGACAGTTACGTATCAACATTCTGATTACCAGATGCAAGACAGAATGGAAGGATACTGACTCCGTAAGTGCATACGGTTTAAACTTAGGCAGGCATCATGATCAGCGCAGGCTTGGAGGGCCGAAGAGCCTGTTCCTGTGCTGTACTTTCCTTTGTTCTTTGTTTCACACAGACAGTGACCCAAGGCTGGAATTGACCCCGAATCCCTGGCGCTGTGAGGCTGCCACCGTGCCATCCTAATATAATAAGAACAACAAAAAAAGTGCAGCTGGTCAAGCAATATGTGTGGAGCTTGGGTATGGATCAACCCGAGCCCATCGACTGGCAGAATAGGTCTTGCGAAAATGTCTTACTCCAGTTCCAATGTTACCATTTTCCATTATGTTTCTGACACATAGCCAAGAGGGAAAGTGTTCTGGCTGTGCCCACACCCCAATATTGCCTCCACAGTGTTGCGATCACTTGTTTGTGCAGCTATATATATGAGCTTTGGGCTCGTAACAAAGTTAAAACAGCTCATTAAAAATGATTGATTGGATGGCGTGCTCTGGGTAAAAAAGGATAATTGCTTGTACACATCTGTTCTTGCAAATCTCAGCGTGAATTCCTGTACACTCAAGGTACACAGCAGGAAAAGGGCAATAACTCAAGAAGCATCTGTTCCGCGTCCCTTGTTTTCAGCTTCCGTCCATGTAGAGCAAGCGATGCATGGAATTTTGCAAGCCTCGAGATGATTAGTGACAATAAATTACGGAATACTTCATAATTTCATTGTGATTCTCTGTCCATTATTAAACATTAAACACCTTACATGCCCAGTGAATTGGGGAAAAATGAATGCCCTATAATGCTAGTCATTTCTAGGCTTTTTTTTTCATCAGATGGAATTAAATATGAATGCAGTCGACAGTGGCTCCGGAATGCTTGGATAGCTTGTGAATCTGATCCTGTTGCTGGCTAAGAGAAAAGAATTGTGCATCCTGTCACAATACGACAGAGGCACTGTTGATGTCTAAAAGATGAGGGACAGTAGTTTTTGTGCAAGTGTGGACACCATCTTCATTCCCTGTTGACAGCAAAGACCATTTGCTGCTGCCCATGTATTGGAATGTCAGCCTGCTCCACACAGCGCCAGGGGCCCAGGTTCGATTCTGGCCTCGGGTGGCTATCTGTGTGGAACCTGCACGTTCTTCCCGTATCTGCGAGGGTTTCTTCCGGGTGCTCCGGTTTCCTCCCACAGTCCAAAGACGTGTAGGTTAGGTTGATTGGCCATGCTAAATTGCCCCGTAGCATCAGGGAGATTAGCAGGGTAAATATGTGGGGTTATGTGGATAGGGCCTGGTGGAATTGTTGTCGGTGCAGGCTAGGTGGGTCAAACAGCCTCTTTCTGCACTGTAGGGATCCTATGATTCTATGAACTACAACAGCATTGTGCACTGCAGTCCTGGAGCACTGTCCTTGACATTGGGGCAAAGTAACACCTTAGCTGTCTAAGAATTAAACTGCAAATGTGTTTGTGACAATTAACATGATTGCTACAAATGGAGCAAATGAGTGCACCAACAAGAAATGAGGGGGTGTGAGTACGCACTTTACTGTGGCTCATAGTTAATGGATAGTTAATAGACTAAAGGGATGCTTGTTGCTGTCTCCACACTTCCACAAAAAATATGCTGAATTCCAAGTGATGACTCTGCAGGAGAAAGAATTTGAAAAGAATGCCAAATGCTGGCATCCTTTAGTACACTATTGACTAATATTATCCCGTTCCACACTGTCAGCTGTGACTCCGTGCATAGCATGCTCATCCTTCAGCCAGGATCTTAGGCAGAAGATCTAGACCAGCGCTTAGAGGTAGTATGGAAGAAGCATTCTTCCGCTGGATGTACCATCTATTAATGGAGCAATTAAACCAAGCCCAATCTGCCCACCCGGGTGGAATGAGAAAGGCTTTCTATTTTGAAGAAAATTTAAGGGCATCTCCTCCCTCTTCAGATCAATATTTACTTCACAAACCCCAGCATCACTAGAACAGATTATGTGGCCAAATTATCTGACAGATTATCACATTGCTGTTTGTCAGAGTTCGCTGTGTTGAAATTGGCTGCTGTATTTCCTATCCAAAGGCAGTGACTACATAGATTTATAGAATCCGACAGTGCAGAAGGAGGCCATTCAGCCCATCGAGTCTGCGCCAAAATTCCATCAGAGCATCCCACCCAGGCCCTATCACGGTTGCCCCATGTATTTGCCCCGCCAATCCCCCTCAGCTACACATCTTAGCACACTAAGGGACAATTTTAGCATGGCTAGTCCACCTACCCTGCACATTTTTGGAGTGTGGGAGGAAATCGGAGCAGGCACGGGGAGAAGGTGCAAACTGCACACAGACAGTGGCCGGAGGCTGGAATCGAACCCAAGTCCCTGGTGCCGTGAGGCAGCAGTGTCACCACTGTGCCACCGTGCCGCCCTACACATCACAAGATTACGCTTCAGAAGTACTTCATTGTCTGAAAAATGTGGCAACTTGAGGACTTTAAAGATGCCGTATAAATGTAAGGCTAGTTTTCTCGACCTGGTGGATGACTTGGAAATGTTAGAGGGTGATCTGTTGTCATGAAGTAGAGCAGCTTTGTCATATTCCCTGGGCACCCTGTCCTATTTGAATTTTCACCATCCAGATGCAAAGAAATGGGATTTCATTCTATCTCATCAAACACAGTGACCATTTTTGAATGACTGGATAAATCCAGCCTCTGCAGATTGAGAATTGACCTCTGCGTACGCATTTATGCACTTCTAGCAAGCATAAATGAGCCATGTTACAAACTCGGCTGGTCATCTTAAATTGGTTGTAATGCAGAGGTGGTGGAGTAGCGGTATTCTCACTGGATTAGTAATCCAGCAGACCCAGGGCAAGATCGGGAGACGCTGGTTCAAATCCCACCACAGCAGATGGTGATATTTGAATTCAGTAAAAATCTGGACCATGAAACCATTGTTGATTGTCAGAAAAACTCATCTGATTCACTAATGCCCTTTAGGGAAGGAAATCTGCCGCCTTTACCCGGTCTGGACTACATGTGACTCCAGAGCCACAACAATATGGTTGACTCTCAAACGAGCTCTGAAAGGGAGGGCAGTTAGGGATGGGCAATAAATGCTGGCCCAGCCAGCGATGCTCACATCCCATAAATGAATAAAAGGAAGTGTAACTATTAGCACTCTCAGAATTGTTCGCCATAATGGATAGTGTTCTGCTTTCTTGTTCTACCATTTATCAAAATCGAATGAATTACACTTACACAAGCAAATTGTTGCAGATGCTAGAAACCAGGAATAAAAACAGAAACTGCTGGAGCAGGCACTGCTAGGAGTTGGTTTTCTTTTGTTTTTGAATGTATTTCTTATCAATAAAAAATTCGGTGTGGCGCAAGCAAATTTTTATTCCGAAAGTGTGGCCCAGTGAAAAAAGTTCGGGAACCACTGATGTAAGGACTGTAAATAAAGAAACAGTAGAGAATATTTGAGGCGATTGACCCTTCGACATGAATTATATGTGATTGCTGACTAAAATAGTTTTTTGCATTTGGGTTTTTGCAGTTCTGGGGTGAGTAAATATGCAAAGCCTACATCACAGGTCATCTTTCTTGCAAGGTATCTATATCTGTGCAATGTTCCAATCAGTCTGTCTGTGCTGAATTGGCTGCTGTTTATCTGTATGATAGGAAAATTAGCTTCATTAATCTCCCTTAGGGAAGGAAATCTGCCGTCCTTACTTGGTCTGGCCTACATGTGACTCCAGAGCCACAGCAATGTGGTTGACTCTCAAATGCCCTCCAAGGGCAACTAGGAATGGGCAATAAATGCTAGCCAGCCAGCGATGCCCATGTCCCACGAATGAATAAAAGAAAAGTCACCCTGTAAAGTCCATCATCAGGAGTGGAGTGGATAAATCTATTGAGGTTCGCTAGTTTCCTCTGGGTGCTCCAGTTTCCTCCCACAGTCCTAACGATGTGCAGGTTAGGTGCCATTGGAAGCTAATTGCCTATTTATCATGACGTTTCATGCTTTTGAAGCAAATGTGTGTAAAATTCATCAGTGTATTGCTGGAAAGAGAGACATGTTGTTGAAGTGCTTCACCTTGCACTCATCAGGACAAACACAAGAATATCAAATTTCAAACAATCACAACAATTTATACTACAGGAGAAAAGGCGTGCAGATTGTTTGGCAAGTCAACCCTGATTGGCCGAGGAATTGACATGGAGAAAGTAATGGAGAACTATATGCTCACTGTGCAATAAGGCAGAGTATGGGTCCCTTTGTTTGGATGTATTTCAATTCTCGCAAGCGTAAATGAGCAATGTTACAAGCTTGACTGATTATCTCAAATTCTTTGTTAATGAAACTATTAACACACTCAGGATTGTTCAGCAGTGCTACCCAGTGAGATAAGTTGCTGAAGCTTTCCATCTTGCACTCAGACAGACAAATGTAAGGATTCCAAATTTCAAGCAATTGCATCTATTTATACCACTGGAGAAGAGGATGCTGATAGGTTGGCAAGTCGAATCTGATTAGCTATGGCATTGCCAAGGAGAAAGCAACAGTGAGGTATAGGATCACCATGTTGACAGCTAATTCAAAAAATCTGCAAGGTTTGAATATATTCCTTTTGTTATCAGAGACTGGGTCCCTGTATACGAAGATGTGTCATTTCTAACAAGTGCAAATGGGCCACGTTATGAGTTTGACTGATTATCTTAATTTGGTTGTCAGCGTAGCACACCTAGGATTGTTCAGCAAGTGCTGCCGAACTGTAGAACCACGCCCAGCAACAGACATTTTGTTTTGGATTTTGTAAGCAAAGGTAGGTTGAGCACAGTTTGTACTCTGCTGATTATGAACAGGCAGGGGAAAGTGCTGTTTGATCCTATCTGCCAATTGTTGGGATGTTTGGTCCAAAAACATCAACTGTTAGGTGTAATTTCTGTCGTAAAAAATGAAATTCATGAGCTGGATAATACATTTTCATTACCATGACTCATTGAAAGCTCCACTGTGTTGAGCTTACCTTAATTTCAAGACACAAACAAGTGAGATAGTTAAAATGTAATTGTTTTGCAGGTAGCAGTATTTTTTATACTATAGGAGAAAAGGGGTGCAGATTGGTTGGCAAGTCAACTTTGATTAGCCGAGGAATTGTTCATTTTTGTACACTTGATCATGGGATATGGGCATTGCTGAAAGTGCCACCATTTATAGTCCATCCCTAACAGCCGTGAGGATGGTGGTGAGCTGCCTTCTCCTTGACTCGCTACAGCCCATGTTGTCTATCCACACTCAGCTTGACACTGACATGGAACTATATCGCCGTTCCTGCATTGTTGCTGGAATCCTGGAACTCCCTCAGTGATATAGTTCCAAGTTAGGACATTGTGTGTGAGTTGTTTTTGATTGGATTTGATTTATTATTGTCACATTTATTGGGATACAGTTGGAGAACAATTGGGTGCGGTGAGAAGTATTGCTTTTTGTGCGCTACACAGACAAAGCTTACCGTTCATTGAGTACATAGGGGAGAAGGGAAGGAGAAGGTGCAGAATATAGTATTACAATCATAGCTAGGGTGTAGCAAAATATCCACTTAATATGAGCTAGGTCCATTCAAAAGTCTGATGGCAGCAGGGAAGAAGCTGTTCTTGAGTCAATTGGTATGTGACCATAGACTTTTATATCTTTTTCCCAACGGAAGAAGTTGGATGAGAGTATTTCTGGGGTGCGTGGGTCCTTGATTATTCAGGCTGCTTTTCCAAAGCAGTAGGAAGTGTAGATGGAGTCAATGGATGGGAGGCTCATTTGTGTGATGGACTGGGCTACGTTCACAACCCTTTGTGCTTTCTTGCAGTCTTGGTCAGAGCAGGATCCATTCCAAGCTGTGATGGTACACCTATAAAAATTGGTGAGAGTCGTAGCTGACATGCCAAACTTCCTTCGCCTCCTGAGAATATAGAGGCATTGGTGGGCTTTCTTAACTGTAACATCAGCATGTGTATTCATTATTTGATAGTTCCTGTCCAATAAACATTGGATAAACTGTACTCATTCATCCATTGCTGGTAATTCTTTGACTTTTGCTGCCTTGCAACAGCGACTGTGTGGGCAGCATATCCACTGTGTCGCTTGGGAGATGAAATGTCCCAAAGGAGGTGATACTGAATGATCAATGGATGAATATCTGTGACTGAATCCAGGCTATGCTTGTGATGCAGAAGATCACACCTGGGAGAACATAAATGTGCTGGTGATGAAAGAACTGGTATTTTTTAAAGCTGTGTCTGATTATTGATGAGGTAAATCTAGCATCTAAATTCTGCCTACCCCCTAAGTACTCGTAACCTGCAAGTTCCATTTCACATTTGTACTGCCCAACTCTTTATGTGTCAACGGTGAGCTTTAGAAATTTTCCGCTGAAGCAAACAGTCTATTCCAAACCACAGCAAACAGAAGTTAGGACCAAAACCACATTAAAGTCTCCTAATAAAATGACCCTTATTTCTCCAGCGAGATGTTGCGGGCGGAGGGCAGCTATGGAATTCCAACAATGAGCCTGAAATCAATCCTAGTCACTCACAACAAAGTGACTCTATAATTCACAGAATCATAGAATCGCAGCGCAAAGAGGCCCTTCAGCCCATCGAGTCCACACCGACACATTAGAAATACCTGAACTCTCAGCTAATCCCAGCAGCCAGCACTTGCCCCATAGCCCTAAATGTTATGATGTGCCAAGTGCTCATCCAGATACTCTTTAAAGGATCTGGGGCAACCCGCTTCTCAAGCAGTACATTCCAGATCGTCACCACCCTCTGGGTAAAAAAAGTTTTTTCTCACATTCCCCCGAAACCTCCTGCCCCTCATCTTGAACCTATGTCCCTCTGTGACTGACTCTTCAACTAAGGGGAACAGCTGCTCCTTATCCACTCTATCCATGTCTCTCGCAATCTTGTACACCTCGATCAGGTCGCCCCTCAGTCTTCTCTGCTCCAACAAAAACAACCCAAGCCTATCCAATCTCTCTTCACAACTTAAATGTTTCATCCCAGGTAACATCCTGGTGAATCTCCTCTTCCCCCCACTCCAGTGCAATCACATCCTTCTGATGATGTGGTGACCAGAACTGCATACAGTACTCTATCAGTACTTTTTTACACAATACTCTAACTGTGGCCTCACCAAAGTTCTATACAACTCCAACATGACTTTCCTGCTTTTGTAATCTATACCTCGACTGATAAAGTCAAGTATCCCATATGCCTTTGTCACCACCCTACTAACATGCCTTTCCGCTTTCAGAGATCTGTGGACAAACACGCCAAGGTCCCTTTGTTCCACAGAACTTCCTAGTGTCCTACCATTCACAGAGTACTTCCTTGTCAAATGTTTCCTTCCAAGGTGTTTCACCTCACACTTTTCAGTATTAAATTCCATCTACTACTTATCTGCCCATTTGACCATTCCATCTATATCTTCTTGGAGCCCAAGACACTCTGCCTCACTGTTAACCACCCGTCCAATCTTTGTGTCATCCACAAACTTACGAATCCTACCCCCCACATAGTCATCAATGTAATTTATATAAATGATGAATAATAGGGGGCCCAACACAGATCCCTGTTGTATGGACACTGGCTTCCAGTCACTAAGGCAGCCTTCTGACATCACTCTCTGTCTTCTACAACTGAGCCAATTTTGAATCTACTTTATCAAATTACCCTGTATCCCATCTGAATTTACCTTCTTTACAAGTCTCCCACGTGGGTCCTTGTCAAAAGCTTTGCTGAAATCCACATAAACTTCATCGACTGCACTACCCTCATCTACACACCTGGTCACCTCCTCAAAAAATTCGATCAAATTTGTTAGGCATGACCTCCCTCTGACGAACCATGCTTACTATCCCTGATCAAGCTTTGCCTCTCCAAGTGGAGATAGATGCTTTCCTTCAGAAGTTTCTCAAATAGTTTCCCTGCCACTGATGTGAGACTCACTGGTCTGTAGTTCCCTAGTTTATCCCTACAACCCTTCTTAAATAGCGGAATCATATTTCCTGTTCTCCAATCGTCTGGCACTTCCCCCGTGGCCAGAGAGGAATTGAAGCTTAAGAAATTGGGTCAGAGACCCTCCTATCTCCTCCCGTGCCTCCCACAGCAGCCTAGGGCACAATTCATCTGTACCTGGAGATTTATCCATTTTTAAGGCTGCCAACAGCTCCAATACTTTGTCCTTCCCTCTGTCAATTTTCTCTAGAACCTCAGTCTCGCTCCCTGAATTCCATATCATCATCCTCATTCTCTTGAGTGAAGACGGATGTGAAGTATTCACTCAACACTCTACCAATGTCCTCTGGCTCCACCCATAGATTCCCCCCTTAATCCCTAATGGGGCCTACTCTTTCCCTGGTTATCCTCTTCCCATTGATATACTTATAGAATATATTGGGATTTTCCCTACTTTTACCAGCCAGAGCTTTCTCATATCCCTCTTTGCATTCCTAATTGCTTTCTTAAGCTCCATCCTGCACTTTCTATACCTCACTAATGCCTCCGCTGATTTGCTCCACTTGTATTTCTTAAAATCCTTTCTTTTCCTTCTCATTGTATCCTGGATATGTCTGGTCATCTATGGTTTTCTCGGCTTATTATTTGTACCTATTACCCTAGAGGGAACATGCTGGGCTTGCACCCTCCCCATTTCCTTTTTGAATGCCCCCCACTGCTCTTCTGTAGATTTTCCCATTAGTAGCTGTTCTCAGTCTACCTTGGCCAGATTCTATTTTATTTTACTAAAATCCGTTCTCCCCCAGTCCAAATGTTTTTTTGCAGCTTGTCTATTTCCTTGTCCATAACAAGCTTAAATTGTACTATGTTGTGATCGCTATCACTAAAATGCTCCCCCACCACCACCTCAACCATTTGTCTGGCTTCATTCCTCAGAATCAGATCCAGCACAGCTCCTTCCCTTGTTGGACCCTCCACATATTGATTTAAAAAGTTCTCCTGTGCACATTTCATGAAATCTACTCCATCCAAGCCCTTAACACGATGTATATCACAGTTAATGTTGGGAAAGTTGAAATCACCCAAAGTAATAACCCTATTGTTATTGTTTTTACACACCTCCACAAACTGAGTGCATATTTGCTCCTCAATATCCCTCTGACTATCTGCAGATCTATAATAAACACCTAACAATGTGGCTGCCCCTTTTGTATTCCTAAGCTCTACCCACAAAGCTTCATTTGATGCCCCCTCCAAGATATCATCTCTCCTTACTGTAGTAACTTACTCCTTAACTAATAATGCAATGCCTTCTCTTTTATCTCCTCCCCTGTCTCGCCTGAAGATTCGATATCCTGGAATGTTGAGTTGCCAATCGTGTCCTTCCTTCAACCATGTCTCTGTGATGGTTACTATATCAAACTTCCCCGTGTCAATCATTGCCCTCAATTCATCCGTTTTACCTGCAATACTCCTAGCGTTAAAGTCGAGGCCATCCAGCCTGGCCTTACTCCCTTGAAATTTAATACAGCTGCGCTCCCTCTGACTTGTTTGTTTTGCTGTATGATTCCATGCCCTTATTCTGCTAACAGTCTGTGTTCCCATCCTCTGCCAAATTAGCTTAAATTCATCCCAACAGCACGAGCAAGACGTCCCACAAGGATGTTAATCCCATTCTGGTTCAGATGTAGACTGCCCCGCTTGTACAGGTCCCAACTTCCCCAGAAATGGTCCAAGTGATCCAGGAATCTAAATCCCACCCTCCTGCACCGACTCTTAAGCCATGTATTCATCTGCACCATCCTCCTATTTCTGTGCTCACTAGCACATGGCACTGGGAGTAATCCCGAGATTACAACCCAAGAGGTCTTACTTTTTAGTCTACTGCCTAACTCTCTGAATTCTTGATGCAAGACCTCATCCCTCTTTCTATTTATATCATTGGTATCAACATGTACCATGACCTCTGCCTTATCACCCTTCCCCTTCAGAATGCCCTGTAGCCATTCAGTGACATCCCAGGCCCGAGCATCAGGGAGGCAACATGCCATCCTGGGGTAATGTTGACAGCTACTGTAGCGCTAATCTGTACCCCTGACTATTGAATTGCTCTATAATCTGGAATGCACTGCGTGGGAGGCTGGAAACTTATAACCTTTAAAAGTATCTCGATGAACATTTGAAACATCATCACAAAGGGTCATCTGGACTCGAAACTGTCTGTGTGGAGTTTGCACATTCTCCTTGTGTCTGCGTGGGTTTCCTCCGGGTGCTCCGGTTTCCTCCCACAGTCCAAAGATGTGCGGGTTAGGTTGATTGGCCATGCTAAAATTGCCCTTAGTGTCCTGGGATGCATAGATTAGAGGGATTAGTGGGTAAAATATGTAGGGATATGGGCGTAGGGCCTGGGTGGGATTGTGGTCGGTGCAGACTCGATGGGCCGAATGGCCTCTTTCTGTACTGTAGGGTTTCTATGATTTCTATGATTTCTATGAAACGTCAGCTCTTTTCTCTCCTTACAGATGTTGCCAGACTTGCTGAGATTTTCCAGTATTTTTTCTTTTGGCTTCACATTCAAGGTTACGGGACAACCCCTTTTCATCGAATCATAGAATCCTACAGTGCAGAAGGAGGCAATTTGGCCCGTCGAATCTGCACCGACCACCCAGGCCCTGTACGCATAACTCCATGCATTTACCTTAGCAAGTCCCCCTGACTCTAAGGGTCAATTTAGCATGGCCAATCCACCTAATTCACACATCTTTGGACTCTGGGAGGAAACCGGAGCACCCGGAGGGAACCCACGCAGAACGTGCAAACTCCGCACAGTGAGCCAAGCCGGGAATTGAACCCAGGTCCGTGGCGCTGTGAGGCAGCAGTGCTAACCACTGGGCCACCGTGCTGCCTTGATGGTGACCTTCTGATATTTTCTGATGATGGGGCTGCCTAATTTCTTTTCCTCACCCTGAAACCTCTCTTTTCCCAAAAGTCAAACATCAGGTGGGAGAAAAAAAATCAAAGCTTCGAAATTAATATAGATTCTCGGGAAGTGGAGTCAAGATTATGCAAATCAGGAATGAGCTGGTTACACACGGTGCCCTGGTGATAGTTGCCTTCTCCTTCAATTTGCAAAGCGTTTCCCCACTTTCTTGTCAGAACAACTGGCATTACGAAGTATGTCTGGCAGCATTTTCCTGTCCCGCCCGTTAAGATTCCTGTGGCGGGATGGACAGGACCATGCAGAAGTCCGTTGACCTCAGGTGGGATTTTCCAGTCTCGAGGTGGGGGGGGGGGGGGGGGGGGGGGGGTGGCGGCCGGCACTTCTGCTTATATCAGCCATGGTCACGTAAGTAGTGCACTCACATGTGAGTCAGAAGTTCATGGGTTCGGATTGCTATCGAAACCTGAGCACACAGTGTGAGGCTAACACTCCAGTGTTGTACCGAGGAAGCGCTGCATAGTTCAAGATGCATTCTTTCTTGTGGGACATTAAGCCGATGTAACAAAAATGTAAAAGAGCCCATGACAATATTACAATGAAGGGAAAAGGGGAGTGCCTCCGATGCCCTGGCCAATATTTATCCCTCCGTTAACAGTTTATCTGCACATTGCTGTTTGTCAGCCTTTGATGTACACAAATTAGTGGACAGGTTTCCCACATCACACCAGTGACTATGCTTCTGAACTGCTTTTTTGTTATCATTTTTATCATTTATAGCTAAAGGAATAGAATATTAAGGTAAGGAAGTATTGTTGCAACGATACAAGGCATTGATGAGGCCGCACCTGGAGTATTGTTCACAGTTTTGGTCCCCTTATTTGAGGAAAGATGTAGTGGCGTTGGAGGCAGTTCAGAGATGAGGGGTTTGTCGTATGAAGAGAGATTGAACAGTTTAGGCCGAAACTCTCTGGATTTTAGAAGAATGTGGGGAGATCAAATTGAGGTATACAAGATGATAAAAGGTATGGATAAAGTAGACGTGGACTGGATGCTTCCTCTTGTGGGACATTCTAGGACGAGAGGTCATAGTCTTAGGATAAGGGGCAGCAGATTTAAAACAGAGTTGAGGAGAAACTACTTCTCCCAAAGGGTTGTGAATCTGTGGAATTCACTACCCCAAAGTGCGGTGGATGCTGGGACAGTGAGTAAATTTAAGGAGGAGTTAGACAGATTTTTAATTGGTAATGGGTTGCTGCATTATGGGGAGAAGGCAGGAAAATGGGGATGAGGAGCATATCAGCCATGATCGAATGGCGGAGCAGACTCGATGAGCCAAATGGCCTAATTCTGCTTTGATATCTTATGAACTTATGAAGCACTTTAGGATATTGTGAGAAGTGACATATCGAGATATGCTGTTTTTTGCCTTGTTAAGTATTCTGTCAAGAAGTTTCTGTCTAATTGCAGACAGCTACACCCAGCGCAAAAGACCTATTCACCGAGATTCTCCGGTGTCGCATCGCTGCCTGCGACAACGGAGAATTTGGTGTTCAGCCAAATCTCCATTCACAGCAGCGGGACCAAACAATCCCAGCAGCGGGTGAGGTCGGAGAATTCCAGCCATTATAATACTGTCACTCTATTCTGATGCTGTGATATCCCTCACTGTGAGAATGTTGGGAGTTCGGTTGTGATCTTTCTGCCTTTCTTCAACTGTCACAGCTGACTATCTGACTATCTCTGACTATCTCTGACTATCTCTGGCCCATCGAGTCCGCTCCGCCATTCGATCATGGCTGATATGCTCCTCATCCCCATTTTCCTGCCTTCTCCCCATAACCCTTCAACCCATTACCAATTAAAAATCTGTCTAACTCCTCCTTAAATTTACTCACTGTCCCAGCATCCACCGCACTTTGGCTTTTGCTACCAAATAAACCTGTTGGACTTTAACCTGGTGTTGTTAAACTTCTTATCTCTGACTGTCCAGGCTGATTTATGTCCTGGGTAACATTTTTGTTCTGCCATCAGTTGGGTTTTTGTGAGAAGTGAGAACTGGTGGCTTCAGTTTGAACAGAAAAGTTAAACAGCAAAGGCTGGGGGGTTGAGAAAATATTATATAAAACACCTTAAAATACCAAAACATTGATTACAACATAGTAAAATGATGAGACATCTTTAGAAGAACAACGTAGGACTAATTGCTCAATTGGAAACAAAAATGAAATCATGGTAAGAATGAATGCAGTTGATAATACTCACCAGAGATAAGCATTGGGATGATGCTACCAGTACCCTTTGCTCCTGACCTTGGGAAAGTACCCAAGATCAGACAAAGGTTCCAGGTAGGCACATTATTGGATGGTAGATCAACTTGACAGGGGCTGGCGGACAGGCATCAGTAACATGGAGCGAGAAAAATCTCTCATGGACATACCGGTAACGTTAACATTCGAAAATATTGAGGCCAATTTCTTGCCAATACTGAAATACCTGGGAGCGTCCAGTTGGGTTTATTTGATTTGATTTATGATTGTCACATGTATGAGTATACAGTGAAAAGTACTGTTTCTTGCATGCTACACAGACAAAGAATACCGTTCATACAGAAAGAATGGAGAGAGTGCAGAATATAGTATTTCAGTCATAGCTAGGGGTATAGAGAAAGATCAACTTAGTGCAAAGTAGGTCCATTCAAAAGTCTGATGGCAGCAGGGAAGAAGCTGTTCTTGAGTCGGTTGGTACATGACCTCAGGCTTTTGTATTTTTTTCATGACAGAAGAAGGCGGAAGAGGGTATGTCCGGGGAGTGTGGGGTCCTTAATTATGCTGGCTGCTTTTCTGAGGCATGCGAAGTGTAGACGGAGTCAATGGATCGGAGGCTGGTTTGCGTGATGGATTGGGCTACATTCACGACCTTCTGCGATTTCCTGCAGAGCAGGAGCCATACCAAGCTGTGATACAACCAGAAAGAATGCTTTCTATGGTGCATCTGTAAAAGTTGGTGAGAGTCGTAGCAGGCATGCTAAATTTCCTTAGTCTCCTGAGAAAGTAGAGGCATTAGTGGGCTTCCTTATCTCATTAGTTCAAAGGTAAAGGTGCCTCATAGATCTCACTAAATGTGTCACTCAGCATTAAATGAATTAGAAATACAGATTGGGAATTGCCTCTATTTCTGGCCTCTACATTGCACTCCTAATGGATTTATATCGAGAAGGTACAATTAGGGGCATAGTTTTTTTTGGCTCCAACATTTTCACATCCTGCCCTGTGGAGTTTTACATCTAATGGATTTGTTTTGAAGTGTAATTTCTGAGCAATTAATCTGTGATTTGTTCCTTTAATTATTGAAAAGATGAAAACCAGATCCTCTTTGTCAATTAGTCACATCGGATGTTGCACTTGCATGAGCCACAGATGTCTCATCCAAAAACCAGCACCTCCAACACTAACTCTGTGCAACAGTGAAGGATCATCCTCGACCATGGAACTCGATTGAGGCCTGAGGGATGAAGGGTTATTCATTCAGCCTCAAACCAGTGCCAGTTTACCTAACAGAAGGCTAGCGCAGGAAATGGTAAAAATGTTACACGGATGCAGAAGTGAGGCTGGCATTGTGGCAATTCGTCGAGAGACAATGGAAGATAGACCCCTCGTTATTCGAGCATGTCCAAGCGGTGAGTGATTTTATCGTCTTCTGTGGATCCCTTCATGAGGGTGGCATGGTGGCACAGTGTTAGCACTGCTGCCTCACAGCACCAGGGACCCGGGTTCGATTCCCGGCTTGGGTCACTGTCTCTGGCACGGTCTCTCCGTGTCTGCGTGAGTTTCCTCCGGGTGCTCTGGTTTCCTCCCATAGTCTGAAAGACGTGCTGGTTAGGTGCATTGGCCACGCTAAATTCTCCCTCAGTGTACCCGAACAGGCGCCGGAGTGTGGCAAGTAGGCGATTTTCACAGGAACTTTGTTGCAGTGTTACTGTAAGCCTAATTGTGACACTAATAAAATAAATAAATGCCTGGTGAGTCCAATGTGAAATTGCCCTGGACAGCCACAGAATTGCAGCAAGATAACTACAAGAAAAGTGCAGAGTGAAATCGTGATCGATACAAACTGCTCACAGACCTAACTAAAGCTTTTGACAGTGTGAGTCCACTGGTCAATGCACTTGCGCTCCAGGCTAGGATGTCCGTACAACTTTCCTGTAACATTCTTTATGTAACTGTTCTTTATGACATTTAACCTCGGGCTGCTTGAAGCTGACATGAATTGTAGAAGTGCTCAATTTCAAAGCATCTGGAATCCCTCAATTTGAGAAGACAAAAAGCACAAATAAAAGTGACAACAGTGTTCGTACGGTCTTGAATACTGATTCCTCTGTGTGAAACGTTTCAAGGTTGGGATTGATAGGTATACCCGATACCACATTTATCTCCGGATTATCTGAGACTTGCTGATGGATCGCCACTTGTTTTCTTTTTAACAGGCTGGGGTTTAACTTGACTTTATTGGATGACAAGCAATTTAGCTGAAGTAGAAAGGAGAACACACGTATAGGATGGCCCGTTCCCAAGCCAACATGAGCAAGGCAACCAACTGGACGCAGGTTCGGCAACTTTTGAGATCTTCCACCATCCACAAAGAATGTTGGTTAATGATATTAAATTGTCCGTTATCCTGCTTCCCCTTCACACATCATGATGTGACTGAGGATCATGTGACTCACATCCTGAAGGACAGGATCATCAACAAATGGTTATTTCAGAAATTCATCGCCATACAAAGAACAAAGAAAAGTATAGCGAAATACAGCACAGGAACAGGCCCTTTGCCCCACCAAGCCCATGCTGATCATAGTGCCGTTAACTAATCTAAAAAAAACCTTCTGTCCTTCCTCAAACCATATCCCTTTATTCCCCCCCTATTCATGTATCCATCTAGATGCCTCTGAAATGAGATTTAGTTAGGAGTATTATCCCTTCTGAGTCAACAGGTTGTGGATTCGAGTCTCACTCCAGGGACACGAGCAGACAACCTACGCTGCTACTTCTTCTGCAAGGTGGAGAAAGTGCTGCACTCTGAGGTGACAGTAAGTAGTCTCACATGCCTACCCCAGTCTAACGCCAGCATCTCCACATCTGAGGTGACAGCTTTCTGATAGGACATTAAACCGATGCTCTAACTTACCCAGTGGCTGGATGGGAAGGATTCCACAGCTTTGGTAGAAGACCTGAGGACTTAAATCTCAGAATGATCATAGAATCCCTACAGCCCTGAAGGAGGCCATTTGGCCCATCGTGTCTGCACCGACCACAATCCCACCGAGGCCCCATCCCCCTCACCCCACATATTTACCCCACTAGTCCCCCCAATACTAAGGTCAATTTAGAATGGCTAATCAATCTAACCTGCACCTCTTTGGAGTGTGGGAGGAAACTGGAGCACCCGAAGGAAACCCACGCAGACACAGGGAGAACGTGCAAACTCCACGCAGACAGTGACCCGAGGCCGGAATTGAACCTGGGTCCCTGGTGCTGTGTGGCAGCAGTGCTAACCACTGTGCCACCGTGCTGCCCATGTCCTCTCCATGTATCCTGGCCAAACGTTAACTTCCAACCAGCATCAGTAAGATGACCTGGCCATTTAATCAATTTCCAGTTGTGGGAACTTGCTGTGCACAGATCGGGTGCCCTCACGGGAAGACAACAGCGATGATGAAGATGGCTGCAAAGCACTTCAGGATGCCTTGAGATCATGGAAAAGGGATGAACACAATCTTAATTGAAACATAATGCAGTAGACAAATCATTTGATCCAGCAATGAATTCGTTATCACTCAGATTCTCTTTAGAAATCACCGGGACTCTCCAATCTCGTTCGCACCGCTGCCAGCGAGAACGTAGAACTTGGCGCTCAGCCAAATCTCCATTCACAGCAGAGGGAGCGGAGAATTCCAGCCGCGGACGCAGTCGGAGAATCCCGGCCATGTCTCTACCAACACCTGTTATGAGGTTTTGACAGTAAATAAAGGCATACAATAAATAGGAAAATTGATGGAGTATATTATGGCGGTCATCGCGTATAGAACTCCTGCCCACAAGCTTTGGGGAAACAGTGCATCTAAAAATAATTCATCATTTGACTTTTAAAAAGCACGTCAAGCATATTTTATATTGGTTATAATTGTACGATTGTAATGAACTTTTAGGTAGAGGAAAAATCATTTAAATTCACAGTTGGGTAATGAGCTGAATAGTTTTTCCCATCTTTATTCATCTTGTGATGTTGCTAAATGTAGGATTCTGAATTAAGAAATCTATGCATTTTTTAAAAGTCTGATCTTTGAATCCCAGTCTATGCCTTGCTGACCTTGACACGTTCTGGGAGTGTCGTCATAGAGGCAGATTAAATTGTTGCGTTCAAAATGTGACTGGATAAGCAGCGAAAAGAAAACAGAGCAAAGGAACAGGGAATGGGATTTGCGAAACATTTCTTGCAATAGCGAATCAAGCAGCCACAGGACTTTCTTCTGTGTGCTGTAGCCATTCTATCATCCCGCAATTACATGATGAATTATTCAAATGTAATCTACAGGCAGATTCTACATTGTACACAAGCTTGAATCACAATTTATATTGTGTGTAGGATTTTCTGGCCACGCTCGTCCCAAGGCTGGAAAATCCCGCCCGAGGTCAACGGATCTTTACGTGGTCCGTGTCCATGATTCCCGTGGCGGGCGGGACGGGAAAATTCCATTTTGTTTGACGTTCAATGTGAAGTGATGCACTTTGGAAGGAGTAATTTGACAAGGAAGTATTCAATGAACGGCATGACACAAGGAAGTTCTATGGACTAAGGGACCTTGGCGTGTTTGTTCGTGGATTTCTGAAGGGCATGTTATTGGGGTGATGAAAAAGGCACTGGGACATTTATTTTATCAATCGAGGCATAGATTACAAAAGCAGGGAAGTCACGTTGGAGTTGTATGGAACTTTGGTGTTGCCACAGCTAGAGTACTGTGTGCAGTTCTGGTCACAAAATATAGGAAGGATGTGATTGCACTGGAGGGGTGCAGAGGAGATCCACCAGGATGCTGCCTGGGATGGAGCATTTAAGTTATGAAGAGAGGTTGCGTAGGCTTGGATTGTTTTAATTGGAGCAGAGAAGACTGAGGGGCAACCCGATCGAGGTGTACAAGATTATGACGGACATGGACAGGGTGGATAGGGAGCAGCTGTTCCCTTTCGCTGAAGGGTCAGGCATGAGGGGACACAAGTTCAATGCGAGGGGAAGGGGATACAATTTAAGCTGAGGGGCAGGAGGTTTAGGGGGGAAGTGAGGAAAAACCTTTTTACCCAGAGGGTGGTGACGGTCTGGAATGTGCTGCCTGGGAGGGTGGTAGAGGCGGGATGCCTCACATCCTTTAAAAAGTACCTGGATGAGCACCTGACACACCATAACATTCAAGTCTATGGGTCAAGTGCTGGTAAATGAGATAAGGTGAGAAGTCAGGTGTTTCACAAGTATCGGTGCAGGCTCGATGGGCCGAAGGGCCTCTTCTGCGCTATATGATTCTACGATTCTATGAAAGTGAAAATAAGGAGATGAGTATGAAAATCAAGACATTGGGTTTGAGGCCAAGGTACGTCAGTGAACACAGGGGTGATGGGATGGGAGGATACATGGGAAAGGGTGCTTGGTGAGAGTTAGGATAGAGGCAGCAGCCTTTTGGATTAGCTCATGTTTATGGAAGATGCAAGGTGAGAGGTTGGCTAGTATAATAGAAATGTTACGCAAAAGGACCTTGTGGAGTTGATGAAGCACTTCAGAAACCCTTGTGTAATAGATGAAAATCTATGTTGAAAATCATCAGCACTGAAATGGCAATGAGTTACATTGCTCCTGTCAGTTTGACACTGTTGACCTGCTTCCAGTGGATAAATAGGTAATTTACTCAAAAGATTATGATTTCATAACATATCAGAAATGAAACAGAACCACCTTGGCAATGGAACAGCAAAGCAAGAAAGTATCACAGACGCTGCGAAGAATAAATAGTTTCCAAAAGAAAGAAAACAATTGACAGTAAACCAAATGTTCCTGAAAAATGTTAGTTAACAATTGGCACTCACGCTGGCCCAGAACATCCTGTCTCCAGATCTCTGGATTGATGTGCAATGGAGGTAAACCACCCCCCAACCTTCTCACCAACTCACCAGCCCCTCCCCCCACCCCCCAACCCTACCCCACCAATCCCCCACCCCATCCTGCTCTCGAGGGTGAGATAGTAGACCTCTCAGAAGTCCCTATGTACTGATTATGTGGAAACTGCCCTTGAAATTTGGATTTCTCATGGGTGATTCCCTTAAATCTAACTCTAACTCCGAGTTACTTTGGATGCTTCTGACTTACTGAGCTGGATCGTTGTCCCAGGAAAGTTAGAAGGATGAAAACTAGTCCTGTAAAACCAGTAACAACTATACTACTGACTCTCCAACTCCCCAACTCCCCCCATGTCCTGACTGACCCCAGTCTGACCCAATTGTGTCCCCAAGGGTTAGGGAGTGGTGACTGCCCCCTGACTCAACTAGCCCCCCCCCCCCCCTTGACTCAATTAACCCCAGTGCCCTGACCACCCTCCGACTGCTCAACTACCCCCCTGACTCTATCCCCCAACTAGTCTACCTCCCTGCCTCAACTAACCCCCAACTCAACGAACTCTCACCGCTGACTACCCTCCGACTGCTCAACTACTCCCCGAGTATCCCCCAATCAGTCTACCTCCACTGACTCAACTAACCCCCTGACTCAGCTAACCCCCTGACTCACCTAACTCTCACCCTTGACTATCCTCTGGCTGTTAAACTACCCCCAACTAGTCATAGAATCATAGAATCCTACAGTGCAGAAGGAGGCCATTTGGCCCATCGAGTCTGCACCGACCACAATCCCACCCAGGCCCTATCCCCATAACCCCATGCATTTACCCTAGCTAGCCTCCCCTGACACTAAGGGGCTATTTAGCATGGCCAATACACCTAACCAGCACGTCTTTCGGACTGTGGGAGGAAACTGGAGCACCCGGAGGAAACCCACACAGACACAGGGAGAATGTGCAAACTCCACACAGACAGTGACCCGAGCCGGGAATTGAACCTGGGTCCCTGACGCTGTGAGTCAGCAGTGCTAACCACTGTGCCACCGTGCCGCCCCCTGTCCAGTCTACCCCCTCCAACTCAACTATCCCCCTTGATCCTCTATCTCAACTGATCCTCTGACTACCCCTCAACTATCTCCCAACCCAACTACCCGGCCCCCTATCCACCTGTTTCCCCCCACCCATGGCCCATGATTCACTCTAGCCCCTCATCCACTTACCTGCCACATCACTCCCTCACCCACTAAAGTTACATACTGACCCTCACTCACTGCGTAGCTTCTCAAAGTGGGTTTAAGCTTTCAGCTTACCAGAATAGGACAGCTCCTGCTGTTAAAAAGGGACATTGCTTCTTGAGGTTGGAAGGATCCTCCATTGGAAGTTTGACCAAGAAGAAGTCAAAGAAAAGTAACATTTGGTCAGATCCGGGTCAGAATTTGGGGCTCCAAACGAGAGCAGAAGCTCTGGACCTCTCTCTCACGCAGTCCCTCAAAGCAAGGGGAGCGATAGCCATCACGTGCTGAGGTGGGATCTGAACTTAAAGCACCTGGTCTAAAGGTGCCACAGAAACTCAGCTGACGTGCTTACATTGTCACAGCTTGCTGCACTGATTCACCAAAGTTTAAAACAACCACCATTAAGGAGGCAATAGCCTAGCTATTGTATTATCACTATACTAGGAATGCAGAAACTCAGCTAGTGTTCTAGGGACCCAGGTTCGAATCCTGCCATGGCAGCTGGTAGAATTTGAATTCATTAAAACATATCTGGAAGGAAGAGCCTACCGATGACCATGAAACCATTGTCGATTGTTGGAAAAACCCATCTGGTTCACTAATGTCCATTCGGGAAGGAAATCTGTCATCCTTACCTGGTCTGGCCTACATGTGACTCCAGAACCACAGTAATGTGGTTGACTCACAACTGCTCTCCAAGGGCAACTAAGCTAAAGTTTATTTATTAGTCACAAGTAAGGCTTACATTAACACTGCAATGAAGTTACTGTGAAATTCCCCTAGTCGCCACATTCTGGTGCCTTTTCGGGTCAATGCACCTAACCAGCACATCTTTCAGACTGTGGGAGGAAACCAGAGCACCCAGAGGAAACCCACACGGACATGGGGAGAATGTGCAAACTCCACACAGACAGTGACCCAAGCCGGGAATCGAATCCAGGTCCATGGAGCTGTGTGGCAGCAGTGTTAACCACTGTGTCACCGTGCTGGTCCATCCAACGAGGGATGGACAATAAATGCCCATGTCCCACAAGGGAATAAAAAAAAGATCCCCTGCACAGGGACCCTGGAAAGTGCCAGCACATTTCATATTAACCTCTTGAAAGAACCAAATTGACCATTCGACCCTTTCCTCCCACAGACCATGGAATTCAACAAACCCATTGGATCTTTCCCGAGGAATGTGCTTCCAGACCCTCTTAAAAGTAAAAATTAAGTGATAACTGAATATGGCAGTAACTTAGCCGATGTGTTTTGAGTGTGACCCTTTTATGAAGCACAGAAACCTTACCATGCCCGTTTTCAGGTGAATACTGGCCTGCTGTGAACTAACAGCATTCCTCTCTTGTGAGTTGCAGCATTCACCGATTTCTTTCTTATCAACGCGGCATCTGTGATCCATTTCTGGCCGGTTGATGAGACAGGTTCATGATCTAACCAGTTTAAACCACTCAGTTTCCGTTCGATATGTAATTTGCTCTCGTATCTCTGAACCTCCTCGAACATCCAGTCCGGTGCTGAAGGCAGTAATTGGCACAACAATCCTCTGGTAAAGCCGGGAGTTTATTCCACATTTCCGACGATTTCATAGAGTATTGCAGCATTGAAGGAGACCACTCAGCCCATCATCCCCATGCTATCCAATTAGTCCAAGGCCCCTGCTCTTCCCCCTACAACTCTACAAATGTTTATTTTTCAGGTAATTAAAAAAAAAATTCTTTCACAGGATGTGGGCATCACTAGCCAGGTATTGCCCCATCTCTAACCCCCCTTGGAGGGTCGCGGTGAGCTGCCTTCTTGGACTGCTGCAAACCGCCTGATGTAGGTGCACCCACACTGCTGTTAACTCTCCAATTTCCTTTTGAACATTAGGCACTGCATCCCAAATCACATTGTGTAAAGTAGATTTCACTTAATTTCCTCTCTATTTTTAGTTCTTTTGCCTTTTAACTGGAGGGCAAAACTTTACACGGGCTCTTGCTGACTTTCCAGCCTGGAGGCCAAGCCCCATAATGTGACCTCCATAAAGCTACCCCCTGCGTCCCTCTGTTCTCTGTGATTCACATTGTTATTTGCATGATCTGATCCTTCATTAGTTCTTCAGGACTGTCTACCTGACATCATAGTGATTGCCATCTGATGCTATTTGTGCTACATTGTGTTATGTAACTTCTATCAGCATGCGACAGTCATTTTTAGTAGCATGCTGATAGAAGTTATATAACACAATGTAAATATGGTAAAGTTAAAAGTTTATTTATTAGTCACAAGTAAGCTTACGTTAACACTGCAATGAAGTTATTGTGAAATTCCCCAAGTCGCCACACTCCGGCGCCTGTTTGGGTCAATGTACCTAACCAGCACGTCTTTCGGACTGTGGGAGGAAAGCGGAGCACCCGAAGGAAACCCACGCAGGCACGGGGAGAACGTGCAGATTCCACACAGACAGTGACCCAAGCCGGGAATCGAACCAGGGGCCCTGGCGCTGTGAGGCAGCAGTGCTAACCACTGTGTCACCGTGCCGCCCCTAGCCTGAAATATGGAATATTAAAGAAGGAGTTTTTAACATAGCCTTCAGCTCCCACACTTGTACATTTTCTTTTTGTATATCTCTGTCTCCTTTTGCTCCTCACATTTCTGCCTGCCATCTTTTTCTTTATTTCTGTCTCGCTTTCACCATTGTTCTTACTCATCATTTCTCTTTTCCCATTCCTGTTTCTCATGCTTGCCCTCACACACGCTTGCGGTCTCTGGCTTGTGCTCTGACACACTCTCTCACTCGCTGTTATATATTTAAGTGGTTGCATGATTGCTTTAAGAGCCGGTTGCATGATTTGATGGTGATGTCATTGGAGTGTTTCACAGGCTCCTGTCTGAGTTTCATTTCCTGCTCCATACAGACAACAGCTCCTGCAATAAACCTTGTTGTTGTTATTTTGAATCTGTGCATGCGAACCTCATCTTTTTTTGTTTAAAACCGACAACCTGAACATAGTTAGGGCATTGCACTTTCACACTCACCTTTGTTGTATGTACTCAGTCTCACATGTTCTTCCGTGCTCGCGTGCTTTTTCTCATGCGTGTTCATTCTTGTTACCCTCGTCGGGCTTGCTCGCTTGCAGTTGCTCTCACTCTCACAAGCCCTCACTCTTGTGCGTTCTCTCCAGTGTTTCTGCTCACACTTATTTAAAAATTTACTAGTGTCACAAGTAGGCTTGCATTATCGTTGCAATGAAGTTACTGTAAAAATCTCCTGTGCTTTCTTTCTGATTTGTGTCCACTCATTCTCACGCTCTCTTTCTTTTCTCTCCCCATTCTGTACGTTTCATTCTGCACATCCATCCTCTCTAACCTTTCCTGACAGAAAATCATAACCAAATTCTTCTGAGCTTTCAACGGTTGATTTAGCTGAAGTGATGTTCTATTTAAGCACAATGGTTATAACTTGATCTTTTGTATCTAATCAACACACTTTGCATGCATACATGCATCTGAGTAAATGAGTTCATTGCTTACCACTTCTGCTACAGTGCGTGAAGGTCTCCTGGTCCTTTCAATAATTTGCTGGGTGTTTTTATCTACTGTTTCATTCTTTTTATTGAAGATTGTTCAACAAATTTTTTTGTCCTGATGGCAATGTTTTGAACATCAACTCGGCTTTAACCGGGGCAGGCTGTTTTGATTAGAATAACAATACTTATCTATTGCTGCAATCTGACTAGATAAATACCATAGAACTATAACCATTGAATTTCTACAGTGCAGAAGGAGGCCATTCAGCCCATTGAGCCTGCACTGACTCTCTGACGAGCATTCCCATGCCCAAACCCCTGCAACCCCACACATTTGCCATGGCTCATGCACCTAACCTACACATCTTTGGACACTAAGAGAGAATTTAGCATGGTCAATCCACCTAACCCGCACATCTTTGGACTGGGAGAAAACTGGAGCAGTCGGAGGAAACCCATTCATAGGGAGAATGTGCAAATACCACATTGACAGTCACTAAAGGCAGGAATTGAACCCGGGTCCCTGGCGCTGTGAGGCAGAAGTGCTAACCACTGTGCTACCACACCGCCCAAGTACATGAGGGAGTAAGGAACAGCAGGTATGGTGAGAGGGTTAGATTAGGTAGATTAGGGAGGAAGCGCATGGGAAGCATAAACAGTACAGAATAATTAAGCCAAATGGCCTATAAATTTGAGTAAAAACCCATTTCCCTGCTTAGCATGGTTAGGCTACAAACAAAAGGTTTCCTTACAATGTTGGGGTTGGAGCTGTGGGAACGGAGTGCTGTAATTTCAGAGGGAAAGAGGTTCGAGTGAGTGAGGGGAGCAGAGGAATTGAAATGGCTGATGTCACATTGACAGCTCCTGACGTAAAGGTTTAGGGAGGGGAAGAGGCCAGGGGGGGAGGTCGGGTGGAATGAGCCTCCTTCTGCACTGTGGATGAGTGAAAGTGTTCTCTGCACGAGATAAGATTCCTGCCCAATGTAGGTGCATGGAGGCAAAGACAATGGAAGCAGAACTCGGCATCATGTCAAGCTTGGAGCTGTTTTGTTTAATCCACTCGCAGAACCCCAAGCTCCTGATTTTTAATTCGCTGCCCCTCTCACACTCTGAGCTCACAGACTTTAGCCTCTTACAATAAAACTCAATACAAGCTCGAGAAACAGCACCTCACCTTTTTATTTGGAACTTTACAGCATTTTGCACTCAACATTTGATTCAACAATATAGAGACCATTGCCCCTGTTCTACTCCTTGTTTGTTTTTGGATGGCAGTGGTTGGTAATGATCTCATTATCCCCAGTTACGCAAACGCGAGGTAGAGCTTCTGAATCTTGTTCCACCATCAGTCCATTTTTATCTCGTAATATCCTGCTGTCATATAATCTGCCCAACCTTCCAGCCGATTACAAATCTTTGTGTGTATCCTCCCCTCCCGCCTCTTTAATTGATTAAAACTAATTACATCTATAACCTTTTCCAGTTATGGAAACAGAAAATAGGAGCAGGAGGAGGCCATTTGGCCCTTCTAGCCTCCTCCACCATTCATCATGATCATGGCTGATCATTAAACTCAATTGCCTTATCCTGCCTTCCCCCCATATCCTTCGATACCCTTCGCCTCAGGTGCTATATCTAACTTCCTCTTGATCACATTCAATGTTTTGGCCTCAACTACTCCCTGTGGTGGTGAATTCCACAGGCTGACCACTCTCTGGGTGAAGAAATTTCTCCTCATCACAGTCCTAAACGGTTTACCCTGTATCCTCAGACCGTGACCTCTGGTTCTGGACAATCCCACCATTGGGAACATCCTTCCTGCATCCACCCCGTCTAGTCCTGTCATTGACCTGAATCACTGGGCAGAATTTAATCCAGGCAACAACAGTCTCACCCATTGGCTGGGGAGCTGGCAAGAGTCCCACGTTGTCTCCTTTGGGGAATGACCACCATATTAACTGCCAGTGGTGACCACCCTGGTTGCTGCTGGTTTAATGTCAGCAGCGGCGGGATGAGGCCTGCTCACCTTAGGGCCTCAATTGGCATTTGGGGAAAGGATCAAGTTCCACTCACTATTTCTGTCTCTACAAAGTAAAAGTTTATTGATTAGTCACAAGTAGATTTACATTTACTGAGAAAATCCCATGGTCGCCACACTCCGGCGCCTGTTCGGGTTACACTGAGGGAGGAATTAGCATGGCCATTGCACCTAACCAGCACGTCTTTCAGACTGTGGGAGAAAACTGGAGCCACCCGGAGGAAACCCACACAGACACAAGGTGAACGTGCAAACTCTGCTCAGACAGTGACCTGAGCTGAGAATCGAACCCGGGCCCCTGGCATTGTGAGGCAGCAATGCTAACCACTGTGCCACCATGTCACCCTACAGATGCTGACAGACCTGCTGAATATTTCCAACATTCCGATTTTGTTTCTACGCTGCAACCTAGGATGCTTTGTGGTGCAGAGGTAGCATCTCTACTGCTGGACCAGAAGCTTGGGGTTTGAGTCTAACGATACGAGTTGTTAGCCATAGAAGGAAAGATTAACATGATTTAATGAAATTATATTCAGCTTGGGAATCCTTCAACCACCACTCGCCAAAGGGTAAAAGTCATTGTAGGTGTGAAGATACACTAAAAACAAAATTCATTATTTAAATTGAATGAATAGGAATCCAATTTACATTTGGACTATCTTACCATTTATGATTGACATCAGCTGAGGTGAGTCCCAATTTCTTTCTGATAACGATCTTAAATCCAACATTGAGAAGAAGTTCAACCCCAGGAAAAGATAGAGAGGTTTGAATTTATTTTGCATGTTACATATTCTCAGGACATCCCGCTTCTGTCCAGAAATGGGGTTGACCAGCCATATAAAACTGTGGTTATGACAATGCCAGCGGGAGATGGTGGTGTGGTGGTCATGTCATTGGGCTGGTAATCCAAAGGCCCTGGCTAATGCCCCGGGAGATGCATTCAAATCCCATCATGGCAGCTGGTGGTATTCAAATTGACTCAAAATGAACTTATTAATATAAGGCTGGTGTCAATAATGGTGACTGCTATTGTTGATTGTTGTAAAAACTATCTGGTCCACTAATGTTCCCCTTTAGGGAAGGAAGTCTGCCATCCATTCAGTTCAGGAGCAATTAGGGATGAGCAACTAATGCTGGCCTTGCCAGTGATGCCCACATCCCATGAGAGGAAAAAAAAGGCATTGGGAATTCTGTGGCGAGTAACTCCCCTCCTGACTACCTGGATGAGTGCAGCTCCAACAACACTCAAGAAGGTCAACACAATCCAAATCACAGCAACCCACCTAATTGGCACCCCATCCATTGTTTTAAACTTTCAATCTTTACATCACCAGCATAGAGTGACAGCAGTATGTACCATCGAAAAGATACAGGCAGAAACTTGTCAATGTTCCTTCGACAGCACCTTCCAAACACACCACCTCTACCACCTAGGACAAGAGCATCAGATGCATGTGAACTCCAAACTTCCTTACAAGTCACACACCACCGTGACTTCAAACTCTATTGCTGCTCTCTGACTGTTCCTGGGTCCAAATCCTGGAACTCCTTCCCTAACAGCACTGTGGGTACACCTACAGTTGGTAGTCTGCAGCGGTTTAAGAAGGCAGCTCAACACCACATTCTCAGGCTCAAATGGGAATGGGCAATAAAAATGTTGGCCTAACCAGTGACGACCATGTCCCATAAAATAATAAATGAAAGAGCACTGTTAATAGGGGATTTCTGACCTTAGCAATCTCACATTTTAACAATTCTAGCCCCCTGCTCCCATTTATCCATTCAGGAGTGGTACAATGGGTAGAACTCTGTGTAGAAACCTTTGGGTTTGAGTCCCATGCCAGATACTAGATCAGAGGAACTAGCTGGCACCTCTAGTGCAGTCGTGAAGGAGTGCTGCACTGCCCAAGGTGCCATCTTTCAGATAGGACAATAAACTGAGGCCCTATCTGCCACTTTGAACAGGATGTACAAAATCCCATGATACTATTTCAAGATAAAGTATGGAAATTGTCCTTGGTGCCCTGATTAATACTAATTCCTCAGCGCACATCACTTAAAAACGAAACAGTAGTATGTTATTTTTATCATATTGCTGTTTATGGGATTATGCTGTGCATAAATTAGGGACGGCACGGTGGCACAGTGATAAGCATTGCTGCCTCACAGTGCCAAGGATTTGTGTTCAATTTCAGCCTTGGGTGACTGTCTGTGTGGAGTTTGCACGTTCTCCCCCTGTCTGCATGGGTTTCCTCCGGGTGCTCCGGTTTCCTCCCACAGTCCAAAGATGTGCGGGTTAGTTGGATTGTCTGTGCTAAATTGCTCCTTCGTGTCAGGGGGATTAGCGGGATAAATACATGGGGTTACAGGATTAGGGCCTGGGTGGGATTCATAGAATCAAAGGATCCTACAATGTAGAAGGAGGCCGTTCGGCCCATTGAGCCTGCACCGACCACAATCCCACCCAGGCCCTATCCCCACAACCCCGTGGCATTTACCCTCGATTGTTGTCGACGCAGGCTCAATGGGCTGAATGGCCTCCTTCTGCACTGTAGCGATTCTATGATATTGGCTGCCGCATTTCCTGCATTGCAATGGTGTCCACCACTCAAAACATACTTCAACGATTATAAAGGCCTTTCGGATGTTCTGAGGTTGTTGGTCATTCTCTCTTCCACCTTTTTTTTAATACTTTTCCAATTCAATCAAATCAAATCCAATTCAGAGTCTCAACAAGTTGAGACATTTCAGATCCAGGCTGACAAGACAGGGCGAGCGACCAAACCACCCAGTCCTGGGCCTGATCTACATGAGCCAAGCTGATTGGAGAAGGGGGAGGTTCCTCCTCCAAGACTTGAGCTCATTTGCATCTTAGCCAAAAGGTCTTCCACCTTCTTCCTTCGGGAAAAAGATACAAAAGTCTGAGATCACGTACCAACCCCCGACTCAAGAACAGCTTCTTCCCTGCTGCTGTCAGACTTTTGAATGGACCTACCTTGCATTAAGTTGATCTTTTTCTACACCCTAGCTACGACTGTAACAATACATTCTGCACTCTCTCCTTTTCTTCTCTATGTACGGTATGCTTTGTCTGTATAGCGCCCAAGAAACAATTCTTTTCACTGTATGCTAATACATGTGACAATAATAAATCAAATCAAATCAAAATCAAAGTGCAAGTCTGGCATTTCTTTCACTGAGAAACCCGTCTCATTGCCTCCCGACCCCCACCGCCCTCTCTCCCCTTGCAGTGTTCCGACGATTTCCCTCGCAAGCGTAATCTACAACTCCACTGTGCTTTCGACAAGAGCGGTTTGTCAGACTCCCCGCTGGCCCCCTCCCCCACCACCAAAAACAAAAGTGGTTTAGCCGGTATCTGCTGCGAACGGTGCCTGTCAACCTGCTTAATCTCACCATGCTATTCCAACTCAATTGAGTATCCGTCTATTTAATGGATTAAAGGTTATGATGCAGATTGTAAATGATACACTTCTAGACGTTGAGCTTTAATTACAGTCTGAATCAACAAAAATAAAGCCTGCTGTGATATTTTGAATATTTCATTTTGATAAACCTGACAGTAAAGCGCTGTAAATATTAAACACCGAGTTTGATATGTGAAGCACGTACTCTATTAACCCAGGTCTCGGGCAGTCGCAGCTCTTGTCAATTTGCAGCTGGGAAAATGCAATTTTTCAAGGTTTCCCAACTTTACTGGGCATAGCTGCGCTGGTAAGCAAATGGAGGACTTTATTTTAACACAGGGAAAGGAGGGGGAGGTTTATGGAACAGAATATATCTACTCGGGAAGAGGCTTGGGAGCTAACTACATCGTTGGAACCAATCCATGGCCCAGGGAAACTTTGGGGAAGGAAAACAAAAACAGTTGGATTTTCAATTAAACAAACAGAGCAGCTCTTAACAGTTGGAGACTCTCAGTGTCCACCATGGGGAGGCGATAGCCTAGTGGTATTATCACAACTATTGATCCAGGAAACATCAACTAATGTTCTGGGGGCCCGGGTTCAAATCCCGCCATGGCAGATCATAGAATCCTACAGTGCAGAAGGAGGCCATTTGGCCCACAATCCCACCCAGGCCCCATCCTCCTAACCCCATCCACTTATCCTAGCTAGTCCCCCTGACACTAAGGGGCAATTTAGCATGGCCAATGCGCCTAACCTGCACCTCTTTGGACTGTGGGACGAAACCCACGCAGAGCTGGGGAGAACGTGCAGACTCCACGCAGACAGTGAACCAAGTTGGAAGTCGAACATGGGTCTTTGCCGCTGTGAGGCTGCAGTGCTAATCTCTGTGCCACCTTGAAATGTTGGAATCTGAATTCATTCAAAACATATCTGGAATTAAGAATCGACAGATGACCATCAAACCATTGTCAATTTTTGGAAAAATCCATCTGGTTCACTCATGCCCTTGAGGGAAGGAAATCTGCCATCCTTACCAGGTCTGGCCTACATGTCACTCCAGAGCCACAGTAATATGGTTGATTATAAACTGCCCTCCAAGCGCAACTAGGGATGGGCAATAAATGCTGGCCCAGCCAGCGACACCCATGTCCCACGAAGGACTGAAAAAAAATGCGATCATTATTATAGTCAGATACAGGCCAAAATTCTCCCGCCTCAGAAAGCTCAACATCTAGAAGTGTATCAATTGCAATCTCGGCAGGAATTGTACCTTCTGTGAGGCAGAAAGGGCCATTGGCAGCAGCAGTTCACTGGAGCGAAGACTGATGCAGCTACAAAGAGCCAGGCACTGATCCAAACAGAGTGTACCACATGGGTATCCTCAAGCAATATGAATGATCATTGGTATCCTGTCGGAAACATGTACATGAGGTGATTGACAAACCAGAAAATGGGGATTATCTGTACAACATCTGTATTTTTTTGGCCTTTACTTTAACAGCAGTTTTTCAAGTTTAAAGTGAAAACTAGAAGTGGGCAGCAAAGGAGTCTGGGAAGGGTTTTTATTTTAACTTTAAAAGTCAGTTACCTGGGAGGTTCCCCCTCATTGATCCACTGGAGCAAGCTGAGAGGGGTGATTGAAAGCAGCAGTGCTGGTAAGAGATTAATTGGATTAATTGAATTGTTTATTTATTTAATTAGTCAGCTAGTGTGTGTATTTTTTTGGCCTTTACTTTAACAGCAGTTTTTCAAGTTTAAGGTGAAAACTAGAAGTGGGCAGCAAAGGAGTCTGGGAAGGGTTTTTTAAGCGCGTGAAGTATAAAAGGTAGGCTGCAGTATACAGCGGGCAGCGTCGGGAGCGGGCAGTGGAGTGTGTGGGAAGCAGAGTGTGAGCTATAAGACTTTGGCTCACAGGGCTTGAGTGTGTGGGAAGCAGAGTGTGAGCTATAAGACTTTGGCTCACAGGGCTTGAGTGTGTGGGAAGCAGAGTGTGAGCTATAAGACTTTGGCTCACAGGGCTTGAGTGTGTGGGAAGCAGAGTGTGAGCTATAAGACTTTGGCTCACAGGGCTTGAGTGTGTGGGAAGCAGAGTGTGAGCTATAAGACTTTGGCTCACAGGGCTTGAGTGTGTGGGAAGCAGAGTGTGAGCTATAAGACTTTGGCTCACAGGGCTTGAGTGTGTGGGAAGCAGAGTGTGAGCTATAAGACTTTGGCTCACAGGGCTTAGGCTGAAAGGGCGAGCAGGGGTGAGTTGAATTCATTTCTGCACTTTCTACCTGGTACTGGCAAGGTATCTAGAGGGGATGGGTGTGCAGGCAGTGCAATGTTCCTCTTGCACTATGTTTGAGGTGAGGGACGACGACAGTGTCCCTACTGATTACACCTGTGGGAAGTGCACCCATCTGCAGCTCCTCCAAAACCGTGTTAGGGAACTGGAGCTGGAGTTGGATGAACTTAGGATCATCAGGGACGCAGAGATGGCCATAGACACAAGCTTTAGGAATACAGTTACTCCGAGGATTGAAAACAGATGGGTGACGGTGAGAGGGGCTGGGAGGAAGCAGTCCGTGCAGGGATCCCCGGTGGTCGTTCCCCTTAGCAACAAGTATTCCGCTTTGGATACGGTTGAGGGGGATGACATACCAGTGGGGAGCCGCAGTGAGAGGATCTCCAGCACTGTGTCCGTCTCTGTGGCTCGGGAGGGAAAGGGGGAGAGCGGGAGGGCGATGGTTATTGGGGACTCGTTAGTTAGAGGGATAGATAGGAGGTTCTGTGGCAGCAAAAGAGACTCACGGATGGTATGTTGCCTACCGGATGCCAAGGTCCGTGATGTCTCAGACCGTGTTTTCCAGATTCTGAAGGGGGAGGGGAAACAGTCACAAGTCGTGGTGCACATTGGTACCAATGACATAGGTAAGAGAAGGGACGGGGATTTAAAGCAGGAATTTCTGGAGCTGGGCTGGAAGCTGAGAGCCAAGACGAAACATGTGGTCATCTCTGGTACATTGCCGGTACCACGTGATAGCGAGTTGAGGAACAGGGAGAGAGTGCAGTTAAATATGTGGTTGCAGGGATGGTGTAGGAGGGAGGGTTTCAGATACGTGGATAATTGGAACACGTTCTGGGGAAGGTGGGACCTGTACAAACAGGACGGGGTGCACCTGAACCAGAGGGGCACCAATGTCCTCGGAGGGAAATTTGTTACGGCTCTTCAGGGGGGTTTAAACTAATTTGTCAGGGGAGTGGGAAAGGGAGTTGTAGTCCAGAAGTCAGTGAGGGTGGTGAGGTATTGGGGAAGGTATCAGGGTCAAGGGTGGGTACTGGTAGACAGGAAGGTGGGTTGAAGTGTGTCTACTTCAATGCAAGGAGCATCCGGAACAAGGTAGATGAACTTGGGGCGTGGATTGGTACTTGGGACTACGATGTTGTGGCCATTACGGAGACGTGGGTAGAACAAGGACAGGAATGGTTGTTGGACGTTCCGGGGTATAGATGTTTCACTAAGTGTAGGGAAGCTGGTAAAAGAGGTGGAGGAGTGGCATTGTTAATCAAGGATAGTTTAACGGCTGCGGAAAGGCACTTCGTGGGGGATCTGCACACTGAGGTAATATGGGCTGAAGTTAGAAATAGGAAAGGAGCGGTCACGTTGCTAGGAGTTTACTATAGGCCCCCAAATAGTAATAGAGATGTGGAGGAAGAAATTGCTAAGCAGATTATGGATATGTGTAGGGGTCACAGGGTAGTTGTCATGGGGGACTTTAACTTTCCAAATATTGATTGGAACCTTTGTAGGTCAAATAGTTTGGATGGGGCAGTTTTTGTGCAGTGTGTGCGGGAGGGTTTCCTGACACAATATGTGGATGGGCCGACTAGAGGTGAGGCCACATTGGATTTGGTACTGGGAAATGAACCGGGCCAAGTGTTAGATTTGGTTGTGGGAGAGCAATTTGGAGATAGTGACCACAATTCGGTGTCTTTTGTTATTGCAATGGAGAGGGATAGGGCCGTACGGCAGGGCAAGGTTTACAATTGGGGGAGGGGTAATTATGATGCGATTAGGCAAGAATTAGGGGGCATAAGTTGGGAACAGAAACTGTCAGAGAAAGGAACTAATGAAAAGTGGAACTTTTTCAAGGAACAAATACTGGATGTCCTTGATAGGTATGTTCCTGTCAGGCAGGGAGGAAATGGCCGAGTGAGGGAACCATGGTTCACAAAAGAGGTGGAATGTCTTGTGAAAAGGAAGAGGGAAGCTTATGTAGGGATGAGGAAACAAGGTTCAGATGGCTCGATTGAGGGTTACAAGTTAGCAAGGAATGAGCTGAAAAAGGGGCTTAGGAGAGCTAGGAGGGGACATGAGAAGTCCTTGGCGGGTCGGATCAAGGAAAACCCCAAGGCTTTTTACTCTTATGTGAGGAATAAAAGAATGACCAGGGTGAGGTTAGGGCCGGTCAAGGACAGTAGTGGGAACTTGTGTATGGAGTCAGTAGAGATAGGCGAGGTGATGAATGAATACTTTTCTTCAGTGTTCACCAAGGAGAGGGGCCATGTTTTTGAGGAAGAGAAGGTGTTACAGGCTAATAGGCTGGAGGAAATAGATGTTCGGAGGGAGGATGTCTTGGCAGTTTTGAATAAACTGAAGGTCGATAAGTCCCCTGGGCCTGATGAAATGTATCCTAGGATTCTGTGGGAGGCAAGGGATGAGATTGCAGAGCCTTTGGCGTTGATCTTTGGGTCCTCGCTGTCCACGGGGATGGTGCCAGAGGACTGGAGAATGGCGAATGTTGTTCCTCTGTTTAAGAAAGGGAATAGAAATGACCCTGGTAATTATAGACCGGTTAGTCTTACTTCGGTGGTTGGTAAATTGATGGAAAGGGTCCTTAGGGATGGGATTTACGACCATTTAGAAAGATGCGGATTAATCCGAGATAGTCAGCACGGATTCGTGAAGGGCAAGTCGTGCCTCACAAATTTGATAGAATTTTTTGAGGAGGTAACTAAGTGTGTTGATGAAGGTAGGGCAGTTGATGTCATATACATGGATTTTAGTAAGGCGTTTGATAAGGTCCCCCATGGTCGGCTTATGATGAAAGTGAGGAGGTGTGGGATAGAGGGAAAGTTGGCCGATTGGATAGGCAACTGGCTGTCTGACCGAAGACAGAGGGTGGTGGTCGATGGAAAATTTTCGGATTGGAGGCAGGTTGCTAGCGGTGTGCTGCAGGGATCAGTGCTTGGTCCTCTGCTCTTTGTGATTTTTATTAATGACTTAGAGGAGGGGGCTGAAGGGTGGATCAGTAAATTTGCTGATGACACCAAGATTGGTGGAGTAGTGGATGAGGTGGAGGGCTGTTGTAGGCTGCAAAGAGACATAGATAGGATGCAAAGCTGGGCTGAAAAATGGCAAATGGAGTTTAACCCTGATAAATGTGAGGTGATTCATTTTGGTAGGACTAATTTAAATGTGGATTACAGGGTCAAAGGTAGGGTTCTGAAGACTGTGGAGGAACAGAGAGATCTTGGGGTCCATATCCACAGATCTCTAAAGGTTGCCAGTCAAGTGGATAGAGCTGTGAAGAAGGCCTATAGTGTGTTAGCTTTTATTAACAGGGGGTTGGAGTTTAAGAGCCGTGGGGTTATGCTGCAACTGTACAGGACCTTGGTGAGACCGCATTTGGAATATTGTGTGCAGTTCTGGTCACCTCACTATAGGAAGGATGTGGAAGCGCTGGAAGGAGTGCAGAGGAGATTTACCAGGATGCTGCCTGGTTTGGAGGGTAGGTCATATGAGGAAAGGTTGAGGGAGCTAGGGCTGTTCTCTCTGGAGCGGAGGAGGCTGAGGGGAGACTTAATAGAGGTGTATAAAATGATGAAGGGGATAGATAGAGTGAACGTTCAAAGACTATTTCCTCGGGTGGATGGAGCTATTACAAGGGGGCATAACTATAGGGTTCGTGGTGGGAGATACAGGACGGATATCAGAGGTAGGTTCTTTACGCAGAGAGTGGTTGGGGTGTGGAATGGACTGCCTGCAGTGATAGTGGAGTCAGACACTTTAGAAACATTTAAGCGGTTATTGGATAGGCACATGGAGCACACCAGGATGATAGGGAGTGGGATAGCTTGATCTTGGTTTCAGATAAAGCTCGGCACAACATCGTGGGCCGAAGGGCCTGTTCTGTGCTGTACTGTTCTATGTTCTAACAAGACCAAGAGTAGTGAACACAGGTCTCACACCGTCAATCTTGTGGAAAACTTTGTTGCCATCTCACCATCCAAAGTTTATCCCAAGCTTTCCAGAATTAATTGCATGTAACTGTCACAATTTGTTGGTTAACCATTTCACGATAAGTGTGAGAAATGGAATATTGATCACACTACTTCTTCTCCTCAATCCCTAGATCCAACAGCCTACTCAACCAACGTTTCCCGTGGTAAAGTCCCTAATTCTCAAATGTAGTCAGACACAGCAAGTTTTACACATTGCAGTGTTACATCCGAACGTTATTACAAGCAGGATGGGAGGAATGCACAGTTGATTTAGCCCTATTACTCCATTGGTTACAACATCAGTGTAAGTGTTTAATTCACTCATCAAGATAACTAATTATTGCCTCCAAAGCCATTAGACTCAGAACAAAAGATATTTTAACTAGGCTTCTTGCAATTAACTCAGATCAATTGATTTATTATAAAACAAAACTTTGTTTTTAAAACAAATTGCAGGAACTGTACACACACTCAGTATACTCTGAAAGTATTAACATTTATCCCTTTTTTAAAATCACCAGAACACACATGCACACACACAGAAACAAAGGTCAAAAAGATGGGGTCTTTGCAGAGATGGGCTTTGAAGGATAGGTTTTATGGAGTAGAAGATAACATTTGCAGGGTTTTGATGCTGTCAATCTGGAGTTACCTCCCGTGAAAAAGGACTGCTAGTCTCTATAGATGTCTGGAGGTTCTCACCATTGGAACTTCAGCATGGAGGAGTACATAGAGCTGGATCAATTTTTCTCATCCCAGCTGTTGAGGTTTACAAATGCAGAGGAGTCACACACACATGAGGATTCTATAGTTGTAAGTTGATCCAGAAATAGAACAATTTAGGGCAGCCTTCCTTCCCAGAACTTGGCCCAGTTCCTGACTGGGGCAACAATTGTATCATGAAGTATTTTTACAGGTGACACTTGGTCCATGTGATTATCTTGACTTGGGTTTGATGACCTTATAAGGTTCGCTGCAAGTGGTGTATTTGGTAATTGGTAATTCGCTGTACCATGAGGGACCATTGACATCTGTCTATTAGAGAGAGAGAAGTGATTATATATAACTTGTGTGGCACCACTCCACATCAAGTAAGACAAGGAGATGGGCCTTCAGGAACTACCACAGTTGCATCGGAGATTGGATTCTGCACCACACTCCAGCCATCTAGCCAACTCAACTAACCAACGCACTCAAGTGAGCTATTAGAGCAGCATAGCGAGGGAGCAAAGTAGGTTAATTGGCTAAACTGATGAGTTACTTCTCCATCAATAGAACTAATTCTCATCAGCAAAATGGTCTTCCATAATGAGTATATTCTCAAGCAGCCAGGGCATTTAATGCAAATCGTTTTATTAGCATAAACGTTGATGGCAAGTAAGGTTATTAAAACACAAGCAAATTATCTTTTTTTCCCTCTCTCCTCTCCCTAATCTATGCTTTAATTATCATCATAACATCTCTGTTGGCCTCCACTTGGGATCGATGAGGTCTGAAAAACTCTTGCGCTGTTGTCAAAAGCGTGCTACAAAATAATTACACGACTTGTAAAGTTGTGCCACTTTTGCTATTTTTCTCATTAGAATTGTTGGAACACGAAATGGCTCTTGAAAATATCTTGCATCATTTAAAAATCCATCCAACGCACTGCTTGCTGTTGAGAGAGCCCAGGGACTTGTTGATACAGGAGGCATTCAGCCCCTCGAGCTTGTTCCTCCATACAATTGGTTGGGAATAGACTTGTGTCCTAACTCCGTTTATCAACCTTGGTTCTGTAAACCAAAACACTCTAGCCCGGCATCAAGATACGAATGACTCAAAACCAGTTCCGCTGGAGCACATGTCATTTCAATGCCTGATAGCAGACTCCCAAAAGAGACTCCCAGTAGAACAATGACAACATTTTAGGGATGTCCTCAAAGAATCCTTGAAGACACAGTAAGAAGTCTCACAACACCAGTTAAAGGTTTATTTGGAATTACGAGCTTTCGGAGCGCTGCTCCTTCATCAGGTGAGGAGATCTCTGAAGAGATCAACCACACTCATAGGAAATACAAACGGAAAATGCTGAATAAGCTCAGCCGGTCTGGCAGCATCTGTGGAGAGAGAAACAGAGTTAATGTTCTGAGTCCATATGATTCTCACTAGTAGGAAAAGCTAAAACCAGAGGGCACAACCTCAGGCTAAAGGGACGATCTTTTAAAACAGAGATGAGGAGGAATTTCTTCAGCCAGAGAGTGGTGGGTCTGTGGAAGTCTTTGCTGCAGAAGACCAGGTCATTGAATGTCTTTAAGACAGAGATAGATAGGTTCTTGATTGATAAGGGGATCAGGGGTTATGGGGAAAAGGCAGGAGAATGGGGATGAGAACAATATCAGTCATGATTGAATGGCAGAGCAGACTCGATGGGCCGAGTGGCCTAATTCTGCTCCTATGTCTTATGGTCTTATGGTTTTTCAGAACTTATAGGAGACCCTGGCTTGAGACTGACCAAAATAAAGAAAGCTCATTCAGCAAGACATCTAACACATCGATGGACCTCCTCGGAAATGATTTTGATTTGATTTGATTTATTACTGTCACATGTATTAGTACACATGAAAAGTATTGTTTCTTGCGCACTATATAGACAAAGCATACCATACATAGAGAAGGAAGGGATAGAGTGCAGAATGTAGTGTTACAGTCATAGCTAGGGTGTAGAGAAAGATCAACTAAATGTGAGGTGGGTCCATTCAAAAGTCTGATGGTCGAGGCGAAGTCAGGACGTGGGAGAGAGCACACCTCAGAGGGCGGAAAAGGCCTCGCTTTTAGTACATGAGGAATCTCAGTGTGGCCTGGCAGAGTTGATAGCGTTCCCATTTCCTGAGTGAGAGGTTTGTGAGTTCAAAATCTGCCCCAGGACTTGAGCAAATAATTTGGGTTGATGCATGATTGGGAGATGTGGCCAACCTCCAGATGAGACATTCGCCTGAAGACCTGTGTATTGTTGGGGTTGTGGCTCAATCAGTATTACTAATTGAGCCAAAAGGTTGTGAAGTTCAAAGTCTATCCCACCCCCACCAAAGCTTGAGTACACAAGTCAACGCTGATTCTTCAGTGAAGCATTGAGAGGGCCCTGCACTGTCAAAGGCACCAATTTTTGGATGAGATGATAAACTGCAGGCCCATCTTGGATGTGAAAAATCTTGTGGCAGTTCAACAAAAAAGAGCCTTCTTGGTGTCCTGGCTGATTACTTATCCCTCAATTAATGCTGAAACAATCATTATTTGGCTGTTGTCCTGTAAACTGTTTTTGAGAGCTTGCTGTATGAAGTTGCCTGCATTGCAAAAGTGACCACACTTCAAACATACTTCAGGCTGTAAAGTGTTTCGGATATCTGGTTGTCATAGAATCATAGAATAACTACAATGCAAAAGCAGGCCATTCAGCCCATTGAGCTGACAACACTCAAGAACAGCTTCTTCCCTGCTGCCATTAGACTTTAGAATGGACTTCCCTTGCACTAAGTTGATCTTTCTCTACACCCTAGCTATGACTGTAACACTACATTCTGCACTCTCTCGATTCTTTCTGAATGAACGGTGTGCTTTGTCTGTATAGCGCGCAAGAAACAATAGTTTTCACTGTATACTAATACATGTGACAATAATAAATCAAATCAAATCAAATCAAAAAACAATACCACCCAGGCCCCATCCACATATTAACCCTACTAATCCCCCTGACACTAAGGGGCAATTTACCTTGGCCAATCAACCTAATCCGCACATTTTTGGACTGCGGGAGAAAAACGGAGCACCCGGAGGAAACACATGCAGACACGGGGAGAATGTGCAGATTCCACATAGACAGTGACCCAAGTTGGGAATCGGACCCAGGTCCCTGCTGGGTCCTGAGGCAGCAGTGCTAACCACTGTTGTCTTGACAAACCTTTCTTTAATGTAACTTTTCTTTTTCCAAAAATAAGCGGCTTGCCCAGTTTCTGGACAATGTTGGTCACTACCAAAAAAAAACATTGACTCGTCATTAATCAAATTGTTCTGTTGGTGGGATCCTGCTGTGCAGCCGTTGCCTATATTACAACAGTGGCTTTGCTTCAAAAGTAGCCCACCATCTGTGAGAGTGTTTCAGAACAGCCTGTGGACAGAGTTGCAAGTCCTCCTAATGTCAGAGGCATGTTCTAACTGGTCTGGAAAGCAGAAGAGGAAACCTACATTCTGTTCACTGAATCCATCTATCCGTGTAGTCCTGGAGGCGGTGGGGGGGATCAACGATAGATTGGCACACCAGAATTCATAGAATCCATAGAATCCCTACAGTTCAGGTGGAGTCCATTCGACCCATCAAGTCTGCACCGACCACAATCTCACCCAGGCTTTATACCCATAACCCCATACATTTATCCTAGCTAGTCCCCCTGACAGTAAGGGGCAATTTAGTATGGCCAATCCACCTGATCTGCACACCTTTTTACTGTGGGAGGAAACCGGAGCACTCGAAGGAAAGCCACGCAGACATGGGGAGAACGTGCAAACTTCACACAGACAGTGACCCAAGCCAGTAGTTTAATCCGGGTCCCTGTTGGGTTCTGAGGCAGCAGTGCTAACCACTGTGCCACCGTGCCACCACAAGTTCTCACTTGGGAAGAGGATGTCGCAGACATTATTTGCCCAATCTGAAATTACCCTTGACAAAGCAATCATGACAGTTCTTGAACGACTGCAGTCCTTGTGTTGCAGGTTCACCCACATCAGTAAGAGCTTGATAAAACCAAGTTTATTGCTTAACTATTTCAGAGGGCAGTTACAAAGTCAATGACATTGCTGTGGATCTGGAGTCACATGTAGGAAAGACCAGGGTGAGGATGGCAGATTTCCTTCCTTGAAGGTCATTTGTGATCCAGATGGGTTCGTACCACAATCCTGTAGTTTCGTGATCATTGTTAATGAGACTGTCATTTCATTCCACGTTAATTAATTAACTGAATGTAAATTTCCCCAATTGACGTGGTGGGATTTGAACTCATGTCTCCAAGGACTTTGTTTGGGTCTCTGGATTCCTAGTTTATTAGCATTACCACTGTGCTACCATCCCCATTTAATGATTAATTAGTAAAGAGATGTCTCTTATAGTTCCTTGTTTTCAGTTTTTAAGCCTTGTCGTACTTGACAATTTATTAACTGTGTCCTGGCTAATAATTATCCCAAAATCAACAGAGCAAAAACAAATTACTTATTCATCACTGCAATGCTGTTGTGGGAGCTTGCTATGCACAAATTGGCACAGCACACAAATTCATTCCGAGAGAATGAGGATACAAAAGCAGGGATGTACTGCTGAGGTTCCATAAGGCTTTGGTGAGACCACATTTGGAATATTGTGAGCAATTTTGGGCCCCATATCTAAGAAAGAATGTGCTGGTCTTGGAGTGGGTCCAGAGGAGGTTCGCATGAATGATTCCGGGAATGAAAATATTGACGTATGAGGCGTGTCTGAGTACTCTGAGCCTGTACTCGATTGAGTTTAGAATAATGAGTGGGATCTCATTGAAACTTACAGACTAATGAAAGGCCTAGATAAAGTGGACGTGGGGAAGATGTTCCTAATCATATGAGAGACTGGGATCGAGGGAACAGCCTCAGAGTAAACGGACAACCCTTTAGAACTGAGATGAGGAGGAGTTTCTTCGGCCAGAGGATGGTGAATCTGCGGAATTCATTGCCACAGAAGGCAGTGGAGGCCAGGTCATTGAGTGCATTTAAGACAGAGATGGATAGATTCAGGGATCAAGGGTAACAGGGAAAAGCAGGAGAATGGGGTTGAGAAATTTATCAGCCATGATTGAATGGCGGAGCAGACTCGATGGGCTGAATGGCCTAATTCTCCTCCTATCTCTTGTGGTATTATGGCTGCCACATCACAACAGGAGCTGCACTTCAAGCATTCTTCATTGGCTGTAAAGTGTTTTGTGGGAGACATGGGAGACATGGCGGAGAGCAAGGGCGGGATTTTATGGCCTCGCTCATCCCGAAACTGTAAAATCCCGCCCAAGGCCAATGGACCTTCCCATGCTCTGTCTGTCGCTCGCTTCGATTCCCGTGACGGGCGGGGCTGGTAAAATTCCGGCCCAAGTGTTCCTTTTTTCCATCTGTCCCAATGAACAAGGGTACTTCCTAGTTGCAAAGAGAAAACGACCCCAGCTTTAAATTCTGATCTGTGTTGAAATAACTGATCACATCCATCGGGAGGGGGAGGGGGTGTGGTTGCAGTGGAGGGGGGAGGTGTCCTCTGCACCCCAGGGCTGGGGTAGGGGAGGAGGATGGAAATCAGTTAAGGTTATCTCAACTAAAGGTCCATCCAGCCCTGCAACACTGGCATAAAGTGCAAAAGAACCCCAGGGAACCAACGTAAGGTGATTTGCAAAGGAACTAATGGCACCGTGAGGAAAATTGTTGCTTTTATGAAGCAAGTGGCTCAGATCTGAAATGCACAGCCTGGGAGTGAGACTATCGAAAGGGAGGGAACTGGAAAAGCAAAGAAAAATTGATGGGCGCGAGGGGAAGGTGGAACGGGTGAGGGATTGGGTGTGTGGACAAGTTGATTTGTTCTTGTAAAAGTAAAGTTAAAGTTTATTTTTTAACATTAACACTGCAATGAAGTGACTGTGAAATTCCTCTCGTCACCACACCCCAGTGCCTGTTCGGGTACACTGAGGGAGAATTTAGCATGGCCAATGCACCTAACCAGCACGCCTTTCGGACTGTGAGAGGAACCCGGAGCACCCAGGGGAAACCCACACCGACACGGGGTGAATGTGCAGACTCCATACAGACAGTGACCCCAAGCCGGGAATCGAACCGGGGTCTCTGGCGCTGTGAGGCAGCAGGGCTAACCACTGTGCCACCGTGCTGCCCTAGGAAGGAAGGCGATGGGCTGAATGATCACTTGTGCTGTAACCGTTTCCTGATTCTACGATATGAGCTCATCTTGGAATGTGATAGCTGATGGGGCTGGGGGCAGGGTGGTGGTGGGGGGGTGGAGGGGGGCTGCTGGGGGGAAGATGTATGAAGCGCAGAATGAAGAGTTGCACTCTCTGAGGTAAGACGCCGGTTTTGCCTGTCTACCTTCCATGCATGAAATAATGAGCTTGGGAAGACCAGTTTTAAAAGGCACACAGACCGGCGAGTGGAGTGAAATTGGAAAAAATATTAAATTTTTTATTAAAATAGTAGTGGGTCACTGAATTATTGATATCAAAATCGAGCACCCGAGTACACTGAGGTTGAGCTGATGGGGCTGCGTTTCAGCGAGCGAGTGGAAGCTCAGTGCTTTTGAGAGCGAAGGCAATTCATTGGGAGTGTAATTTGTGGGCCCTGTTTGTCTCTTGCACCTCGAGGTAGCAGGGGCTTTCTGCTTTTAAACAAGCAATTGCTGTGTGATCACAGCGTTTGCCTGACTTGCAAGGACGACAGAGCCCGGCAGTGTTTACCAATAAAGCCCCTTTTGTGGATGACGGAGGCAATCTCTGGTGGCTGCTCACTACATTTAGAACAGTTCAGAATTTGTTCTTTTCATCTTCCCTTTTAAAGGCTGGGCATCACTCGGAGCGACTTGGCTTGCGAGCGAGAAAGCCTTTGCTTTACAAAGGGGCCAGTTGTGTGATGCCGTCACGTTCTTGTCCCAGATACACAACTGCAGGTTCTGAAGCAAGTCTCCGGGCTTGAATAGAAAGCCATTGTTGGGATTTTGAACAAGCAGAGCGGAGGGAACAAAATGGTCTCCCTAACACAGATAGGTGAAGAAGAGGCCACTTTGAAATCTGTGCCTCGCTTTGCCACTGCTCTCAGTAGTGATTTTAAATTCTCCTATTTGGACTTGGGTGACACGGTGGCACAGTGGTTAGCTCTGCTGCCCGCACAGCACCAGGGACCTGGGTTCAATTCCTGGCTTGGGTCACTGTCTGTTTGGAGATTTGTACGTTCTCCCCATGTCTGCATGGGGCTGCTCCGGTTTCCTCCCACAGCCTGAAAGGCTTTGACAGACGGTCATCTGGACTCGAAACGTCAGCTCTTTTCTCTCCTCACAGATGCTACCAGACCTGCTGAGAATTTCCAGCGTTTTCTCTTTTGGTTTCGGATTGCAGCAACTGCAGTAATTTGCTTTTATTTATTAGTCTGAAAGATGTGCTGGTTAGGTGCATTGGCCATGCTAAACTCTCCCAAACAGGCGCCGGAGTGAGGCGACTAGGGAATTTTCACAGGAACTTCACTGCAGTGTTAATGTAAGCCTTCTTGTGACTAATAAATAAACTTTACCTTTATCCGTCCCCAAACCAACATGAAGAGAAGGGTGTAGGAGGGATTAAAATTGAGACAAATTGGCATACCTCCACATGCTCCCACCCCCCGCCAATTTAATCTCAATATTTAGGGTCATAGAATTTAAAAAGCATTTGGATAAGTACATGGATGGGAAAGGATCAGAGGGATATGGACCAAACGCGGGCATTTGGGACTAGCTGGGAGGGCACGATGGTCGGTATGAACCGGTTGGGCCAAAGGGCCTGTTGCCATGCTGAATTGCTCTATGACTCTAATCACAGAATCCCTCCAGTGATAGTGCAGAAGGAGGCCATTCGGCCCATCGAACCAACAACAATCCCTCCCAGGCCCTATCCTCGTAACCCCACGTATTTACCCTGCTATTCTCCCTGACACAAAGGGACAATTTAGCATGGCCAATCCAGCTAACCGATACACCTTTGGACTATCGAATCACTGTGTGGAGCTTGCATGTTTCCCTCGTGTCTGTGTGGGTTTCCTCCGGGTGCCCCAGTTTCCTCCCACAGTCCAAAGATGTGCGCATTAGGTTGATTGGCCATGCTAAGTTGTCTCTAGAGTCTCAGGGGGCCTGTCATTTAGGGGGATTAGCAGGGTAAACATGTGGAGATAAGGCTGGGTAGGAATTTTGTCGGTGCAGGCTGGTTGGGCCGAATGATCTCCTTCGGTGCTGTAGGGATTCGATGATTCTCTGAAACTGGAGCACCCAGAGGAAACCCACACAGACACGGGAAGAATGTGCAAACTCTACACAGTCACCCAAAACCCCAGTCCCTGGCGCTGTGAAGCAGCAGTGCTAACCACTGTGCTATCGTGCCACCCCAAGAACAAACAAATACAAGTCTTCCTGACCATGCATATCTCATACTGCGACTAAAACAACCCAGTTTATTTATTCTGAAGGGAGTCATGCCACGATAAAAAAGCCCGAAGCATGAAGCATCAGCTGATATCCTCATGTCTGTGGGGAAGGCCACAGTGGTAAGGGCTGTGAGCTGAAGTTGGGTCTATTGCATTAGAGTCCCTGTTCTCTCTCCAACTAGGGCTTCCCCCCGGTCCAACATTGGAATTGTGCGATCATCATTGACTCCTAAACATAACCAAATCTTTTTCTTGAAAAATAAAGTGCAGCATCTCAAAATCAGATGATGTGCTATTCCTCATTCTGCCCTGGGCATTTGTCCTCTATAAAATCAGCTGGCGATTCTAAATGTCGGGAATCCATCAAAGGTTTGTGATGATCCTGGTTATACACAGTCCATTATTATTTAGCTATTAGTGAAGCTCTGTTTGAGAGTTGTTTGTTAACCTTACAAGACGTACACCGCCCTTGGGAATAGAGAACATTTCTGTGCACCTTCAGTCATTAAATGAAATCATTGACGTGTTGCGGCAACAGAAGGAGGCCATTCAACCCGACATATTCATGTCGGCTCTCTGCAAGAGTCCATTCCCGTTCTCCAGCCATTACTCCCCAACCCAGCAATTCTCTTTCTCTGCAGCCGCTTACCCAATTCCATTTTGGAAGTCGGGATTAAATCTGCTTCCCCACACCTGGGGAGGTGATGGCACAGTTGTGGCGTCACTGCACTAGTCATCCGAAATCCTGAATGCTCCAGGGACTTGGTTCAAATCCCATCACCATACCTTGTGGCATTCAAATACAATCAATGAATCTGGATGATAAAGCTGGTTGTGACAACTATCATTGGTTGTCTATCTGGTTTGCTAACAAAAACAGATTAGTACCGCTGCCTCACAGCGCCAGGGGCCCGGGTTCGATCCCTGGCTTGGGTCACTGTCTGTGTGGACTTTGCACGTTCTCCCCGTGTCTGCGTGGGTTTCCTCCGAGTGCTCCGGTTTCCTCCCACAGTCCGAAAGGCGTGCTAGTCAGGTGCATTGGCCATGCTAAATTCTCCCTCAGTGTACCCGAACAGACGTCGGAGTGTGGTGATTAGGGGATTTTCACAGTAACTTCATTGCAGTGTTAATATAAGCCTACTTGTAACACTAATAAACAAATAGTAGAACTTTAAAATGCTGACAAATCTCAGCAGCTCTGGCAGCATCCATGGAGAGAGAATGGAGCCAACGTTTTGAGTCTGGATGACCCTTCGTCAGAGCGGGAAGTAGCACCAGCAGGAGCAGGAGTCTGCACAGTTGACGGGGTTGGTGATGTCATTGACATTTTTGATGCCTCGGCCAATCTGTCTGCTTTCATTCTTTTTTGTAGACGTTGTAGCTGTGATAACCCACCCCCACGAGGTCTACGGGGAATCACTGATTGAGCTCCCTGTGGGGCTGGTTCAGTATGAGTTCCCCTGGTAACAGGCAGTGGCCTATCAGGCTGGAACTCATTACCTGAGCCTTTTTACATGGCAGGCCCAGGACTGGGCATGCTGAACTGTAGTCCCAGCAGGAACTAGTGCATGTACATCATACTAGTGGCTTTACTTTGCATCCTGTAATAAACTATGTTCCTTTCCAGTCAGGCTTCTTCAATCATTACTGTAGCAGTTTGGTACAACTGAGTGGCTTGCTAGGCCATTTCAGAGGGCAGTTATTAGTTAAGCACATTGCTGTGGGTCTCGTGTCACAGGTAGGCCAGACCGGGTAAGGACATCAGATTTCCTTCCCTAATTAATGAACCAGATGGGTTTCTACCGACAGTCGACAATATTTTCATGGTGACTATTATGGAGACTGGCTTGTTCTTTTTTAAATTCCAGACTTATTAATTGAATCTAAATCCCACCAGCTGCCGTGTGAAGACATGTCCTTAGAGCATTAGCAATGGGCCTCTTGATTACAAGTTCAGCGACATTAGCACTACGCCATCCCCTCACCCAATTCATATACGGAGTTGCAAGAATGCTTAAAGTAATTGTTTCCATTTGAAAGAAAGGGCCTTTGAACTCCGTTTAATGAGCTTAAGTTTGGTGGCTAACTGCTCTGGGAACTTAACCAGCTGTTGCTCAGTAAGTTCGATTTGATTTGATTTATTATTGTCACATGTATTAACATGCAGTGAAAAGTATTGTTTCTTGCGCGCTATACAGACAAAGCATACTGTACATAGAGAAGGAAAGAGGAGAGTGCAGAATGTAGTGTTACAGTCATAGCTAGGGTGTAGAGAAAGATCAACTTAATGTGAGGTAGGTCCATTCAAAGGTCTGACAGCAGCGGGGAAGAAGCTGTTCTTGAGTCGGTTGGTATGTGACCTCAGACTTTTGTATCTTTTTCCCGAAGGAAGAAGGTGGAAGAGAGAATGTCCGGGGTGTGTGGGGTCCTTAATTATGCTGGCTGCTTTGGCGAGGCAGCAGGAAGTGTAGACAGAGTCAATGGATGGGGGATGGGAGCTGGTAGGACTGTTTCTGAAGCTATGGGTTCAAGTCTGTCTCCAGGAGGCTGAACACACAATCCCGACTGCAGTAATGAGAGAACGCTACACTGCCTGAGATGTCATGAGATTTTAATCCAAGGTCCCAGTGGACAGAAAAGACATCATGGCTGTGGCCCTATTTCGAAGTAGAGAAGGAGAGTTCTCTTTGTTGTTCTGGCCAGCAGGTGTCCCTCAGCCAACATCTAAAATACATATGACTTGGCCATTTCTGTTTGTGGTGCAAATTAGTTACTGTGTTTCCTCCGTCACAGTAGTGACTACCTCTAAAGGTACATTAAAGGGAGGTGGTGGCATAGTGGCAATGGACCAGCAGTCTAGAAGCCCAGGCTCAGGGGCTATGGGTTTAAATCCCACCACAGCAACTGGTGAAATTAAATACAAATTTATAAATCTGGAATGGAAAGCTCAGCAATGGTGACCATGAAATTGTCATGAACTATTGTAAAAATCTGCTTCACACATGTCCTCATAGAATCATAGAATCCCTACAGTGCAGAAGAAGGCCACTCAGCCCATCTGCACCGGCCACAATCCCACCCAGGCCCTATCCCCTTAACCTCATGTATTTACTCGTGCTATTCCCCCTGACACTAAGGGGCAATTTAGAACGGTCAATCCACCTAACCCGCACATCTTTAGACTGTGGGAGGAAACCGGAGCACCAGAGGAACCCACGCAGACACGGGGAGAATGTGCAAACTCCACACAGATAGTGACCCGAGACCGCAATTGAACCCGGGTCCCCGGCCCTGGCCTTGTCTACTTGTGAGTTCAGACTTAAGGTAACGCGATTGACTCTGAAATGTCTTGCCAAGCCACTCAGTTATATTAAACCACTACAATCTCCAAAAGGAGTGAAGCTGGACTGCCCACCCGGCATCAACCTGGGCATCAACATGACAATGGCAAACCCAGTCCTGTCGATCCTGCAAAGTCTTCTTTACTATAACAACTGGGGGTTGTGCCAAAATTGGGAGAGTTGTCCCACAGACTAGTCAAGTGACAACCTGACACGGTCACACTCACAGAATGAGAGCCTACAGAAAATGTCCCAGACACCACCATCAATGACAGGACAGACCCACCAAAGGCACAGTGGTATGCAGCCAGGAGGGAGTTGCACAGGGATTCCTCAGCATCGACCCTGGACCCCAAGAAGCCTCGTGGGGCATCAGGTAAAACATGGGCAAGGAAACCTCCTGCCGGTTACCATCTACCAGCATACCTCAGTTGAGGAATGAGGGCTCCTCATAAAATCATAGAATCCCTACAATGCAGAAGGAGGCCATTTGGCCCATTGAGTCTGCACCGACCACAATCCCACCCAGGCCCTATCCCCACACCCCCACGCATTTACCCTAGCTAGTCCCCCTGACACTACGGGGCAGTGTAGCATGGCTAACCAACCTAATCCACACATCTTTGGACTGTGGGAGGAGACCGGAGCACCCAAAGGAAACCAACGCAGGCACGGAGAGAATGCGCAAACTCCGCACAGACTGTGACCCAAGCCGGGAATCAAACCTGGGTCCCTGGTGCTGTGAGGCAGCTGTGTGAACTACTATGTCACCTCCATGTTGAACACCACTTGGAAGTAAAACCAAGGGTGACAAAGATGCAGAATATATTCTGGGAGTGAAGTCGAACCCCCCCCCCCCCCCCACTACCCACTGCCCCAATCCTCCCCCCCCACTCCCCCCCTCCCCCACCACCATCCTCCCACCACCATAACTGTGTGGCTTTCTAATCCCACCTTCCAGGACCCAGGGTCCAGAGCGCGGCAGGTACTTTTAAAATGAGCTGAGTGTTTCAGCTTCAATTACCAATCCGGGCAGAGAATTCCAGATACCTACTATCTTCTGAGTGAAAAGGTTTTTCCTAATATCCCCTCTAGTCCTTCCAATCACCATAAATTTGTGTGTGTCCCCTGGTATCTGCCCTTTCCACTCGGGAAAACAAGTAAAGTTAAAGTTTATTTATTAGTCACAAGAAGGCTGACATTAACACTGCAATGGAGTTACTGTGAAAATCCCCCAGTCACCACGCTCCGGCGACTGTTCCGGTGCACTGAGGGAGAATTCAGCACAGCCAATCAACCTAACCTGCACATCTTTGGAGTGTGGGAGGAAACCGGAGCACCCAGAGGAAACCCACGGAGACACGGGGGGAACGTGCAGACTCCACACAGACAGTGACCTGAAGCCGGGAATCGAACCCGGGTCCTTGGCGCTATGAGGCAAAGTATTCATTTAGGATCTCCCCTACTTCTTTGGGCTCCAAGCATAATTCCCCACTTTTGCCCCTGAGAGGTCCGATTTTTTCCCTGACAACCCTTTTGTTCCTAACATATGAATAAAATGCCTTGGGATTCTCCTTAATCCTGTCTGCCAAGGACATTGCGTGACCCCTTTTTGCCCTTCTAATTCCCCGTTTGAGTTCTTTCCTACTTTCTTTGTACTCCTCCAGAGCTCCCTCCATTTTTAGCTGCCTAGACCGAACATACGCCTCTCTTTTCTTTTTGACCAGTCCCTCAATTTCCCTGGTTATCCACGGTTCTCAAATCCTACCCTTCCTATCCTTCTTTTTTACAGGCACATGCCTGTCCTGTAGTCCTAACAGCTGTTCCTTAAAAGACTCCCACATGCCAGATGTGGATTTACCCTCAAACAGCCTCTCCCAATCAAGAGCTGCCAATTTCTGCCTAATCTCACTAAAGTTAGCCTTCCCGAAGCAAAGTTAGCCTTTGCGTCGGAATTCACAAAGGAGAGGGATGTGTTGACTGGGAGTGTCTCGGAGGGGAGTGTTGAACCGTTGGAGAAAATCTCCATTACAAGGGAGGAAGTGTTAGGTTTGTTAGAGAATATAAAGACTGACAAATCTCCAGGGCCTGATGGAATCTATCCAAGGCTGCTCAGGGAGATGAGAGATGAAATCGCTGGGCCTCTGACGCAAATCTTTGTCTCGTCACTGGACGCAGGTGAGGTCCCAGAGGATTGGAGGATAGCTAATGTGGTCCTGTTATTTAAGAAGGGGAGGAAGGATAACCCGGGTAATTATAGGTCGATGAGCTTGACGTCCGTGGTGGGGAAGTTGTTGGAGAAGATTCTTAGAGATAGGATGTATGCGCATTTAGAAAGGAATAAACTCATTAATGATAGTCAGCATGGTTTTATGAGAGGGAGGTCATGCCTCACTAACCTGGTGGAGTTTTTTGAAGAAGTGACCAGAATGGTTGATGAGGGAAGGGCCGTGGATGTCGTCTATATGGACTTTAGTAAAGCGTTTGACAAAGTCCCTCATGGTAGGCTGGTGAAAAAGGTTGGATCTCATGGGATAAAGGGGGAGGTGGCTAAATGGGTGGAGAACTGGCTTGGTCACAGAAGACAGAGGGTGGTAGTGGAAGGGTCTTTTTCCGGCTGGAGGCCTGTGACTACTGGTGTTCCGCAGGGCTCTGTATTGGGACCTCTGCTGTTTGTGATTTATATAAACGATCTGGAAGAAGGTGTAACTGGGGTGATCAGTAAGTTTGCGGACGACACAAAATTGGCAGGACTTGCAGATAGTGAGGAGCATTGTCAGAAGCTACAGAAGGATATAGATAGGCTGGAAATTTGGGCAAAGAAATGGCAGATGGAGTTCAATCCTGATAAATGCGAAGTGATGCATTTTGGTAGAAATAATGTAGGGAGGAGCTATACGATAAATGGCAGAACCATAAAGGGTGTAGATACGCAAAGGGACCTGGGTGTGCAAGTCCACAGATCCTTGAAGGTGACGTCACAGGTGGAGAAGGTGGTGAAGAAGGCATATGGCATGCTTGCCTTTATAGGACGGGGCATAGAGTATAAAAGTTGGGGTCTCATGTTGCAGATGTATAGAACGTTGGTTCGGCCGCATTTGGAATACTGCGTCCAGTTCTGGTCGCCATACTACCAGAAGGACGTGGAGGCTTTGGAGAGAGTACAGAGGAGGTTTACCAGGATGTTGCCTGGTATGGAGGGGCTTAGTTATGAGGAGAGATTGGGTAAACTGGGGTTGTTCTCCCTGGAAAGACAGAGGATGAGGGGAGACTTAATAGAGGTGTATAAAATTATGAAAGGCAAAGATAGGGTGAACGATGGGAAGCTTTTCCCAGGTCGGTGGTGACATTCACGAGGAGTCATAGGTTCAAGGTGAAGGGGGGGAGGTTTAACACAGATATCAGAAGGACATATTTTACACAGAGGGTGGTGGGGGGCCTGGAATGTGCTGCCAGGCAAGGTGGTGGAGGCGGACACACTGGGAATGTTTAAGACTTATCTAGATAGCCACATGAACGGAGTGGGAATGGAGGGATACAAAAGAATGGTCTCGTTGGACGAGGGAGCGGCACGGGCTTGGAGGGCCGAAGGGCCTGTTCCTGTGCTGTATTGTTCTTTGTTCTTTGAGGCAACAGTGCTAACCACTGTGCCACTGTGCCCTGTCTACTCTATCTAAGTCCCTCATAATTTTGTACACCTCAATCGAGTTACCTCTCAGCCTCCTTTGTCCCAAGGAGAACAACCCTTGCCTACTCAATCTTTCCCCAGAGCTGCAATTTTCCAACCCCAGGAATATTCTTGTAAATCTCTTTGTCCACTCTCTCCCCAGAGCATTATTCCCTTCCTGTAATGTGATGACCAGGACTGTACACAAAACTCCCGCAGTGGGGCAAATGGTGGTGTTGTCACTGGACTAGCAATCCAGTGACCCGGGGCAATGTTCTGGGAACCCGGGCTTGAATCCCACCATGGCAGATGGTGAAATTTGAATTCAATAAAAATCTGGAATTAAAAGTCCATGACCACGAAATCATTGACAATTGTCGTAAAATCCCATCTGGTTCACTAATGACCTTTCGGGAAGGAAACCTGCTGCCCTCACCCGATCTGGCCTACATGTGAGTCCAGATCCACAGCAATGTTAAATGCCCTCAGGGATGGCCTGCCACTTAGTTCAAGGGCAATTATAGATGGGGAAAAGTTGCTGGCTCAGCCAGCGACGCCGACAACCCCTGAACAAATGAAAAAAAAAACACCTTCTCAAGGATAATTAAGGATGGACAATAAATGCTGGCCTAGATAAATCCTTATAAAGAACAAAAAAATGCTTTGTTAACAAAGATGTGTGGGTTAGGTTGATTAGCCATGCTAAATTGACCCCAGTGTCAGGGGGATTAATAGGGTAAATATGTGGGGTTACAGGAATAGGGCCTGGGTGGGATTGCGATCGCTGCAGACTTGATGGGCCGAATGGCCTCCTTCTGCACTGTCGGGATTCTATGATTCTAACTCAAAGTGCTTTGGTACGCCCTCCGAATATGAAAGGTGTGAAATGAATGCAATTTCTTTTCTTTAATCGGATGCAACGGGATAGATTTTCAACTTGCCATTCACAAGATTTTTTTTGTTTCTATCCAATTCAATCCAATCAAAGTCCAATTCAAAGTCTCAACAAGTGAGACATTCCAGATCCAATCTGACAAGACAGGCTCGCCACCTCCTGTCTTGGGCTCGATCATGATGTGGAGATGCCGGCGTTGGACTGGGGTGGGCACAGTAAGAAGTCTCACAACACCAGGTTAAAGTCCAACGGGTTTATTTGGTAGCACAAGCCACTAGCTTTCGGAGCGCTGCCCCTTCGTAGAACATAGAACATAGAACAGTACAGCACAGAACAGGCCCTTCGGCCCACGATGTTGTGCCGACCTTCATCTGAAACCAAGATCAAGCTATCCCACTCCCTACCATCCTGGTGTGCTCCATGTGCCTATCCAATAACCAATAATTCATCAGGTGAGTGGGAGTTCTGTCCACAAACAGGGCATAGAAAGACACATACTCAATTTACAAAATAATGGTTGGAAACCCATTGTGATTGTTTTATTGGGTAAAGAATCCTCAAAGCCAGACTGACATCATGTGGAGATGCCGACGTTGGACGTTAACCTGGTGTTGTGAGACTTCTTACCGACTGACATCCAGACAGACCATTTAAACTCCAGCCGATTGCAATTTGTATCTCCACTCTTTTGTTCCCCAAAGTAGAACCATAGCTCCGAGAGATTTTTTTTTAAGACAGGTAATTAAATGTTCCCTTAAGCATGATGGCTCTAAATTTGTTTGCACAATTGACGGTGCAGTCTGTGGAATGCAGCTCCAAAGTTGAATATTATGCATTCGGAGTTTACATTTCAATTGAATCAGTGAAGGCAAAATCCCCATTATTCATTCAGCCTGAGATTAAGCACATTTAGCAGGGTTTGTGACCATGAATGTTGTCTGAAGGTAGATCAAAGTGAGCAGGCTTGCTGAACCAAACAATACTTGACAGTTGTCATCAGCCAACAGCCCTCACTGATGATGATTTCTGAAAAAAAAACATTTCTTTCACAGTTGTTTGCAGCGTTTTCTCTGGACAATAGAACATAAATCTTGAGTAGGCATTGATTAGTTTTGTAGCATTGAGATTAGTATTTAAAACTGTGCTCTCGTTTTGTGAAACATGCACAGGGTAACCGCCACTGACTGGTTGAGCATGAGCGAAATTGCAAGGCCCCTTCCCAAGACGTGACCTCTCAACTCCTTTGGCTTCACACCCACTGCGGTTGGCAGAAAGCTAACTTGGTCAAAGCGAGTTCAGGCAGTAACTGGGGAATTTCAGAAGACTTTAAAACATCATCTGAGACATCATTTGGATCGTCAGACCCAGGTCATTCGGCACAATTACTGGTGTTCGACCAGAAGACCAGAAGATATAGGAGCAGAATTAGACCATTCGGCCCATCGAATACTTATTTATGTTTCACATGAGCTTCCTCCCATCCTTTTACCTCCCACCCCTCCATCACATTCTTCTCTTCCTTCCTTTGTCTTGTGTTTATCTATCCTCCTCCTGAATGCATTTATACTAGTCATAGAAACATAGAAGATAGGAGCAGGAGGAGGCCATTTTGTTCTTCGAGCTTGCTCCGCCATTCATCACGATCATGGCTGATCATCCAACTCAATAGCCTAATCCTGCTTTTTCCCCATAACCTTTGATCCCATTCGCCCCAAGTGCTATATCCAGCCGCCTCTTGAATACATTCAATATTTTGGCATCAACTACTTCCTGTGGTAATGAATTCCACAGGCTCACCGCTCTTTGGGTGAAGAAATGTCTCCTCACCTCTGTCCTAAATGGTCTACCGGAATCCTCAGACTGTGACCCCTGGTTCTGGACTCCCCATCATTGGGAACATCCTCCCTGCATCTACTCTGTCTAGTCCTACATAGAAACATAGAAACATAGAAAACTACAGCATAAAACAGGCCCTTCGGCCCCACAAGTTGTGCCGAACATATCCTACCTTTTAGGCCTACCTATAACCCTCCATCCTATTAAGTTCCATGTACTCATCCAGGAGTCTCTTAAAAGACCCTATAGAGTTTGCCTCCACCACCACTGACGGCAGCCGATTCCACTCGCCCACCACCCTCTGTGTGAAAAACTTCCCCCTAACATTTCCCCTGTACCTACCCCCCAGCACCTTAAACCTGTGTCCTCTCATAGCAGCCATTTCCACCCTGGGAAAAAGCCTCTGAGAGTCCACCCGATCTATGCCTCTCAACATCTTATATACCTCTATTAGGTCTCCTCTCATCCTACGTCTCTCCAAGGAGAAAAGACCGAGCTCCCTCAGCCTATCCTCATAAGGCATGCCACTCAATCCAGGCAACATCCTTGTAAATCTCCTCTGCACCCTTTCAATCTTTTCCACATCATTCCTGTAATGAGGCGACCAGAACTGAACACAGTACTCCAAGTGGGGTCTGGCGAGGGTCTTATATAGCTGCATCATTATCCCCGACTCCTAAACTCAATCCCTCGATTGATAAAGGCCAGCACACCATACTCCTTCTTAACCACCTCCTCCACCTGCGGGGCCGATTTTAGAGTCCTATGGACCCGGACCCCAAGGTCCTTCTGATCCTCTACCGTACTAAGAGTCTTTCCCTTTATATTGTACTCCTTCATCCCATTTGACCTGCCAAAATGGACCACTACGCATTTATCTGGGTTGAAGTCCATCTGCCACTTCTCCGCCCAGTCTTGCATCCTATCTATGTCCCTTTGTAACTTCTGACATCCCTCCAGACTATCCACAACCCCACCAACTTTCGTGTTGTCGGCTAACTTACCAACCCATCCCTCCACTTCCTCATCCAGGTCATTTATGAAAATGACAAACAGCAAGGGTCCCAGAACAGATCCCTGGGGCACACCACTGGTGACCGACCCCCATTTAGAAAAAGACCCATCTCTACACGCTCTCTGCCTCCTTTGGGCAGAGAGTGGGCACTCTGTCCTAAATGGTCTACCCGGAATCCTCAGACTGTGACCCCTGGTTCTGGACTCCCCCACCATCGGGAATATCCTCCCTGCACCTACTATGCCTCGTCCTGTTAGACTTTTATAAGTCTCTATGAGATCCCCCCTCTTTTTCTGAACTTCTTTGACTGATTCACCTTGACTACTCTTAGTAATGGTGAGTGCCACCTTAGATTCATAACCCCCAGCACTAACGTCACCTTTATCTTCTCGCCATTTAGCCCCATCGAGCCGATTCATAATCACATTTACCTCCATCAGGTCATCCCTCAGTCTTCGCTCGAGAGAAAATGGCTTCATCTTCAATAGCTTTGGACGGCACAGTGGCACAGTGGTTAGCACTGCTGCCTCACAGCGCCAGGGACCCGGGTTTGATTCCTGGCTTGGGTCACTGTCTGTGTGGAATTTGCATGTTCTCCCCGTGTCTGCGTGGGTTTCCTCCGGGTGCTCCAATTTCCTTCCACAGTTAAAGATGTGTGGTTTAGGTTGATTGACCATGCTAAATTGCCCCTAGTGTCAGTGGGATTAGCAGGGTAAATATGTGGGGTTACGGGAATAGGGACCTGTTTGGGATTGTGGATGGTGTTGGCTCGATGGGTTGAATGGCCTCCTTCTGCACAGTAGGGATTCTATGATACTACAATTTTACAATTCTATGATTCTCTGATTCTAGGATTTTTTTTGTTCCTTCTTTCTTCCCCTCCCAGTTCTGATATCATTCCAGGAAGTGTTGTTTTACACATATCCCTTTTCCAATACAGAGACTCCGAGAATTCATGTTAATTAACCAATTATAGCACCTATCCAACACAGAACCCGAACTCTTCGCGTTGAGCTTCCCATAATCTCGTTGAAGATCTGAGAGGGCAGAGATTAGTGTCGTCAGATGAATTAGCAGTTGACTCATTCTCCCCAATTCAATAACAGCAAAACCGCTTTTGTAAGTCAGTGCTTTCATCTCCAACCACTCCACAGACTCATCATCAGTCTTGATGATGCTGCAAACACAAAGGTTGCATTCCTTGCACACAATGCAAGACAAGCCAGCAGGATCACAGCAACAGAAGTGTGTACAATTTATCTCCTGTTTACAATTGCTTTTGTTTCCTGGGAACCCAGTATGATAATTAAGAAATGAGTAGCTGTGACTTAGAATGCAGTAATTCAATCAAACACTGCCGATTGTGTCAAACTATAGAATTGCTATTTCATACACTCACCCAGCCCTTTGTTCAAAATTAATATGCCTTTATTATATATAATATATGTGAAAGTCGACAGTGAATGTGCAGGTATGGTATAATATACTGCTGTAGGAAAAACCATTCATTTCCCTGGGACCAAATGAGGATCCATAGTACAAGGTACGTTAATGTGCAGAATAATAGATGACTGCCAATAAGGTACAAAGTCGTAATTGAATTTTCACCCTTTCTGTTCATCATGCTCTTGGGATTTAATGGCAGTGTCTCTCATCTGTCTCTCATGCTTTTGTCTTCCCGAGTGAGGAATATTTCCCAACAAGAAAAATGAAGAGAATCTCAGCACCAACATAGTCACTCCCAATAACTTGCATAGTTCCACTTGTTGATGCATCCTGAGGAAATTAGGTGGGGAATGTTTCATTAAGCTCTTTCAAACAGTCACGACCAGCTGAATAGCCTCCTGTGTTGTTTATTTAAAAAAGAAAGAACATAGAAAAAAAATACAGCACAAACAGGCCCTTCGGCCCACAAGTTGCGCCGGTCATGTCCCTACCTACCTAGACTTATATATAGGCCTACCTATAACCCTCAATCCTATTAAGTCCCATGTACTCATCCAGACGTCTCTTAAAAGACCCCATCGAGTTTGCCTCCACCACCACTGATGGCAGCCGATTCCACTCGCCCACCACCCTCTGAGTGAAAAACTTACCCCTGACATCTCCTCTGTACCTACTCCACAGCACCTTAAACCTGTGTCCTCCCGTAGCAGCCATTTCAGCCCTGGGAAAAAGCCTCCAAGAATCCACCCGATCTATACCTCTCAACATCTTGTACACCTCTATCAGGTCACCTCTCATCCTTCCTCTCTCCAAGGAGAAAAGACCGAGCTCCCTCAACCTATCCTCATAAGGCATGCCACTCAATCCAGGCAACATCCTTGTAAATCTTCTCTGCACCCTTTCAATCATTTCCACATCCTTCCTGTAATGAGGTGACCAAAACTGAGCACGGTACTCCAAGTGGGGTCTGACGAGGGTCTTATAAAGCTGCATCATTATCTCCCGACTCCTAAACTCAATCCCTCGATTGAGTTTCGGATTCATTATTCTACCGCATCTGATATGGGCGACACGGTGGCACAGCGGTTAGCACTGCTGCCTCACAGCTCCAGAGACCCAGGCTCGATTCCCGGCTTGGGTCAGTCTGTGCGGAGCCTGCATGTTCGCCTATCGTCAGGTGCCACCTGCCACTCGGACAATCAGGTAGGTGGTCTATTTCCATCCTTCTGTTAATTGAACAGTTCCCACTTGCCGCTCCTGTGCCAAGCTGCCCACCTTTGAAATCCAGCAAGTTAGTGAAGTGTGGATGTAGATGTGCAGCTTCATGACATTAGCAATGCTATGTGTATCAGCTAGCTGTGCTGCCGCAGAGGCTCCTGGCTGATACTTACAGGCTATTTTCTCGCTGCTCCTTCAGGCATTGTAAATGTGATGCATTGATGGGTAGTGTATGATATCATCTGAGCATTATGTTGAAGCAGAATACCATAAAACGAGGATATTATTGATGTAGCATGAGTCATTCTGGGCCATTCCGCCCATCAGGTTACATGCGAGCCTGATTGAACTGGATTTCTGCGCTAATGAAAATGAGGGATGTCGATGTTGGGGAATCATTCCATGGGGTGAGGGTTGGGAAGGTGGGGGGGTGGTTTGGAGAGTGCAATCTTTAAAACGTACCTCAGCCCAACCACAGAAGAGTGCAGCAGAGTAGGTATACCTTCTGTGATCTCCTGAGTGCTATTGTTCATTTACTGCTCTTTACAACTGTCCTCATAGAATACTTACAGAGCAGAAGGAGGCCATTTGGCCCATCGAGCCTGCACCGACCACAATCCCACCCAGACCCTATCCCTATTGACCCTGTCAATCCCCCTTACACTAATGGACAATTTAGCATGGCCAATCGACCTAACCCGCACATTTTTGGAGTGTGGGAAGAAATCGGAACACCCGGAGGAAACTGTAATAACTCCACGGAGGCGAAAGTCCCGTCACCAAGTTACTTTATTTACACCATACATCTGTACACAGCCAGCTCTCCAGTTGCTCCGTGCTGAATGCAGGCTGGGAGTCTGACACACCTGCTTTACATAGGGAACATGAGGCTCCCTGATTTAACCATCAATTAGGGTTCATCAGGTATCTCTTTTAAGGAAATCCAATTTTATTGGCCTCACATTTCACCATCTGCCACAATAGGATTTGAATCTAGATTCCCCAGAGTATTACCTTAGGTCTGAGGCTATTAGTCCAGTGACAATACCACTGCACCACTGCCTCTCCAGGACTCATCAGGTAGTTCAATCTCTAGCAAGCCAACTTCATTAGCCTGGCTGAAGTCATCACAGAAACCCACGCAGTCACGGGGAGAATGTGCAAACTCCACATAGACAGCGACCCAAGCCGAGAATTGAACCCGGGTCCCTGGCACTGTGAGGCAGCAGTGCTAACCACCGTGCCACCATGCCATCCTAAGACTAATCTTTCTCGCAGACAAAGACATCGGGTCAAGCCCAATATGGGGTGCAATGCCTCATCTTGGATCTCGTTTGTTTCTCTGATGGGGACTTTGAGTTGGATTCATTTGGAATTTGAATTTGGCTTTTGGAGCAAGCAAGGGATAGATTTGGGTTTGCCCGCTCCACTCTGAGCATTGGCTTTGTAACTCCAGGAATAAAGTAAATTTTTTTTTAAAAACTTCATTTAATCAGGATGGGGTTGGAGCCGTCTCTACTTCTCCAGTGTATCCTAACCGACTGTGCTGTTCGGAATTATCCATGTTATGAAATCAGTTTGCAGTATTCATTGCATATATGTGTTGTCCAACGATGGTATTGCTACATTGTGCTGCTAAGAATTCAGTGTTGGATAGAAGGAGATAAGAACATAAGAACATAAGAAATAGGAGCAGGAGTAGGCCATCTAGCCCCTCGAGCCTGCCCCGCCATTCAATAAGATCATGGCCGATCTGAAGTGGATCAGTTCCACTTACCCGCCTGATCCCTATAACCCCTAATTCCCTACGACTGTCCAATCTGAGGAACTCTTTGCCGCAGGAGGCTGTGGAGGCCGGGTCATTGAGTGTCTTTAAGACAGAGATAGATAGGTTCTTGATTAATAAGGGGATCAGGGGTTATGGGGAAAAGGCAGGAGAATGGGGATGAGGAAAATATCAGCCATGCTTGAATGGCAGAGCAGACTCGATGGGCCGAGTGGTCTAATTCTGCTCCTATGTGTTATGGTCTCAATATAAAGAAAAACTGTCAGAGTGGGTGCTGCTGTTCATGGCTCAGTGAGTACTTTTGAGGAGGCAGTGGCATGGTGTATTGTCACTGGGCTAGTAATCCTGAGACCCTGGGCAGGTTCTGGGGACCCGAGTTCAGATCCCAGCATGGCAGATGATGGAATTTTAATTCAATTGAAATCTAGAATTAAGAATCTTATGATGACCATAAAACCATTGTCATAAAAGCCCATCTGGTTCACTTTCAGGAAGGGAATCTGACGTCCTTACTCGTCTGGTCTATGTGTGAGTCCAGACCCACAGTAATGTGGTTGACTCTCAAATATACTCTGAAGTGGAAGGCAGTTAGAGATGGGCAATAAATGCTGGCCCAGCCAGCGATGCCCACATCAATGAATAGATAAAGAAAAAACTCTTGAATCAGAAGGTTGATAGTTCAAATCCAAATCATGAGACTTGGACACAGTATCAGAGAGTCAGAGCAGTACCGAGAGCGTGCTGCACTGCCTCATGTGCTGCTTTTCAGATGAGGCGCTGAAGTGAGGTTCTGTCTGTCCTCTCGGACTATTCTCCCCTGGATGATATGGTGGGGGTGGCACGGTGGCACAGTGGTTAGCACTGCCGCCTCACAGCGCCAAGGACCCGATTCGATTCCCAGCTTGGATCACTGTCTGTGTGGAGCTTGCACGTTGTCTGTGTGGGTTTCCTCCGGGTGCTCCGGTTTCCTCCCACAGTCTAAAAGACATGCTGGTTAGGTGCATTGACCTGAACAGGCACCGGAGTGTGGCGACTCGGGGATTTTCACAGTAACTCCACTTTATTAAGCCTTACTTGTGACTAATAAATAAACTTTGCTTTAACTTTATATTTCACAACCAACATCAGTTTAAAAAAACAATGGACTAAACCTTCCAGCCTTGCCCACCATAGGGATTGCCACCAATGGGTTGGATAATGTGACAGAGCAGCGAAAGGTCCATTTTAAAAATTAATTTATGGGCCATGGGTGTCACTGGCTAGGCCAGCATCTATTGCCCGTCCTTAACTGCCCTCCATCTCAGAGGGCAGTTGAGAATCAACCACATTGCTGTGGCTCTGGAGTCACAGTTAGGCCAGGCCAGGTAAGGATGGCAGATTTCCTTCCCTAAAGGACATGAGTGAACCAGATGGGTTTTCCCGACAATCGACAATGGTCATCAGTAGATTCTTAATTCCAGATATGTTTATTGAATTCAAATTCCACTGCCCGCCCCGTAGCAGAACCCGAGTCCCGAGAACAAGAGCTAAGTTTCTGGATTGATAGGCTCGCAATAACAACACAGGGCCATCGCTTTCATTGATCTTGGACGAAGACAATCTCCATTGCTGTAACCTTGCTCTGTGCAAATTGACTGCTGCCTTTCCACCAGGATGATTATATTTCACTTTGGGTTATCGTATGGCTGTGAAGGATGCAATATAAATGCAAATTCTTTATTTCCAGTGGTCAATCAGTCCCCTTTTGTCTTGCATTCTTGAACTGTGTTGGAATTTGCACTCCTGGTGTCTGACCAGAGGTTACATTCCTTGTTTCATAAGCTTGCTCCAAAGTTGTTTGATTTCCTATTTCTGTTTGATGTTTTACAGTTCAGCTAGAAATGGCATATTTATGATGTAGGTTCCACCTGTGGCTTAGTGGAAGTCTTCCTCCATCCCTGACCCCCGCACTCTCGATTGTTTGATGTTGCAGTGCCACACCATGTCCAATAGAGGACACCAGTGAACCATCTTTAATATAGGTTCCCTCTAGTGGGCGAAAGAGGTATTCCAGGCTCTCACATTTATGGCCTTCCAGGCTTTGCCATTGACAATAGGCCGGGAAATTCCTGAAAGGACCGGAGCAGCAAGTTGTTTTGAAGCCGGGAATGAGATTTATAATCATCATAATTCCACTGTGGTTGCCTGGAAAATGGGATTAGTGATAGATTTCGTGTAGTTTTGCCAGTACAGACTCAATGGGCCAAAGGGCCTCTTTGTACAGTATATGTGGGATTTTATGGCCTCGCTCGATCCGAGATGGGAAGATCCTGCCCGAAGTAATGGACCTTCCCATTGTCCTTCCCTCGCCCACTTCGATTCCCATGATGGGCAGGGTGGTAGAATTCCGGCGTATGACTATGATTCTATGCTGCCAATTCCCCGATATTCATCCTGGGATATCTGGGAATTGAAGATTCATTTTCTGGATACCAACACCCAGAGAAAAAAAAAGTGTTTGTAAAAAGATTATTGGAGATGGGGGAAAACAGTTGTTTGACAGGCATCCACCCAGACATTGGTAAGGCCACACTTGGAATACTGTGTGCAATTCTGGTCACCCTATTATAGAAAAGATATTATTAAACTAGGAAGAGAGCAAAAACGATTTACTAGGATGCTACCGGGACTTGATGGTTTGAGTTATAAGGAGAGGCTGGATAGATTGGGACTTTTTTCCCTGGAGCATAGGAGGCTTAGGGGTGATCTTTCAAAGGTCTATAAAATAATGAGGGGCACAGATCAGTTAGATAATAAACATCTTTTCCTGAAGGTAGAGGAGTCTAAAACTAGAGGGCATAGGTTTAAGGTGAGAAGGGTCCAGAGGGGCAATTTTTTCACTTAGAGAATGGTGAGTGTCTGGAACAAGCTGCCAGAGCTGGTTGTAGAGGCGGGTACAATTTTGTCTTTTAAAAAGCATTTAGACAGTTACATGAGTAAGATGGTATAGAGAGATATGGGCCAAATGCGGGCAATTAGGATTTGCTTTGTCGTTAAAAAGGGGCAGCACGGACAAGTTGGGCCGAAGGGCCTGTTTCCATGCTGTAAACCTCTATGACTCTATGAGAAGGGGGGAAGAAAAACAGTAAAACGGGAAAATAAGAATACTAGTCTGAACTGAGGGGTACAGGGATTTTCTGAAAATATTTTGCTGAACAAGTATTGCCACGAGAAAAGAATTACAAACTTGTCCAGATTTCCTTTGAATAAAAGGCTTGAACACCCCTGAATGATTAAATTGAGCAGCCTCTGGCCGGTCTCTTTGTCATGGGCCCTCCTGTTGGGAGCAGTTTATTTGGGCGGGCTGCCCCTGGATTGATTGCAACAGTCATGAGGTGGAGATGCCGGCGTTGGACTGGGGTGAACACAGTAAGAGTTTGATTGCAACAGGACAGTTCTCTTTACTCCCTCACACTCTGCTCTACAATCAACCTCCATCCACATAGATGTCTGGCGCGCTGTGTCGCTGGCTCAGTTTGTCCACCGTTGCTATAGAGACGCTCTGTCATACATGGCTGTTATTGAGAGAAGGAGGGGAGCGAGAGTGAGGGGGATGAGAGCAGAGAGAAGGGCAGGACGCGGCCGGGGTGAGGTTACCATTGGGTGTGGCGACTATTACCTTTTCTGCTGGGACGGCCTGTGAGGTTTGGCAAAGTGTCGGGTGAGATGCCCATTCTCACTGAATTGCCACACTGACACCAAGGGCGGAATTTTCCCGTCTCACCCCTCCACGGGAATTCGTAGCGAGCAGGGGTGGACCACGCAAAGGTCCATTGACCTCAGGCAGGATTTTCTGGTCTTGGAGCGAGAGCGACAGGAAATCCCGGCCCTAAGTGTCGGTCATGGGCGGCATGGTGGCACATTTTCCTGCTGTAAACCTCTATGACTCTATGACGGTTAAAATCGACCGCATGCGGCTGGCAGGTAAAACTCCCCCTGCCCACTTCAACCTTCTCTTCTTAAGAGTGAGTCTGGAAAAGAACCTTGATTGGAATTGTGGCTTTTGACAGATTCCTACTGGCCGACTGGATGTATCTCCTGTGAGTGCTTTTTTCAAGCTCGCTTGAGTGTGACTTTCATTTTGATAATAATAATCTAAATGTAGGTCTGAAGCAAGTTAGCTCCTACCCACCAGGTTTAATGAATTGAAACGCGCGAGACAAACTCAGTGCGACCAGTATGATGAGGCTTCTCTTATGGAAAGTCATGTCTTATTAATAACTAGCTTTGATTGAGTCCTTCCGAGATCCCATTAAAAGAAACTCCCCACTGTTTTAAAAGTTCACAGGGGGAAAGTACTTCGGTTACTAAGGAACTGGAATACATCTCATTGCGTTGATCAGACTTGACTGTTCTGTGGAACTCATGATTTGCTGCCTGCATGATATCTTATTCTTACCAGTCTATCTTCTTCCATATTATCCCCTCCCTTCTTCTTCTCTCACAGTGGTTAGCACTGCTGCCTCACAGCGCCAGAGACCCGGATTCAATTCCAGCCTTGGGTCGCTGTCTGTGTGGCGTTTGCACATTCTCCCCGAGTCTTCGTGGGTTTCCCACGGGTGCTCCGGTTTCCCCCCACAGTCCAAAGATGTGCGGGTTAGGTTGATTGGCCATGCTAAATTACCCCTTAGTGTCAGGGGGATTAGAAGGATAAATACGTGGGGTTATGGGGATAGGGCCTGGGTGGGTTTGTTGTCGGTGCAGACTCGATGAGCCAAATAGTCTCCTGCGCAGTAGGGATTCTATGATTCAAGAGTATTACCCCGTCCCTCTGGTGGAACTCCACAATGGTTCCTAACTCCATATCGGTACAGCTCTGCGGTAAGCTCCTTCCTCCAGGACAGCTCTACCAAGGGTCCTGCCTCCCTCAGGTGTAACTCTATCATGGACCCCAGTTTCTCAAGCCCGGCAAGCTCCCCGTCCCTTCCAAGTGTCCAACCATGCAAGTGCCTGCCGGCTATTTGATCAGAAGCTGGGGACACTACAGACACCTCTTTCTCAGGGGACGGCACGGTGGACAGTGATTAGCACTGCTACCTCACAGCGCCAGGGACCTGTGTTCGATTCCTGGCTTGGGTCACTGTCTGTGTGGAGTTTGCATGTTCTCCCTGTGTCTGCGTGGGTTTCCTCCGGGTGCTCTGCTTTCTTCCCATAGTCCAAATGGCGTGCTGGTTAGGTGCATTGGCCGTGCTAAATTCTCCCTCAGTGTATCCAAACAGGCGCCAGAGTGTGGCGACGAGGGGATTTTCACTGTAACTTCATTGCAGTGTTAATGTAAGCCTTACTTGTGACACTACTAAGTAAACTTAAACTTCTTAAACTTAAACACTTGACATCCAAGTCCAGCAGGGCTTGCGAGATAGTGGCTCATTTTCCCCTCACCCCGCACCCCACCCTGTCCACCCCCCCTCTCCCTGCCCTTCCCTCCCCCCCTCCCTAACCAACCCAGTGCCACTGGGGCCAGTGTTAGCACCCATGCACCTATCCTGACTGAAATTGGCTTCCCTTACTGACCAGAGTTAAAAAGACCAAGCTGGTGTTTTCAGTGATGGAAAGAACAGGGAGGGGGTAACAGCAAAAAGAGGAAGATCGAGATGTAACATCGAGAGAGGAGATTGAAGCTTAATGGCCACCCAGACTGCATTTGGCTGCCCCAGTGTAGAGACCAGTCAAAACGAGCTTTTAGCTAATGTGGCCTAATGATCATTTGGGAATTATAGAACTCTTTAACTTGGACACAAAACCTGCACCGCATGAGAAGACAGTGTTGTGTATTTCAGTTGGCCTTTTAAATCGTGCCCTACACTCTTGTTAAGTGTGTGGCTATATCTGCTTGAGTCGTTGAACTGAAGTAACCATTCAGAAGGTGTCAATATTAAGTGTGTTACACGAAACAACTAATCTAATCGGATAACACGTGGCCATCAAGGACTTGTAATATGAGATTTCAGCAGGCAAATTTAAGCCAACATTAAGTCCTATCTAATGCACTCATGTCTCAATGCTATCTTGTTTGTACAAGCAGGGCATCTGCTCCACATTTCCTTGTGTTGTCGCTCTGTGTCTCTCTCTTTCTGCTCATGCTCAAGTAAAGCTCCAAATGAAGCGTGCACTTCATAGTTTTGTTGGTTAAAGCAATTCCCTATACTGAAGACTATAAGATGTAGGAACAGAAGTAGGCCATTCGGCCCATCGAGTCTGCTCTGCCATTCAATGACATCATCACTGATCTAAAATGATTATCCTCAACTCCATTTTACCGCCTTATCCCCATAATTTTTGGTTCTGTTACTGATTAAAAATCTGTCTATCTCAGCCTTGAACATACTCAATGACCCACCCTCTACAGCCCTCTGCGGTAAAGGATTCCACAGATACATTACCCTCTGAGAGAAGAAATTTCCCTTCAACTCTGTCTTAAATGGGCGACCCCTGACTCTGACATTATGCTCTCTGGCCCTGGTCTTTCCCACAAGGGGAAGCAACCTCTCAGCATCTATTCTATTGTGCCCCCAAGATTCCTTTTATTCTTATCGGCCTGCCTCCAAGAGGGCAGACGGTGCCTCCTCAATTCATCTGACAATGCGGCACTCCTTCAGTACTGCAGTGGGAACATTGGCCTATCTTGAGTCTCCTGAATGGAACTTGAGTACATTGACCTTCTGACATGCGCCAGAGATCAATGGGCACTGAACCATGGCTGGCACTATTAGAGGGAAATGGATCCAATCCAAACTAGCTCTGCGAGATGCCCGCATTTCATAGTGCCAGCCTCTGTAATCTTTTCTTTCTATTGCAGTGGCAGCATTTCTGTTTGGTTGGGCTAGTGATGAAGAAGTAGGCAGCCATTTATTCCATGTCTTTGACAGGGCCTGTGGCCGCATCGCTGACAGGGGTCAGGGCAGACAGCTAATGGAATAGTATTTACAGTGAGGAAAGGCACACTGCTACTCCACAGACACTTCATCAGGTTTGTAGAACAAGAAGGTCCCAGCAAAGTAAGGAAGTATTGATTGAGGAAGAACCACTTGGGGGCCTGTGAAACGGGCTTGTGACAGTAGACCATTTCCCCGATCGCATTGTCTTCAATGTTAAAGGGCAGGTGCGGAGGAAGGTTCATATTTTTAAATAATGGGGTGGCACAGTGGTTAGCACTGCTGCCTCACAGCTCCAGGGACTCGGGTTCGATTCCGGCCTCGGGTCACTTCTGGGCGGAGTTTGCACATTCTCCCCGTGTCTACGTGGGTTTCGTCTGGGTGCTCCGGTTTCCTCCCATAGTCCAAAGATGCGTGGGTTAGGTGGATTGGCTATGCTTAATTGCCCCTTAGTATCAGGGGAATTAGCAGAGTAAATGTGTGGGGTTACAGGAATAGGGCCTGGGTGGGATTGTGGTCGGAACGGACTCAATGGGCCGAATGGCTTCCTTCTGTACTGTAGGGATTCTATGAATTCTTTACTGGTTCCCGACTAACATCTTGATCACATTGATTGACAGGTCAGCAAGCATCAATGTAAAGGCAGGAGGCTGTCGCCACAGATTCGGGCATTCAGTGATCCTGGCACTGAATATTAGGGGTGCCAGAGAGGTCAGAGATGATGGGGGGGGGGGGGGGGGGGGCATGTTTGAGAGGGGGAAGGATGGTTTTGGGGGAGCCCAAGGATTACTTGAGAGGTCTAATGACTTCACTGAGGCCGATGAGGCTGACCCTTGGAGTATGAGCTCCCTGATGGAGGTCTTAACTGCCTGCCCAATCAGGGAGCCTCACCTGTATATAAATATAGGACTGTCAGGTGTTCTGGCACTCCGGATTCTGACTTTGTACTTGAAGCAGTCTTTGTAAATAAGGGGAATCTGGTGAAGGGGCACCGGGCTCTGAGGAGTAATTTCAAGAGGTTTAGAGCGATGAGCTCTCATGGATCTCTGGCCCATGAGGAGTTTTGAAATGAATAGATCTTTAACACTTAGCTTGGTCACTTGCACGGACCTGCAGCTGGCTGGGACGGATCTGCAGCCCGGGCCTAACTGAAGTTAACTCCACACTGCGGCACTGATGATGTCATCAGTCTGCGACTTGTGAAAGTTACCCGAGGCCTCCTCTGGTCTTTGGCAGGAGTTTGGTCGGTGACCTGACGTGAAAAGTTAAACTATTAGGAGTTGAGTTGGTTTGGAGCAGAAGGAATTTTTTTAATTTTAACCCCCTCTCGCACTCTTGGTGGTTGGAACTGTGGGTTAACATCAGGTGGGGTGTGTCAGACACTCCCTGCATTTCTTATCCTGACTTTGCCATGGGAGAAACAGTTAGAAGCGGTTCAGCAACATTGCTGAGCTTTCCGGTACCGTGAACTGTATCCTGTTCATTCTGTGATGTGAAACTTGCAGCAGCCATCACCCTCTCTGATGTATTCCCAATGCAGGATTATACAGCTGCCAGCTGGAAAGGCTTCCTATTCTGCATGGACCCTCCTCCTTCCCTGCCCTTCCCCCCTTTCCCTCTACCCATGTCTGTTTTCATCATCTTACCTCAGCAATGGGGTAGGTATTGGCGGAGAAATGATAAGATCATCTTCGTGCGGGGAATAGAATCATAGAATCATACAGTGCAGAAGAGGCCCCTCGGCCCATCGAGTCTGCACCGACACATTAGGAACACCTGAACTCACACCCAATCCCATCTGCCAGCACTTGGCCATAGCCTTGAATTTTATGACGTGCCAAGTGCTCACCCAGGTACGTTTTAAAGGATCTGAGGCATCCCGCCTCTACCACCCTCCCCAGGCAGCGCATTCCAGACCGTCACCACACTCCGAGTAAAGACGTTTTTCCTCACATCCCTCCTAAACCTCCTACCCCTCAACACCTGTGCCCCCTCGTGACTGACCCTTCAACTAAGGGGAACAGCTGCTCCTTATCCACTCAGTCCATGTCCCTCATAACCTTGTACACCTCGATCAGGTCGCCTCTCAGTCTTCTCTGCTCCAGAGAAAACAAGATGTTGGAGATGCCGGCGTTGGACTGGGGTGAACACAGTAAGAGTTTTAACAACACCAGGTTAAAGTCCAACAGGTTTATTTGGTAGCAAATACCATTAGCTTTCGGAGCGCTGCTCCTTCATCAGATGGAGTGGAAATGTGCTCTCAAACAGGGCACAGAGACACAAAATCAAGTTACAGAATACTGATTAGAATGCGAGAAAACAGAGAAAACAACCCAAGCCTATCCAACCTCTCTTCATAACTTAAATGCTCCGTCCCAGGCAGCATCCTGGTGAATCTCCTTTGCACCCCCTCCAGTTCAATCACATCCTTCTGATAATGTGGTGACCAGAACTGCACACAGTACTCTAGCTGTGGCCTCACCGAAGTTCTACACAACTCTAACATGACTTCCCTGCTTTTGTAATCTGTGCCTCAACTGATAAGGATAAATGTCCCAGTGCCTTTTTCACCACTCTACTAACATGCCCTTCCGCCTTCAGAGATCTGTGAAGAAGCACGTCAGGGGAAGAAGAGAGTGGGGCTAATTGGGCTCAAACAGCCAGCCTAGGAAACGATGGGCTGAAAGGTCTCCGTGTTGTGTTATTTGATTAATAGATATATCTCTGAGCACTTTCCAACAAGGCTTACTGACATACAAGGAGCCTGACTATAGATTGAGACAAGCTAACGCGACAGCAGCATTCTTTAAGGTACAAACCAATAACGCTACTGATTTTACCAGGGGTTCCTCGGCATGTTTCAATAGTAAGAAGTTTAACAACACCAGGTTAAAGTCCAACAGGTTTATTTGGTAGCAAAAGCCACACAAGCTTTCGGAGCCCCAAGCCCCTTCTTCAGGTGAGTGGGAATTCTGTTCACAAACAGGGCATATAAAGACACAGACTCAATTTACATGAATAATGGTTGGAATGCGAATACTTACAGCTAATCAAGTCTTTAAGATATAAACAATGTGAGTGGAGAGAGCATCAAGACAGGTTAAAGAGATGTGTATTGTCTCCAGACAGGAAAGCCAGTGAAACTCTGCAGGTCCAGGTGTTTCAATAGCCAAAGGGAAGTTAGGGCCGGGCGAGAAAGAGTCCACAAGTATATCAGTGAATTTTCCAGGGGGCCCCCGGAGACTGTGTCTCGATGGGCCAATGGCCTCCTTCTGCACTGTAGGGTTTCTATGTTAACATTTGCAGAGGGTCCCCTGGAGCGCATCAATATTCACAAAGAGACCCTCGCAAAGAAAATCCACTGCTTTGAAGTAACAAAGTATTTTAATTTTACAGTCTGTCACTTCAGGCAATTACACGGTGCTAGCCTCACATTCCAATTTAGGCCCAAACAGCTTCAAACAATTACACTATTATTGTTTGATTTATTAAAATATAATAAATATGAAAGGTGCTTTCTCACTGAGGCATAAAATTGTAAGGTCTGCAGAAGCAATGCCTCCCCACTCACACCAAACCACCTCTGCATTCATCCTTGTTACAATGCAAAGCAATGCAACTGGACATGAGAATGTGGAGAAACTACCTTCTAATGGTGTGTTACATAAACCCGACTGCACAGAAACTGGCCATTTGATCCACACAAGCTCCTTCCCACCCTTTTTCATTGCTATTTGTTCATAGAGTCATAGAGGTTTACAGCATGGAAACAGGCCCTTCGGCCCAACTTGTCCATGCCGCCCTTTTTTTTAAACCCCTAAGCTAGTCCCAAATGCCTGCATTTGGCCCATATCCCTCTATCCCCATCTTACCCATGTAACTGTCTAAATGCTTCTTAAAAGACAAAATTGTACCCACCTCTACTACTACCTCTGGCAACTTGTTCCAGACACTCACCACCCTCTGTGTGAATATACAGAGTGAATATCCATAGAGTATATTTTATTCATAAATTTTTTAGAAATGTATTGCATAGCAGTTCAAATTAGATGTTAAATAAAGCGCAGTTTAGTTCACTTTCTTTCAACCCAATACATGATATACGTCTGAAGTGCCTCACTGCACTTACAATCACAGGTCACAGCTCCCTCATGAGTCAGCAGGGATGTTTGACCTCTTTGGGAATGCTTCGAGAACATTCCTAAAGTGTTTCTATTCTTTTCCTCGGAGTCTCCTGCCACGAAAACATCAGAATCCAGAGAGCTGTCAAGAATCAAGAGAACCTTCAAAGCTCCTTGGAATTGTTAAGCTGTCAAGTGATTTAAACCTCCGGACTTTTAAATTTAAAAAGTAGATTGTCGGTTAAAAATAAGATGTGTTTACTATTTTACTCTATACATTGACATTAGCCCGTTGGTTATCATTATATGATTTGTGCTGCATGACTGATTTCACAACCTCTCATTATCACAGTGGGGTGCCTGTCAGTTCTTGATTTGATTGTCAACTTCAAGTTTTTATAGAGTCTATGGTGTGGTACTGTGAGTATAAATGCTTCTTGTTATAGCAGTGTAAATGATTGAAATAATTTACATTTGGTGCTTTTTTAATCATGAATTTATCAATAGACACTTCGAACTTGACTTTATGGGGGCAGCTGTCAAGGTGGAGTTCAGACTACAACCAGATTAGCCATGATTTTATCGAACGGCGTAACTGGCTCGGAGAGCCAAATGGCCAGCTCCTGTTCTTAAGGCCTATGTTCCTATGACCTTCCATCAGAAGGCCAATAACAACAGTAAAAATGAACATTTATACATTGCCTTCAACATACCAAATCACTTCACAGAAGCATTATCAAACACAATATGATGTCGAGCCATATAAGGAGATATCAGGTCAAGTGACCAAAAGCTTGGTCAACGAGGTGAGTCTGAAATATTGGGAGGAATTTTCCAGCCGTTCGGCCGGCGGGATTTTCCTATCCCGCTTCAATGATCAAAGATTTGGCTGGGCGCCAAATTCCCCACCCTCGTTTGCAGTGGCAGCGGGACATGAATAGCTGGTAAGATTGTACCCATTGTGTTTATTGAAGCCAATGATGCAGTAACTGTAAGCAAATATGCAACCTGGTAACTCTGGCATTCAGTGCTGTTCAGGCCTCCTGACCTGAAACCCTCTGCTTTTGTTTGAAAAATATCAAACACAGACCCCCTAACCTAAGGGTTGGATGTGAGCCGAATGAAAAGAGGCAGAGCAAGTGGAAAAGGGGATATGTTCTCTCCCTGTCCGACCCCAAATACCTAAAGTCCTCAAACTGCGTAAGTCACAGCCTAAATTACATACAACTGGCGTTGCCCATGAACTGTGTTCTGTTATTAGAAATCTGTTATTCATGAGTATCTGCTTCTTACAGCTGCAAGAGCAGTCTGTTAATGAATAATAACCTGCAAGTTCAGCTAATATATCACAAGTAAGCATTTCTCAAAGGACATTCTAACTTCCTGTACACAGGTAGGGTCTGATGGGAAAACGGTCAAATTGTAACAGCTAACTTTCTTACAGATGCTTCTGCCTACCTGCGCACAGGAAGCTGAAATAGAAAAGGAGATGCACACTTCCGTTGTATTTCTCCTCTTTCTCTCCCTCCCCCCCCCCCCCCTTCCTCTTTTCTGTACTCTCTGTCCGCGCTCTCTCTTAATTTAACTTTTGTGGAGACGAATTACAACACCCTCAGTAGAGTTCAAATTGATGCAAAAATTGATTGCATTCGCTTCTGAGAGTTGGCCATCAGGGAAGATATATTGGCCTTGTGTAGTTCAAATTTATCAAATTAATACTCAGGCTAAAAGTTTAAAATTATGAGAACTGGTTGTATAAACTTGGCTTTTGTACTCCTTCGTCCTCTTTCTCTACCTTTCATTCCTCTTGCTCTTTCCTGAACCCTCTCCACACTATTCCTTAATTTAGCTTTTGTGGAGATGAATTAAATCATGCTGGCCCCGTAAGTCCGAGTGGAGTTCAAACATCCAGGGCAAATCAATGCAACAATGTCATTAAAGAATGGAATCTGGATATTTGGGAGACACAACAGAAAGGAATATGGGAGCAAGGTGGGAATCCCAGTTTCCTTGACATACGAGCGTGCGAATTAGGAGGCCTTCGAGCCTACTTCACCAGTCAGTGAGATCATGGCTGTAACCTCAACCCCACGTTCCGCCCGCACTGATCTCACTGGACATCAGCACAAGTCCAATTGCTGTTACTCGCTATCTCATTAACTTAGCATTTCCTTTGCAGAGTGCGTTCTCCTGCTCTTCGTTGCTATGGTAACTTACCTTATTCACAGAAATGGCATCCTAATAGGAACATCCCAAAATGATTTGATTTCAAGTTCCTGAATATTGCAAAACGTGTACATATCCTTGTTTACCACACAATCAGACAGGGATACCAACAATGGGGCTGAGACTTAAATACATTGAAGATGAAAGATGACAATCCACTTGCATTTGATTTGATTTGATTCATTATTGCCACATGTATTAGTATATAATGAAAAGTATTGTTTCTTGCGCACTATACAGTCAAAGCATACCGTACATAGAAAAGGAAAGGAGTGGGTACACAATGTAGTGTTACAATCATAGCTAGGGTGCAGAGAAAGATCAACTTTATGCGAGGTAGGTCTAATCAAAAGTCTGATGGCAGCAGGGAAGAAGCTGTTCTTGGATCTTTTGTCATGTGATCTCAGAGTTTTGTATCCTTTTCCCGATGGAAGAAGGTGGAAGAGAATATGTCAAAGGTCATAAGACTTTAATTGGTATCTGTTTGCATTTCTCTCCCCATGGCAACTGGATTACATGGGCATGTCTCCAAGTTAAGGTCTTTATCCAGAATTCTGTGTTTTACTTTAAGTTAAAGGTATATTTGTATATAATCGCTTTGTAAAGTCTAGCAATTGGAACAGGACTATTGGATTTTGATTTACAGTCTTTCAGGATGCAATGTTAAACCTTCCTTTCTTTTCTTGTGTGGTGGTAGATAATCCTATGGAACTATTGAACTAAGAACAGGGGAGTTCTCATGATGTTTTCATTGATATTTACCCCAAAATTGTACTGTTAAAAGAGATTATCTGGTTATTTATCCCATTGCTATTTATGGAATCTTGTTGTGTTCAAGTTGGCTGTCATGTTGCCTTACTTTAGAATGGTGCTGATACTTTATTGCTGTGAATGCTTTGCGGCATTATGAAAGATGTTCACACATAAATGCAATTCCTTCCTTTGATTCTCGGGCTGCAGCTCAGATGGTTCTGTTCTTATAATTTATGAGTCTATAAACATGAGCTTATCCAAGCCTCTGCTGCCCTACCCTGACTCATACCAAGTCAAGCTCATCCATCATCCTTGTGCTGACTGTGCTGCCAACACCTCGATTTCAACATTTTCATCCTTGTTTCCAAATCCCTCCTTTCTCACCCCTCCTCATCTCCGAACCTCTTCCAAATCTGGCTTCTTACTCTTCATTACTCCCCAGTTGGTGGCCGTGCTTTCAGTTGCCTGGGCCCCAAGCTCGACAATTCCCTCCTTAAATCTCTCCATCTCTCCATGTCTCTTTTCCCCTCTCTTCCTCTGAAACTCTTTTTCAAACCTCCCTCGCTGGACCAAACCTTTAATGTCCTGTCCTAGTGGCTCGTTATGTGGCTTGCTGTCAAACTCTGTCTGCTCCTGTGAAGTTCTTTGGGCCACTTCCATACGCTGTTAAAGGGGCTTCATCATTACAAGCTGTTGCTCTGTAAGCTAGCTGATTTACCGCACTGATTCAGTTCAAGTGCACATTGACAGTGGAGGAACCAGGATCAGAGGGTACACGGAGCTTGGGATGGTGAATGAAGTGGCAGTAGTTGGCTTGCAGGTTGTATGCCGCGACTGTGCCGGAATTTTATCGGCACACCCGGAATCGGGGCGGGCGAGGCTCGCAAAACCGCATTCTCCATTGGCCTCGGACGTGATCATAGATCATAGAAACCCTACAGTGCAGAAAGAGGCCAACTGGCCCATCGAGTCTGCACCGATCACAATCCCACCCAGGCCCTATCCCCATATCCCCACACATTTACCCACTAATCCCTCTAACCTACGAATCTCAGGACACTAAGGGGCAATTTAGCATGGCCAATCAACATAACCCGCACATCTTTGTACTGTGGGAGGAAACCGGAGCACCCGGAGGAAACCCACGCAGACACGAGGAGAATGTGCAAATTTCACACAGACAGTGACCCAAGCCGGGAATCGAACCCAGGTCCCTGGAGCTGTGAAGCAACAGTGCTAACCACTGTGCTATCGTGCATGTGTGGATGTGTGCAATTGTGTGTGTGTGCGTGCGCATGTGTGTGTGTGTATGCGCGTATGTGCATGTGTGTATGTGTGCATGTGTGTGTGTACGTGTGTGCGGTTGTGCGTGTGTGCGAGTGTGTGTGTGTGTATATACGTGTGCGTGTGGATGTGTGTGCGCATGTGTGTGCGTGTTTGTGTGTGTGCATGCGTGTGTGTGTGTGCGCATGTGTGTGTGTGTGCGCATGTGTGTGTGTCTGTGCGTGCGTGTGACCCACAAAAAGTTGAAGCACTTTACTCATCAAAACCGTGGACTGTTATCAATCTCCATTACAGACACAATTACGCAAGGAGATAGCCAAAAGTGAGCAGGGCAGTGGAGCAACAAATGCCTCATTTCTCATGAGAAGCTGAAGAGGAAAATACAATCAACCTGACAGATTGATGTTTAAAAGAAATAATGCAGTTCTGTATCCCGGGCATGTGAACTTCTCAGGGGGCTTTCCACTACAGCTGAGGCTATTCATCTGATTAGGATTTATGTTTCTTTAAAGTTTCAAAATGTTCCCTTTCATGCGCACAATAAGTTGGAAATGACTTTTTTTTTGCGCTGTGGGATTGATTGGTGCAATTTGCATTTCCAGATTACATCCATAAACTAAACTCTAAAGAATCAAACACACCTCATGCTCTCACTCCCTCGTTTAGGTCTTTTCACACATAGCACCACAGAGCTAAATTAGAACATACAGTCACAGATTAGCTAACATCTTCATCCCACAGGTTGAGAGAAAATGCCACCACATTTTGTTAAGCTATGGCTGGAATGTTACAGCTGTTCAGGCCAGCGGGATTGTCCCGTCCTGCTGTAGTGAATGGAGATTGGGCTGGGCGCCAAATTCTCCGACCTCGCTGCAACGGGAGCACAGCGTGAACAGCCCGTAAGATCGCATCCGAAGCATTTCAGTGGGTGGAATTTTCCCATCTCACCCGCCGTGGGAATCATTGTGGGCAGGACAGAGATTCAGTGGACTATGTAAAGGTCCATTGACCTCAGGTGGGAATTTCCGGTCTTGGGCGCGCTTGGCTGGAGAATCCCGCCCAATGTTTCTACAATGTTTCTACAATGACTTCTACAGAGTCATCAGGAGTATAGAAACACAGAGGGACCTAGGTGTGCAAGTGCACAAATCCTTGAAGGTGGCAACACAGGTGGAGAAGGTGGTGAAGAAGGCATATGGTATGCTTGCCTTTATAGGACGGGGTATAGAGTATAAAAGCTGGAGTCTGATGATGCAGCTGTATAGAACGCTGGTTAGGCCACATTTGGAGTACTGCATCCAGTTCTGGCCGCCGCACTACCAGAAGGACATGGAGGCGTTAGAGAGAGTGCAGAGAAGGTTTACCAGGATTTTGCCTGGTATGGAAGGTCTTCAAGCTATGAGGAGAGATTGGGTAAACTGGGGTTGTTCTCCCTGGAAAGACGGAGAATGAGGGGAGATCTAATAGAGGGGTCCAAGATTATGAAGAGTATAGATAGGGTGAACAGTGGGAAGCTTTTTCCCAGGTCGGAGGTGACGATCACGAGGGGTCACGGGCTCAAGGTGAGAGGGGCGAAGTATAACTCAGATATCAGAGGGATGTTTTTTACACAAAGGGTGGTGGGGGCCTGAAATGCGCTGCCAAGTAGGGTGGTGGAGGCAGGCACGCTGACATCGTTTAAGACTTACCTGGATAGTCACATGAGCAGCCTGGGAATGGAGGGATACAAACGACTGGTCTAGTTGGAGCAAGGAGCGGCACAGGCTTGGAGGGCCGAAGGGCCTGTTTCCTGTGCTGTACTGTTCTTTGTTCTTTATTCTTTGTTCTTTTAAGGCAGCCCAGAAGTAGATGCCACAATGAGGAGATCTTCATATGAACATAAGAGTTGGGAGCAGGAGTCAGCTCCTTGAGCTTAGTCCGCCATTTGATAAGAGCCTGGTTGATCTGTCAGTGGCCTCAGTTCTACTTTCCTGTCAACCCCCTTTACCCAAAAACTCCCTTGTCAATCACGACACAATCTATCAGGAATTCAGGAGAAACTGCTTCACACAGAGGATGGTTCGAATGTAGAATTCATACCACACAGAGTAATTGACTATCACTGACCCTTGAAGGGGAAGCTATATAGAAACATGAGGAAGAAAGGAATGGGGGATATGTTGATGGGATTAAATAAAGAAGGTGAGAAGAGGTGTGTGTGGAGTATTAACATTAACATGGATTAGTTGGGACAAAATAACCTGCCTCTGTGTTGTAAATTCTACATTATTCATGTGCTGTATTTTTTCAGTTTTTTCTGATTCTAACCGGGGTTTGGTTCTACAACCCTTTTGTCCAAGTGGTCATTCTTAAAATGAAGTGGGGTAGAGTGGGGCGGGCACAGTAAGAAGCCTCATAACACCAGGTCAAAGTCCAACAGGTTTATTTGGAATCACGAGCTTCTGGAGCCTCCATCAGGTGAGTCACCTGATGAAGGAGCAGCGCTCCGAAAGCTCGTGATTCCAAATAGGCCTGTTGGACTTTAACCTGGTGTTGTGTGACTTCTTACTGTGCTTAAAATAAGATTGAAGAATTGGCTCTGGAAGATTATTAGATTGCGAGAAGTTACCAAACTAAACGCAAGCCTGCTTTCACCCGGCATCCAGTTTTAGGTAGAGTCACGACATGACAGTTGCAAGTTAGAATCCAGCCTATTATTTTCTTCCCACTCTGTGGCCATTTTTAGCTCCTCATCTTTTAGACTGGATGGGTGGGATTTTATGGGCTTGCTCGACCCGAGACCGGAAAATCCCGCCCGAGGTCAACAGACCTTGTCCGCCCCTCGCCCGCTCCGATTCTATAGAATCCCAATGGATAAGTTCACCAAAATCATTGAGCAGAGAGGCAAACCATTTGGCCCATCAAGGCTATGCTAGTGCTGGTTTTCCATCCAGTCTAAAATCTGCCCTTCCCTATATCCTTTCAATATTCCTCTTTTCTGGGGGGAAAAAATACTAAATTTCCTGATACAGATTTAATGGACTCTGTTTCAACATTGACATGCGACGGAACTTCATGATTGCCCTTGAATTTAGGACCAAAATTATTGTCCTTTGTTTCAACTGGCTATCAAGATAGGAACAGTCTATTCCAATTCACCCCTCATCATCTTGAAGACCTCTTTCAGGCCCTGCTTCAGTCTCCCCAACTCTAGCAACAAAAAACCTTGACTTCCAAGCATCTCGTCAAATGGTGTTGTTCATCCTTACTAACATTCATGTCCATGTTGTCTTTCCCATAATGGAATGCCCAGAACTCCACACGAAACAGCCTTAAATAAGCTATGGCGCAGGATGAAGATGCCCTCCTTACATTTGTACTCTCTGCCTCTGTGTACAAAGCTGTCAATGCTGTTTGTTTTTTAATGACCTAATTACTTGCGCTGTTGCTTTTTAATGGATCTATGATTCTGCACACCAAGGTCGCTTATCCGTCAATGCCATATTAAATATAAAGCTATTTTTTCCGATTCTTAGTTAGGCCTCATTTGGAATATTGCGCACAATTCTGGTCACCACACTACCAGAAGAATGTGGATGCTTTAGAGAGGGTACAGAAAAGGTTTACCAGGAAATTGCCTGGTCTGGAGGGCCTTAGCTATGAGGAGAGGTTGGATAAACTTGGTTTATTCTCACTAGAACGATGGAGGTTGAGGGGCGACCTGATAGAAGTCTACAAGATTATGAGTGGCATGGGCAGAGTGGATAGTCAGGTGCTCTTTCCTAGGGTAGAAAATTCAAGTATTCGGGGACATAGGTTTAAGGTGCGTGAGGAAAAGTTTAGAGGAGATGTGCGAGGCAAGTTTTTTACACAGAGGGTGATGAATGTCTGGAATGCACTGCCCGGGGAGGTGGTGGGAGCAGGTACGATAGTGGCATTTAAGAGGCATCTTGACGAATACATGAATAGGATGGGAATGGAAGGATACGGACTCCGTAAGTGCATACGGTTTTAGTTTAGGTAGGCATCATGATCGGCGCAGGCTTGGAGAGCCGAAGGGCCTGTTCCTGTGCTGTACTGTTCTTTGTTTTTTGTTCTTATTCCAAAATGTATACCTTCACACTTTTCCACATTGAACTGCATCTGACATGCATCCACTTATTCTGTTAGTCTTAGTCCTCCACAGTTTTATCACAATTGATCACATCCCTCAACTGATGTCCATCGTAAATGGGTGGCCATTTACACCCAGTGGCCCCTGTACACACCCCTGTGTAGTATGATTCACTATTCATAAGGATAAGGCAAAAGAGTTGGAGCAGTCTTTTTCGAGCCTGCTCCACCATTCAATAAAATCATGGCTGATCCACCTTAGTTCCACCTTCCTGAACTCCTCATATCCCTCGATTCTCTTAGTAGCAAAAAAATCTATTTATTTCTGTCTGAATTGTATTCAAAGACTGAACATCTACAACTCTCTGGGGTAGAGAATTCCAAAGATTCATAACCTTTTGAGTGAAGAAACGTTTCCTCTTCTGAGTCCCTGTAAGCTGAGATGGTGACCCTATGTTCCAGATTCCCCAACTCGGAGAAACATTTTCTCAGCATTTACCTTGTCGAACCCCAGAATTTGTTTTTGATGTTCCAATTAGATCACCTCTTATTCTTCCAGACTCCAGTGAATATAGGCCTAGTATTCTCAATCTCTCCTCATCCCAGGAACTAGTCTAGTGAGCTTTCATTGTCCGCCCTCTCAGACAATCATCATACAATCGTCGAATCCTTACAGTGCAGAAGGAGGCCATTCAGCCCATCAAGTCCACGCCGACTCACTGATAGTGGATTTCACCCAGGCCCTTTCCCATAACACCACATATTAACCCTGCTAATCCCCCTAACCTACACATCTCTGGACACTAAGGGGCGATTAAGTATGGCCACTCCACCTAACCTGCACATCTTTGGAGTATAGGAGGAAACCGGAGCACCCGGAGGAAACACAGATAGACACAGGAAGAACATGTAAACTACACACAGACAGTGACCCTAAGCTGGAATTGAAGCTGGGTCCATAGAATCCATAGAATCCCGACAGTGCAGAAGGAGGCCATTTGGCCCATCGAGTCTGCACTGACCACGATCCCACCCAGCCCCTATCCCCTATCTCTGGCGCTATGAGGCAGCAGTGCTAATCATCGTGCCACTGTGCCGCCCTCAATATATTATGCATTTCCTTTGGTAAGGAGACGAAAACTACACAATGTGCTCCAGCTGTAGCCTCACCAGTGCCCTGTAGAATTGTAGTTAGACTTATTTCCTCTTACATCAATCCATTTGTAACAAAAACTAATACACATTTTCTTTCCTAATTGCTCGCTGTACCTGCATGTTAACTTTCTGTGATATATGAACCAGCTTGGTCCCTCTAAGTGCATGCATTTCCCAGTCTCTCCCCATGCAATGTTATTTTTCCGACCAAATGTGAGTAATTTCACACTTGGCCGCATTATACTCCATCTGCAACGTTCTTGCTCACTCACGCAACTTGTTTAAATCCCGCTGCAGCTTTTTTGTGTCCTTTTTGCTGCCTACTTTCCCACCTTATTTTGTATTGTCAGCAAACGTGGGTACATTCCTCTCAGTCCCCTAATCTCAGTCACAAACACCGTTTGGAAACAGCTGAGCCCCAAGAACTTCTCATTTCGCATTTCTTCACTTTTAAATTTCATCTGCCGTGTGTCTGCTCATTTCACTCATCTGCTTATAACCTCCTGAGGTCTGTTGCTATCTGCCTTATTGTTCATTACAATTCCAAGTTTCGTATCATCTGCAAACATTGAAGTTATTCCCTGAACAGTGGCACAGTGGTTAGCACTGCAGCCTCACAGCACCAGGGACCCGGGTTCAATTCCTGGCTTGGGTCACTGTCTGTGCGGAGTCTGCACATTCTCCCCATGTCTGTGTGGGTTTCCTCCCGGTGCTCCGGTTTCCTCCCACAGTCCGAAAGATGTGCTGGTCAGGTGCACTGGCCATGCTAAATTCTCCCTCAGAACACCTGGATCCCTCTGTACTTCACTCACCTGTAGTCTCTCTCCATTTAGATAATAATCTGCCTTTTGATTCATCCTATCAAAGTGTATGACCTCACACATCCCCGCATTAAACTCCATTTGCCAGGTTTTTGCCCAGTCACCCAATCTATCTATATCCCATTTCATAATCACAATATCCTCTTCACAACCTGCCCTTCCATCTTGTTAGGAACGGGTTAACAGAGCCTCCAAATAAGTTCAAATTTGGTGTCAATTATTCAATGGAAGTCACTGATATATAAAGGGGCTACAGGTGGGACTGGGTGTTGATGGAGAATTGTGTGTGGATTTGGATCAAAGAAGTAAAGCTAGTTTATGAAGAAGCAGAACTCATGTCTCCTTTACCAACCTGTAACCTAGGGGGTCAAACACACCTATCTTTGTATCATTGGCAAATTTGGAACCTTTACATTCTGTTTTTTCCTCCAGGTCACTAATATAAATAATGAACAACTGTGGCCCCAGAACTGATGCCTGCGGCACGCTACTCATTACATCTTTCCACTCTGAAAAAGACCCATTTATTCCAACTCTCTCCTTTCTATGTGACAACCAGTTTTCAACCCTTGCTAACATACTTCCTCCAATTCCATGGGCTTTTACTTCATGCACCAGCCTCTTATGCGGCACCTTGTCAAATGCCATTTGGAAACCTAAAAACTTCACATCTACGAGTTCCCCTCTAGTGATAGTGGAGTCAGACACTTTAGGAACATTTAAGCGGTTATTGGATAGGCACATGGAGCACACCAGGATGATAGGGAGTGGGATAGCTTGATCTTGGTTTCAGATAAAGCTCGGCGCAACATCGTGGGCCGAAGGGCCTGTTCTGTGCTGTACTGTTCTATGTTCTATGTTCTATGTACTCTCCCTGTTACATGCTCAAAGATTTCGAGCCAATTTGTTAAACTTGATTTACTTTTCATAAACCGTGTTAACTAGGTTTGATTATATTCAGCTTTCCTAAATGATTAGCTATTTGCTCTTTGATTATTAACTCCCGCATCCTGCCTATAATAGATATTGAACTAACTCCAAAGATGTGTGGGTTCGGTTGATTGGCTATGCTAAATTGACCAAAGTGTCAGGGGGATTAGTAAGGTAAATGTGTGGGGTTACGGGAATAGGGCCTGGGTGGGATTGTGCTCGGTACAGTCTTGATGGGCCGAATGGCTTCCTTCTGTACTGTAGGGATGCTATGATTCTAACTGACCTGTAGTTCCCTGACTTCTGCCTTGCTCCCTTTTTGAACAAGGGCGTCACATTAGTTGTTTTTCAATCTTCTGGTACCCTCTCAAAATTTAGCAAATTATGAAAAATTTGAACTCATGTCCTCAGAGCATCAGGACGGGTCTCACGATGACTAGTTGAGTAATGTTATTGCCGTGTCATTGTTTCCTGTATCGATTAAGTATGCAAAGCTAAAGGTCCCTGGTTGACAAAAGGTAGAAATTAAATTGAGACAGACAAAGAAGGCTGATGACAAATGCAAGATGCATTATACAGCAGAGGACCAAGCTGAATACAAAAAGGATAGATAAAATCAACATACTGCGGATGCTGGAATCTGAACAAAATCAGAAAATCTCAGCAAGGCTGACAGCATCTGTGGAGACAGAACACAGTCAACATTTCTAGGCTGGATGAAGACAAAAAAAATCGGACAAGATTTATACTGTCAGGGTGCAAGGGTGAAGGGTGGGCGTGGGTAAGTGACAAATATGTCATAAACAGAAACACAAAGGGAATGTAAGTGGTGGTGATAAAGGCTGAGAATGGTGCCAATAGCAGCCCATTAAGAGATCAGAATGTGTAATTGACAGAATAAAGATAATCAGAGTGTCAAAGGACAACCTGAGGCATGTAGCAGATGGCCATAGTACGGTGGGGGGAGGGAAACAAGATGGAAAGTGAGATTTTTAAGAATCATAGAATCCCTACAATGCACAAGGAGGCCATTCAGCCCATTGAGTCTGCACTGACCACAATCCCACCCAAGCCCTATTCCCGTAACCCCACATTGTTACCCTACTAATCCCTCTGCTACTAGGGTCAATTTAGCATGGCCAATCAACCTAACCCACACATCTTTGGACTGTGGGAGGAAACCAGAGCACCCGGAGGAAACCCACGCAGACACGGGGAGGATGTGCAAACTCCACACTAGACTGTGACCCGAGGCCGGAATTGAATCCAGGTCCTTGGCGCTGTGAGGCAGCAGCGCTAGCCACTGTGCCAGCGTGCCAACCCAAGAAGTGGACAAATGAATCAATAGAAGAAATGAAAATTCAAAATAATAATAATATAAAGTAATAAAAATAACGATAAATAAGATAAAAAGAAATAAAATGAAATAACATAAATGGAAATGGGGTGTAAGTGGAGGGGAGAGTTCATGCTCTGAAGTTGTTGAACTCAATGTTCAGTCCAGAAAGCTGTAAACTGCCTAATCGTTTTGTCTGTGACATTTTTGTTAATGACACCGCCCCCCCCCCCAACTGTTACAGTATAAATCTCATCCTACTTTCTTTGTCTTCAGCTCTGACAAAGGGTCATCCAAACTCGAAACATTAGCTCTATTCTCACTCCATAAAATGATAGAGGTGATCTAAAAAAGTGACAAAGGGAGAATACATGAAAATAGATTAGTGCACATGTAAAGAGAATCCACAAACAGATAAATAATAAACAGGTGGTCCACAAAAAAATTCCACGCCATCCAGGATAAAGCAGCCCGCTTGATCAGCAAACCATCCGCCATTTTAAAAATTAACTCCGTCAATCACCAACACACAGTGACAGCAGCGTGTGCCATCTACAAGATGCACCGCAGCAACTCACCAAAGCTCCTTCAACAGCACTTTCCAAACCCACAGCCTCTGCTGTTGAGAATGACAAGGGCAGCAAATACCTGGGAACACCACTGCCTGCAGGCTCCCCTGCAATGAACCCCCCTGCAATTCCACATCCCAATGTGGAAATACATCACCGCTCCTTCACTGTCACTGGATCAAAATCCTGGAACTCCCTCCCTAACAGCACAGTGGGTGTACCTACACCACATGTTTCACGAAGGCAGCTCAACACCTCCTTCCCAAAGGCAGTTAGGGAATGGGGAATACACTCTGGCCTGGCCAGTGATGTTCACAGTCCGAGAATGAATTTTTAAATGTCTGTATTTGAAACCTCGGGGGAGTTTCTCCACGTGTTTCCCAGCAGTGGGAGGGTTCTCCGGTCTCGCCACTGTCAATGGGATTTCCCATTGATGTCACTCCACGTCACCGCAAAGCCCATGGACAGGGATGCACCTCTGGCAGGATCGGAGAACCCCGCTGACGTTAACGGCTAGAGAATTCCGGCCCTCAAGTACATCATGTCCAGCGCTGTTCAGTTGCTTTAACGCATAACTCCACCCAACTCATTATTTTCCTCCCCAATGTTTCTCGAATGCTTGTAGTCAAGAATATTAAGTTCCTAAACCCCCAATTCTCAGCGTTAGTTTGCTTTGCAGCATGGTGGTACGGTGGTGTGCACTGCTGTCTCACAGCGCCACAGACATGGGTTCGATTCCCACTTGGATCACTGTCTGTATGGAGTTTGCATCTTCTCCCCATGTCTGCGTGGGATTCTTCCAGGTGCTCCAGTTTCCTCCCACAGTCCGAAAGGCTGGTTAGGTTCATTGGCCATGCTAAATTTTCCCTCAGTGCACCCGAACAGGTGCTGCAGTGTGGGATTTTCACAGTAACTTCATTGCAGTGTGAGTGTAAGCCTACTTGTGACACTAATAAATAAACTTTAAACTCTTATTGCACTATATTATAGTCCCATTTAGCAGCTTGTGCCTCTGGGGAGGCGATGGCCCAGTGGTATTATCACTAGACTATTAATCTAGGAAACTCAGCTAATGTTCGAATCCTGCCATAGCAGATAGTAGAACTTGAATTCATTTTTTTTTTTTAAATCTGGAATTAAGAATCTACTGATGACCATGAAACCATTGTTGATTGTCGGAAAAACCCATATGGTTCACTAATGTCCTTTAGGGAAGGAAATCTGCCATCCTTACCCAGTCTGGCTTGTATGTGACTCCAGAGCCACAGCAATGCGGTTGACTTTCAACTGCCCTCCAAGGGCAACTAGGGATGGGCAATAAATGCTGGCCAGCCAGTGATACCCACATCCCATGAATGAAAAGAAATTCTCATTTATCACATTATATACACTCCAAACTCATCTTAGACTACAGCTGGACTCCTGCCATCTAATTCTCTTTATTTTTGTACTCTTCTTCACCCTTGTTCTAATTCATCTCATGATGTGGAGATGCCGGTGTTGGACTGGGGTAAACACAGTCAGAGTTTTAACAACACCTGGTAAAAGTCCAACAGGTTTATTTGGTAGCAAATGCCATTAGCTTTCGGAGCCCTGCTCCTTCGTCAGATGGAGTGGATATCCACTCCATCTGACGAAGGAGCAGGGCTCCAAAAGCTAATGGCATTTGCTACCAAATAAACCTGTTGGACTTTAACCTGGTGTTGTTAAAACTCTTTACTAATTCATCTCAGCCAGTCCTCTGGGCACCTCTACCTCTCTTCTGTTTCATCTTGGTTTGTAACAGTGCAGTAGCACTGTTCACAGTACCGCAACTCAATGGCCAGCGGGGAAGCCCAGAGAGAGAATTTAGTGAGTGGTAATTCATAACCTGGAAATTGCCAGGCCTGGGGCATATTTGATTGAGTTGTTTCTCAGGAGTACGATTGCTGGAGGTGCCAGACCCTGAGAGCCTAGGCAGACACAGCAGCGAGCTACACTCCACAACCAGTGATGGAATAATCACCTCGTCAATGTATACTCCTCGTGCTCCTGAAGGTGAGGGGTGTAGTAGGGAAGAGCAAAGCATTCCCACCCAGGAGGGGCATGGAAAGGGTGGATAGGGAACAGCTGCTCCCTTTAGTTGAAGGGTCAGTTACGGGGGGGGGGGCACAAGTTAAAAGTCAGGGGTGGGAGGTTGAGGGGGGATTTGAGGAAAAACTTTTACCCAAAGGGTGGTGATGGTCTGGAATGCACGGCCTGGGGGGATGGTGGAGGCGGGATGCCTCACCTCCTTTAAAAAGTATCTGGATGAGTACCTGACACGTCATAACATTCAAGGCTGTGGGCCAAGTGCTGGCAAGTGAGATTAGGTGGGCAGGTCAGGGCCTTTCATGCATCGGTGCCGACTCAATGGGCTGAAGGGCCTCTTCTGTACTCTAGGATTCTATGACTCTGTGATTCAGTGTCAACAATGACTATGGGCTGAGTAATATACACCATTACATCAAGGATAAAGAATCCTTTAATCTAAGTTCAAAACACCTTCACGTTGCTTCAAAATGAGCATTCCTTATGCTGTGAAAAGCATTCTTTAATTTTTTCTCGCACGCCAGGTGTTCTTGCATCTTCTGAGTTAAATTGCCAATTTAGATTCAATTTATGCTGAATTTTTCAGGCAGCTGGGTTCCATTGGAATCCAGGCTGAAGCTAAACCAAAATGCAAAAAAAAGCACAGCAAGATTCAGATTGCATGTACTTCAAAATGCAAAACACTGTCCTCACTGTGCGGCCTGCTTTGAAAAATACTGTGGGAGGGTGAAGGTTTCAGTCGATGCTCCACCACCAATCAATTTTGTATTGAAAGTGTTTCAGTCTGGGCTGCACAGTGTGAGGTTCATTGAAGAGTTTCTGTGACTCTGAAAGGGAGGCGGTAAACTCCGGTTCAACTTTTTAAAAATTTGTTCATGGGATGTGGCCGTCGGAGGCGAGGCCAGCATTTGTTGCCCATCCCTGAGGGCATTTAACCACATCGCTGTGGCTCTGGAGTCACATGTAGGTCAGACCAGGTAAGGACTGCAGTCCAAAGATGTGCGGGTTAGGTGGATTGGCCGTGCTAAATTGCCCCTTAATGTCAGGGGGACTAGCTAGGGTAAATGCATGGGGTCATGGGAATAGGGCCTGGGTGGGATTGTGGTCAGTGTGGACTCGATGGGCCAAATAACCTCTTTCTGCACTTGTAGGATTCTATGATTCTATGAATTCCTTCCCTGTCGGACATTCGTGAACCAGATGGGTTTTTACAACAACTGACAATGATTTCATGGTCATAATTAGACTTTTAATTCCTGATTTTTATTGAATTCAAATTTCACCAACTACCATGGTTGGATTTGAACCTGCTACCCCAGAGAATTACCCTGGGTCTCTGGATTAATAATCCAGTGAAAATACCACCACGTCACTGCCTTGTGAGGTCGGGACCCCCACAGGATCAGACACAATGCTGGGCTTTCATGCAGTCCAATATCAACATAACTTAGCGTGAGGGACATTCAGGGGATGCTGAACACTATTGACATCAGTGGACAGTAAAATTGGAAAGTGAACCAAGTGCTGTCTCCTGACCCACTCTGAGTCACGCCAAGATTTAGACTCGCCAGGCATGGGCAAAATTTTGAAGACCGTTGCACCGAGGAGGATCTGTAAAATGAGACGGGTTGTTCAAGTGTCGGTGGGCTTCGGCGGGAACGGAAAATCCCGCCCACAAGAAGGGCCGTAAAATTCTACCCTTGAGGTTTCATCACATGATATTCCCCCGTGATCTTGCCATTAGTTGGCCAATGCGCGGGCCATTGTGACACACTGTACTCTTTGTTGTCTGATTGTTCCAAAAAAAACAACTTTAGATGTACGAGGCAAGTTTTTTCCACAGAGGGTGGTGGGTGCCTGGAACATGTTGCCGGGGGAGGTAGTGGAAGCAGATACGATAGTGACTTTTGAGAGGCATCTTGACAAATGCATGAATAGGATGGGAATAGAGGGATATGGTCTCTGGAAGGGTAGGGGGTTTTGGTTCAGTCGGACAGCATGGTCGGTGCAGGCTTGGAGGGCCGAAGGGTCTGTTCCTGTGCTGTAATTTTCTTTGTTCTTTGTTCTTTCCACCACTTGGAATGCAAAAGGACACATGACCCAATGCATGATGCTTGACCACCAACTGAATGGCTTCTCTTTCCCCCAATTTCAAATATTTTTTACGTCTGTTAAAGAGAAATGTTCAAATAAAATGACACAAGAAAGACGATGGGTAGGATTCTCCGATCTCGTCCGTGGCTGCCCCGCTGCTAACCAGAATGGAGAATTTGGCATTCCAACCAAAACGCCATTCACTTTAAGCGGCACCGGTGAATCCCAGCCGCCAATGCGGATGGAAATTTTCGGCAGATGGCAGGAACTTTCCGGCTGTTCATGCCGGCACGATCTTATGGTCTTGCCCATGACACATACCTTACCACAGGTTTTCCGGTGGCCAGGGGTATATTCAATAAGAAATCCCATTGACACCGGAGAGGCCGGAAGACCCCGCAACCGGCCAATGGTGAGCCGCCTCCACTGCCACAAACACATGCTATGTTGCGTGGAAAATCCCACCCAAATCAAAGAATCATAGAATCCCGACAGTGCATCAGGAGACTATTCGGCCCATTGAGTCTGTACCAACCACAATCCCACTCAGACCCATTCCCTTAACCCCACATGTTTACCCTGCTAATCCCCCTGACACTAGGGTCAATTTAGCATGGCCAATCCACCTAATTGGCACACCTTTGAAGTATTTTGTAACATCTCCATGAATTGTTCTCCAGGGTTGCACACAGCAGTGAAAGATTGATCTTCAGTTTTTGGAGACTCCAGGCCAATCCTGGGGTTTGGCAGCGCCATCAAGATTCCCCCACCTTCCCAATGAAACAGAACCGAGGCCAGAATTTACTCCACTTTAAAAATTATTGACTCGGGGATTTGCGGGTTCTAATTCCGCACATGTCGAGGTGTGCCTTGTCATTCTATGCTACAAGAGATGGCCAATCAAAGACAGTGGGTGAGATACGGGCACAGAAAATCCAATAGGAGGCGCAGAAGTACTGGCCATTGGGGCAGCATGGTAGCACAATGGTTAGCACTGCTGCTTCGCAGCGTCAGGGATCTGGGTTCTATTCCCGTTTTGGGTCACCGCCTGTGTGGAGTTTGCATGTTCTCCCCATGTCTGCATGGGTTTTCTCTGGGTGCTCCGGTTTCCTCCCACATACTGAAAGACGTGCTGGTTGGCCTGAACAGGTGCTGGACTGTGGCGACACGGGGTATTTCAGAGTAACTTCATTGCCGTGTTAATGCAAGCCTTACTTGTGACTCATAAATAAACTTTACATTCTGATAGACAGAGATGACTATAGTCCTTTGAGGCTATGGCTAGATGCAGTGCTTGGAGATTTTAAAAAATTCATTCATGGGAAATGGGCGTCGCTGGCTGGGCTGGCATTTATTGCCCATCCCTAGTTGCCCAAGGGCAGTGGAGAGTCAACCACATTGCTGTGGCTCTGGAGTCACATATAGACCAGACCAGGTAAGGACGGCAGATTTCCTTCCCTAAAGGACATTAAAGTACTGAACCAGATGGGTTTATCTGACAATTGACAATGGTTTTTTGATCATCAGTAAATTCTTAATTGCAGATATTTCTAATTGAATTCAAATTCCATCATCTGTTTGTGTCCATCCAGATACAAACCCGGGCCCCCAGGATATTAGTTGAATTTCTGGATTAATAATCGAGCGATAATACTGCTGGGCTATCGGGTCGGATTAATGTATATTATTGTGCATGTCATGTATTATGTGCATGTTTTATATAATATATATAACATGCACTATGATATGCAGTTATGAGTTTTCAAACACATATATTTTTAGGTATATAGACAGATATTTTAAATTTAAAAACAAGTCAGCTCTGATTTGGCTTTCTACATTAGCATCACCAAGAGATGTTTTTTTAAGGGAGTATTTTCATTGCAGGAAATGTAAGTTTATCAATGTCAATCTTCTGGAGGAGGGGACAGCTTGTCAGCTCCTGAGAAATCATGGTATAAATTAACAAATGAGCAGGTCCATTTCCAGCAGCAAGCTATGCTGCTCAGATTTCTCATTAATTTGGAGGGCTGCTGATGTGCAGAATATAAGAGGATGTAATACTAATCCAGCAATTTAGATGTCATTACGTCGGTGGGTGATCTATCTAATTTACCCGGAATTACTAAACATCAAAAAAGGGCCCACTGAACTCATAAAAGTTACTGTGGTGACACGTTCTCCATCTTCGCCACCTTCCTGAAGGCTGAGTCTCAACTTCCAGCCTTGGATCTTGCTGTGCATTGTGTAGATGGTATACACTGCTGCCACTAGACATTGATGGTGGAGGGGTGAATGTTTAAGAGGGTGGAGGGGGTGACATTGAAATAGGTGTTCATGAAGCAGTTGAAGACGGTTGGACCAAGGACACTACCCTGAGGAACTCCTGCAGTGATATCCTGGGACTGAAATGATTGACCTCGGAAAACTACAACCACCTGTCTTTATTTGCTCCAGGTATGACTCCAAACAGTGGAAAGTTTCTCCATGATTCCCATTGACTCTAGTTTTGCTTTGGTTCCTTGGTCCCACATTCAGTCAAATCTGGCCTTAAAGCCAAGGGCAGTCACTGTCACCTCACTTCTTGACTTCAGCACTTTTGTCCATGCTTGGATCAAGGTTGTAATGAGGTGAGGAGTTGAGTCAGCTTGGCTGAACACAAACTGAGTGCCAGTGACCAGGTTATTGATGAGTCAGTGCCTCGTGATAGCACCTTCTATCACTTTACTGATGCTCGAGAGTAGACTGATGGGGCAATAATTGGCCAGATTGGATTTAATCTGCTTTTTGTGTACAGGACGTACCTAGGCAATTTTCCACATTGTCGGGTAGATGCCAGTGTTGTTGTTGTGTTGGAACAACTTGACTAGGGGCACTGCTAGTTCTGGAGCACAGGTCTACAGCACCATTGCTGGAATATCGTCAGGGCCCATAGCCTTTCCAATGCCCAGTGCCTTCAGCCATTTCTTAATATCACGTGGAGTGAATCAAATTGTCTGGATACTGACATCTGTGATGCTCGGGACCTCTGGAAGAGGCCGAGATGGATCATCCACTGGGCACTTCTGGCTGAAGATTTCTGCGAATGCTTCAGCCTTACCTTTTGCACTGATGCGCTGGGCTCCTCCATCATTGAGTGTGGGGATATTTGTGGAGCCTCTTCCTCCAGTGAGTTGTTTAATTGTCCACCACCATTCATGACTGGAAGTGGCAGGACTGCAGGGCTTAGATCTGATCTATTGGTCCTTGGGTCATTTAGCTCTGTCCATTACATGCTGCTTCCCCTGTTTGGCAAACAAGTAGTCCTGTGTTGTAGCTTCACTGGGCTGACACTTCATTTTTAGATATGCCTGGTGTTGCTCCTGGCATGCTCTCCTGCACTCTTCGTTGAACTAGGGTTTATCCCTGGCTTGGTAGTAATGGCAGAGTGGAGGTTATGCCCGGGCCATGAGGTTACAGATTGTGGTTGAGTACAATTCTGCTGCTGCTGATGGCCCACAGTGCCCCATCAATACCCAGATTTGAGTTTCCAGGTCTATTCAAAATCTTTCATTTAGCACGGTGATTGTGTATCATGATGGATGGTTTCCTCAGTGGTTTTAGAATGAGGGGCAGGAGATTCGGAGGGGATTTGAGTAAAAGCAATCACTCAGAGTGTGGTGGGAATCTGGAATACGCTGCCTGGGAAGGTAGTGGAGGCAGGAAACCTTACAACCTTTAAAAAATATTTGAATGAAGATTTAAAATATCATAATGTTCAAGGATGTGGGACAAGTGCAGAAAAATGGGATCAATGCGCCTTTAGTGGCAGTTATTGTCGATACAGACTCGATGGACCGAAGGGCCTTTTCTGCGCTTTACAACGCTATGACTGTGACTATGACTATCTCTTCATTGTGATATTTCCACAACATTCTTGTTGTGAGCCCAATATTTACCTCATGCCTAGCTTTTCCCATCAAAACAATTTCTTCCTGGTCGATCTACCCAGGCTTTATCTGACATTTGGAACAGGCTGCTGACGAAGGCCATTGTCTGGTGCTGTTATTCACACCAGCCATTAAAAGCAGCATTACTCCATTTTGAAAGTTGCAAAGCCAATGTGTAGATTGGGCAAGTCAAGCCCTTAATCCATCTCCTTGCTTGCCCCAAAAAACAAATTCCAAATTGAATCCAATTCATGGTCCCCACAAGAGAGACAAACAAGATCCAAGCTGACAAGATAAGAATTGCACCCAATATTGGTCTTGATCTGGTGCTTATCTTGGCCAAAAGGATCAGCCATTGGACAGTGGAATGTATAAATCTTAGGAGATGAGAAACTGTAGGAAATTACAACTGTGTGGGTTAGGTTGATTAGCTCTGCTAAATTGCCCCTTCGTGCAGGGTAAATCTGTGGGATTATGGGGATAGGGCCTGGGTGGGATTGTTGGCGGTACAGACTTGATAGGTTCAATGGCCTCCTTCTGCACTGTAGGGATTCTATGATTCTATGAAACAGCCAGTGACCAGGAGCGGCACGGTAGCACAGAGGTTAGCACTGCTGCTTCACAGCTCCAGGGACCTGGGTTCGATTCCCGGCTTGGGTCACTGTCTGTGTGGAGTTTGCACATTCTCCTCGTGTCTGCGTGGGTTTCCTCCGGGTGCTCCGGTTTCCTCCCACAGTCCAAAGATGTGCAGGTTAGGTTGATTGGCCATGCTAAAAAATTGCCCTGAGTGTCCTGGGATGCGTAGGTTAGAGGGATTAGTGGGTAAATATGTAAGGATATGGGGATAGGGCCTGGGAGGGATTGTGGTCGGTGCAGACTCGATGAGCCGAATGGCCTCTTTCTGTGCTGTAGGGTTTCTAAGATTCTAAGACCCTGCTCAGCTTGTGATGACTACACCAGAGCAAGGGAAGGGAAAATAGCCACACTCTTTACAATCCATACCCTATCTACCTCAGGCACCAAGATCTTTTCATGTTTACATCCATTAATAGCTGATAAAAAGCAGAGATATTCCTGCTGTGCTTCTAGTTTGGAATTAAATGAGGTTCTAGTGCTGAAAGAACGATTGTCTTTGGTACTAGTTCATCTCCAACCCGTATACTTTTTAAAGCTGAGTCTTATTTCTCTCTGACGACAGGGAAAATGAGATGTCCCTTCGCACTCGCCTTCATTACCTTGGAACAGCAAAGGCAAGCCATTACTTTTGCCTCATAACCATCAGCTCTCTGAATGATGCGATTGCTTTCAGCGATGTGTGCTCAAAGCACACATCCATTTGCAATCCCTCTGCATGTTAATTTAGCATTCATTAACCCACTTCCAGGCACATTTGCTGAACCTGCTCAGACAGGATTGTACACTTCCTTCCCTGAAGATACTCTCCACACGACTTCTCCCGAATCTTTTACTCACAAAGGAATGACATTAGAGGGCACATGATTCGGAAGTCACATGTCCATGGCAAATCACAGGACACAATGTGCAGAAAGGCAAAGGCATTTGCAGACATCCTCTTTTAACAAAAAGGGAGAAAAAAATGACATTGAATGCACTATCATTTGGCATTGCAAATTACCCACTTGCACAGTCTACCAAGGGAAGTCAGCATGCATGAGTAGAAAACTGTTCTTTCTCATCTGTCTCACTTTTGTCTGCCTCTAAATCCATATATTGCACTCAAAGCATTCCGGTCTTCCAATAGTACATGTGCGTGTTGTTGGCTATTCATCTGGTGTTTGCAGGTTCCTGGTGTGCGTTTGTCGCTCTGGGGGATGTTGTTGCCATGGTGAGTGTTGCTGCTGATCCATTGATCTGGGAGCAGTTCACCTCTGGGTCTGGCGGTCGTTCCGTTCCTTGTTCAGTTGCAACATCAGCTTTTACATAGAAATATAGAACCGAAAAGCAGGAGTAGGCCATTCGGCCCTTCGAGCCTGCTCTGCCATTCATCTTGATCATGGCTGATCATCAAATTCAATATTCTGATCCCCCTTCCTTCTATATCCCTTGATCCCTTGAGCCCCAAAAGCTAAATCTAATTTCTTCTTGAAATCAGACAACATTTTGGCCTCAACTACATTCTGTGGTAGTGAATTCCACAGATTCACCACCCTCTGGGTGAAGAAATTTCTCCTCACCTCCGTTCTAAAAGGTTGACCCCTTACCCTCAAACTGTGAACCCTAGTTCTGGACGCCCCCACCATTGGGAAAATTCTTTCTGAATCTACCCTGTCTAACCCTATTAGAATTTTATAAGCTTCTATGAGATCCCTTCTCACTCTTCATCTGTTGGCTATGAAGGAGTAGCTTGTCTGGTTGCACGTATGTGTCTGCGGTTAGAATCATAGAGTTAGACAGTGCAGAAGAGGCCCTTTGGCCCATCGAGTCTGCTCCAACTCATGAGAAACACCTGACCTCCCACCTATTGCAGCGATATATCCAGTTGCACTTTTGCCCTGTCCAGTCGAGGTGACGAATGCTTTACACAAGTTCCCAGTTGCCGAGTTTGCTGATCCTGACCGGTGCTCCAAGTCTCAGCTCTGACAATGATTTATCCAAGTGAAATTTGACTTTCTGTCATAGAATCCATAGAATCTTGACAATGTAGAAGGAGGCCATTCGGCCCATCGAGTCTGCACCGACAATAACCCCATCCAGGCCCTATCCCCGTAACCCCACATATTTATCCCGCTAATCCCTCGAACTCATGCATCCCGGAACACTGAGGGGCAACTTAACATGGCCAATGCACCTAACCCACATCTTTGGACTGTGGGAGGAAACCGGAGCACCCGGAGGAAACCCTTGTTGACACGAGGAGAACGTGCAAACTCCACACAGGCAGTGATCCAAGCTGGGAATCGAACCCAGATCCCTGGCGCTTTGAGGCAGCAATGCTAACCACTGTGCCACCATGCCATCCATTTCGCCGACTTTTGCCACTCACTCCTGTTACTGCATTTGGCTTTCTGCAGTTGTTTTTCAGTTATTGGAAGAGTAATGTAGGAGTGATGTGACATTAGTCGCTGGACTGGACTGGACTACTTTCCATGCCTTATCCATGAGAAACACTGCAATGTCGTTTGGTACTTTTGGAGGGTTGGCAGTTCAATTGTTTGACCAGTGCCTACAATCGGAAGTTGCAGATCTTTATTCTTCCCACTACATTGGGCTCTAATCTTATTTTGGGATGAGCTTTGCTCCATCGAATTGACTCAACTTTACCTCCAACGGTTTCATTTTCAGGTCACCATCTTTTGATTTGATTTGATTTATTATTGTCACAGTGAAAAGTATTGTTTTGTGTGCTATCCATACAAATCATGCCACACATAGCTTGCAAAGAGTCACCACGCTCTGGCACCATCTTGAAAAATAGATGTGGTCAAACCACAGTGAGATCAGTAAGACATCGCGATCTTGAGAAACTTCACATTGGTCTGCAAAGCTCATGGTATCGCACGTGGCACTGGTGTCTATCTGACACTGCGCATTAACTTGATGCTCTCCTTCTGCAGTCACCATTCCAATAGTCAGAAACCATTTTTTTAAACTTGAGACTTGTGGGGGTCTACCTGGCTGCAGGGTGGCACAGTGGTTAGCACTGCTGCCGCACAGTGCCAGGGACCCCGGGTTCGATTCTGGTCTTGGGTCACTGTCTGTGTGGAGTTTGCACATTCTCCCCTTGTCTGCGTGGCTTTCCCTCCAGGTGCTCCGGCTTCCTCCCACACTCCAAAGATGTGCAGGTTAGGTGGATTGGTTATGCTAAATTGCCCCTTAGTGTCCCCAGATGTGTACGTTAGGGGGATTAGTGGGTTAAATACTTGAGTTATGGGGAACAGGTCTGGGTGAAATTTCCATTTTGTGTCAGAGGGATTACATGGGAATAGGGCCTGGGTGGGACTGTTGTCAGTGTGGACTCGATGGGCCAAATGGCCTCGTTCTGCACTGTAGGGATTCTATGATTCTATGTTCTAGGGTGTACAATGAATCATCAGAACCATTGCCCACCATCTCTGCAGGAACTAACTTTCTAAGCTTGCTTTTCATCTTTTCAGCAAAACATTGACATGCAGAGTGATTCAGCTGCTTGCTGTTAGACCGCTGCTCTCCTCACACTGGATATGCTTCTTTTCATTTTGTGTGTTGTTCTTTGCAATATCTACATAGAGTGCTGTGGCTGGAAGAGATCGCAGGTGGCTCAATGAAGTTTTAATCTTAAAGGCTTTATTACCAACAGAATTTATATGTACAAGCGCAGCAAGGTAAGACTGGACTACAAGTGCGACTGCTCTTCTGGACACCTGAGCTCAAACTGCCAATCCATCATCAACCTGTGGCCCGCGCCCTCATCCCGTTGGCTCAGCTTCCCACCAGAGAAATTCATGAGGTTCTCTCCAGTTACGTGGTCCTCGGAACACGCTCCCCTTTGGGCGGCACGGTGGCACAGTGGTTAGCACTGCTGCCTCACAGCTCCAGGGAACCGTGTTCGATTCCCGGTTTGGGTCACTGTGCGGTGTCTGCACATTCTCCCCTGTGACTGCGTGGGTTTTCTCCGGGTGCTCCAGCTTCCTCCCACAGTGCAGGTTAGGTACATTGGCCATGCTTAATTGCCCCTTTGTGTCCCGGGATGCGTAGGTTAGAGGGATTAGCAGGGTAAATATGTCGAGTTATGGGGATAGGGCCTAGGTGGGATTGTTGACAATGCAGACTTGATGGGCCAAATGGCCTCCTTCTGCACTGTAGTGATTCTATGAAGTGCCACACTACTTCACTGGCCTTGATCTTTCTGATAGTCCTTTTTAAGCATTTTAGCTCAATTGGCTGGACAGTTGGTTCATGATGCACAGTGACGCGAACAGCACAGATTCGATTGCCATACTGGCTGAGGTTTTTCATCAAGCCCTCACCTTCTCAACCTTGACCCTCACCTGAGGTGTGGTGATCCTCAGATGAAATCACCACCAGTCAATCCCCCTTTCAAAGTCTTCCAGTCTCATTGTCATCTGGGGCTATGGTGACTTCACCTTGCTAGCCTATACCGACTTGAAGGCCTCCATTTTAAATTCTCACACTCCATATTCAATTGCTTCCATGGCCTCAACCCCTCCCTGTTTCTATAATCCCTTCCAAACTTCTTAAGGAATCTACACTCTTCTATTTTTGTCTTCTTTTGCATGCTCGACTATATTTACTCCAGCAATAAGGGGAAGGCAGGATTAGGATATTGAATTTGATGATCAAAATGAATAGTAGAGCAGGCTCAAAGGGCTGAATGGCCTACCCCTGCTTCTATTTTCTATGGTTCTTATTTTTTATTCGTTCGTGGGACATGGGCGTTGCTGGCTGGCCAGCATTTATTGCCCATCCCTAGTTGCCCTTGAGAAGGTGGTGGTGAGCTGCCTTCTTGTCCATGTGCTGTGGGTTGACCCACAATACCGTTAGGGAGGGAATTCCAGGATTTTGACCAAGCGACTGCGAAGGAACAGCGATAGATTTTCAATTCAGAATGGTGAATGGCTTGGAGGGGAACTTGCAGATGGTGGTGTTCCCATGTATCTGCTGCCCTTGTCCTTCGAGGTGGAAGTGGTCATGGATTTGGAAGGTGCTGTCTCAGGATCTTTGGTGAATTGCTGCAGTGCATCTTGTAGATAGTACACACTGCTGCTACTGAGCGCGGTGGTGGAGGGAGTGAATGTTTGTAGATGTGGTGCCAATCAAACGGGCTGCTTTGTCTTGGATGGTGTCAAGCTTCTTGAGTGTTGTTGGAGCTGCACTCATCCAGGCAAGCTTCTATGTAATAGCAGCTGTGCCTTCAGCTGCCTGGGCCCTGAAGTGTTGGAATTACCTCACTAACATCGAAAGTTGATCAAATGTTCAATTTCTCTCTCCTCCTTTAAGATTCTGCTTCAAGTCTATCTCTTTGAGAAAGCTTTTGCACACCTCTCCTAATGCCTCCTTCTTTGCCTCAGTGTGGATTGCCTTAGGGCTTTTTTTTGTTACATTAAAGATACTTCTATAATTGCAACCACAGCTAGTGCCGCTTACACGTCAGCCAAGTGAGCTAGATAATTAATTTTGTCAAGTTATTGATTGATGGCAGTCCATCTAGATGAGCCCACTGATATTCTCACCCTTGGGACGTCCGAAAGCTCATTGCAGCTAAAGGATTGCTTTTTCTCCGGTGCAGTCACCGGTGCAGTCAACTATTATAGCAGCAAAGATGTTTAATCGGATTGAGAAAAATAAACTTGTAACAATGCTTTCCCAATCCTCGGGCAAGTGAGCACAAGTTCAACATGCTGAATAGTGAATGCAAGATGGACATCAAGAGACATTTGTGCAGGGGCTGTTCAATAGTTGAGATGAATTCCCAGATCGATAAATCCCTGAACATTTTTTGAATTAAACAGCTTGGAAGTTGCAATGAGAAGAATTTGTATTCAGAAAGAATTGGATCAATTGAGCCGATGGTGCTTCCTTTATCTGAATATTCATCTATCTTATGATCTTGTTGGTTGAAATGCAAACGACTACCACCTACTGCGTTGTGTAACGTTTTCCCAATCTTCATACCAACACTCTTGGGCACCTCTGTAATTCAAATGACCAATTAGTACCAACAGACACAATGGTTAGCACTGCTGCCTCACAGCACCAGGGACCCGGGTTCGATTCCCGGTTTAGGTCACTATCTGTGCGGAGTCTGCATGTTCTCCCTGTGTCTGCGTGGGTTTCCTCCGGGTGCTCCGGTTTCCTCCCACAGTCTGAAAGACATGCTGGTTAGGTTTGTTGGCCGTGTCAAATTCTTCCTCAGTGTACCCGAACTGGTGCCGGAGTGTGGTGACTGGGAGATTTTCACAGTAATTTCATTGCAGTGTGAATGTAAGCCTACTTGTGACTAAAGTAGAACCTTGGCTTCACAGATAGAGAAGTGACTGTTCTGCAATAGTACATGGGGTCAATTTGCTTCGGTTAATGTTTATGATGAGTGCGTTCTATAAGCTCTATCTCTTACATGTGTCCTGGATGTGAGCCTGAACAGGCTCAAGGGGCTGAATGTCCTACTCCTGTTCCTTGTATGTCGGCTCGTCTAACTTTGGAATGGTTACTGAGATGTTTTTAAAGTTTATTTATTAGTGTCACAAGCAAGCTTACATTAACAACGCAATGAAGTTACTGTGAAAATCCTCCAGTCGCCACACTCCAGCACCTGTTCAGGTACACTGGGGGAGAATTTAGCATGGCCAAAGCACCTAACCAACACATCTTTTGGACTATGGGAGGAAACCGGAGCACCCGGAGGAAACCCACGCAGACACGGGGAGAACATGCAGACTCCACACAGACTCCAGCCGGGAATCGATCCTGGGTTCCTGGTGCTGTGAGACAGCAGTGCTAACCATTGGTCTAGCTTCGGAATGATTGCAGTGATGGTGATATATCCAATCAATAATCTGTTTATTGTATAATACTGAACTCTGTGCCCTATGGGCTGTTCCCACACCCCGAGACAAACAAACATCAACTGCTGCTGGAGGGTCATCAACCCGGTGAAAGACGCTCACTGGTCTGCTTGAAACCTGTCGATCTTCCAATGCAGAGAATTGTCCTCGACCGAGTGTTGCAGACTGGCACATTTTAAGGTCCAGGACTACGTGCTGAGGAACGCACTCAAGCTTGGGGCAGGCACCATCAAAATGTAATGGCAAAAGGTCGCTGTGTACGGCCTTTCAGCCAATGTAGAATGAAGGACTAGTAACCAGGTAAAACTCCTCAGACTGTGTGTACAATTCAAACTGTTTGTAACTCTATTGAAGCACCACAGAGTGCAACATGACCAGTGTCGTTAGTTTGGAATGAATTTTGGACATTGTATTAAAAATATTGAAACATAAGAACATAAGAACATAAGAAATAGGAGCAGGAGTAGGCCATCTGGCCCCTCGAGCCTGCCCCGCCATTCAATAAGATCATGGCTGATCTGACGTGGATCAGTACCACTTACCCGCCTGATCCCCATAACCCTTAATTCCCTTACCGATCAGGAATCCATCCATCCGCGCTTTAAACATATTCAGCGAGGTAGCCTCCACCACCTCAGTGGGCAGAGAATTCCAGAGATTCACCACCCTCTGGGAGAAGAAGTTCCTCCTCAACTCTGTCTTAAACCGACCCCCCTTTATTTTGAGGCTGTGTCCTCTAGTTTTAACTTCCTTACTAAGTGGAAAGAATCTCTCCGCCTCCACCCTATCCAGCCCCCGCATTATCTTATAAGTCTCCATAAGATCCCCCCTCATCCTTCTAAACTCCAACGAGTACAAACCCAATCTCCTCAGCCTCTCCTCATAATCCAAACCCCTCATCTCCGGTATCAACCTGGTGAACCTTCTCTGCACTCCCTCCAATGCCAAAATATCCTTCCTCATATAAGGGGACCAATACTGCACACAGTATTCCAGCTGCGGCCTCACCAATGCCCTGTACAGGTGCATCAAGACATCCCTGCTTTTATATTCTATCCCCCTCGCAATATAGGCCAACATCCCATTTGCCTTCTTGATCACCTGTTGTACCTGCAGACTGGGCTTTTGCGTCTCATGCACAAGGACCCCCAGGTCCCTTTGCACGGTAGCATGTTTTAATTTGTTTCCATTGAGATAGTAATCCCATTTGTTATTATTTCCTCCAAAGTGTATAACCTCGCATTTATCAACGTTATACTCCATTTGCCATATCCTCGCCCACTCACTCAGCCTGTCCAAATCTCTCTGCAGATCTTCTCCGTCCTCCACACGATTCACTTTTCCACTTATCTTTGTGTCGTCTGCAAACTTCGTTACCCTACACTCCGTCCCCTCCTCCAGATCATCTATATAAATGGTAAACAGTTGCGGCCCGAGTACTGATCCCTGCGGCACGCCACTAGTTACCTTCCTCCAACCGGAAAAACACCCATTTATTCCGACTCTTTGCTTCCTGTCGGATAGCCAGTCCCCAATCCACTTTAACACACTACCCCCAACTCCGTGTGCCCTAATCTTCTTCAGCAGCCTTTTATGGGGCACCTTATCAAACGCCTTTTGGAAATCCAAAAACACCGCATCCACCGGTTCTCCTCCATCAACCGCCCTAGTCACATCTTCATAAAAATCCAACATGTTCGTCAAGCACGACTTTCCCCTCATGAATCCATGCTGCGTCTGATTGATCGAACCATTTCTATCCAGATGCCCTGCTATCTCCTCTTTAATAATGGATTCCAGCATTTTCCCTACTACAGACGTTAAGCTGACCGGCCTATAGTTACCCGCCTTTTGTCTCCTTCCTTTTTTAAACAGCGGCGTAACATTAGCCGTTTTCCAATCAACCGGCACTGCCCCAGAATGCAACGAGTTTTGATAAATAATCACTAACGCATCCACTATTACCTCTGACATTTCTTTCAGTACCCTGGGATGCATTCCATCCGGACCCGGGGACTTGTCCACCTTCAGTCCCATTAGTCTACCCAGCACTGCCTCTCTGGTAACATTAATTGTATGAAGTATTTCTCCTGCTGCCAACCCTCTATCGTTAATATTTGGCAAACTATTTGTGTCCTCCACCGCGAAGACCGACACAAAAAACTTATTTAAAGACTCAGCCATATCCTCATTTCCCACTATTAACTCCCCCCTCTCGTCCTCCAAGGGTCCAACATTCACTCTAGCCACTCTATTCCTTTTTGTATATTTATAAAAACTTTTACTATCATTTTTTATATTAATTGGTAGCCTAGCTTCATAGTCTATCCTTCCTTTCTTTATCGCTTTCTTAGTCTCTCTTTGTTGTTTCTTAAATTTTTCCCAATCACTTGTTTCTCCACTATTTTTGGCCACTCTGTACGCAGCTGTTTTTATTTTAATACTCTCCTTTATTTCCTTCGTTATCCACGGCTGGTTCTCCCTTTTCTTACAATCCTTGTTTTTTGCTGGAATATATTTTTGCTGAGAACTGAAAAGGATCTCCTTAAAAATCCTCCACTGTTCCTCAGCTATCCTACCTGCCAGCCTGCTCTCCCAGTCTACCTTAGCCAATTCATCCCTCATCCTATCATATTTCCCTCTGTTCAAACAGAGGACACTGGTTTGGGACCAAACTTTCTCCTCTTCCATCTGAATCAGAAATTCGACCATATTGTGGTCACTAGACCCAAGAAACATATGCAACATTCTCAAACTGAAATCAGCGTGAATTTTGATCTCAAGGAAAAATGTAAATATCGTTAAGCTTTACTGTTGTAATAACTTTCAAATTTTATATGAATAAAGTATATTTTTGGAAGAAAAATTACCGAACTGTGTACAGATACCCATGATGAGGTGTTATTCTGCTGAAGCCATGAACATTCTCCCTCTGGCTTCTCGTCGTGTGTCCTCTTACTGGTGGTGCTGCTTCTACAGTTGCATGCATTAACCCTTACAATCCCTCTCACTATAGCTCAAGGGGCTGAACGTCCTCCTCCCCCTCCTCTGTTTGGAGTGCCACTGCCTGTGCAGATTTGGAATAGAGGAATTCCGTATCAAAGTGTTCATTTTGCTGGAGGGAAGTGCACACCTGTGGGAAAGTAGTGACTGTGAGGTTTCAGTCACGGTTACTTACCCTCGCTGTTCCTTGGCCATATGACTGCCAATGGCTCACTGGGGTGTAATTCCACGCAGCTTGAATTAACTCAGAGCGGTTCTCATTCTGACGTTGTAAATTCACTAAAAATGTGAAATTGTTTCCACGCTGTCAGTGAAAGGGAAGCTACTCTGAAGAAATTCCTGGCCTTGAAACTGGTGCAGAAAGGCCTTCCGATGGGTTCATTTTAACTTTGGAGGAATAAGTTATATTGAATTGAACATCCTTTATAGACCTTATCCTGATTTGCCTTTCTAACTGACTATAATGGGGATCGACAGAAGCTGTTACAAGCATGTAGCCCAACGACGATAAGAATCTATACTTGGCCCAGTTTCCATGCATTTTTAAAATACTATTGATTTGTTTAGAGGTTGGTTTTGTAATGGTAGGACATGACTGCTTAACTTATTGGTGAGACGTTCCTCCCTCTGCTACTTGAACAATGACCTCAACACATTTGAAAAAAAAATGGGCTTCCTCCTCCATTAATATGTCAGGCAAAGAGTCTGAGACAGTGCTTAAAGTGTCTGAGTCTAATGTCTTAAAGCTCATCCCCCTTGTATATTATCCGTTGTCCATGCCTTTTATCCATTGCAATTCTATTCTCTATGTGAATTCCTTCTGCCAAGAACATCCATGACATCTTTAGAGGTTCCGGTATTCTGAGATTCTGGTTCCAGCAGTGAGTGGATTACAAGCAAATGGAATGACTGGAGAAACTGGGGTTATTCTCTTTGGTGACCAATTTTTGATTGGGTTGCCCTTTCCTGACCTGTGCCTTTCCTGGGATTGTGCACTGCTCCAATCGGAGCAATCCCATCCTAATTCTGTCCCAACTGATGTGCACTGTCATCACTAACAATTGGATTTCAAAGGCAGTGCGGAATTCTGATTAAAAATTTGCTAAGTCAACCTGTGATGGTCAAGCCCATGGTAAACCAATCATCAGGCTAGGACTTTTTTCTTTGGAGCACAGGAGATTTAGGGGTGATCTTATAGATGTGTGTCAGATCATGAGAGGCATGGATAGGGTAAATGCACTCAGTCTTCTTCCCAGGGTTGGGGAATCGGGAACGAGAGGGCAAAGGTTTAAATTAAGAGGGGAAAGAATTAATGGGAACCTGAGGAGCAACTTTTTTACACAGAGGGTGGGACGTGTGTGGAATGAGCTGCCGGAGGAAGTGGTTGAGGCAGGGACATTGACAACATTTAAAAGGCATTTGGACAGATACATGGATAGGAAAGGTTTAGAGGGTTTTGGGCCAAATGCAGGCAAATGAGATTAGCCAAGGTGGGCATTTTGATCGGCATGGACCAGTTTGGGCCGAAGGGCCTGTCTCTATGTTGTAGATTCTATGATTCTATGATCAACATCGAGGGCCGAAGGGCCTGTACTGCGCTGTAATGTTCTATGTCTATGTTCTAATTTGATTGTGCCTTATTTCTTCTTGTCATAGAATGAAAAATGTTAGATTATTATTTTATTATTTACCCTGAGTTCTAATAATTCAGTAACTACAGTGCAGTTAAATATATTGTCAAGTAGCATGGCCCCTTTAATGGGCGAGCCTTCGCAGGTCACGTGACCAGGCTAGAACCAATGGAGTGTGAGCCCATTGGGAGCGAGAGGGTGCATTCCCAGGGCTGGAAGTCTTCAGTTGAAGTCAGGGCATTGTCGGGAGTAGATCTATACAGTCGTGCTTAGTTGCACATAGTTCTTCTCAGTCTATAAATCTTTTAGTCTGTTACTTGCTGTGGTGAACCATCGTTGGTTCCCACTGGATAGTACTGAGCCAGGGTCTGGCCAGTACTACAAGGATGTACATATGTTACTGTTGGGTTGTGCTACTTGTTGCTGTTGGGGTTAGGGTGGGGTTGTTACACCTTTGTACTGTAGTGTTGTGGTACATCCCAGTCGGGCTCCGCCTCCTGGGAGAGGTATAAAAGTCCCTGCTCTGGCCGGGACCCCTTCAGTCTGGGATAGTGTATATAATTACTGACTGCTTCACTTGCCACATTGAGTCACCTCGAGTTGCGACATCAAGCACCAGCTTTCTGAAGCAATCAAGTGAAATCTCTCTCAACTTATGATTGATATGATCTGTTAAAAAACAGTTTTCCCTCAGTGTCATGTTCTCCCAGTAAGAAGTTTCACAACACCAGGTTAAAGTCCAACAGGTTTATTTAGAATCACGAAGAAACCTGTTGGACATTAACCTGGTGTTGTGAGACTTCTTACTGTGCCCACCCCAGTCCAACGCCGGCATCTCCACATCATGCTCTCCCAGCACCAACTCGCACAACGAAGGGGTTGGGCTTTCTTTCAGTTAGGCTTTCTGGAGCCAGCCACTAGTTGTAGGTCATGTTTTGCCTTCTCCCCTTTGGAGCTCAGCTTCCCCCAGCTTTCTTTCCCATCCCGATGAGACAAGGGCCCTGGATTTGTAATGCTGTTGCAGAATAAGTAAGTGTTAACAGACAAAAGCATCCATGGAACTCAGGGCAATAGAGGAGAGGCCTCCAGGACAAAAGTTACTTTTACAGGAGAAAAGAAGGTAAAGGAAGAGGAGGTGCTTGATCTAGGTTGATAATTGCTGAGGGTCTACGTAAGGAGGCTGTTAAAATTGGATTTTGAGTGTAAAACGAGAGAGATGGGTTTGAATGAGCAAACATCAAACATAACTGAAGGTTAGAAAAGGTTGTTTATTTCCACCACAGCAGTTTATTTATCAGTTTATTTATTCATTAGTGTCACAAGTGGGCTTGCATTAACACTGCAATGAAGTTACTGTGAAAATCCCCAAGTCGCCACACTCCGAGGTATATTGAGGGAGAATTTAGTATGGCCAATACACCTAACCAGCACGTCTTTCAGACTGTGGGAGGAAACCGGAGTATCCGGAGGAAATCCACGCAGACACGGGGAGAACGTACAGGCTCCACACAGACAGTGACCCAAGCCAGGAATCGAACCCTGGTCCCTGGTGCTGTGAGGCAGCAGTGCTAACCACTGTGCCACCGTGCCGCTAAGGTAAATGTAGAGAAGTTGTTTCCACTTGTTCAAAACCATAAATATATTACCAAGAAATCCCAGAGGGAATTCAAGAGAAACCTCTACCCACAGAATGGTGGGAATGTGGGATGGACTGCATGAAGCAAATAGAATAGACATTTTTCAGGATACATTGATAGGAAGCCCATGTGTGGAATAAACAGCACAAACCAATTAGGCCAAATGGCTTGTTTCAGTACTCCAAATTTCATGTAATTCAAAACAAGTCCACCGAATTAAGAGTCTTTCACTGACACTGGTCCCTTGTGAAGTCTACCCTTTTGAGATTGACACAACATGGGAGAACAGAAGAATTGGGTGGCACGGTGACACAGTGGTTAGCACTGCTGCCTTACAGCGCCAGGGACTGGGTTTGATTCCCGGCTTGGGCCATTGTCTGTGCGGAGTCTGCATGTTCTCCCCGTGTCTATGTAGGTTTCCTCCGGGTGCTCCAGTTTCCTCCCACAGTCCGAAAGATGTGCTGGTTAGATGCATTAGCCATGCAAATTCTCCCTCAGTGTATCCAAGCAGGTGCCTCAGTGTGGCAACTAGGGATTTTCACAGTAACTTCATTGCAATGTTACTTGTGACACTAATAAATAAACTTTAAAGTTTCAAACTTCAAAACTGCTTCAATAATTCCCTCTGCTTCTCACTTCCTGAACTGGGGATCGGTCGACCTTTGAAGAGTGTTGCGCTTTTCTGTCAGAAACAACAACCAAGTACCCCGAAACACATCGCATGTGGGGGCAGGGGTGGGGGGTTGGGGGGGGGGCGCGGAGGTTGGGTGGGGGGAGCACAACCGATACAAAGAAGGAAAGACTTCAATGCGTGCTGGTGACATTTCTGATGTAAAAGGTCAAAATTCAATCTAATTGCCATATTATTTTGAATACCTCAGCTGAGGCAATGTTCATTATTAAATATGAATGGGTGAAACCAATATGTTGTCGAGATGTGACCATATAGAATAATATGATCTGCAAAATATATTTTTACCCATTGTGCATATTCCATTACCTCCAAGAAATAAAAGGAAGAACTTGGCAGAAAAAGACCTCCAGGTAAAGCTTGTTTTTTTTTAATTAAAATGAAACTAAATCCAATTTAAATTGAAATTATGCAGCATCGCTCCTCCAGTGATGGCTCTTAATAGCCATTTCCACAGCTAATGTTACAAAAAGCTCCCTGTAGCTGTTGTATGCCTGAGACAGATGTATGAATTATCAGTGTTAACCCTCTGCAGAACGGGAGATCAGACATGTGGAACTGATTTCCAGTCAATATTACATCAATTTAAGTGTCCAAAAGGAACATACCCTAAGAACTCGGAACAGGAGGAGGCTATTCGGCCCCTTGAGCTTGCTCCGCCATTCAGTGGGATCATGGCTGATCCGACGTTCCTCACATCCACTTTCCTGTCCTTTCCCCGTAACCCTTGATTCGCTTACTGATCAAAAATCCCCCCATAACTATATCAATGGCTTGGAAATGAGATTTGTGGGGAACTGGGGTGAAAAGACAACTCACCTCCCAAGTCTGAGTAAAGAAGATTTTTTTTCTTTTTATTCATTCATGGGACACAGGCAACGCTGGCTGGCTAGCATTTATTATGATGTGGAGATGCCGGCGTTGGACTGGGGTAAACACAGTAAGAAGTTTAACAACATCAGGTTAAAGTCCAACAGGTTTACCTGTTGGACTTTAACCTGGTGTTGTTAAACTTCTTATAGCATTTATTACCCATCCCTAGTTGCCTGAGGGCAGTTGAGAGTCAACCACATTGCTGTGGCTCAGGAGTCACATGTAGGCCAGACCAGGTAAGATTTCCTCCCTAAAGGACATGAATGAACCAGATGAGTTTTTCTGACAATCGACACATGGTCATCAGTGGATTCTTAATTCCAGATATTTATTATTGAATTCATATTCCACCAGCTGCCATGGGGGGACTCGAACCTGGGTCCCCGGAACATTGGCTGAGTTTCTCGATTAATAGTCGAGCAATAATACCACTCGGCCATCACCTCCCTGCGGAATCGTGCAGTTGGTGGCACCAGGTTCGGTGGTTAATAGGCGACTGTGCACCTTTTGAGATCCTGAGGGAAAAGGAGTTCAGATTGAAGGGAGGTGGGGAAGGCTGGTGGTGGGGAGGCCACAAACCTCAATTTTAACACAAGCAAGAATTAAAAAAAAGACTTGCATTTAGATAGTGCCCTTCTGGTCATTGGAACACCCCAAAGTGCTTAAGATACAATGTAAAGTAAGAAAGGAGTGTTAATATTAAACGACTAGAAATCGGTGGAAAATGCTGCAAAGAACTGGGTTCATGGTCATTCTTTTAATTTATTCATGGGATGTGGGCTTCGCCGGCTCGTTCAGTATTTATTGCCCATCCCTAATTAATTGCCCTTAGAAGGTGGTGGTGAGCTGCCTTCTTGATCCGTTGCAGTGCATGTGGTGTAGGTACAACCATAGTGCTGTTAGGGAGGGAGTTCATATTTGTTCCGCGTCTGTAGCCCTGTACTTTCCAATCGAGTTAACCAGACTGTATTGAGGATGGAGCCCTGGCTGACGTTGCCTTTATAGGTTCAAAGGAGTGAGAGCAGCACACAGCAGAGGTGAGGAATCGAACCTGAGGCGGGTAGTAAACGGGTCTTCCTGCCTCCCCTGTAGCTCAGCTAAGCACTGCTCTTGCAATCTCAGATGTTGGGGAATTGTCGCACCAGTTCTTTTTCCAATGAATTTTCACCAGTAGCGATGGAAATATTCAGCATCAATTCATGTGTACTCTATCCCCCTGCCTTTCCCGTCGCAGCGTTCCCCTCGGATTAGTTATGCCAAAGTGTAGCAGCGTCGATCTTCAGGAGAGAAGTAAAGCAGATTTTTTTTGTTACCTTTTCAGTCTTGCCTTTCACTGGTTCCGTCACACTCTATTACCCCTTACCCGAGCACTGCTCAGCTTGTAGCTATTTCTAATTAAGGTGCAGGTTGTCCCCTGTTCCTGTTGACCAGTCAGGTACTTTTTTTTAAATTAGATCTGAGATGCTGCAGGGTATGTTGAGTATCCTTGGGTCCACTCTCCTGGGACATCCACCTTACACATTGAAGAAAACTATCAGTGCGAGCGTTGTAGTGATATTTCTGCAATTTGGAGCATGGAAAAAGGGATAGAAGGCAGAGCGGGGAACAGCTGTCACTTAAACCTGAATGATGACCACGACAACTGCCTCAACTAGGCATTTAACTGTGCATTAAGAAGCAGCTTTGCTACACACCCTCCGATTACGCATTTACATCATGTCTGTTAGAAGTGTTCCAATGCACTCTGTAAGGAGGTTACTTTGAAGTAGAGTCACGGTGGCACAGTGGTTAGCACTGTCGACTCACAGCGCCAGGGACCTGGGCTCAATTCCGGCCTTGGGTTGCTATCTGTGTGCAGTTTGCACGTTCTCCCCGTATCTGCATGGGTTTCCTCCGGGTGCTCCGGTTTCCTCCCACAGTTCCAAGATGTGCTGATTAGGCAGATTGGCCATGCTAAATTGCCCCTCAGTTTTTTTTATATTCATTCCTGGGACGTGGGCATCACTGGCTGACCGGCATTTATTGCCCATCCCCAGTTGCTCGAGGGCAGTTGAGATTCAACCACATTGCTGTGGATCTGGAGTCACATGTAGGCCAGACCAGGTAAGGATGGCAGATTTCCTTCCCTAAAGAGACATTAGTGAACCAGATGGGTTTTCCTGACAATCGACAGTGGTTTCATGTTCATCAGTTGATTCTTAATTCTAGATATTTTTTATTGAATTCAAATTCCACCATCTGCAGTGGTGGGATTCCAACCCGGGTCCCCAGAACATTAGTGGAGATTCTGGATTAATAGCCTTGCAATAATACCACGAGGCCATTGCTTCCCGTACTGTCCCAAATGTGTAGGTTAGGAGGATTAGCAGGAGGTTACGGGAATAGGACCTGAGTGGAATGCTCTGTCAGAGTTATTACAGACTCGATGGACTGAATGGCCCCCTTCTGCACTGTAGGGATTCTATGAGAAGTAACAAAGCAGCCATGGTGCACACTGAAGCATCCCACTAACCTTAATAAGGTGAATGATCAGATAATCTGTTTTAGCAATGATATAGGGGCGGCACGGTAGCACAGTGGTTAGCACTGCTGCTTCACAGCTCCAGGGTCCCAGGTTCAATTCCCGGCTGGGGTCACTGTCTGTGTGGAGTTTGCACATTCTCCTCGTGTCTGCGTGGGTTTCCTCCGGGTGCTCCGGTTTCCTCCCACAGTCCAAAGATGTGCGGGTTAGGTTGATTGGCCAGGTTAAAAATTGCCCCTTAGATGTCCTGGGATGCATAGGTTAGGGGGATTAGCGGGTAAAATATGTGGGGGTAGGGCCTGGATGGGATTGTGGTCGGTGCAGACTCGATGGGCCGAATGGCCTCCTTCTGCACTGTAGGATTTCTATGATATAGCTGTACCACGCACACAATCATCATTATTGCCCAATACGGTCCCTGAATTTAGCCACTGAGCCAGCCAAGGTGCTTGTAGGCTCCAGGCCGAGTCTGATGTTTAAGGGCAGCTTCTGAGAAAAATTGGTTTTCATGTTCTGTTAAAAAGGAAAAGCACTTTTTAATATTGTGGTAAGTGAGGCGTGAGATAAAGGTCGAGGAACAGTTTGGCGTTCAGTTATTAACTCCAGTACTTGGTGACAAGTATAATGGCAACAGTCAGGTGGTAATTATACAATAAACTCCTCTAAGCTATGAATCGTTACTTCCTTGCAGTTGTGGAATTGATGGATGCTCTGTTTGGGAATGGGAGCTGATTGGTCGATCCTTCTGTTTGGTTTGGTTCCTTTACGGAATGGTTTCAGTCTTTAATTGTTATTTTTCCATCTTCTGCCCATCTTTGTTCTTTATCTTTTGGCGACATTTACGTTTGTCAAGATGAGGGTGAGAGTTGGCAAGAAGTCAATGGTAGAGATAAGACCTTTAACCTGGTGTTGTTAAAACTCTTACAGAGATAAGAGAGGCAGAATTAACCGAGAAATAGTTCACTGGCAGTTGAATATGAGAGAATGCAGCTCATTACACATGAAAAGGAGATAAACCCACTGATTTAATTAAAATGAAACACTGACTTTTCCTGCATTACTCTGGGACTGTTATTCTGCTCTTGCCATGCACCCAATGCGGCCTCTTTCTCATCGTTTCTTCTCTCATTTTCTCATTCTTGTCTTCCAGTTGCTCTTCCTCTTTCTCGTGCTTTCCTTTCTCTATCTCTTATGCCTTCTCTAGTTCTCACTCTGCCTTACCCTCTTCTCTAACTCACCCCTTCCTGCTCCCTCTATTTGTTGTTTACCCACCCTCTTTCTTCCCCTCTTTGCACTCCTTTCTGGTTCCCTCTAATCTTTTATACATTTCAATCTCTTTCTCACCATCCTCTCTCTGTCCAGCTCTGTCTTTGCTCTCTTTTCTCTCTTAACCAACCTCCCATCCCTTGACTCTGTCTACACTTGCCCCAGAAAAGCAACCAGCATAATCAATGACTCCACGCAGCCTGGACATACTCTCTTCCACCTTCTTCCATCGGGAAAAAGATGCAAAAGCCTGAAGTCACGTACCAACCGACTCAAGAGCAGCTTCGTCCATGGACCTACCATTTATTAAGCTGATATTTCGCTACACCCGAGCTATGAATCTGTGTGGAGTTTGTATGTTCTCCCAGTATCTGCATGGGTTTCCTCCGGGTGCTCCGGTTTCTTCCCACAGTCCAAAGATGTGCGGGTTAGGTGGATTGGCCATGTTAAATTGCCCCTTAGTGTCAGGGGGACTTAGTGTGGGGTTGCTGGGATAGGGCCTGGGTGGGATTGTTGTCAGTGCAGACTCAATGGGCCGGATGACTTCCTTCTGGACTGTAGGGTTTTGATGATTTCCATGATGATGATAACACTATATTCTGCACCCTCTCTTTCCCTTTTCCCCAATGTACTCTATGAACGGTATGCTTTGTCTGTATAGCGCGCAAGAAACAATACTTTTCACCGTATCCCAATACATGTGACAACAATAAATCAAATCAAAGAACAAAGAACAAAGAAAATTACAGCACAGGAACAGGCCCTTCGGCCCTCCAAGCCTGTACCGACCATGCTGCCCGACTGAACTAAAACCCCCTACCCTTCCGGGGACAATATCCCTCTATTCCCATCCTATTCATGTATTTGTCAAGATGCCCCTTACAAATCAAATCAAATCAAACCTTTCTCTTCCCTGGTTTCATTCTGCACACTTCCATAAAATGACATTGCAATACAGCACAAACAACCATTCTGTGCAACAAATCCATACCAGTGGCATTGCTCCATATGTAGCATCCTATTTCACCTGACCCCAAACCTTTTATTCCTCCCCCCCGCCCCCCTCTCATGTCCTTATCTAGCTCATCCTTAAGTGCTATTTGCATTAGCTGCTTCTTTGTAGTCGCAAGTTCCATTCTAACTTGGAGTTAAGAAAAAGTTTCTGCTGAATTTCCGATTGGAATTCTTCGCGACTATCATATTCAGGACTCCTAGTTTTGAACTAGGTGGCACAGTGATCAGCACTGCTACCCCACAGTGCCAGGGACCCGGGTTCGATTCTGGCCTTGGGTCACTGTCTGTGTGGAGTCTGTACATTCCCCCTGTGTCTGCGTGGGTTTCCTCCGGGTGCTCCGGCTTCCTCCCACTGTCCAAAAATGTACAGGTTAATTTGATTGGCCGTGCTAAATTGCCCCTTAGTGTCAGGGGGATTAGCAGGGTAATTGTTGTCAGTGCAGTCTTAATGGGCCGCATGGCCTCCTCCTGCACTGTAGGGATTCCATGAACTGCTGCATAGGTCGACGTTTCCTTGTTCTGTTTAAAACTAGGAAGACATTTGATAGAATAAAAACCTCTATTACGCGGCCGTTCAAGCTTTTTCTTTGTCGAAAAATTAGCTCCTTTCTTTAAAGTTTATTTATTCGTCACAAGTAAGGCTTATATTACCATTGCAATGAAGTTACGTGAAATTCCCCGAGTCACCACAGGCCGGCGCATGTTCGGGTCAATGCCCCTAACCAGCACGTCCTTCAGGCTGTGGGAGGAAACCGGAGCACCCGGAGGAAACCCACGCAGACACAGGGAGAACGTGCAGACTCCTCACAGACAGTGACCCAAGCTGGGAATCGAGCCTGGGTTCCTGGCGCTGTGAGGCAGCAGTGCTAACCACTGTGTCACTGTGCCGCCCATTCTTAACTGACAGTTATAATCTTTCTGTTCGTTTATTATTGTAGACCTCTTATTTCACCTTTTCCAGAGTTGCTATATCTTTTGATAGTACATCGACCAGCTTTGACAAAGCGTAACCTGGACTCGAAACGTCAGCTCTTTTCTCTCCATACAGATGCTGCCAGACCTGCTGAGATTTTCCAGCGTTTTCTCTTTTGGTTTCAGATTCCAGCACCCGCAGTAATTTGCTTTTATAGTGACCAGTTCTACTTGTGAACTGTATTCTTAATGTGATCTAACCAAGGCCACTGGAGATGGACAATAAATACCAGCCCTGCCAACAGCAAAGCTCACATCTGAAAAACAAATTAAAGAAAACTTAACATAACTTCCATGGCTTGAAATGTTATTTCTCTCGAAATAATTACCAGTGCTTTGTTTGAATTTTTATGCCTGCGAGGTAGAAAACCTCAGACTGTATTATTTTAAATAAAATACATATTTGTATGTCTTTGAAATTGAAAAGAAAGACCATTAAAATGACTGAAACCGTGTCCGTCCATGGCCTCTGAGCAAAAGAAACGACCTGGCAGTTTTGGGAAAACTCAGATCTTGTTATCTCTGAGGAGCCTCTCATGATTAGCTCTGGACTGCACAGCCCAGCTTCAAAGAGAGCTATACAAAGGTCAACTGCACTTACTAACCCGAGCTGGCCAACAGGAGATGGATCCCATAATGTTCCTTTCAATTCCTAATGGCTGAGACATTTACAGCCTTTGGAATCCAGACAATGGATACACATCCTTCATCAAAGACCTGGTGGTGAGGTGGGAGTCATGTGACGTGGGCCTTTGGCTTGTGGAACAAGTAATATTTTCCTGCTGAACTGTACAGCTTAGTCTGCTGTTTATCATCTAACTAGCAGCCTCACCGACAATGGGTTCTGCCCAGGTGGAATACCTGGCCCCATCTACACTGCTTCCGCTGATAAACTGATTCACTGCTGCATGCCTGTCTCATCATGTGAGGTCAACATCACAGAAAGTGAATTATCCAGCATTGGTTTTAAGCCTGATGACCTCTGTGAAAGAATACCTCATTAGACTTTGATGGCAATTCTCCCATCCGGACATGCTAATTTTTTAACGCAGCAGGCTGGGAGAATCGTGTCTGGGCTGATTCACGGGATGCGTGCATGTGTTCATGCATCTCCAAGCGTCGGATGCCCGGTATGGTCAGGACCACGCTGGGAACCGGCGGGAATAGCCGATAAGTGATTTTATCTATTTTTAATCTTATTTTAATGTCATTAGTGTGAACTGCCACTGAAAAAAACAATCGTGATTTACACCAGTTTTCCCGCAAATTCAGCACTTAGAGCTTTTTTGGGAAAATCGCCCCCTTTGACTCTAGACTTTGGAACCCCTGTGAAACAATATTTATTTCCTCTATGGTCTCTATGGTGTTTTAAATCTTTCTTTTCTCTATCCCTCTCTTTACTATCTGAATGTGAGGGGGAGGTTGCAAACTTTTTCATGTTTTGAGTGTATGCAAATAAACTAACCCTTTGAGTTCATCCTATCTCAAGTTTGCTGTGGGGCTATTAGCAGAAATTTGGAATACACCAAAATCGAGGGAGTTGGGAAATATGCCAATGCTGATTAAAAGGGAAATAAATTAAAGCACCTTTCTGTTTATGGTTGGGTGGCGAGATGATAAATTAGTGCTGGATAAATTAACCCCCCCCTCCCCCCCCCCCAACCCCACCTCCTGTCCATAACATGGCCATGCTAAACAGTGATGCTACTTTTAGTGAATCATAAAATTTGTTCTCCTAGATACGGGCGGCATGGCGGCACAGTGGTTAGCCTCACAGACAAGGGGTTCAGCACCAGGGACCTGGATTCAATTCCAGCCTTGGGTCACGGTCTGTGTGGAGTTTGCACGTTCTCCCCGTGTCTGCTCACACTCCAAAGATGTGCAGGTTAGATGAATTGCCCATGGTAAATGCATAGGGTTGGGTGGATTGGCCATGGTAAATTACTCCTTCGATTCCAAGGAAGTGCAGATTGGGTGGATTAGTCATGATCCATACTTGGGATTGTGGGGATAGGGCGGGGTGTGGGCCTGGGTAAAATGCTTGGAGAATCGGACCTGGGTTTGATTCCTGGCTTGGGTCACTGTCTGTGCAGAATCTGTATGTTCTCCCTGTATGTGCGTGGGTTTCCTCTGGATGCTCCGGTTTCCTCCCACAGTCCGAAAGACATGTTGGTTAGGCGCATTAGCCGTGCTAAATTCTCCCTCAGTGTACCCGAACTGGCACTGGAGTGCGGCGATTCGGGGATTTTCACAGTAACTTCATTGCAATGTTAATGTAAGCCTACTTCTTACATTAATAAATAAACTTTAAAACTTTCCTTTAAACTCATTTAATAAGAGGTGTCTGGGGTCCTTATTCTATCTTCCAAGAGAACCACCTCACACACAATTGATGTTAACAACTTAACTTGTCAATGTCACATTTCTCGACCCTTCTTTATTTTCATCCCATATCAGAACCCCTATTGATAAGGGCCCCATGGATAGCAATGCTCTGGAGGAACAGTTTGGATCCTGATCAGTTGCTGGGACATATACTTCCGCCTCCAGCATCTATCTAGTCCCTGGCTGTCGCGGTATGACTAAGAATTTCTATTTGGCTTTGCGTCATCTTCATTAACAATGCATGACTTCATCCCAGATGGAGCTTACTCTCAGCAACTGCTTCTTAAAGGAATAAATAGATCTCTGAGTAATACTGTACATGATCTTGTCAAATAACGCAAGCTAACTACTATTGTCCAGCATACTGGGAGACTGCCCTATTTTCCAGTTGCGTAGGTGTAGCGGATAATGAATATGCCATCCCGTTGCGTATGCCTCACAGCGCCAGGGACCCGGGTCCAATTCCGTCCTGGGGTCACTGTTTGGGTGGAGTTTGTACGTTCTCCAAGTGTCTGCGTGGGTTTCCTCCGGGTGCTCCGGTTTCCTCCCACATTCTGAAAGATGTGCTGGTTAGATGTATTGACCCGAACAGGCGCCGGACTGTGGCTACTAGGGGATTTTCACAGTAACTTCATTGCAGTGTTAATGTAAGCCTTACTTGTGACTAATAAATAAACTTTTAAAAACTTTAGATGTGCAGGTTGAGTGGATTGGCCATGCTAAATTGCTCCCTTCATGTCCCAAGATGTTTAGGTTAGGGGGATTATCAGGATAAATATGGGGGGTTATGGAGATTGGGTCTGAGTGAGGTACTCTGTCAGAGCGTCAGTGCAGACTCAATGGACCAAATTGCCTTCTTCTGCAATGTAGGGATTCTATGATTCTAGCATGATGATTGATTGTGTGTGTGTACGTGTGTGTGTATGTGTTTGCACATGTGTGTGTGTGTGCGTGCATGTGTGTGTGTCTGTGTGTTTGCATGTGTGTGTCTGTGTTTGTATGTATGTGTTTTTGCATGTCTGTGTCTGTTTGTGTGTGTGTGTTTGTGCACATGCGAAGGGGAAAGGTCCACATTAATATTAAACACTATCATCTTATAAAACATTTTGTGCCTGAGAAATAGATGTAAATGTAGCATTGTCCAATTCACAAAATAAAAAAGAATATCCTGTGGGAAGAATGTGGGAGATAATGGCCCAGTGGTATTATCGTTAAACTATTAATCCAGAAACTCAGCTAATGTTCTGGGGACCCGGGTTCAAATCCCGCTGAGGCAGATGGTGGAATTTGAATTCAATAAAACATTTGGATTGAAGAATCTACTCTTGTACATGAAGCCATTGTCGATTGTTGGAAAAACCCATTTGGTTCACTGATGTCCTTTAGGGAAGGAAATCTGCTGTCCTGATCTGGTCTGGCCTACATGTGATTCCAGAGCCACAGCCAAGTGGTTGGCTCTCAACAGCGCTCAGGCAACTAGCGGTGGGCAATAAATGCTGGCCAGCCAGCGACACCCATGTCCCGCGAATGAATAAAAAAAAATCAGCCTATTTTAACTTATATGCCCATGTCAGCTGTCTCTCAAACGACTCGACACGGTGGCACAGTGGTTAGGACAGCACAGTGGCACAGTGGTTAGCACTGCTGTCTCACAGCGCCAGGGACCTGGGTTGAATTCCCGGCTTGGGTGACTGTCTGTGTGGAGTTTGCACACTCTCCCCGTGTCTGTATCGGTTTCCTCCGGGTGCTCCGGTTTCCTCCTACAGTCCGAAAGACGTGCAAGTTAGGTGCATTGGCCGTGCTAAATTCTCCCTCAGTGTACCCGAACAGGTGCCGGAGTGTGGCGACTCAGGGATTTTCACAGTAATTTCATTGCATTGTTAATGTAAGCCTACTTGTGACACTAATAAAATAAACTTTAAAAAACTTTAAACTAAGGTGTAATTCCACATTGCCTGTCCCAGCTTGATAATCATAGCGCTGATTTATGTGGCTGATTTATATCCTGATTATAAATTGACTTTCACTCGTTTTCACCATGTTCCCTTCTTCCACTTTTGAGCTCATCTGCAAGTATAGCTCCAACCTTTCATCTTATCACTGTTCTTATATCTTTTCTCATCCTGTATCCTTGAGTAGATACACTGTATGGTGGTGGATGGGTTAACATAACTTTGCATTTGGGACACCGAGAGGAACAGTTAAAAGGCTGCTTTATTTCCTTGACGTTTGTGTGGCCTTGCTGTGTGCAGATTTCACTGCATGAAACAGTGGTTGATCTGTAGAGTGCCCCACTGGCCATGCCTTGCTTTCGGGTGACCTGAGGTCGTGGAAGGCGATGCGTAAGTTTGTTCTGTCCTTGCCTCTTAATGTTAGTGATGGTCAACATAGGAATAGGAGCAGGAGGTGACAGAAGCTGGTCGTCAAAAAGGCTTTTGCAGATGGGGAGAGATGTAACAAGGCAAACGTTTTGGGAGAAAATCATATTACAGTGTCACTCAACTCTGCAATACATCAATGTGAATGTCTGGAAACAGTGAAGAGCTACACCAACAATTTCTTGTCTGTTGCACTTAACTCCCGTGACATGTTAAACCTCTATTTATATAGATCATTCTTTTGTGAAGCATCATGCTATATTCTTAACTACAGCTGAACTGTTTTGACTGCCTCGCTGCTTCTTAAAAGCAACCAGTAAAATACAGGAATAAAAACAGAGAATGCTGGAGAGACTCAGCAGGTCTGGCAGCATCTTAGAATTATAGAATCCCTACAGTGCAGAAGGAGACCATTCGGTCCATCCAGTCTGCACCTGACTACAATCCCACCCAGGCCCTATTCCCGTAACCCCACATATTTACCCTGCTAATCCCCTGACACTTGGGTCAATTTAGCATGGCCAATCAGCCTAACCGACATATCTTTGGACTGTGGGAGGAAACCAGAGCACCCGGAGGAAACCCACGCAGACACGGGGAGAACGTGCAAACTCCACACAGACAGTGACCCAAGCTGGGAATTGAACCCGGGTCCCTGGCGCTGTGAGGCAGCAGTGCTAACCACCGTGCCATCATGCAGCCCATAATTATATAGTCAGGGCAGGAGTGGGGAGTAGGGGGAACAAAATGGAAGGTCAGGGATATGTCAGAGTTAAGGAGAGATTGACAGAGACATCATGGACATGCAACAAATGGGTGTGAATGGTACCACTGAGCACTGACCCTTGTTATCCCATTAATACATTCTGCTTTCTCAGTTTTTGACACTATTAGCACTCTTCAGTCCTTAACCATTAACACCCAATTTGTCTTATATCCATGACATCTTTGTCAACCTCTCTTTAACTCTGACCTATCCCTGACCTTCCATTCCACTCACTCTCCCCACAACATAATTCATTATATTTCCAGGCCTCTTGTGTTCTGTAGAGAGATCAATGGAGCTAAAATGATAACTTTGGCTGAAATTTTCCAGCCATTCACACCGACTCCATTTCTCTCTCCACAGATGCTGCCAGATCTGCTGAATTAATCCAGCATGTTCTGTTTGTATTTCAGATTTCCAGCATCCACAGTATTCTGCTTTTATCTAAGTGCTAAAATACAGACATGTGTTGTGTAGGGCTGGCTCAGGTAGACCATATTCTTTTATCTCTAATTTCACACCCATTGCAACCAGGTGTCTTGATTAGAATGACCAAATCGCCCCCACATTCCCAGCCATTCCCATATGAATCATAGAATCCTACAGTGCAGAAGGAGGCCATTCAGCCCATCGAGCCTGCACCAACCACAATCCCACCCAGGCCCGATCCCCGTAACCCCATGCATTTACCCTAGCTAGTCCCCCTGACACTAAGGGGCAATTTAGCACGGCCAATCCACCTAACCCACACATCTTTGGACTGTGGGAGGAAACCAGAGCACCCGGAGGAAACCCATGCAGACACGGGGAGAATGTGCAGACTCCACATAGACAGTGACCCGGGAATCGAACCTGGGTCCCTGGCGCTCTGAGGTAGTAGTGCCACCTTGCCGCCCCTATCTCATTTCTCATGGGAAAGTAATATTTTTTTAAAACCCTCTCTGTCTCTTATATAAACCAAAGTAATTTTCTTCATTCACCCCTGATGTGAAATGACTTGGGCACTGCCAGGCCTTGTGCCCACCTGACTTGCTGAACCAGGGCTCTAAACTGCCCATAACTCACTGGCCAGGTGGCATTAGAATCATAGAATCATAGAAACCCTACAGTGCAGAAGGAGGCCATTCGGCCCATCGAGTCTGCACCGACCACAATCCCACCCAGGACCTACCCCCACATATTTTACCCGCTAATCTACACATCCCAGGACTCTAAGGGGCAATTTTTAACCTGGCCAATCAACCTAACCCGCACATCTTTGGACTGTGGGAGGAAACCGGAGCACCCGGAGGAAACCCACGCAGACACGAGGAGAATGTGCAAACTCCACACAGACAGTGACCCGAGCCGGGAATCGAACCCGGGACCCTGGAGCTGTGAAGCAGCAGTGCTAACCACTGTGCTACCGTGCCGCCCCACGCCTCCATTAAAATGGAGTTAGCACCAAAAGAAACGGGACTGGATATTCCTCGCCCCCTGAGCCAGGGTTGCCTCTCTTGTTTCTTGTCACATTTCATGGGCTAATGGGTAAACATACTGACATGACAGCAATATAGAACGCAGCACTCCATGAACATTGAAACAGGAGGAAGCCTTGCAGTCCTTCGAGTCTGTCAATTAGGTTATGGTTGATTTGTTCCTCACCTGTATTTACCCACTCTGGTTTCATGTTATTTGATACTCCAGAAACTGACACTTAAATTTCAAACTTGGAAGCTCCAAGTATGAGACAGTGGGTGGGTTAGAATCCCTGCAGTACAGAAGGAGGCCATTCAGCCCATTCAGTCTGCACCGACTCTCTGACAGAGTATCCTATCCTGGTCCTTTCCCCCGCCGTATCCCCGTAACCTCCACATATCTACCATGGCTAATCCATTTAATCTACACATTTTAGAGGGAGGAAGTGGGGAGGTGATGGCCCAGCGGTATTATCACTAGACTTTTAGGGCGGCACGGTAGCACAGTGGTTAGCACTGTTGCTTCACAGCTCCAGGGACCTGGGTTCGATTCCCGGCTTGGGTCACTGTCTGTGTGGAGTCTGCACATTCTCCTCGTGTCTGCATGGGTTTCCTTCGGGTGCTCCGGTTTCCTCCCACAGTCCAAAGATGTGCGGGTTAGGTTGATTGGCCATGTTAAAATTGCCCCTTAGTGTTCTGAGATGCGTAGGTTAGAGGGATTAGTGGGTAGAATATGTGGGGATATGGGGGTGGGGCCTGGGTGGGATTGTGGTCGGTGCAGACTCGATGGGCCGAATGGCCTCTTTCTGTACTGTAGGGATTCTATGATTTAGGATACCAAAAGAGAAAATGCTAGAAAATCTCAGCAGGTCTGGCATCATCTGTAAGGAGAGAAAAAAGCTGATGTTTCGAGTCCAGTGCGGGATTTAGGCATAAGCTAAACAAGCTACAGCTTAGGGCCTCACAATCCGCAGGGGCCCCACAAAATTTCAGAAGGTTTACAATGAAGAGAACATTTGAGAGCGGATACCAGAAAAGAAAAAGAAAGCACCAACTTGAAGAGCAACTCAAAAAATTACCAAAATTACCAAAATCTATGAGAGAGATCAAGCCAGCCAAATGATAAATATGTAATCAGTAAATGCATTCATTTGAAAATAATTTGTATTTTCCACTTAAAATACCTTGCTATTAAATAATTAAAAGGCATAATTATGTTTTCAATTTTTTTGTGGCGACCCAAGGTCCTGTTTTGTACGCACCTTTGTGAGACCTTTTGGTGTAACTTTTTAACAAGGGGCCTCCAAGCTTTATATAGCTTAGGGCCTGACCAAGTCTAAATCGAGGACTGTGAGTCCTTAATGAATTTTAGCTTTCTGTCCTTAATGAACATAGCTTTGACAAAGGGTCATCTGGACTCAAAATGTCAGCTCTTTTCATTGAATCATAGAATCCCTACAGTGCAGGAGGAGGCCATTTGGCCCATGAAGTCTACACCGACCACAATCCCACCCAGGCCCTATCCCCATAACCGCATTCATTTACCCTAACTGGTCCCCCTGACACTAGGGGGCAATTTAGCGTGGCCAATCCACCTAACCCGCACATCTTTGGACTGTGGGAGGAAACCGGAGCACCCAGAGGAAACCAGCACAGACACGGGGAGAATGTGCAAACTCCGCACAGCGAATGACCCAAGGCTGGAATCGAACCCGGGTCCCTGGTGTTGTTAGGTAGCAGTGCTAACCACTGTGCCATCGTGCTGCCTGGATTGTGCGAGGTGAAGGTGAGGTAAGGAACATGGGGTTCAGGAGCAGGAGCATTCAGCCTTTCAAATCTGATGTCGAGCTGGGCGTCTTCAGTGTACACATAGAACCTACCGTTGTGTTTTGAGATGATGTTCCCCAGGGGAATCATATAGGGGAGAAATAGAAGGGAACAGAGGATACATTGGAGGGATTCGAAAATAGGAACAAAGGGGCAATGAGACATAAACAGACAAATCTATGCTGAGGCTCCAGTTCAGTACTGAGCAGATGCTGTATTGTCAGAGGCACTGTCAACTAGATAGAATCATAGAATCTCTACAGTGCAGAAGAAGGCCATTCGACCCATCGAGTCTGCACCGATCACGATCCCACTCAGGCCCTATTCCCATAACCCCACGTATTTACCCTACCTAGTCCCCTAGCTAGACACTAAGTGGCAATTTAGCATGGCCAATAAACTAAACCCACACATCACTGGGGCGGCACAGTGGCACAGTGGTTAGCACTGCTTCCTCACAGCGCCAGGGACCCCGGTTCAATTCCAGCCTCAGGACACTATCTGTGTGGAGTTTGCGCAATCTCGCCGTGTTTGTGTGGGTTTCCTCCGGGTGCTCCGGTTTCCTCCCACAGTCCAAAGGTGTGCAAGGTTAGGTTAGGTGGATTGACCAGGCTAAATTGCCCCTCAGTGTCAGGGGAACTAGCAGGGTAAATATGGGAAGGGGGGTTATAGGGATAGGGGATGGGTGGGATGGTTGTTGCTGCAGACTCGATGGGCCAAATAGCCTTCTTCTGCGCTTTAGGGATTCTATGATTCTTCTGTTGAGATAAAACCTGAAAACCAAAGCCCCTTTTCTCCTGATAGAAAAAGATTGGCATGACACCATTTTGAAATTGAGGCGGGGAGGTTCCCCCGGCACCCTGGCCAGTGCCTGTCCCTGAACCACGGAAACAATTTATCTACCAGCATGTGGTTTCTGGGAGCTTGCTGTGTGAAAATTGCCCACTGTGTTTCTTATTTTACAGCAGGGACCCACACTTCAGAAGTATTTTATTGGTTTGAAAAGCACTTTGGGATGTCCTGAGGTTATGAGAAGCAACAGCCGGAACTTTCCGACTGTTAATTCCTGCGGGATTTTCTGGTCAGCTGATGGCTCACCCTCGCTGCGGATTTCCCAGTGGCATGGGATGGAATCAATGAGGAGTCCCATTGACAGCGGTGGGAGCTGACGATCCAACTGCTGGCAACAGGCGTGCCACCTCCCACCACGAGAAACACACCACGGAGAGAGAGGGCAGAGAATCCCACCCGGCATATCAATCTGAGCCTTGTCTTCTTTTGATATTTCCTGGGAGCATGTCAGTACTGGCAAGTAGTGCCCACAAGTGCATCAATAATTCCAATGCACAGAAAGGTTGGAAAATCAGAGGTTTGGATCAATGCCACAGAGCGTTGGAGTTGATTTAGATTCACTTTCCCTGAATCATTGCTGCACTATACCTGAGTGCTCGCTGCTGACATTGGGTGCCAAATATTAACAAGTGCTTGATTGGGAGTAATTACTGCTGGAAAGTTTATAATCCAATCCGTCCCTACTGCCCCTTCCTGTTCTTCAGGATCGCTGAACCCTAACGCAAGCGAAGACACTGCTCCCAGCTGATGATAATCAGTCTCTCGGCGGTCACTGTTCAAATAGGATGTCAATGAGCTGTACAATGCTAATGCAACTGAATGATCATAAATACATAACTAATTTACCAGGAAATTTTACGCATGGATCAGGATTTCTATAAACTGCAGATTAAAAATAACAAATTGACAAATCTTTGTTTCACGGCCCATTTAATCATTTAGTCATTCGATGTTTAAAAAAAAAATTGAACGCACAAAACGTTCTGTCCTCAAGTGGAATCAGCAGTTACTCCTTTAGGTGTGAAATAACACTTTATCGATTGTAATTGAATAAGGGGCGCTCTGCAATGAGTGAACAGGAGTGGTGACTGTAGTTACCTCTAGTGGGAAAGGGATTCTAGCTTGGGTTTCATTGAACAGAACTGTTTGGGAAAGGGTTTGGCTGGCAAATTTTGCAATGCTGGGGGGAGTCGGTTAGCTCAGTTAGCTGGACGGCTGGTTTGTGATGCAAGAGTGGTGCCAATAGCACAGGTTCAATTCTCGTATCGGCTGAGGGTATTCATGAAGGCCCCCGCCTTCTCAATCTCGCCTGAGGTGTGGTGATCTTCAGGTTAAATTACCACCAGTCAGCTCTCTCACGGGTGGCACGGTGACACAGTGGTTAGCATTGCTGCCCCACAGCGCCAGGGATCCGGGTTCAATTCCAGCCTCGGGTCACTGTCTGTGTGGAGTTTGCACATTCTCTCCGTGTTTGTATAGGTTTCCTCCGGGTGCTCTGGTTTCCTCCCACAGTCCAAAGATGTGCAAGTTAGATGGATTGGCCATGCTAAATTGTCTCTTAGTGTTAGGGGGATTAGTGGGATAAATGTGTGCGGTTACGGGGATAGGTCCTGGGTGTGATTGTTGTTGGTGCAGGTTCAATGGGCTGAATGGCCTCCTTCTGCACTGTGGGCGTTCTATGATTCAGTGAATGGAAAGGTTCACTTGATTGTGTATTTTGGAAGACTGATTAGTCCATTTGGCCATTAATGAAAATGCTATTCATCAGGCTGTAAGAATTAGGGGCAATCATGGTCTATCTGAGCCTGCTCTGCCATTTAATTATACCATGGCTTATCTTCCAAATCAATTCCACCTTCCAGCTTTATCCCCATGTCCCTTTGTCCCCAGAAATCTCTCCATCTCAATCAGTCTCTGGGTTAGAGAATTCCAATTGGATTTAATCAATAGGTGTATCTCGCATCAGATTCATATATGTGGGAATAAATGAAAAGATATTTGGTCAATTGGGAAATTAATACTGAATGAGAAAACATTGGCTAATTGGAAGTCAACAAGTTGAGTAATTTGATCCTTGAAAAAATGAGAAGTAAATGGCTTGGTTTGTTGGAGCGGAAATTGTCTATATAAATTCTATTGTACAGCAGTGGTTAGCACTGCTGCCTCACAGTGCCAAGTACCTGGGTTCGATTCTAGCCATGGGTGACTGTGTGGCATTTGCACATTCTCCCTGTGACTGCATGGGTTTCTTCCGGATGCTCCTGTTCCCTCCCACCGTCCAAAGCTCTGTGGGTTAGGGTGATTGGCCATGTTAAATTGCCCCTTAGTGTCCCAAGATCGGTGGGTTAGGGGGATTAGCGGGTTAAATACGTAGGGTTACGGGAATAGGATGGGTGTGGGTAAGGCATGCTTTTGGAGAGTCAGTGGGCCAAATGGCTTTGTTCTGTACTGTAGGGATTCTGTGATCGTTGAGCGGATGACCAGTACAGTAATTTTTCTCGATTTCGTTTGGACATATGTCAGTATTTGGTTCAGGACTTTACCGCTGGTATGTCTCTAATGAATTGCTGGAAGATGTGCAACAGAACCCCTGGATCTCTCCATTTTCATCCTCTCCCACTTTGTTACCCAATGGTAACATTACAGCTGCACTCAGAATTACCCCTCATAACCATGATTGGAAATTTCAGGTGAGGTTGCCTGACTAAAAGAAAAAAAAACTATTGATTTGATTCCAGCTTCTGGGAGGAAGCTTCACTCCACCAATTGGCTGCAGGAATCTGTTATGCAAGAAGCCTGGGATGATATCAACTGATTTCTCAGCGGGCACCATGCAAAAATCCTGCCAACTCGCACAAATTAAACAATCTAACTCTGAGGCCACAACAGCGACAGTTTAAGGGAAGTGTAAGTGCAAATCTATGGAGTTTGAGGCATTCCTCTGCATTTCTGCATTGCTCTACTGCAACTGTAGAGAAAAGGAAATTACACTGCACTTCTGTCCCATGTAATAGCTAACTCAACATTTTATAATGCTGTCAATTGATGGAGATATATCCCATTGCCTGCACTGACAGACCTCACTTTGAACATAACATGTATGACATCATAGGTTGCCCATTCCAATCTGGCTTCCTAAAGGTATTGGTACAATATAAACCCAAAGAGTTTAAACCCTGTCCACTTCTGTATCTTGTGCGGAGATTGTGATGAGGTGGCACAGTGGTTAGCGCTGCTGCTTCACAACGCCAGGGACCCAGTTTCGATTCTAATCTTGGGTGACTGTCTGTGTAGGTTTCTCCTTGTGTCTCACTGGGTTTCCTCCGGGTGCTCCGGTTTCCTCCGACAGTCCAAAGATATGCAGGTTGGGTGGATTGGCCATGCTAAATTGACCCTTAGTGTCCAAAGATGTGCAGGTTAGGTGGATTGACCATGCTAAATTGACCCTGAGTGTCCAACGATGTGTAGGTTCGGGGGATTAGCAGGGTGAAGGCGTGGGGTTTTGAGGATAGGACAGGGGGGTGGTGGGCTGGGGTATGATGCTCTGTCAGAGAGTCGGTGTAGATTCAATGGGCCGAATGGCCTCCTTCTGCACTGTAGGGATTCTGTGATCCTATGATAAGAAAACTCGAAGGTCATGACCACATGTCATTTTTCACCAGAATCTGCCATCAGCAATGCCATTCAGAAGTCACACTGAACTGTTCATAAATATTTGTTAGTCATGGCTTGTAACTGTGTCTAACATAAGTGCAGGATGAATTGCGGAAACCTCCGGAGAACCCAATAGTTTGACAGGAATGAAGAGAAAGTATTGACTGTAAATATAACTGTGTCTTTGAGATTTGCTTCATGAGCAATGGAGAATGGGGTCCACTGTTACGTACCGTTTAAAATGCTGCTTATATTGATTTCTTTCTCCCCGTATGAAAAGCCATTGGAGATTGCCAAGGCATTAGTTTAGCTTTGCAGGGCGATACTTTTCAGCTTTTAAGTTCGCTCTACACACAGTGATGTTACTGCGAGTATTTGGTCGCTTGTGTGTGATAGATGCAAAAGTATGTACGGTTTTTGCAGATGTGTTTTTCTATCACATATCAGACCACAGCTATAGATAAACGCAAAATACTGTGGATGCCGGAATCTGAAACAAAAACAGAAAAATGCTGGAAAATCTCAGCAGGTCTGGCAGCATCTGTGGACAGCCATGAAGTGGAGGTGCCGGCGTTGGACTGGGGTGAGCACAGTAAGAAGTCGCACAACACAAGGTTACTCCACTCACCTGATGAAGGAACAGTGCTCCGAAAGCTCGTGATTCCAAATACATCTGTGGAGAGAGAATAGAGTCAACGTTTCGAGTCTAGATGACCCTTCGTCAGACCACAGCTAGTTTGCAGCTGTTGTGTATTTATTCAATGTGAAAGACTGAATACAATGACATTTATAATGCGAAGGTCCTGATCAAGTATTTTAACAAAGGGGCTTTCTTAGGAAATTACATTGTGGTAATGTGGCCCCTTTATGTGACAATCTTTCATGGGCCACATGACCAAGCCAGAGCCAATGGTGTGCGAGCACGCGAACTTGGACCAATCAGGAGGGGTGAGCATTCCCAGCACCGGAAGGCTTCAGTTGGAATCGAGCATTGTTCGGAGTAAACCTGTGCTGTCAAGCCCTTCATTGTATCCCGTTCTCCTCAACCAATAAATCCTTCAATTAGTTATTTGTCACATTGAGTCACTTTGAGTTATTACAGAAGCCAATTAATTTTTGTTTCATCTCCTCCTTGTCCCTCTTGAGTGTCTGTTACCATCCTTTCTCCACTCTCTCCTCTCTTTGCTTCCACCATCTACCCCGATCACCTCTTCAATCCCTCCTGCACTTGCCCACTCCAGTGTTGGAAGGTTATGAGTTCACTCCAGAGACAAGAGCAAGAAAATCTAGGTTGACACTCCAATGCAGTACTAAGGGAGGCCATCGCTGTTGGAGGTACTGTCTTTTCAGACGTTCGGGTCCCATGGTACTTTTCAAGAAGAGCCTGGCAAGTTCTCTCTGCAGTCCTGGGCACTCGACCTCAACCTACTTTTATTTATGATGTTGATTATCTGGTTATTTATTTTATTGTTGTTTGTGCGAGCTTGATGTGTGCAAGATAAATGTAGTGACCTTGAAAACAAGTATTTCATTATCAGTAAATAGCTTTGGGTCATCCCGAAGTCAAAGAAGGTGTTATTGCTGCGATGTTGGGGAGAATAGTTGTAGATTGGGAGGTAGGAGGTTAGAATTTGGTGTTTGTAAAAATTGTAAAATGTTAAGGGGGAAGCATTGCATGGTCCTGTTATAAGGTGGCGTTTTTTTCTGTGATGTGGAATTGCTGGCATTGGACTGGGGTGAGCACAGTAAGTAGTCTCACACCACCAGGTTAAAATCCAGCAGGTTTATTTGGTAGCACGAGCTTTCGGAGCGCTGCTCCTTCATCAGGTAAGTACCTGTTTTTTTCTGTGCTTAGAGATTTAAAATTCAAGGACACATCGAAAGGCCAAGTAGCAGTTTTTGCCAAGATAACAGGCTTTTGAATTTAGCCAATCAATTTGAATACCAAGATACCAAGAACCTATTAAATTTAAATCTGATGGTTTTGATAACCTAGAACCAATCCTATTGGGGGCAATGTTGATATGTCATCATGGGCATAAAAGAAGGGGCAGAGGGACAAAGAGGAGACAGCAACTGGCACCTGCCAGAGCTAACAGCTCTCAGCTCTCAGCTTTCAGCTCTCTCTCCTTCTGAGAGGGAGAGAGAGAATTGCTGGCTCTCATAGCTTCATCTATGTCTTAGAGAAAGCACCATCTAGATAGCAAAGGTACCAAAGAAGAAAGAAGTTCCAGACAGAAGAATCAACAGAGAAAGCCCAGAAGACACAAAACCTGGTTGTAATTTAGAAAGTGACTAAATTCTATTTTTGTTGATGAGTGGGAATTGTATTTATTTGAAAATCATTCCTTTAGAATTGGAATAATATTTGGGAATAGTTCATAGAAGGGATTTATTCAGTTTGTTTAATATGTTTAGTTAATATGTTCACTGTTGGTTACATAAGTAAATTGTTATGTGTTGATTTTTGAGTGAGTGTCAGGAATTTGTTTTGTATTTAACCATGAGGAGTTGCTTAAGAGCAGGTCACACCACTTCACACACACCTTTTACAGATTATAGGACAAGGTACTCCTCTCTGGGCGTTTTGATGTTAGTTCTCAGAGGGGAAATCAGCCTCAGCTTTATAACACTATATAAATACAAGTCTTATTGTTTCCTGCCATTGGCATGCATCCTCCACTGCCCCCCCTCCCCCCGCCCACCGAACCCCTCTTCCCCATGCTGAGATGCTATTGCTCATCCCCTCCTCAATTTCTAACCCATCATCAAGAAACCTCCTTTTCCTCTATTCCCACTTTAAACACCCAGGACCCATTCCCCCTTCCCAAAACATTCCCCTCTTTCATCCACTTTCCAAAATCACCACTTCTACACTCTTAGTGCTTCCTGTTACAACATTCTCTCCCATTCATCTGGTATTCCAGTACTCCCATAACGTTTCCAACTGGAGGTCTGTGACAAGTGGTGTTCCACAAGGATCAGTGCTGGGGCCTCTGTTGTTTATAATAGATATATAAATGATTTGGAGGAAATGTAGGTGGTCTGATTAGTACATTTGCAGATGATACAAAAATTGGGGGAGAAGCGGATAGTGAGGAGGATTGACAGAGGATGCAGCAGGATATAAATCGGCTGGAGACCTGGGCTGAAACATGGCAGATGGAAGTTAACCCAGACAATGTGAGGTGATGCGATTTGGAAGGTCTACTGCAGAAGGAAAGTATACAGTAAATGGTAGAGCTCTTAGAAATATTAACATACTGATGCGCGTTATCACACACGAGGCTTGAGAAGCTCAGGAAATAAAGGCTTTTATTTGCTGTAACGATGCAGCTACTAATTATATACACGATCCCAGACTGAGGGGTCCCAGACAGAGCAGAGACCTTTATACCTCTCCCAGGAGGCGGAGCCCGACTGGGATGTGCCACAATAACTATAATACAAGGTGTAACAGCCCAACCCTAACCCCAACAGCAACATATATACATACTTGTAGTACTGGCCAGACCCTGGCTCAGTACTATCTAGTGGGAACCAACGATGGTTCACCACACATACAAAGGGATCAAGGTGTGCAGATCCACAGTTCCCTGAAGTGGCAACTCAGGTGGACAAGGTGGTCAAGAAGGCATACGGCATACTGGCCTTCATTGGTCGGGGTGTTGAGTACAGGAATTGGAAAATCATGTTGCAGCTGTATAAGACTTTGGTTAGGCTGCATTAGAGTATTGTGTATAATTCTGGTCGCCACACTACCAGAAGAATGTTGATGCATTGGAAAGGGTGCAGAAGAGATTTACCAGGATGTTGCCTGGTTTGGAGGATATGGACTATGAAGAAATGTTGAACAAACTTGGATTGTTTTCATTGGAGCATCTGAGGATGAGGGGGAACCTGATAGAGGTTTACAAGATTATGACAGGCTTGGATAGAGTGGACAGTCAGAGTCTTTTTCCCAGGGTCGAAGGGTCAATTACTCGGGGGTATAGGTTGAGAGTGGGAGGGAGAAAGTTTAAAAGAGATGTAAGGGGCAAGGTTTTCACACAGAGGGTGGTGAATGCCTGGAACGTGCTGCTGGAGGAGGTGGTGGAAGCAGATTCTATAACAATGTTCAAGAGGCATCTGGATAGATACATGAATAGGCAGCAAATAGAGGGATATGGAGCATGTAGAGGCAAGAAAATATTAGATTTAGATTTGATTTGATTTATTATTGTCACATGTATGAACGTACAGTGAAAAGTATTGTTTCTTGGCACGGTCTATAGACAGAGCATACCATTCATAGAGAAGGAAAGGAGAGAGTGCAGAATATAGTTTTACATTCATAGCTAGGGTGTAGAGAAAGATCAACTTAATGCGAGGTAAGTCCATTCAAAAGTCTGACAGCAGCAGAGAAGAAGCTGTTCTTGAGTCGGTTGGTATGTGACCTCAGACCTTTGTATCTTTTTCCCGAAGGAAGAAGGTGGAAGAGAGAATGTCCGGGGTGCGTGGGGTCCTTAATTATGCTGGCAGCTTTGCCAAAGCAGCGGGAAGTGTAGACAGAATCAATGGATGGGAGGCTGGTTTGCGGCATCTGTGTCGGCACAGACTTGGTGGGCCAAAGGGTCTGTTCCTGTGCTGTACTGTTCTTTGTTCTTTGTTCATATCCCAGCAACATTGTCCCATTCCTAGCAGATCCTGATTATCCCGTCACATCCTATTGCTATCAGCCACTATGCCGAACTCTCATAGGCCTCCCAAATTCAACAATTTCTCTCCTGGTTATCACAGAGGGGTTCACATCTCAGCCCCGGAGACTCACTTCAAAGGGTTGCTACACACAATTCCCGCTAAAAATTATCTCTTGTTTCCACATTGGGAGATCAGGGATGCACTAATTCTCAACCAAGAAACTAGGAGCTGAGGGGAAGGGCTTTGTTTGAGACATTTCATATTAGCGGCAAGTAATGTTCAGAAGTCTTACCTTGAACATTAATTTCAAGTTAAGTAAGGAGTCAGGAATGAATGCCATTGAAACAGATTTATGTTAATTGGCTAGACTGATGGTGTGGGTTGTCGACATGTTGACTATTTTATGTAGCAGTGGGAGGTGAAAAGTAAAATCTATCTGTTCATAGATACTGCCAAAAATAAATCCTGGCAGCTCTGTCCAATAACATTAGCAGTTTGAATAATCAGCCCGTAACAAAATTAATTTCTCCATGTCTTTCTCTGTCTCTCTTTCCCCCTCCTCAACTATCTATTATCATGAGGAGAAATAAGAATCTGCTAATGTTCGGTGCTGAATAAAGGCAATTAAAGTGTATGAACAAGCTGCAATTTTACAACATCTTTTCGAAACATGTCAATTGGACTTTGTTCGTGGCGCTGTGACTCAGAAGGTCAGATGTCCATGTTTGACTCTGCTGAACCCATTATTTCGAACAAAGGTTTTCAAAAAAATAAAGTTTATTTATTAGTCACAAGTAGGCTTACATTAACACTGCAATGAAATTACAGTGAAAATCCCCTAGTCGCCACACTCCGGCACCAGTCCGGGTACACTGAGGGAGAACTTAGCATGGCCAATGCACACCTAACCAACACATCATTGTGCACATCAACATTGCATTTGTTAGATTTAAGAGGTCCACCAGACCAAAGGCAAAAAAACTCTATTTTTTGATGCAATATAGATGTCCTATGGATGTGACACAGTGAGGTCACTGGAGAGTGACCAGTGGTCGGTGGCGCAGTGGTTAGCACTGCTGCCTCACTTCATTCGATTCACGATGTGAGGCAGTAGGCCGGGCTTGTCAACCCACTGTGACTCCTTTGAATTGACAATTGATGTGGTTGAGGCTCACAGCATGACTTATCCAAGTATCCCCTTTGTAACGAGTTAAAAAGCAAGTTACTGCAACAGTACACATTCTTGCAAAAGCTTTTTCACACAGTGAGTGGTTCAGATCGGGAATGCACTGTCTGTAAGAGTGGAGGAGGCAAATTCAATCAAGACATTAGATAATTACTTGAATAGAATGTGGTGAACCATCGTTGGTTCACCACTGGGGTTTGTTACTATGTTACTGTTGGGCTAGGGTGTTGTTACTGTGGGGGTTGTACTATGTTGTTGGGTTAGGGTGTTTACCTGTTATAAGAGTTATCATGGCACATTCCAGTGGGGTCCCGCCTCCGGTGGCGAGGTATAAGACCCCCTGCTCCGGCAGGACCCCTTCAGTCTGAACTGGTGTATTCGTGTTAGTAGTTCCGTTGTTACTCTATTAAAGCCTTCAATACCGAAGCCTTGGTTCCATGTGCTTATTGACGCGCATCATAGAAACAATGCGGGGTATGGGGAAAGGCAGAAGAATGGCACTGAACATAATGCTCACTTGGAGAGCTGGTGAAGACAAGACGGGCCAAATGGTCTCTTTCTGCACTGTAACAATTCTGTGGTTTGTAAATACCATCAGGCAAATGTCACAGGAAGGGCAGATAAGATTTCTTCAGGAAGGATTGGGGTATCTAAAGTAAAGTAAAGTTTATTTATTAGTCACAAGTCGGCTTACATTAACACTGCAATGAAGTTACTGTAAAATTCCCCTAATCGCCACACTCCGGTGCCTGCTCGGGTACACTGAGGGAGAATTTAGCATGGCCATTGCACCTATCCAACACATCTTTTGGGATGTGGAAGGAAACCGGAGCACCCGGAGGAAACCCACGCAGACACAGGGAGAACGTGCAGACTCCGCATAGACAGTGACCCAAGCCGGGAATCGAACCTGGGTCTCTGGCGCTGTGAGGCAGCAGTGTGAACTACTGTGCCACCCCCGATCCTTTGTTCACCCGCCCTCATTGCTCACCATTCAGGTGAGCGCTGAGATATTGATAATATAACATTTGGATTCCTGGGATCCTGCCAAGATTGCATTTCTGTCCATCCCCAGCTGCTGTGTGTTTCTAACATGCTGCAAACACTGAAGTTAACACCGTCTCAGGCTGTGGAATACATTTTTTTTGTGTCAGACGTAAACAAAAGGTAAAGTCGTCATAGTCCCAGATGACCATAGGCTGCTCTCCCCTCTGAGGGGGAGAGCTGACTGGTGGTGATTTAACCTGAGGATCACCGCACCTCAAGCGAGGGGCAAGGTTGGGAAAGCGGGGCCTTCATGAATAACCTCAGCCAGGACGGGAATTGAACCCACGCTGTTGGCCTGGCCCGGCATCACAAACCAGCCATCCAGCCAACTAAGCTCGGAAAGGTGTAACTGAGTTATCGCACCAGGGAAAGTAACAGGGAGAAATTGTTTAAGAACAAATACAAAATAGGGATTTTTAAACAAAATTGTCCATCATGTTCAAAATAACAAACCTCACAGAGCGATTATTCCTTCAAATTATGATAGCCAAGTTCCACATGCATGAGAACAGCCTCAACCGGGATCTTGGGTTTCATGTCACACTACATGTAACCCCCCACCATTCGGCCTGGGCTTGCAAAATCCTACTGATTGTCCTGGTTTGAGACAATTCACACTCTTTAACCTGTGATCATCCCTCTCTGCACTCGCACTGTCTGTACCTGTGAAGACTTGATTACCTGGAAAGACTCGCATTCCAACCATTCTTCACATTCCAATCTGTAGTTATCTTGCAATTGTGTCTTTGCCTATATATGCCGTGTTTGTGAACTAACCTCCACTCACCTGATGAAGGGGCAGCGCTCCAAAAGCTCGTGATTCCAAATAAACCTGTTGGACTTTAACCTGGTGTTGTGAGACTTCTTACTGTGCCCACCCCAGTCCAACACCAACATCTCCACATCCTGCAAACTCAACCATACGGCTTGAAGAGCACTGAAAAGCTGGAAATGTGGGTAAAATATACAAAACTGCCATCAACCCCAGGAAATTAAGCAAACCTAAAGATATCTATTGGAATTTCTGTTTCTTTTATCCTGGAAGTGGAGCTACTGGAAGCGGCTTGGTGGCACGGTGGTCAGCACTGCCACCTCACAGCGCCAGGGACCCGGGTTCAATTCCAACCTTGGGTCACTGTGCAGAGTCTGCACGTTCTCCCTGTGTTCTGCGTGGGTTTCCTCCGGGTGCTCCAATTTCCTCCCAGAATCCAAAGAAGTGCAGGTCAGGTGGATTGGCCATAATAAATTTCCCAAAATGTGTAAGTTGGTTTGATTAGCCGTGGTAAATGTGTGGGGTTACAGGAATTGGGCAGGATCGTGGGCCTGGAGAAGATACTCTGTCAGATAGTCTGTGCAGACCCGATGGGCCAAATGGCCTTATATTGCACTGTAGGGATTCTATAATTCTATCTCAGTGCAATGTGTAATAGGGGAACATGTACTGTACCCCAACTGAATCCAAACCCTCCAGTTATGGTCCTATATACATATGGACATGCAATGCTAGAGGGCTTTTTTGTAATTATATAGGTAATTTTTATACAGCAAATATTCTTGTGTTAAATTTTTGCAACTTGGAAGGAAGATCTCAGAAGCAAAATTATTGAGCAGATTTCGCTAGAATGATACTCCAATGCAAGAACAGATGCTGCATTGCTGAAGTTGCCGCCTTTGTCAATTCGAGATGCAATCCATTCCCCTTCTTCTCATTCAGGTAAATGTTTTTGTTTAATTCTGGGCCACTTTTTCAGAGTCCTTTCTTTGTCCAAGCCAACATTCTTCCCCTAACTGACACCAGCAAAAAGCAGGTGAGCTGGTCATATTTTTAAGGATTAGTTGTGTCTCAGTGGGTGCCACTCTGGCCTCTGAGTCAGTCTGAGTTCAGGGTCCTGAACTTGTATTCTAATTTGACATTTTTCCTGCAGCCCTGAGAAAGTGCTGCACTGTTGCAGGTGCCGTTCTCCAGAAGAAGTGCTAAATCAAAAGCCCCTTTCTTTATTTTTGTTGGCGTAAAAGATCCCACGGTGCTATTTACGAGGAAGGTGTGGGCACATCCTTCTTGGTATGACTGCTCACATTTCCCTGTGTTCTTAAAGCATTGTGGAACAAATAAAGAACAAAGAACAAAGAAAATTACAGCACAGGAACAGGCCCTTTGGCCCTCCAAGCCTGCTCTGACCATGCTGCCCGACTGAACTAAAACCCCCTCCCCTTCCGGGCACCATATCCCTCCATTCCCATCCTATTCATGTATTTGTCAAGACGCCCCTTAAAAGTCACTGCCGTATCTGCTTCCACTACTTCCCCTGGCAACGAGTTCCAGGCACCCACCACCCTCTGTGTAAAATATCTGCCTCATACATCTCTTTTAAACCTTGCCCCTCGCACCTTAAACCTGTGCCCTCTAGTAATTGACTCTTCCACCCTGGGAAAAAGCTTCTGACTATCCACTCTGTTCATGCCTCTCATAATCTTGTAGACTTCGATCAGGTCGCCTCTCAACCTCCGTCGTTCCAGTGAGAACAAACCAAATTTCTCCAAACTCTCCTCATAGCTAATGCCCTCCATACCAGGCAACATCCTGGTAAATCTTTTCTGTACCCTCTCCAAAGCCTCCAAGTCCTTCTGGTAGTGTGGCGACCAGAATTGAACACTATATTCCAAGCGCGGCCTAACTAAGGTTCTATAAAGCTGCAAAATGACTTGCCAATTTTTAAACTCAATGCCCCAGCCGATGAAGGCAAGCATGCCGTATGCCTTCTTGACTACCTTCTCCACCTGCATTGCCACTTTCAGTGAACTGTGTACCTGTACACCCAGATCCCTTTGCCCATCAATACTCTTAATGGTTCTGCCATTTACTGTATATTTCCTATCTGCATTAGACCTTCCAAAATGCATTTGTCAGTTGTGCAGCTTGACTATGAGAGAGTAGGAAACTAATTACCACAAGGCACTGAGTCAAGAAATGTCAAGGAAGAATTGTACGCATAGACACAGAGCAGAGTGAACCCAGAAGGAAGTTCCAGTAAGCACCAACTAGATCCTGTTCTGATGGGAAAAATAAAATCAATTAAGAACTGGTGTCTCAGCGGAAAGTGTCAGTAATACTGGAGTTACCCGCCTGTAATACTTGTCATAAGGCCAGGGGAGGTGAACGCCTTGTGGTATTATCACTGGAATATTAATCCAGAAACTCAGCTAACGTTCTGAGGACCCAGATTCGAATCCCACCACTGCAGATGGAATTTGAATTCAATAAAAAATATATGGAATTAAGAAACTACTGATGATCTTGAAACCATTATCAATTGTCGGGAAAATCCATCTGGTTCATTAATGGCGGCACGGTGGCACAGTGGCTAGCACTACTGCTTCAAAGCGCCAGGGACCCGGGTTCGATTCCCGGCTTGAGTCACTGTCTGTGCAGAGTCTGAACGTTCTCCCCTTGTCTGCGTGGGTTTCCTCTGGGTGCTCCGGTTTCCTCCCACAGTCCGAAAGACGTGCTGGTTAGGTGCATTGGCCACACTAAATTCCCCCTCAGTGTAGGCGCCAGAGTGTGGCAAGTAGGGCACTTTCACTGCAGTGTTAATGTAAGACTACTTGTGACACTAATAAATAAAATTTAAACTTTAAAAACTTTAATGTCCTTGAGGGAAGGAAATGTGCCATCCTTACCGGGTCTGGCCTGCATGTGACTCCAGAGCCACAGCAATGTGGTTGACTCTCAACTGTCCTTGGGCAACTCGGGATGGCAATAAATGCTGGCCCAGCCAGCGATGTCCAAGTCCCACAAATGAATAATAAAAAACTTGTACCCAATTCTAATACTGGTAATGGAGCCAATAGTACTCACCTGTAATACTGGTGACAGTACGAGTCCTGGTCCATACTGGTTATTTTTCCAGTTTATCCAATGCCCTTTATTGCTGGTGCAGTGAATGAGAATCAACAGATGCAATAAAAACCGGCAGCACGCAGTCCCCTTCCAAAGTGCATTGACGTGGCTGAGATGTTCAATATAACTAAGTCTGATTCTGCAAATTTTGAGGTCATGGCCCAACAGACACTCAGAATAATAGCTTGCAGAATAGCTGGGCAAATTTTATCGTGAACAAATGGCAACTATAGATAATTAAAATCCAGAATTGATCCCAGGGGAACAAAATTCAGAATAAGGGTTTCAATAAAACTGTACCAATTTTCTTTTACTGGAAAAGTTACAAAGACTTTGGTGGGGTGAATCCCTAATGAGAGGAACAATTTAGTATATTGTTTCTAAGTCAGGAAAAAAGATACAAAAGTCTGAGGACTCGTGCCAACCGACTCAAGAGCAGCTTCTTCCCTGCTGCCATCAGACTTTTGAATGGACTTACCTTGCATTAAGTTGATCTTTCTCTACACACCAGCTATGACTGTAACACTGCATTTTGCACCCTCTCCTTTCCTTCAACCCTCTGTACTCTATGAATGGTATGCTTTGTCTGTATAGCACGCAAGAAACAATACTTTTCACTGTATACCAATACACATGACAATAATAAACCAAATTAAATTGGAGCGGCAGGGTGGCACAGTGGTTAGCACTGCTGCCTCACAGCGCCAGGGACCCGAGTTCAATTCTGGCCTCGGGTCACCGCCTGTGCGGAGTTTGCACATTCCCCCCGTGTCAGCGTGGGTTTCCTCCGGGTGCTCCGGTTTCCTCGCACAGTCCAAAGATGTGCGGGTTAGGTTGATTGGCCGTGCTAAATTGACCCTAGTGTCAGGAGATTAACAGGGTAAATATGTGGGGTTACAGGAATAGGGCCTGGGTGGGATTGTGGTTGGTGCAGACTTGATAGGCCGAATGACCTTCTTCCGCACTGTAGGGATTCAAATATCAAAATTTGTCAGATTTTCTATGGCTGCCCAGCACAAAACTTGGAACCGAATTTTTGATCTCCACCAGCGTTGGTGATTTGATAATAAGGAAATAGTTGCAGGATGACTACCTGTCTGAAGGACATGAGAAGACTTTTTTTTCTCCCACACTAATGGTTCCTGGAACACAGAAGGCTGGAACATAAGTGGCTACTGAGGCAGAATTTATTAGAAGATAAATTGGATCACTGTTTTCAAAAGGAAGACTGCACAAGGAGCAGTGAGATTGGTGTGGATGACCTCAGCATCAGCAGACGGGTGACTTGCCCAAATGGCCTCCTCCTGTGTTGTAAACTCCACGATTCTACCTGGGAATAATATCACAGACATTACACTGGTGCGCGTATTCAGCCACTTATACCCGAGCAGCTCAAGTCAGCTTAGTGCTTCAGTTCATGAGATCCTACCGTGCAGTTGTGGTATTAAACATTGGGCAAAAAAGGCTTGATAAGGCTTGTTAGATTCTTGCTGCAGGCATTGCATTCAGAAGCTGTGAGTGAGAGAGCGTGTATTGAACTAATATAAGTCAATGCTGAACTAAATATACAGTGACTTTATAAAATATATATGGGGATGATAACAAATTCTGTAATGGTGTGGTGAAACATACTGCTGAGTCTACCCCTATGCATGTACGAGCTTCACAGGCTGCTTTCTTGAGAACCACATTGAAAGCAAAATGAGCCTTTGGCCAGATTTAGTGTGTCCCACTTTACTTTAACCGGTGGCAAAAGGACACAATTGTTCAGGCACGTCTATTAATAGTCTAGATGTGCTGATCTTGCACAGCCAACTCACTGCATTGGAGGGTTGCATGGGTCACACATGCTGATTCGCACTCGCAATGCCTCAGCTTTGGAGATCATCTGCAATATTGGACATAATATTGCATTTTTGATTCGATTTGATTTATTATCGTCACATGTATTGGGATACAGTGAAAAATTGTTTCTTGAGCGCTATACAGACAAAACGTACCATTCATTAGAATACATGGGGAGAAGGAAAGGAGAGTGTGTAGAATGTAGTGTTACAGTCATAGCTAGGGTGGAGAGAAAGATCATCTTAATAATGGATACTCTTAGCACCTTCTCAGCCTTTTGTATGCTCATTTACATTCCCTTTGTCCTATTCCACACCCCCTCCCTCCCTCACCCCAATAGTATAAATCTCTGCTGATTCTCTTTGCTCTTAGCTTTGACAAAGGGTCATCTAGATTCAAAACATTGGCTCTATTCTCTCCCAGTAAGAAGTCTAACAACACCAGGTTAAAGTCCAACAGGTTTACGTTTGCTATCAAATAAACCTGTTGGACTTTAACCTGGTGTTGTTAGACTTCTTACTGTGTTTACCCCAGTCCAATGCCGGCATCTCCACATCTATTCTCTCCCCACAGCTGCTGTCAGACCTGCTGAGATTTTCCAGCATTTTCTGTTTCTGTGTCAAATTCCATCATCTGCTGTATTTTGCTTTTATCAACTTGACATAAGGTAGGTCCATTCAAAAGTGTGACAGCAGCAGGAAAGAAGCTGTTCTTGAGTCGGTTGGTACATGACCTCAGACTCTTGTATCCTTTTCCCAATGGAAGAAGGTGGAAGAGGATATGTCCGGGGTGCATGGGGTCTGCTGGCTGCTTTTCCGAGGCAGCAGTAAGTGTAGACAGAGTCAATGGATGAGAGGCTGGTGTGCGTGATGGACCGGGCTACGTTCATAACCCTTTATAGTTTCTTGTGGTCTTGGTCAGAGCAGGAGCCACACCAAGCTGTGATATATACGGATAGGGTGCATTTGAAGAAAGGCTAAGAGTGAGGGCAACATCCCTTCAGAATTAGGCTGGAAAACCAGTCAGATAATTTCATTGGTATAATTCCTTAGGACTCTGCAGCCAATGAAGTTTTTTTTGTCATGCAAAGTCCTGCCATGTCGGAAAGATGGAAGTTAATTTATGCACAGCAAACACCCACAGACAGAAATGTGATAATTATCAGATAATTATGTTTTTTAACAAATGCTGGTTGAGGGATAAATATTGGCCAGGGGAGAGTAAGAAGTCTCTCAACACCAGGTTAAAGTCCAACAGGTTTATTTGGAATCACGAGCTTTTGGAGCGCTGCTCCTTCATCAGGTGAGTGGAAAGTTGTGTTCACAAACACGGCATATATAGACAGAGACGCAATTGCAATATAATGGTTGGAATGCGAGTTTTTACAGGTAATCAAATCTTTACAGGTACAGACAATGTGAGTGGAGAGAGGGTTAAGCACAGGTTAAAGAGGTGTGAATTGTCTCAAGCCAGAATAGTTAGTCGGATTTTGGAAGCCCAGGCCAAATAGTGGGGGTTACATGTACTGTGACACGGTTGAGGCCGTCCTCCTGTGTGCAGAACTTGGCTATCAGTTTACGCTCGGCGATTCTGCGTTGTCTTCTGTCTTGAAGGCCACCTTGGAGACCGCTTACCCGAAGATCGGACGCTGAAAGCCCTTGATTGCTGAAGTGTTCCCCGACAGGAAGGGAACACTCCTGCCTGGTGATTGTCGCGTGGTGTCCGTTCTTCCGTTGTTGTAGCGTCTTGCCGCATATGAGGTAGACAACATTGGCTGAGTTGCCTGAGTATGTACTGTGTACCTGGTGGGTGGTGTTCTCACATGTGATGGTGGTATCCGTGTCGATGATCTGGCACGTCTTGTAGAGGTTGCCATGTGGTGTCTTCTAAAGAGTGCTGTGAGATCTTTCACATCAAGCTGAGAGGGCAGAATGATGCCAATTTAATTTCTCATTCAAAAGGCGGCATCTTTGGCAGAGTGGCATGCCTCATTACTGCACTGAATGTCTGGCATAGATTTTCTATTCAAGTCGCTGCAGTGGGGCTTGCACCCACGATTCTGATAACAGAGGCAGGAATGCCACTAACTGGCACCTCAAAACATGGCTTGAACTTAAAAGTACAAATGCTGCCAACTGAACCAGCCTGATACTTGTAGTTTCTCTGTGGTCTTAAAAATCAACAATTGGCTTCTTTATGAATAGTTCCCTATCATACAGCTTTTACAAGGTTTACAGTTGATCCTGTTCTGTGTTAAGTTGCTACAAATACCTCTTTGCCAATACCATAGAATCTTGGAAGAATCATCATTTTTTTACAACAGTGATGAAGCAGGCCATTTGGCCCATTGAGTCTGTACCAACTGTCTGACAGAGCATCTTACTCAGGCCCTTATCCCCGTAATCCCACATATTTACCGCGCTGATCCCACTAACCTGGATGCCCTGACACATCTTGGGACACTGAGGGGTAATCTAGCATGGCCAATCCACCTAAGCTGAACATCATTGGACTATGGGAGGGAACCGGAGCACCCGGAGGAAACCCACAGAGACACGGGGAGAACGTGCAAATTCCACACAGACAGTGACGTGAGGCCAGGATCAAACCTGGGTTCCTACACTGTGAGGCAGCAGTGCTAACCACTGTGTCATCGTGCCGCCCTATTATGTTGATGTAAGAACATAACATAAGAATATAAGAAACAGGAGCATGAGTAGGCCATCTGGCCCCTCGAGCCTGCTCCGCCATTCAACAAGATCATGGCTGATCTTTTTGTGGACTCAGCTCCACTTACCTGCCTGCTCACCATAAACCTTAATTCTTTCACTGTTCAAAAATCTATCTATCCTTGCCTTAAAATCATTCAACGATGTAGCCTCAACTGCTTCACCGGGCAGGGAATTCCACAGATTCACAACCCTTTGTGTGAAGAAGTTCCTCTTCAACTCAGTCCTAAATCTGCTTCCCCTTATTTTGAAGCTATGCCCCGTAGTTCTAGTTTTACCCGCCAGTGGAAACAACTTCCCTGCTTCTATCTTATCTATTCCCTTCATAATCTTATATGTTTCTGTAAGATCTCCCCTCATTCTTCTGAATTCCAATGAGTATAGCCCCAGTCTACTCATTCTCTCCTCATAATCTAACCCTCTCAACTCCGGAATCAACCTAGTGAATCTCCTCTGCACCCCCTCCAGTGCCAGTATATCCTTTCTCAAGTAAGGAGACCAAAACTGTGCACAGTATTCCAGGTGTGGCCTCACCAGCGCCTTATACAGCTGCAACATAACCTCCCTGTTTTTAAACTCCATGCCTCTGGCAATAAAGAACAAAATTCCATTTGCCTTCTTAATTATCTGCTGCACCTGCAAACCAACTCCTTGAGATTCCTGCACAAGGACAGCAATGTCCCTCTGCACAGCAGCATGCTGCAATTTTTTACCATTTAAATAATAGTCCATTTTGCTGTTATTCCTACAAAATGGATGACCTCACATTTACCAACATTGTACTCCATCTGCCAGACCCTCGCTATGTATGAGTGTGTAATCAATGAGGACAATGTAATTTCATTGAGGAGAATCAGATAGGAATGGGAATAGACTGTTTCACACCTTAAATCTGTTCCACTAGATCATTGCTGACCTGTAACTTAAATCCACTTACCCGCCTGTAACCCTGAATACTCCTGCCTAACAAAAACCTATCAATCACAACTGACCTCCAGCCTCAAAAACTTTTTGAGAGAGAGTTCCAGATTCCACTGGAAGTCTTTCAAAGAACAAAGAACAATACACCACAGGAACAGGCCCTTCAGCCCTCCAAGCCCGCGCCGCTCCCTGGTCCAAACTAGACCGTTCCTTTGTATCCCGTTCATGTGGCTATCTAGATAAGTCTTAAACGTTCCCAGTGTGTCCGCCTCCACCACCTTGCCCGGCAGCGCATTCCAGGCCCCCACCACCCTCTGTGTAAAATATGTCCTTCTGATATCTGTGTTAAACCTCCCCCCCTCACCTCGAACCTATGACCCATCGTGAACGTCACCACCGACCTGGGAAAAAGCTTCCCACCGTTCACCCTATCTATGCCTTTCATAATTTTATACACCTCTATTAGGTCACCCCTCATCCTCCGTCTTTCCAGTGAGAACAACCCCAGTTTACCCAATCTCTCCTCATAACTAAGCCCTTCCATACCAGGCAACATCCTGGTAAACCTCCTCTGTACTCTCTCTAAAGCCTCCACGTCCTTCTGGTAGTGTGACGACCAGAACTGGGTGCAGTATTCCAAATGCTGCCGAACCAACGTTCTATACAACCGCAACATCAGATCCCAACTTTTATACTCTTTGCCCCGTCCTATAAAGGCAAGCATGCCATATGCCTTCTTCACTACCTTCTCCACCTTTCCTCACATCCACTCTGAATAGCTTCAATCAAATTTTCAGGTTATTTGTTCTGGGCTCTGAAAACAGAGCAAATAATTCCTCTGTCTCTAGCCCATCAAATCCCTTAACCATCCTCAAGCCTCCATGATTTCACCCCCTCGTCGTTTATTTTCACTGTGCTTTCTGAGTAAAAATAGCCAGCGGGAGAAGTTTTCAGTGGATGTGTATCGGGCAAGAATCATAGAATCCCAACAGTGCAGAGGAAGGCCATTCAGCCCATTGAGTCTCCACCGACCACAATCCCACCCAGGCCCGATCACCGTAACCCCACATATTTACCCCGGTAATCACTCTAACCTAGGCATCCTGGGACATTAAGGGGAAATTTAGCATGGCAAATCAACTAACCAGCACAATTTTGGATGAGTCGGAGAATGGATGGCATCTTCCAAAGAACATACTTCATATTAAAAATCATCTTTGTTTTTATTGGCTGGAAACCTAGTTTTTTTTAAATGTCTAAGACCACATTCCAGTTACTTGGGATCCAGTTGTTGTGCCCCAATAAGCATAGGGGAACCCTCCCTCCCTTCCCTTCCTCCACAACAGGGTATACAGCCATCTTTCTCGCCTTTCAGTTTGAGTTGGGAGAGTAGTGGGCTGGCCACTTTCCTACCGGGGTGGCACAGTGGTTAGCACTGCTGCCTCACAGTGCCAGGGTCCCGGGTTCAATTCCAGCCTTGGGTCACTGTCTGAGTGGAGTTTGCACGTTCTTCCCGTGTCTGCGTGGATTTCCTCCGGGTGCTCCGGTTTCCCCCCACAGTCTGAAGATGTACGGGTCAGGTTGATTAGCCATACTAAATTAACCGTAGTGTCAGGGGGATTAGCAGTGTAAGTATGAGGAGTTACGGTAATAGGGCCTGGGTGGGATTGTGGTCAGTGCAGGCTTGATGGGCCGAATGGCCTCCTTCTGCACTGTAGACATTCTATCATTGTATGATTCTACTGCATCCCTGTCTCTAAAACCTACTGGTAGTCATGATGTGGAGATGCCGGCGTTGGACTGGGGTGAGCACAGTAAGAGTTTTGGTATTTGCTACCAAATGTTGGACTTTAACCTGGTGTTGTTAAAACTCTTACTCTAAAACCTACTGGCAGAGACAGAAAGAAGTCCTTAAGCGATTTTTGCTTGATAACCTAAGTTACCTACAGTCAAAGATGGTTGCATATTTGTATCACTTTACTTTCCACAATCCCACAGCATTGAAATGGAGACAACCCAGCTGCAATGATGCACCAATGGCAGTTGTCTTGAAGGCTTATGAATGGGGACCATCTCCGACACCATTATCAAAGCATCCTATCAATTACCTGGGTATTCAACTGGGCTGACGCATAACCATTTGGACAATAGAACTCTGTCTATGAAAGGAATCATTCTCATCTTGTAAGCTGGGCACATGAGACATATTAGTCATGACCATATTTAGGTCACTGTTCAGTTGGAAAGAACAAGTTACGTAACAAGCCAACTAATCCTTTGTATGGTTCAGCAACTGTTTGTTTTGCTGAATGGGACAAGCAGCCAAGACCTTTCTACATATGAGGAGAGATTTAAGTTTGTTAGGATTATATTCATTGGAATTTAGAAGAGTGAGAGGGGATCTCGTAGAAATTTATAAAATTCTAACAGGATTATATAGGGTAGATTCAGAAAGAATGTTCTCAATGGATGGGGAGTCCAGAACTAGGGGTCATAGTTTGAGGATAAGGGGTAAACCTTATAGGACTGAGAAGAGGAGAAATTTCTTCACCGAGAGAGTGTTGAAGGTGTGGAATTCACGACCACAGAATGTAATTGAGGCCAAAACGTTGTGTGATTTCAAGAAGAAATTAGATATAGCTCTTGGGGCTAAAAGGATGAAGGGAGAGGGGGGAAGGTGGGACCAGGATATTGAATTTGATGTTAGAACGTAACCAATGATAACATTGGATCTGTTGTAGTGTGACCAATGGTAACAAGCTGTAAGGGTCAGCTGACCCAGTAAACTATGTAACCAATGACAAAATGATGTGATGATCAGCTGACTGACTGAGTCAGTATGAATAAGAACCTGTTCGGAATTGTTGGAGAGTTTGGAATGGCCCAGGGTGAAGCCTCAAGTGTTGGAGTAATGAAGTTTCTTGATTAAACTTTTTTCTTTGATTTATCTGCTGGAGTAAGTTTTGTTTAATTCTATTGCCGATAATTGAAGAGAACCTTCTGCTGGATGAACATTTGATGATCAGCCATGATCATTGATGCGCAATTGATTCACACGGGAGGCTAGGACGCACCCAGGAATAAAGGCTTTTATTCACAACATGATTGGAGCATTCTACTTAACAATACTATCCCAGACTAAGGGCTACTAGGAAGTAGCAGTGACCTTTATACTCCTGTAAGAAGGCGGAGCCGAACGGAGTGTGCCACATAAACAATAATAACAGGTGGAACACCCAAACCCTAACAGTAACAAGAGTAACATATGTACAAGTACCCATAGTGGTAACCATCTATGGTTCACCACAATCACAATGAATGGTGGAGCAGGCTTGAAGGGCTGAATGGCCGACTCCTGTTTCTATTTTATATGCTATTTTTCTGTGACACAGCAGGAACAAGACATGAGAGGTTTCCATTCCTCTCTCTCCCTCTCTTTCCAAGTTAGCTTGCAAGTTTCAAAACCTGCTTGCTTTTGTTTGCTATCCAGGGGTGGCAGACAGAGACCAGCTTGAAAACCCCTTCAATCTGACTGGACTCTAGATTAATTCACTGATCCTGTGTGTGTGTGTGTGTGTGTGTACGCGCGTGTGTGTGTGTATGTGTGTATGTGCGTGTGTGATCACAGCACGTACACAGTTAAATGCTGGCTGAATTTGCAAGTATATATTTTTCAGTGACTCTGCTGCAGTCAGAGGAGGAGTGTGAAAAGCCAGTCGATCCTTCCTTCGAATTTGATTTGATTTATTATTGTCGCATGTATTGGGATACAGTGAAAAGCATTGTTTCTTGTGCGCTATACAGACAAAGCATACCATTCATAGAGAAGGAAAGGAGAGGGTGCAGAATGTAGTGTTACAGTCATAGCTAGGGTGTAGAGAAAGCTCCATTTAATGTAAGTTTGGCACATTCAAAGGTCTGATGGCAGCAGGGAAGAAGCTGTTCTTGAATCGATTGGTACGTGATCTCAGACTATTGACTCTCGATCACAAGAGTATGTTTTCGAGAAAGTTGCTCACCTTTGCAGAGCTTCAGCTCTGACCTTCATGCCACGGTATTGTGTCTCAGTTCAGCAAAGAGTCAAAGAATGAGTGCAGAGGAAAGGCCATCGAATTGTGCCATCAGATTAACAGGCTTTGTCTCCTCTCCCGGTTCACTGGAGCTCTGGGTTTCACGAATCACTCTTAATTCCTTGGCAACCGAAACTCTGCAGCAAAATCCCAGGCTTCAGTTAGTACTTCTGTGTGTCCTGAAGTTACTTCTTTAACATTTTTCCTGACTAGAGAATATCATAGAATCCCTACAGTGCAGAAGGAGGCTATTCGGCTCATCGTGTCTGCACCGACCACAATCCCACCCAAGCCCTATTCCCGTAACCCCACATATTTAACCTGCTAATCCACCTGTCACTAGGCAATTTAGCATGGCCAATCAACCTAACCTGCACATCTTTGGACCGTGGGAGGAAACCGGAGCACCCGGAGGAAACCCACGCAGACACAGGGAGAACATGCAAACTCCACATAGACAGTGACCCGAGGCTGGAATTGAACCCGGTTCCCTGGCGCTATGAGGCAGCAGTACTAACCACTATGCCACCGTGCCGCCTGCCATAACGAGCCGTGAGTTTATTGAAACATATTGGGAGTCTCCGTGGTATGTTTTGCAGCGGTGGAGGCAGCCCACATTGGCCAGCGGCAGGATCTTCCAGTCCCGTCCTTGTCAACAGGCTTTCCCGCTGTTTGCACAATCTGATGCTGGGGAACCCAAAGCAGGGGGTGTGGGTCAAGATGGTGCTGGAGTGAGGCGACTTCTTGCGAGCTGTCCCCAGCACACCCTCTAATTCTATCTTTTACTCTCGTTCAATGCTTCTGAAACTGTACTCTAAGTTCATCTTTCTTTGCACCCTAGCTCTGACTAGCACTACATTCTGCACTCTCTCCTTTCCTTCTCCCCTATGTAGTCTATATACGGTACGCTTTGTCTATGTAGCACGCAAGAAACAATACTTTTCACTGTATCCCACCCACTACATGTAACAATAATAAATCAAATCACCATCAGTGGGACTGGTGTGCACAGACAAAAGATTTTCATAGAATCATAGAAACCCTACAGTTCAGAAGGAGGCCATTCAGTCCAATGAGTCTGTGCTGACAACAATCCCACCCCACTAATCCTTCTAACGGCACAGTGGAACAATTGTTAGCACTGCTGCCTCAAAGCGCCAGGGAACCGGGTTCAATTCCCAGCTTAGGTCATTGTCTGTGCGGAGTTTACACATTGTCCCCATGTCTGCGTGGGTTTCCTCCAGGCGCTCCGGTTTCCTTCCACAGTCCAAAGATGTGCAGGTTAGGTGGATTGGCCAATCTAAATTGTCCCTTAAGAGTTAGATAGATTTTTAATTGGTAATGGGTTGAAGGGTTATGGGGAGAAGGGGATGAGGAGCATATCAGCCATGATCGAATGGCGGAGCAGACTTGCAGACTCGATGGGCCGAATGGCCTAATTCTACTCCTTTACCTTATAAATATCACAGGCACATTGGAACAGTTGAGTGTATTTTCTATTTTTATTTAAAGAACATGAAAGAGGGATTAAAAAGGAAAAGGGCTACGTGTGCAGCATGTGGCAAAACCTCGAGGAATAGGTGCAATGGGAAATGGTGCCCCTGTTGACCAGGGGTGGGTAAGGAATATCTTTTCACTGCCTATTACACATTAACCCTGAGGGGACAGATTCACTGAGCCTCCCGACGGACGTGCCAGTCTTGCAAATTTGTCACAAGATGCATTATACCTGATTAAAATTTAGCCTCATTTGCAACCTTGCGAGAGGGCTCTGACATCTCAGGATTTTTAACAGGCATTCAAAAACCCCGAGCGATTACTTCCTAAGCATGTCAATCCTTCTGTGCATGGGCACCCGTTTGGTCAGACCTGTGCAGAAGCCTCGACTCTGGGGAGATGACTAAAAAATAAATTGAAAGTGGGGCTCTGCTGAAGACCATTGCTTTGCCTTGCCTGGAGTCTGAATCCATTTCATCTTTGCCTGGAGGCTGGAACTTGGAGCCAATTGAGCCTGAAGCTACTTGCTTCCTGCTTTGCCTTGTACCTTGCCTGGAGCCTAAATCACAATAGTGCAATTATTAGGAACCCAGAAGGAAAACACAGTAAAATGGGGAAATAAGAATATTCACAGTTCTGACGAAGTGTCATCTAGACTCAAAACGTTGGTTCTATTCTCTCCCATGATGTGGAAATGCCGGCATTGGACTGTGGTAAGCACACTAAGAAGTCTCACAACACCAGGTTAAAGTCCAACAGGTTTATTTGGTAGCACAAGCACTAGCTTTCGAAGCACTGCTCCTTCATCAGGTGAGTGGGATTTCCGTTCACAAACAGGGCATATAAAGACACAAACTCAATTTACAGAATAATGGTTGGAATGCCAGTTTTTACAGGTAATCATGTCTTAAAGGTACAGACAATGTGAGTGGAGAGAGGGTTAAGCACAGGTTAAAGAGATGTGTATTGTCTCCAGCCTGGACAGTTAGTGAGATTTTGCAAGCCCAGGCAAGTCGTGGGAGTTACAGATAGTGTGACATGAACCCAAGATCCCGGTTGAGGCCGTCCTCGTGTGTGCGGAACCTGGCTATCAGTCTCTGCTCAGCGACTCTGCGTTGTCATTCCATTCTCTCCCCACAGATGCTGTCAGACCTGCTGAGATTTTCAAGCATTTTCTGTGTTTGTGTTTGAAATAAGAATATTGGTCTGGGGATTAGTCTTGTATACTTTAAAATGGAACATCAGTAAAACGGGGAAATAAGAATACTAGCCTGAACTGTTTTTTTCTTACTGGGTAGCTATGAATCACCGCAATGATTAAAGCACCAATCAATCCACAATTGACTCACGTAGCTGTACAAATTGCAAACAAACAACTCAGCATCTGTACCAGTAGCGAGCATGGATTACTATTGAGGTAAACGTGAAGCCACTATACAAATTCTGAAAATACCTCCGTGAATAGAGCAGTAATCAATCCACAAAAGATTGATGTCCACCAACATGGCTACAAATTCATATTGAGGTTAACGATTAAGGCAGTGATCTACAACACTACAAATTTCTAATGAGGTTAGCTACCAAGCAAAGCACGGCCAAAGATCCAAGCAGCAAAGAACTTCAGAACCCATGCAACCAGAGCAAATTAGCGCCCCCAGGCTACACACGCTTTAGTCGGCAAGCAGCTTTAGGCTACCAGCAAGGCAGAGCAGCCAGCAGGCTTAAAGGAATTAAAGGCAAGACAGCTCCGGGCTTCTGCTGGCCTCACTCTGCCTATAGTCAGCTCTCCGGTGTACAGATGCATACTTGAGTATGGCCAATTTGAGGATGCAGTCTGGGCACAGAGACATATTCACAGAAGGACTGATAGATCTTGTGAGTAATCTTGCCTCATTCACCAATTCCACAAGTTTGAGGCATAGACTGGTAAGCATGACCCTCTAACTGTTGAAACAGAATGCACAGTTGGTAACACGTAGGATTTTAAAATGTTCTGTAAAACATTCGCAGCAACAAGATGGGCTTATGTTTATATAACAGCTTTTTTGTGTTATTATAATGACATAATACCTTACTTACTGTACAAGATACAAACACTCAAGAGATTATCTAAACACATTGTGGGTTTGTTTATTAAGACTAGGCACTTGAGAACGGTTATACATAAGTATAAAGCTTGAAGACATCAGAGCTGTGTGTGTGTGCTCTCCTCAATACAAAAGTGAGACAAAGACTGGATCATGTGACACACTTCTCTTCCAGTGATGACATGCTTAAAGGGATACCGCATCACCTTTAAAATAATGAAATGTTCCAAAGTGCTTCACAGGGGCATTATAAAACAAAGTTTGACACCCAGCCACATAAAGAGATGTTAGGTCAAATGACCAAAAGCTTGATTAATGAGGTAGGTTTTAAGAAATGTCTTAAAGGAAGAAAACGAGGTAGAGAGGTGTACGAGGACATTCCAAATTCTAGAGCCTAGGCAATTGTAAGCACGGCCAACAATTTTGGGGTAGTTAAATTTGGGAATGCACAAGAGGCCAGAATAAGAGGAGCACAGATATCTCTGCGGGCTGTGGGATGGGAAAAGATTACAGAGATATCCTAGAATTCCCCACAGTGCAGAAGGAGGCCATTCAGCCCATCGAGCCTGTGCTGACTGTCCAACAGAGCATCCCACGCAAGCCCTATTCCCATAACCCCATGTGTTTACCCTGCTAATCTCCCTAATCTACACATCTTTGGATACTAAGGGGCAATTTTAGTATGGGCAATCCACCTAACCTGCACACCTTCGGACTGTGGGAGGAAACAGGAGCATCCGGAGGAAACCCACGCAGACACGGGGAGAATGTGCAAACTCCACACAGACAGTCCCCTAAGGTCGGAACTGAAGACAGGTCCCTGGCGCTGTGAAGCAGCAGTACTAACCACTTTGCGACTGTGCCACCCTGTTGAAGGGCAAGGCCCTGGAAGGATTTGAAAACAAGCCAGAGAATTGTTAACTCATGAGTTAACCAATGCAGGTCAGAGAGCACTGGAGTGCAGTGGAATGGGAATGGTTGAATTAAGAGTTTTGGACGACCTCATGTTCATGAATTTTTTTTTAGTTTTCAGATGCAGTAACACATTGCTGTAAAGTAAAAACCAAGAATGCTGGAAATACTCAGCAGGTCAGGCGGCATCTGTTGATAGAGTTAATGGCCCAGATCAACCGAGCAGTGGCAGTGATCTTCAGACTGCCACTGTGCTTTTTGGGTCCCCCCCTGACTTGATGATGCTGCACATTTCCTCCGGAACCTTCCAATCCTGGCTTCCACAGAAATGCGCAGCATCCATCGGGGAACTCTGTCTGAGTGACAGAGAGTCAGGGGAAGGCAGGACAGATCATTGTCACTGCTGTATGGTAAGTTTAACGTCTGATTGCTAGTGAATGGATGAGTGAATGAGTGGGTGAGGTGGGTAAGGTGGATAGAGTGATTGAGGTGGGTGCTGCATGAGTTGGTGGGCAAAGAGGTTGGGGAGGTTGTTGAGTTGGAATTGGGGGTGATAGTTGGGTGGTTGGGAGGGGTACGAGAGGGGTAGTTAGGTTGGGTTTCAGTCGCATATTGCGTTCGGTCTGGCTGGGTGGTTAATTGAGTTGGGTTGTTAAAAGTTTATTTATTAATGTCACAAGTAAGCTTACACTAACACAGCAATGAAGTTACTGTGAAAATCCCCTTGTTGCCACACTCCGGCGCCTGTTCAGTTACACTGAGGGAGAATTTAGCATGGCCAGTGCACCTAACCAGCACATCTTTCAGAAAGTGGGAGGAAACCAGAGCACTGATGCAGACATGGGGAGAACGTGCAAACTCCACACAGACAGTGACCCAAGCCGGGAATCAAACCCTGATCCCTGGTGCTGTGAGGTAGCAGTGCTAACCACTGTGCCACCATGCGAGGGGTGGGGGGGAGTTTGCTGTGGTTAGTTGGGCTGGGATAGTCAGTTGTTGGTTGGTAGCCAGGCAGTTGGGGGAAGAGTTGGGGGTTTGGGTTAATGGTTGGTTCTGATCTGGGAGTAGCTGGGTGAGGGTGGGATTATTTGGATGATCGGAAGGTAGTCAGAGTTTTGTTGGGGGTCAGAGGTTGTCGAGGGTCATGAGGGGTAATTATGGGGCCAGTTGTGGAGTTTTTTTTAATTTATTCATTCATTGAATGTGGGCGTTGCTGGCTGGGCCATTCCCGAGGACAGTTGAGAGTGGGCCTGGAGTCACATATATGTCAGACTGGGTAAGGATGGCAGATTTCCTTTCCTGAAGGACGTTCGTAAACCAGATAGGTTTTTATGACGATCGACAATTGTTTCATGGTCATCAGTAGACTTTTAATTCATGATTTTTATTGAATTCAAATTTCACCATCTGCCGTGGTGTGATTCTCACCTGGGGCTTGGGTTAAGGGGCCGGGTCAATGGATTACCAGTCCAGTGACAGTATCACTCTTCCATTGCCTCCCCAGTTACCCTGGTGTTAGGGTGTTAGACTAGTTTTCCTGGCTAAATGCCCATTTTAGCAGTGTGGGACTCTCCGAAGTCTCCAACTCTAACTTAGAGTTCAACACATTACGAAAGGTTCCATGGAGCAAGGGAATTACTCGTTGGTAGTTCCAACTATTTGGATAATTCCCACATAGGTCAAAGAGTCAGGACTTCCACGGGGTCCATACATACATTTTCAGTTGTACGTCCCATCTCTACCAATCCAGAGACTGGAAGATTGGCTGGAATTTTACTGCCTCACTCACCCCAGAATTGGGGCGGGCGAGGCTCGCAGAACAGAATTTTCCATTGGCCTCGAGCGGGATTTTACAATTTTGCCCGAGCGAAGCCGTAAAATCCCACCCATTGTTTTAGGTCAATGAGGATCCTTCATCAGAACTGAGGAAGGGTAGCAATGTCATAGGCTTTGAACAAACAAAAGCAGAGATTGAAAGGTGGAAGGGACGGTCCGTGATAGGGTGGAAGGCAGGAGAGATTAAATGACAAAACAGTTCCTGGTGATAACAAAACCAAAAGCAATGTTTAGCAGGGGTGTGATCAGCTGGATTGCAGCTGTCCGAACAAATAAAGAAAGAAATTAAACAAAAAAACAAACTGCGAAAGAAACAGAAGCAAGATGGAAGCAGAAGTTATGATCTAAAAGCTATGATCCTGAACTCAGTATTGAGTCCAGGAGGATGTAGAGCACGGAGATGGAAGATGAGATGTTGTTCCTTGAGTTTGCGTTGAGCTACATTGGAACACTGCAGCAAGCCAAGGACAGAAAGGTCAGAGTGGAAGCAAAATGGGAGAATTGAAATGACGAGATACTGGGAGCACCCAGGGTCATGTTTACAGACCGTACAGAGATGTTCAGGAAAACCATCATTCCGTCTGCGTTTGGTCCCCGCATTTTATAGGAAACCACATCATGAGCAGTGAATACAGTTTATAGAATCTATAGAATCCCTGCAGTACAGAAGGAAGCCATTCGGCCCATCGAGTCCATACCAACCACAATCCCACATCGGCCCTATTCCCATAACCCCACACATTTACCCTATCTAATCCCTCTGACACGAGGGGCAATTTAGCACGGCCAATCCACCTGACCCACTCATCTTTGGGCTGTGGGAGGAAAGCAGAGCACCTGGAGGAAACCCATGTCGACACGGGAAGAACATGCAGACTCCGCACAGACAGCGACCCGAGTCTGGAATTGAACCATTTGACTAAGTTGAAAGAGGTACAATTAAATTGCTTTTCCACTTGGAAGGAGAGTTTGAGGCCTTTATTCCAGACTTCCAGCCTATGCAGTAATTTGATCTTGTGTTTGTTTTGGTAAAGACCTCACTGTTGGAGATTAAAGAAGCCATTAGTGAGGTTTATGAATGAACTGTCAATCCATTTTGCTTTATGTTTGAAAGCAATAGAAACTCACAGTTCTTACCCCAGTTCTCTTGACATTTAAGAGTTCATCCCTTGAGTTATGAGAGAGCAGAGATGTTATGTCCATCCACATAAACCCACACCACTGAGTGACACTGCGGTTGGTCAGAATCCAGGATAAGGCCGAGTATCACACCTTTGAACAGTCTCTCTGACACTAATAAGAAGCACAATTATTTCATGCAAATAAAGCAAAGTATTGGAAGAAAATCTGAGGTTGAATCACTGAATAGAACCACAGAATCCCTACAGTGCAGAAGGAGGCCATTCAGCCTATCAAATCTGCACCAAACCATCTTTTTATCTTACCCAGGCCTCATCCCCATAACCCATGTATTTACCCTGCTAATCCCCCTAACCCACAGATCTTGGGACACTAAAGGGCAATTTAGCATGACCAATCCATGTGACCTGCAAATCTTTGGATTGTGGGAGGAAACCCACGCAACCATGGGGAGAACGTGCAAACTCCAAAATCGTCATTTTCAGGAGGTCACCTTCGGCCTTCAATAGTGAGTCAGTGAAGTTGGGCACCTTTTCAATATGGTGCCCAGATATAACAGCGGACGATGCACCATTCAGGCCTGCCCCGCCACTGAATGTGGTGCAAACACACCTGGGTGCCCGATTAATGAGGTCAGGGCCGGAGGATTTGGCATGTTTCCCTGCCAGTCTCCGCAATGGAAAACACTCCAAGTTTCTGCCCCATCTTGGGAATTCGTCTCAAAATGGGAGAGTTCTGTCTTCAGTCATTGCATCACAGTTATATCAGCAGCCTGGTTTACCTGGCTGATTCTGGTGATATATATGGATTTGTAAATATATGGATTTATAAATCCATAAATGGACTGATTTATGAGGAGAGATTGACTAGGATTGTTTTCACTGGAGTTCAGATGAGTGAGGGGGGAATCTCATAGAGACTTATAAAATTCTAAAAGAAGTAGACAGGGTAGATGCAGGGAGGATGTTCCCGATGGCGGGGGAGTCCAGAACCAGGAGTCACAGTCTGAGGATTCAGGGTAGACCATTTAGGACGGAGATGAGGAGACATTTCTTCACCCAAAGAGTGGTGAGCCTGTGGAATTCATTCCAAAACATTGAACGTATTCAAGAGGCAGCCGGATATCGCAGTTGGGGCTCAAAGCTTACGGGGGGAAGCAGGATTAGGCTATTGAATTGGACGATCAGCCATGAAGGGCCAAATGCCTTCTTCCTTCTCCAACTTCTATGTTTCTATACATCACTACCAGGTTCTTCTAATGTTAACCTTTTACTCTCCACTTGGTACCCCAACTGACCATCTGCAGCAAACAACTGGACTGGATTTTGTGTGTTGTTTATGTGGTGACTTCAGCCAGGCCAATGAGGTTGGCTTGCTAGGGTATGAACGACCTGATGAATCTTAATTAATCGTTAAATCAGGGAGCCTCGTGTTCCCTATTTAAAGCAGGTCTGTCAAACTCCCAGCCTGCATTCAGCAGGGAGCAACTGGAGAGCTGGCTGTGTACAGGTGTATGGTGTAAATAAAGTAACTTGGTGACGGGATTTTCGCCTCCATGGAGCTATGACAGTTTACCTGAGGGTTTGTGTGGAAGCTGCAACAAGACTCACTGACCTCTCGCTGTGCTGTGTGTATTTTATTCCCTCTATCAAAGTTTACTAAGATGGAGTTGGTTTTTTTTCTGGAACTCAGATCAGCAAATCCTGAAAGGATTTGGATCAAATCTAGATTCTTCAGCTTCCTACAGCCGAGCGATGCATTTACATGTTCAGCCATCGAGGAGTCAGGAGAAACGCAATGAAATTCTCTTGGCAGTGCAGGCTCCGTTACACATGATAGGCCCGCAGTTCGAGAATTAAGGAAAAAAATTGCAGGAAGTCATCTTTTTTAAATATTGACTGTCACAGATCAGGTTTAACCGCATCAGTCAGTTGGTCGGTCTTTAATGTTCCAACACATTTTCTTGCGCTAGGCCTTGTCAGCCCCATGTCAAGATTGGCTCATTGAGCAGCAGTACAAAGTACAAAGTCAAAAGGAGGCAGAGAGCTCGATGTTCACGTTCCTGATTGTCCCATCCTGCTGGTGTGATAAACACACTGGGCTGAATTTAGTGTTGGTCCCAGGGGTCCTGTCAGCAGGCCCCGCTTCTGTCGTCAATGGGACCAGAGGCTGCGTCGCATCAATGGCAGCCAACTCATTAGGGGCAGCCACCTGCTCCCGAAAACTATTGACCAATTGCAAGGCTGGCAACATTGGGCGGCACGGTGGTACCATGGTTAGCACTGCTGCCTCACAGTGCCGAGGACATAGGTTCAATTCCGGCCCATCGAGTCTGCACCGACAACAATCCCACCCAGGCCCTATCCCTGTAACCCCACTAATCCCTCTAACCTACGCATCTCAGGATGCTAAGGGGCAATTTAGCATGGCCAATGCACCTAACCCGCACATCTTTGGACTGTGGGAGAAAACCGGAGCACCCGGAGGAAGCCCACGCACACAGGGAGAATTCCACCCTTTTATCACTCAGATACCCTTTATCCCATTTCATGGAATTGGGTCACTGTCTGTGTGGAGTTTGCATGTTCTCCCTGTGTCTGCGTGGTTTTCCTCCGGGTGCTCCAGTTTCCTCCCACAGTCCAAAGATGTGTGGGTTAGGTACATTGGCAATGCTAAATTGCCCCTTAGTGTCCTGGGATGCATAGGTTAGGGGGATTAGCAAGGTAAATATGTGGGGTTACAGGGATAGGGCCTGGTGGGATTGTTGACGGTGCAGGCTCGATGGGCCGAATGGCCTCCTTCTGCACTGTAGGGTTTCTATGATTCTTCTATGAACTCCACCAGGAGTGGTAGTCACTGCTGGGGAAAAAAGCCCCAGCAATGGGCATGAGCCCTCATAACCAGGTGAGTGGAGTCTGAGGATGCCAGGGTCTGTCATTGGGTGCCATTGGGACAGCTGGTCATTGTGCATAGGGGAGCCCTTCCATGGGGCAAAGTGGGTACCCCAAACTTGGAGCCTGCCAGAAGGTCAGTGCAATGGAATGCCTCCCCACTGCTGGCTAAGTGCCAGGGGATCCAGTACAAGTTTAAAGTTTATTTATTAGTCACAAGTAGGCTTACATTAACACTGCAATGAAATGACTGTGAAAATCACCTAGTTGCCGCACTCCGGCGCCTATTCGGGTATACTGAGGGAGACTTTAGCACAGCCAATGCACCTAACCAGCACATCTTTCGGACTGTGGGAGGAAACCGGAGCACCCGGAGGAAGTTGGCTACTTCAATTGGCTCGATTGTGCTCTGGGAGGCGGGGGGGGGGGGGGGGGGGGGGCGCGGCGGGGAGGCATCCACCATCTTCCCCACCCATGGCAACCTGAAAAGGTGGCAGGAAAGCGAAGGGCACTCCATCTGCTGCCTCATTATTTGACCAGGTCCCCACCCCACAGTCGCTCCCATCAGGGCGAGTAAAATCAATATGCAATTCAAAATAAATAGAAATATTTAAATGGCCTATTGAGCCTGCTTTGTCATTCTTGATCATGACCGATTTGTACCTTAACTCCCACTGCCCGACTTCATTCTGTAAATCCTTCATACCCGAGTCTAACAAAAGGCTATCAATATCAGTTTTGCAATGTTCAACTTATTTAACTTTCGTAGCTTTTTGAGAGGGAGAGTTCCATTATTCTTTGTGGGAAGGAGTGCTTCTTGACATCAACCGTGAATAGTGCAGCTTTACCTTTAAGGCAATGCTCTTTTGATCTGGGTTTCCCCACCAGATGGAACAGTTTATTTTTTCCCATCAATTCCACTAAGCACAGTAAACATCTCAATCACATCATCCCTTAATGTCTTACACTCAAGGGAATATAGGTCTAGTCTGTGCAATCTTTCCTTATAATTCCACCCTTTTATCACTTAAATGCCCTTCATCCCATTTCATGGAATCATACAGTGCAGAAGAGGCCCTTCAGCCCATCGAGTCTGCGCCGACACATTAGAAACAACTGAACTCCCACCTCATCCCATCCGTCAGCACTTGGCCCATACCCCTGAATGTTATGCCATGCCAAGTGTTCATCCAGGTACTTTTTAAAGGATGTGAGGCAACCCGCCTCTACCACCCTCCCAGGCAGCACATTCCAGACCGTCACCACCCTCTGGGTAAAAAGGTTTTTCCTCACATCCCCCCTAAACCTCCTGCCCTTCACCCTGAACCGATGTCTCCTCGTGACTGACTCTTCAACTGAGGGGAACAGCTGCTCCTTATCCACTCTGCCCATGTCCCTCATAATCTTATACACCTCGATTTCTATTCGTTCCACATTGGACTGATCATTGGGTCGAAGGATGTGTTGGAATGTGGGAGTGATGCAGCGAGGAACATTGGAAACTAGAATATAAATGAGGGTTATCAAGGTTTACCTCATGAGTCTTCCCTTTCGTTTAAAGTGATGGGTTCTGTCAATCAGAATAAGTCAATAGTAGTAAAGAGCTCAAATTGTGCTAATCAGAAAACACTTCACTGCTTTACATTTAGAATTAACAGCTCCATTAATAAAGGAAGTTGGGAGAGATTTCTTAGTGCTACAGAAATGCAGTGTGTCTTTGGAGCACAGAATGGAGAGCAGCGGACTGTGGCACAAGAGTTAGCTCAAGTGGGATCTTTTTGAACTTTAAAAGGTCGGGGGCAAGTTGGTGGACCGGATGGACAGGTGACAGATGAAGTTTAAGGCTGCAAAATGTGAAGTGATTAATTTTGGTTGGAAGAACATGGAGAGACATTTTTTAAAAATTAATTTGTGGGACGTGGGCATCGTTGGCTGACCAGCATTTATTGCCCATCCATCACAGGGAAGACGACAGCTTAATGTTATTATCACTAGACTATTGATCCAGAAACTCAGCTAATGTTCTGGGGACCGGGGTTTGAATCCCACCATGGCAGATGGTGGAATTTGAATTCACTTAAAAATAAATCTGGAATTAAGAATCTATTGATGACCAAACCATTGTCGATTGTCAGAAAAACCCATCTGGTTCACTGATATCCTTTAGGGAAGGAAATCTGCCATCCTCACCTGGTCTGGCCTACATGTGACTCCAGAGCCGCAGCAATGCCCTCCAGGGGCAACTCGGGATGGGCAATAAATGCTGGCCAGCCAGCAACGCCAATGTTGCCTTTGGTGGTGAGCTGCCTTCTTGAATCGCTGCAGTCCACATGCTGTGGGTTGATCCACAATGCCAGTAGAAAAGTGAAAACCATAAAAAATAACAGAAAGAGGGTCTTAAGAGGGTGTAGGAACAGAGAGACCTGGGTATATATGTGCATAAGTCAATTCATAGCTTGACAGAGTGGTTAATAGAGCATACATTTACATTTAGAATGAACAGCTCTATTAATAAAGTTAAGAGAGATTTCTTCATGCTACAGAAACGCGGTGTGTCTTTGGAGCACAGAATGGAGAGCAGCGGACTGTGGCACAAGAGTTAGCTCAAGTGGGATCTTTTGGAACTTTAAAAGGTTGGGGGGCAAGTTGGTGGACCGGATGGACAGGTGACAGATGAAACTCAATATGCAAAATGTGAAGTGATTAATTTTGTTGCCGGTGCAGACTCGATGGGCCCTTTAAAAATAGGGGCATAGAGTACAAGAGCAAGGAGGTTATGTTGAATGGGTCACTAGTTTGGCTTCAGCTGGAGTATCGCATCCAGTTCGAGGTGCCACACTTTAGGAAGGAAGTAAAGGCAAATGCTGGAAAGATTCACGAGAATGGTCCCAGGGATGAGGAACTTCAGTGATGAAGATTAAATGGAGAAGTTAGCAATGTTCTCTTTGGAGAAGAGAGCATTGAAATAATTTGATAGGGTATTCAAAATCACGAAGGGACCCGGACAGAGGAGAGAGGGAGAAACTGTTCCCACACGTGGAAGAATCAAAAATGAGAGGGTGCAGGTTTAAAGTCATCATCTATAGAAGCAAAAGTGAAAGGAGAAAAACTTTTTGTATACAACGAGTGATTAAGGTTGGGAATGCTCTGCTTGAGAGAGTTGGAGGCAGGTTCAATCGAGGTATTCAAAAGGGAATTGGACTTCATCTGAAAGCTCAGAATGTGCAGGGTTATGGGAAGGTGGCGGCAGAATGGCACCAAGTGAGTTACACGTTCGGAGAGCTAGAGCAGGCTTGATGGGCTGAATGGCCAACTTTTGCACTGTTCAATCTCTGCAATTTTGTACGATGGCTGAATAAGACACAAGGTCCGGGTCGAAGCAGAGATGGAACAATGTTAGTTTCCTGTCAGCTGGTAATTGGAAGCAACAATTCAGCTGGTTGAGTTAGCGTCTGTCTTTGGTCTGGGAATGGGCCCAGAATTCGGAAAAAAAAATGATAACACCGCTCCCCAAGTGGAAGCACAAACCTTGAGTGGAGGACAAGAGAAGCACCTTGCCCACAAGACTGCGAGCTCCACAATTCCTTATTCATTACCTTGGCTTGTGGCTGAGAATAGATTATATGTCATGAGTGAAGAAAAATTGATGCATAAGAGAGAGACAGAGCCCTGACCATGTTGTAGCTGCAGTTTGTATCAACAGACACAAGTAATTATCAGTCTTCTCTCACTGGGCTCCAAGCAGCAGAATCACCTCTCAGCAATGACATAGCACTTAGCCTGTGGCTTCTGGTGTGTGGCAATAAAGGGAAATAACTGGTTTGGATAGTTGTGAGAATTTTAGTCAGTCGGGGAGAAACGCCTGGTGGTGCTGGGTAAATGAGATGGTGCTAACCAAGTGGATTTGAGGATTAATGTGAAGAATCCCAACCAGTTTTGTTTGATATATTTAATGAGGATGAATTCTAAGAGCAACATTGACTGCACGAAACCACACACATGGGGCCGAATCTGCCTCTAGCCTCGGGGTAAACCTGATGCGCACTTTTATGGCTCACAAACTACAGCACCCCTGAACCTCATGTGATTTCACCTGCTATTTAGATATTTTCACACCAGGAGTGGCACAGTGGCTAGCACTGCTGCCACACAGCGCCAGGGACCCGGGTTCAATTCCGGACTACCTGTGCGGGAGTTTGCACATTCTCCCCGTGTCTGCCTGGGTTTCCTCCGGGTGCTCCGGTTTCCTCCCACACTCCCAAGATGTGTGGGTTAGGTGGATTGGCCATGCTAAATTGCCTCTTAGTGTCAGGGGACGAGCTAGGGTAAATACATGAGGTTACGGGAATAGGCTATGGGTGGAATTATGGTCGGTGCAGACTCGATGGGCCGAATGGCCTCCTTCTGCCCTGTCGGGATTCTATGAATTCTGACGTGCCAATCTATCATTGAATTTGAATTTTTCTTGAATTACGCAGACAATATCCCCTAACGTGTTAAATAATACTCTGAAATTGCTTCAATTTAGCCCACTGGGGCAGTGTGTTAGGGAACATCTGCATGGATAAACATTCATTATTCAGTTCATTTATCCTTTTCAAAAAAAAATCAGCTTGCAGAGAAGCTTTGTGGATGGGTTGGATCACAAGGCAGGATGAAGGGGCAGGGGGGGAGGGTTTGGTTTGGGTTGATAGCCAGAAACCAGAGTCAAATGGAGGTTATAACCCAGGTGATAAGCAATCACCAGGGCAATGATTTTTCCTCAGCTGGCCAACTAACAGGCAGAGGGCGGGCTGGTATCCAATTGAGAATGGCAGGTGGGGTCTCAAAAGTGGAGTGTGATTAGGAAGTTTTCCAATTCGGAGAGAACAGCAATCTACAGTTCAGGCAAGAGAGAGAGAGAGAGAAAGAGAAAGAGAGAGACAGAAAGGGTGCCTTCAGCCTTTGCCATGCCCTTACAGCAACTTTTAAATATTTTCAATTAAAAAATGATGTCAGTAACCGAGCCACCGTTGAAAGGGCGTCTCTCCACTGGATGTGGGCAGGCAGGGAGGGAGGGAGGACCTCAAAGCCTGCCTGGAACACTGACCCTTCCCCAAGGTGGCTGCTTCCCAACACCTTGGAAGGCTCCAGATTGACTGGAAGATCTCAGTTTTGTCTGTTAATTTTTCCTGAGAGCTTTTGACTGCCTTTAATTGTCCACCAGAGCTTGAGAGCAGGTAGGCGTTCAGCCACTATAGGGGAGGAAAGCCCTTTGGCCACTGCTCTGGCCTGCGGGAAAAGGACTTGGGGATGGGATGGTGCCAGTAAATCAGTATTCACGCTGGCTACATGAATTTTCATGTTTCTACTTTGGTTGTGTTGGCATGACAGACTAAATCTGTATTCCGTCAACATTTATATGGGTAATGTTAGCTAAGCCTGCTGAGATGGTAGCAACAATAATGAAAACACTCTAAGAGTGTCTGTATGGGGTTGAAACTGTGCTCAGGGTGTATTACGATGTGATCAGTACCATGCTTCCAGACTCCACATACAGGAATTGTGCAGCACTGATTTAAAGTAAAAGTTAAAGTTAATTTATTAGTCACAAGTAAGGCTTACATTAACACTGCAATGAAGTTACTGTGAAATTCCCCGAGTCGCCACACTCCGGTGCCTGAGGGAGGGAGAATTTAGCATGGCCAATCCAACTAACCAGCACGTCATTTGGACTGTGGGAGGAAACCGGAGCACCCGGGGGAAACCCACGCAGACATGGGGAGAACATGCAGACTGTGTACAGCCAGTGACCCAAGCTGGGAATCGAACCCGGGTCCCTGGCGTTGTGAGGCAGCAGTGCTAACCATTGTGCCACCGTGCCACCACTGCTGTGGGACAGAATGATGACTGACTCTGCTGGTGACCACTGCTGAACTGGTCCACAATATAAGTTGTCACGCATGACTCCTGAAGCTTTGCTTTATTTGTTTAGTGGACAGGGAAAAACCTTGAAGAAGCCTTATTCAAGATGAAATAGATTGAGCAGATGCCACATTGGAGCAGATTACCGTCTGTTGAAGGAGTGGGATTTTCCTGTCTGATGGCCCCTAGTTTTATACACGATGACCAATCTGTCGGACGGGACTAATGCTGAATTGTGGGCGGCACAGTGGCACAGTGGTTAGCACTGCTGCCTCACAGTGCCAGGGACCTGGGTTCAATTCCCGACTTGGATCACTGTCTGTACGGAGCCTGCACATTCTCCCTGTGTCTGCGTGGGTTTCCTCTGGGTGCTCCGGTTTCTTCCCACATTCTGAAAGACGTGCAGGTTAGGTGCATTGATTCTCCCTCAGTGTACCCGAACAGGCGACAGAGTGTGGCAACTCAGGGATTTTCACAGTAACTTCATTGCAGTGTTAATGTAAGCCTGCTTGTGACACTAATAAATAAACTTGTAAACTTCATTCAGCAATCTCACCTTGTTTACCTCATGTCAACCCATATGGAATCAGCTGCCTCTTCATTCACCTATCAAATTGTCAATCAATCTTATATTAGCATTAATTTCAGGATGATGGGATTTCTGGCCACAGTTCCCTCACATGGTGCCATATTCACGATCAGCATTGAAACAGAAAAATACACCCTTTTTTAATTCGTTCATGGAGTGTGGGCATCACTGCCTTTTGCTGTCCATTCTTAATTGCCCTCCGGCTGAGTATTTCAGAGGGGCAGATAAGAGTCAATCACATTACTGTTGGCCTGGAGTCACAAGTAGGCCAGACTGGGCAAGGACTGCAGATTTCCTTCCCTAATCGATATTAGTGAACCAGATGTGTTGTTGGCGCGGTCGCCATTACTGAGGCTAGTGTTCGATTCTGGATTTTATGGATTGAATTTAAATTCCACCTGCTGCTCCGGTGGGATTTGAACCCACTTCCCCAGAGCACTAACTCAGGCCTCTGGATCACAAGTCCAGTGATATTACCATTGTGCCATCATCTTCACTTTGGGCAAATCATTCTGATTTAATGATAACTCTTAAAATAGTCTTGATTTGAAAATTCTCATTCTTGTTTTTGATTTCTTCCATAACCCTATCTCTGTAATCCCTTACATCCTGACAACCCTCACACCTCTACGCTCTTCCGATTCTGGCCTCTTGAACATTCCCGATTGCTGTTGGCAACGGTGACTTCAGCTGCCTAATCTCCTCCTGAAGGTTCTTCCCCTCTCTGCCTCAATGTCCTCTTTTAAAATGTAACCCCCTGCTGATCACTAGATGGGGCTACTATTTAACTGTTCGATTTACAGGATCCTGAATTCCTGGCAGTTGATGGTGAGCTGGCTAAATTTCCTGTTTACCCATAAATGCCAGTACAGGCTTGCATGAAAAGGATTTGAGTATGTTTAGCGCGGTGCCTCCAAAAATGTTATTGAGATAAACCTTATAATGAGAAAAGGTTTGGAACAACAAGGTAAACGGAATAACAAAAAAATTTAATAACAAATATAATTAGCAGATATAAACAAGTAAAGAATCCCAACTGAAGATTTTCCAATTAATAGTTTCAACCTGAGAAATGTTCAGAATATCACCAAGCACTTTGAATTTTAAACGTTGGGGCCCATCCGTTGGTGCACATCCGTTGGTGCACATCTGAAGAAAACCACATTCTGTTACCGTTCCTGTCTGATAGTACTCACTTTATCCCGACACACACACAGTCCAGACGGGTCTACGAGAGGGAACATGATGGAGCAAGCACACGAGGCAGAGGTGCCGCGAGCTATCTGTGTAGTAACACAGGTCCAGTGCGCTGAAGGTTGTCCTCCTCGGCAGTCATGAAAAACCAAGCAGTTCTACCTGAGAAAGATTCACTTCGAACTGACTTTTTACTGCCTCTGAAAAGCTTCTCTTCAAAAAACGTGGCTGTCCCTCTTCTGCACACTCCCTCCTCAGCTCTGCAGCTGCTTCACTTCCTGGCGCCTTTTTATTCTTCCTGCCCCCAGAGCAATCCCATTGGCCCAGCCCACATCACTCAACCAACAGCATCCTGTTCACAGCACCCGCCCGGCAAACAGGACACTGAAACCCACAAGGGACAAAGAACACTGGTAAACGTCTTCCCCACAAATTTTCCTCAGCCCCTTACAAAAACATTTATCTCACTGATCAATTTGCTTATCTGCCACAACATCTCCTTACGTTAGGTTGATAGGCCATGCTAAATTGTCCCTTCATGTCCCACAATGTAGAGTTTAAGGGGATTAGTGGAGTAAATATGTGGGGTTACACGGTAATGGCCTGGGTAAAATGCTCTGTCGGAAAGTTGGTGCAGACTTGATGGGCCGAGTGGCATCCTTCCGCACTGTAGCCAGCATAATCAAGGACCCCACACACCCCGGACATAGTCTGTTCCACCTTCTTCCATCGGGAAAAAGATACAAAAGTCTGAGGTCACGTACCAACCGACTCAAGAACAGCTTCTTCCCTGCTGCTGTCAGACTTTTGAATGGATCTATCTCGCATTAAGTTGATCTGCCTCTACACTCTAGCTATGACTGTAACACTACATTCTGCACTCTCTCCTTTCCTCTCTATGAACGGTATGCTTTGTCTGTACAGTGTGCAAGAAACAATACTTTTCACTGTATACATGTGACAATAATAATAAATCAAATCAAATCGAATGTCTTCCTCTGTGATCATAGCAAAAAAAATACTTTTCATCAGTGTTCACGAGTTGTTCTGCACATTGAAGCAAGACAGATACTTCCCTATCAGGTAGGATTTTATGGCCTCACTTGTCCCAAAACCGTAAAATACCACTTGCGGTCAACAGACCTTCCCATTGTCCACACCGCACCTGCTCCGATTCCTGTGGTGGGCAGGGCGGTAAAATTCCGCCCATTGTCTCAACCTCAATCTCAAAATAACATCCAACTCGACAGCATTGAGACTATTTTCCAATTCCAAGCTCCCCTCCCTCAAATCATTGAATCAAACAGCAGAGTGGAGTCCCTTCAGCCCATTGATGGCTCTTTGAAAGAACGATTCAATCCGTTCCACTCCTAGTATCTTTCCTCACAACATTGGAAATGGTGATCTTCAAATTTACATTCCCTTCCACTGCACTTTCGAACAATGCATTCCTGTCATGTGACTTGCACTTTCCCCCCACGTCTGCGTGGGTTTCCTCCGGTTGCTCCGGTTTCCTCCCACCGTTCAATGATGTACGGGTTAGGTTGAAAATTGGCCTCCGTGTCAGGGGATTAGCAGGGTAAATATGTGGGGTTATGGGAATAGGGCCTGGGTGGGATTATGATTGGTGCAGACTCGATGGGCCGCATGGCCTCCTTCTGCATTGTAGGGATTTTGTGATTCGATGATTCTATGACTCTGAGTGACCCTCAACTTAGAGCAGGAGTTGGCCATTGGGCCCTTCGAGCCTGCTGCACCATTCGATAAGATCGTGGTTGATCTGACTGTGGTCTTCACCCTCTCTACCTTCCTGTCTCCTCGCATCCCCCCTCACCACCCCCCCCCCCCCCCTCACCCCCTTCCCCACCTCCCACCACTCGACTCCTTTGTCTATCAAAAACCCAGCCCTGAATAAATTCACTGTCCCACGCTCCACTGGCTGTCCCAATTTAGGAGTGATTCTGTGCTGTGGGTTCATGGAAGATTCATTGAATCCCTACAGTGCAGAACAGAAAGAGGCCAATCAGCCCATTAGGCCTGCACCAACAACAATTCCACCCAGGCCCTATCCCCGTAACCCCACATATTTGTCCTATTAGTCCCCCTGACACTAAGGGGCATCTTAGCATGGCCAATCTTATTCACGGAATAGAATCTAGAGTGCAGAAGGGGACCATTTGGCCCATCGAGCCTGCACCGACAACAATCCCACCCAGGTCCTATCGCCGTAACCCCACATATTTACCCCCCTAATCCCCCTGACACTAAGGGGCAATTTATCATGACCAATCAACCTAACCCACACATCTTTGGACTGTGGGAGGAAACTGGAGCACCTGGAGGAAACCCACGCAGTCATAGAACATAGAACATAGAACATAGAACATTACAGCGCAGAACAGGCCCTTCGGCCCACGATGTTGCACCGACCAGTTAAAAAAAAACACTGTGACCCTCCAACCTAAACCAATTTCTTTTCGTCCATGAACCTATCTACGGATCTCTTAAACGCCCCCAAACTAGGCGCATTTACTACTGATGCTGGCAGGGCATTCCAATCCCTCACCACCCTCTGGGTAAAGAACCTACCCCTGACATCGGTTCTATAACTACCCCCCCTCAATTTAAAGCCATGCCCCCTCGTGCTGGATTTCTCCATCAGAGGAAAAAGGCTATCACTATCCACCCTATCTAAACCTCTAATCATCTTATATGTTTCAATAAGATCCCCTCTTAGCCGCCGCCTTTCCAGCGAAAACAATCCCAAATCCCTCAGCCTCTCCTCATAGGATCTCCCCTCCATACCAGGCAACATCCTGGTAAACCTCCTCTGCACCCTCTCCAAAGCCTCCACATCCTTCCTGTAATGTGGGGACCAGAACTGCACACAGTACTCCAAGTGCGGCCGCACCAGAGTTGTGTACAGTTGCAACATAACGCTACGACTCCTAAATTCAATCCCCCTACCAATAAACGCCAAGACACCATATGCCTTCTTAACAACCTTATCTACTTGATTCCCAACTTTCAGGGATCTATGCACACATACACCTAGATCCCTCTGCTCCTCCACACTATTCAAAGTCCTCCCGTTAGCCCTATACTCAACACATCTGTTATTCCTACCAAAGTGAATTACCTCACACTTCTCCGCATTAAACTCCATCCGCCACCTCTCGGCCCAACTTTGCAACCTGTCTAAGTCTTCCTGCAAACTACGACACCCTTCCTCACTGTCTACCACACCACCGACTTTGGTGTCATCAGCAAATTTGCTAATCCACCCAACTATACCCTCATCCAGATCATTAATAAATATTACAAACAGCAGTGGCCCCAAAACAGATCCCTGAGGTACACCACTTGTAACCGCACTCCATGATGAATATTTACTATCAACCACCACCCTCTGTTTCCTATCCGCTAGCCAATTCCTGATCCAATTTCCTAGATCACCCCCAATCCCATACATCTGCATTTTCTGCAGAAGCCTACCATGGTGAACCTTATCAAACGCCTTACTAAAATCCATATATACCACGTCCACTGCCTTGCCCCCATCCACCTCCTTGGTCACTTTCTCAAAAAACTCAATAAGGTTAGTAAGGCACGACCTACCTGCCACAAAACCATGCTGACTATCACCTATCAATTCATTACTCTCCAAATAACTATAAATCCTATCCCTTATAATTTTTTCCAACATCTTGCCGACAACAGAAGTGAGACTCACCGGTCTATAATTCCCGGGGAAGTCTCTGTTCCCCTTCTTAAACAATGGGACAACATTCGCTAACCTCCAATCTTCTGGTACTATACCAGAGGCCAACGACGACCTGAAGATCAGAGCCAGAGGCTCTGCAATCACTTCTCTTGCCTCCCAGAGAATCCTTGGATAAATCCCATCCGGACCAGGGGATTTATCTATTTTCAGACCCTCCAGAATATCCTGCACATCCTCCTTATCAACTGTAATACTGTCTATTCTACTCCCTTGCAACCCAGTGTCCTCCTCAGCTATATTCATGTCCCCTTGCGTGAACACCGAAGAGAAATATTGGTTCAATGCTTCACCAATCTCCTCCGGTTCCACACATAACTTCCCTCTGCCATCTATAACTGGCCCTAAACTTGCCCTAACCAACCTTCTGTTCTTGACATACCTATAGAACGCCTTAGGATTCTCTTTAACCCTATCCGCCAAAGTCTTCTCATGTCCCCTTTTAGCCCTTCTAAGCTCGCTCTTCAACTCCCTCTTAGCCAATCTAAAGCTTTCTAGTGCACTACCCGAGTGCTCACGTCTCATCCGAACATAAGCCTCCTTTTTCTTTTTAACCAACAAAGAAACTTTTTTGGTGCACCACGGTTCCCTAGCCCTACCAATTCCTCCTTGCCTGACAGGGACATACCTATCACAGACTCGCAGTAGCTGCTCCTTGAAAAAACTCCACATGTCGGACGTTCCCAGTCCCTGTAATCTCCTAGTCCAACCTATGTTTCCTAATTCTCTCCTAATAGCCTCATAATTACCCTTCCCCCAGCTAAAACCACTGGCCCGAGGTTCATGCCTATCCCTTTCCATCACTAAGGTGAACGTAACCGAATTGTGGTCACTATCACCAAAATGCACACCAACTTCCAAGTCTAGCACCTGGTCTGGCTCATTTCCCAGCACCAGATCCAATATAGCCTCACCTCTAGTTGGCCTGTCTACATACTGAGTCAAAAAACCTTCCTGCACGCTTTGAACAAAAACTGACCCCTCTAACGAGCTAGAGCTATAACAATTCCAGTCAATATTAGTCAAGTTAAAATCCCCCATAACAATTGCCCTATTACTTTCACTCCTAAGCAGGATTGACTCCGCAATCCTTTCCTCAACCTCTCTAGAACTTTTAGGAGGTCTATAAAAGACTCCCAACAGGGTGACCTCTCCTCTCCTATTTCTAATCTCCGCCCATACTACCTCAACAGATAAGTCCTCATCAAACCTCCTCTCTGACACTGTGATACAATCTCTGACCAATAATGCTACCCCTCCCCCTCTTCTACCTCCTTCCCTACTTCGACTAAAACATTTGAACCCCGGGACCTGCAGCATCCATTCCTGCCCCTGCTCTATCCATGTCTCTGAAATAGCCACAACATCGAAGTCCCAGGTACTGATCCACGCTGCAAGTTCACCCACTTTATTGCGAATACTCCTGGCATTGAAGTATACACATTTCAAACCCTGCTCCACCCCACCTCTGCAATGCCGTGCATTGCAGTCCCCATCCATGCATCCCTCACTTTCAGCCCCACTACTCAGGATCCCTCCCCCCCCCCCGAATCAGTTTAAACCTCCCTGCATGGCCTTAGCAAATTTACCCCCCAGGATATTGGTCCCCTTCTGATTAAGGTGTAGACCATCCTTCTCATAGAGGTCACACCTTCCCCAGTACGAGCCCCAATTGCTTAAGTACCTGAACCCCTCCCTCCTGCACCATCCCCTCAGCCATGAATTCAAACCTTCCCTCTCCCTATTCCTCTCTAAACTATCCCGTGGTACAGGCAAGAGTCCAGAGATAACCACTCTGTCAGTCTTGGCCTTTAGTTTCCACCCCAACTCCATAAATCCCTGCCTAATATCCCCTTCCCCTATCCTCCCTATGTCGTGTGTCCCCACATGTACAATAACTTGTGGTTTATCTCCCTCCCCCCTAAGAGTCCTGAATACCCTGTCAGACACATCCCGGACCCCAGCCCCTGGTAGGCAACACACCAACCCTGAGTCCCTACCTTTAGTTCCGACCCTCCTATCTGTCCCCTTAATTGTGGAGTCCCCAATCACAAGGCCCAGTCTTTTACAGCCCCTAACCACCTGAGCTTTCTCACTCGGCTCACCCCCAGAGATCTGCTCTCGATGCTCAGTTGATTCCTCCTCAACTGTAGCCTCCAGCACCGAAAACCTATTATGGAGGGGAACCGCCCCAGGGGATTGTCTTCCCGATTGCTTCTTACCCCTCCTCCTGGCATTGACCCAAGCCTCATTTCTAGGAGTTACTATTTCTCTATAACTCCTATCAACTTCCACCTCCGCCTCCCGAATTATGCGGAGTTCCTCTACCTCCCCCTCCAGCTCCTTTACACGCTCCTCCAGAAGCTGCAATCTAATGCACTTCTTACAACTAAAATCTCCTGAAACACTACTGGATTTCCTCACCACATACATCCCACAGGAGATGCAGCATACTGCCTGAACTGCCATCCCTGAAGCCATTACCAGCAAGAAAAAAAGAAAACAAAAAACTTCCCCACACTTATAATTAGGTTAGAGGAGGATGGAAGGGTGGGATCCTCTACCAGTGTAGAGGATCGGGTATCTCCTCTGCACCAATTTATAGGGCTAGGGGCCCGAGAGAAAAAAAAAACTACTACTGAGGGGGAACCTCCCAGGTAACTGACTTTTAAAGTTAAAATAAAAACCCTTCCCAGACTCCTTTGCTGCCCACTTCTAGTTTTCACTTTAAACTTGAAAAACTGCTGTTAAAGTAAAGGCCAAAAAAATACACACACTAGCTGACTAATTAAATAAATAAACAATTCAATTAATCCAATTAATCTCTTACCAGCACTGCTGCTTTTCAATCACCCCTCTCAGCTTGCTCCAGTGGATCAATGAGGGGGAACCTCCCAGGTAACTGACTTTTAAAGTTAAAATAAAAACCCTTCCCAGACTCCTTTGCTGCCCACTTCTAGTTTTCACTTTAAACTTGAAAAACTGCTGTTAAAGTAAAGGCCAAAAAAATACACACACTAGCTGACTAATTAAATAAATAAACAATTCAATTAATCCAATTAATCTCTTACCAGCACTGCTGCTTTTCAATCACCCCTCTCAGCTTGCTCCAGTGGATCAATGAGGGGGAACCTCCCAGGTAACTGACTTTTAAAGTTAAAATAAAAACCCTTCCCAGACTCCTTTGCTGCCCACTTCTAGTTTTCACTTTAAACTTGAAAAACTGCTGTTAAAGTAAAGGCCAAAAAAATACACACACTAGCTGACTAATTAAATAAATAAACAATTCAATTAATCCAATTAATCTCTTACCAGCACTGCTGCTTTTCAATCACCCCTCTCAGCTTGCTCCAGTGGATCAATGAGGGGGAACCTCCCAGGTAACTGACTTTTAAAGTTAAAATAAAAACCCTTCCCAGACTCCTTTGCTGCCCACTTCTAGTTTTCACTTTAAACTTGAAAAACTGCTGTTAAAGTAAAGGCCAAAAAAATACACACACTAGCTGACTAATTAAATAAATAAACAATTCAATTAATCCAATTAATCTCTTACCAGCACTGCTGCTTTTCAATCACCCCTCTCAGCTTGCTCCAGTGGATCAATGAGGGGGAACCTCCCAGGTAACTGACTTTTAAAGTTAAAATAAAAACCCTTCCCAGACTCCTTTGCTGCCCACTTCTAGTTTTCACTTTAAACTTGAAAAACTGCTGTTAAAGTAAAGGCCAAAAAAATACACACACTAGCTGACTAATTAAATAAATAAACAATTCAATTAATCCAATTAATCTCTTACCAGCACTGCTGCTTTTCAATCACCCCTCTCAGCTTGCTCCAGTGGATCAATGAGGGGGAACCTCCCAGGTAACTGACTTTTAAAGTTAAAATAAAAACCCTTCCCAGACTCCTTTGCTGCCCACTTCTAGTTTTCACTTTAAACTTGAAAAACTGCTGTTAAAGTAAAGGCCAAAAAAATACACACACTAGCTGACTAATTAAATAAATAAACAATTCAATTAATCCAATTAATCTCTTACCAGCACTGCTGCTTTTCAATCACCCCTCTCAGCTTGCTCCAGTGGATCAATGAGGGGGAACCTCCCAGGTAACTGACTTTTAAAGTTAAAATAAAAACCCTTCCCAGACTCCTTTGCTGCCCACTTCTAGTTTTCACTTTAAACTTGAAAAACTGCTGTTAAAGTAAAGGCCAAAAAAATACACACACTAGCTGACTAATTAAATAAATAAACAATTCAATTAATCCAATTAATCTCTTACCAGCACTGCTGCTTTTCAATCACCCCTCTCAGCTTGCTCCAGTGGATCAATGAGGGGGAACCTCCCAGGTAACTGACTTTTAAAGTTAAAATAAAAACCCTTCCCAGACTCCTTTGCTGCCCACTTCTAGTTTTCACTTTAAACTTGAAAAACTGCTGTTAAAGTAAAGGCCAAAAAAATACACACACTAGCTGACTAATTAAATAAATAAACAATTCAATTAATCCAATTAATCTCTTACCAGCACTGCTGCTTTTCAATCACCCCTCTCAGCTTGCTCCAGTGGATCAATGAGGGGGAACCTCCCAGGTAACTGACTTTTAAAGTTAAAATAAAAACCCTTCCCAGACTCCTTTGCTGCCCACTTCTAGTTTTCACTTTAAACTTGAAAAACTGCTGTTAAAGTAAAGGCCAAAAAAATACACACACTAGCTGACTAATTAAATAAATAAACAATTCAATTAATCCAATTAATCTCTTACCAGCACTGCTGCTTTTCAATCACCCCTCTCAGCTTGCTCCAGTGGATCAATGAGGGGGAACCTCCCAGGTAACTGACTTTTAAAGTTAAAATAAAAACCCTTCCCAGACTCCTTTGCTGCCCACTTCTAGTTTTCACTTTAAACTTGAAAAACTGCTGTTAAAGTAAAGGCCAAAAAAATACACACACTAGCTGACTAATTAAATAAATAAACAATTCAATTAATCCAATTAATCTCTTACCAGCACTGCTGCTTTTCAATCACCCCTCTCAGCTTGCTCCAGTGGATCAATGAGGGGGAACCTCCCAGGTAACTGACTTTTAAAGTTAAAATAAAAACCCTTCCCAGACTCCTTTGCTGCCCACTTCTAGTTTTCACTTTAAACTTGAAAAACTGCTGTTAAAGTAAAGGCCAAAAAAATACACACACTAGCTGACTAATTAAATAAATAAACAATTCAATTAATCCAATTAATCTCTTACCAGCACTGCTGCTTTTCAATCACCCCTCTCAGCTTGCTCCAGTGGATCAATGAGGGGGAACCTCCCAGGTAACTGACTTTTAAAGTTAAAATAAAAACCCTTCCCAGACTCCTTTGCTGCCCACTTCTAGTTTTCACTTTAAACTTGAAAAACTGCTGTTAAAGTAAAGGCCAAAAAAATACACACACTAGCTGACTAATTAAATAAATAAACAATTCAATTAATCCAATTAATCTCTTACCAGCACTGCTGCTTTTCAATCACCCCTCTCAGCTTGCTCCAGTGGATCAATGAGGGGGAACCTCCCAGGTAACTGACTTTTAAAGTTAAAATAAAAACCCTTCCCAGACTCCTTTGCTGCCCACTTCTAGTTTTCACTTTAAACTTGAAAAACTGCTGTTAAAGTAAAGGCCAAAAAAATACACACACTAGCTGACTAATTAAATAAATAAACAATTCAATTAATCCAATTAATCTCTTACCAGCACTGCTGCTTTTCAATCACCCCTCTCAGCTTGCTCCAGTGGATCAATGAGGGGGAACCTCCCAGGTAACTGACTTTTAAAGTTAAAATAAAAACCCTTCCCAGACTCCTTTGCTGCCCACTTCTAGTTTTCACTTTAAACTTGAAAAACTGCTGTTAAAGTAAAGGCCAAAAAAATACACACACTAGCTGACTAATTAAATAAATAAACAATTCAATTAATCCAATTAATCTCTTACCAGCACTGCTGCTTTTCAATCACCCCTCTCAGCTTGCTCCAGTGGATCAATGAGGGGGAACCTCCCAGGTAACTGACTTTTAAAGTTAAAATAAAAACCCTTCCCAGACTCCTTTGCTGCCCACTTCTAGTTTTCACTTTAAACTTGAAAAACTGCTGTTAAAGTAAAGGCCAAAAAAATACACACACTAGCTGACTAATTAAATAAATAAACAATTCAATTAATCCAATTAATCTCTTACCAGCACTGCTGCTTTTCAATCACCCCTCTCAGCTTGCTCCAGTGGATCAGTGGATAAATGGGGAGAACATGCAAACCCCACACCGACAGGTGATCCAAACCGGGATTCGAACCCGGGTCCCTGGCGCTGTGAGGCAGCAGTGTTAACCACTGTGCCACCGTGCCGCCCCAACCCAATCTACCTACCCCGCACATCTTAGGATGCCCAAAAGTGTTTTCAGTTGAACCAAAGTTAGCTCCTGTAGGAACTTTCCCAGTCAGCAGAGGAGTGACGATCCGGTTATTAATCTGAGTTTCAGAACGGACAAACATCATGAATCTACAATAGGTTCGGTAGATCATTATGCTGTCAGTGCAGTTAAGGGATTACTTGGGTTCTTCTTTTCATTTTCCAGCCAGGAGGCAAGAGACCTCTTTGGCAGTCAGGCGTTGTCACCCTTGCGTTGTGAGAATGCTGAGTCAATGATTGATTACAGAGCATGTGAAAGGACCCAATGAAATCAAGAATGAGACGCATTAGCATGATGAATGTCTCCCTGGTCAGAGATGGTGGTTGATGATGGGGGATGATAAATTTGTACAGCGATACAGTATCTGTGCTATCTCCCGAGTATTACCAGTCAGAGAGCATGAGAAATGGAGAGAGGGAAGGCAGCGTGCAGGAATATGTTGTGCTGTGCTTCGGATAAGCATCACTTTCTGCATCCCTGTGTTTGGTTGGATTCTGTTGAGAAAAAAATTACATACTGACAAATATTCTACGCAGTGAAGCACAAACGCCCATAACTTTCATATTTCTGCAGTGCTTTTGATTCAATGTAAAGTTGCAATGCAATATTAATATGAGCAGATTATTCAATAACTCACCAGTATTTAATTGATTACACTCCATTACAATGTAGTTCTGTTTAATCTTTAGGTTTTTGAGTTCAGGATAGAGAAGATGTCAGGAATGGAACTGGGGAAATGCAAATATAGTTCCATTGTTTAAAAAGGGATCGAAGGAAATGCCAAACAATTCTAGGCCAGTTAGTCTGACATTGGTCAACAGAAAATGCTGGAAAATCTCAGCAGGTCTGGCAGCATCTGTGGGGAAAGAATCAAGCCAACGTTTCAAGTCGAGATGATCCTTCGTCAGAGCTCCCTTTTCTCTCCCCACAGATGCTGTCAGATCTGCTGAGATTTTCCAGCATTTTCTGTTTTTGTTTCAGATCCCAGCACCCGCAGTATTTGGCTTTTAGTCTTACATTGGCGGTGGACAAATTAACAAAATCAATCCTGAGGGATAGGGTTGAACTGTCACGTAGAAACAGTAAGAAGTCTCACAACACCAGGCCAAAGTCCAACAGGTTTATTTGGAATCATGAGCATTCGGAGCGCTGCTCCTTCCTCAGGTGTGTGTGAACACTCACCGGAAGAAGGAGCAGCGCTCCAAAAGCTTGTGATTCCAAATCAACCTGTTGGACTTTAACCTGGTGTTGTGAGGCTTCTTACGGTGCCCACCCCAGCCCAACGCCGGCATCTCCACCTCATGGTTGTCACGTAGAAAGGCATGGACTTGTTAGGGATGGTCAGCATGGATTTGTTAAAGGAAGGTCTTGCCTCACAAACTTGATTGAATTCTTTGGGGAAGTGACAAGAAGTGTTGATGAAGGTAGTGCAGTGGATGTTATGTACATGGATTTTAGTGAGGTGTTTGACAAGATCCAACAGGGCAGATTGGTCAAAAAAGTAAAAGCCCATGGGATACAGAGTAATGGGGCAAACTGGATAAAAAGTTGGCTTAGTATCAGGAAACAAAGGGTAATGGTCCATGGATACCCTTGCAAATGGTAAGTTGTTTCATGTGGTATTCCACAAAGCTCCGTGTTGGGACCCTTACTCTTTATGTTCTATATTAATGATATGGACGTGAACATGGGGGCACGATTGGGAAATTTGCAGACAACATAAAGATTGGCTGAGGAGTGGATCGTGTAGAGGATAGCTGTAATCTAAAAAAAGATACCAATGTGTTGGTGCTGTGGGCGGTGAAGTGGCAAATAGATTTTAACGGAAAAGTGTGAGGTAATGCATTTAGGAAGGTCAAACAATTATAGGGAATATACTGAGAGGTGCTGATGAAGTGAGAGATCCTGGCGTTCAAGTACACAGGTCCCTAAAGGCAACAGTTCAAGTAGACAAGATTGCAAAGAAGAAATATGGAATGCTCTCCTTCTGTGGCAGAGGTATAGAATATAAAAGTAAGGGCATAATGTTGGAACTGTATAAAACAATTGTGAGGCCACAACTGGAGTACTGTGTGTCGTTCTGGTCATCATATTACAGGAAGGATGTAATTGCTCTGGAGAGAGCTGCCAGGGCTAGAAAAGTGTAGCTACGGAGAGAGTTTGGATAGATTGGGGTTATATTCCTTGGAACAAAGAAGGCTGAGGGGTGATTTGATAGAGGTGTACAGAATTATGAGGGGAAAAGATAGAGTGGACAGCATAAAATTGATTCCCTTGCCAAAGAATCCTAGAACCAGGGGGCTTAGGTTCAAGATAAGTGGCAGAAGGTGTAGAGACATGAGGAAGAGTTATTTTTACGCAGAGGGTGCTGGGTGTCTGAAATTCACTGCCCGAGTTGTTGGTGGGGGCAGAGACCCTAAACTTTTAAAAGATATCTGGATCTGCACCTTAAGCGCTGTAAGTTACAGGGCTATGGATCGGGTGTAGGAAGGTGGGATTAAGAAGCACACCCGGTGTCCTCAGGCTAGTATGGACAAGATAGGCCAAATGGCCTCCTTCTGTGCTGTAACTTTTCTATGGTTCGATGCTTCTTACTGCCTGCAGTTGGAAGGATTTACAAATTGATACTCATCCCATTCATCCAAATTATGAATTAACCTTCTTTGGCCGTCAAGTTCTGGAGTGGAACTTGAACCCACAGCTTCTGGTTCAGGGTTACGGACACTACCTAATGCACCACAAGACCTCCATGTCGTTCAACTTATATGGCTAATGAAGATTATTAGTTTGTGGGAGCTTTTTATGTGTAAACTTGTTGCCCACCTTTCCATATATTTTTAAGTTCACTTATGGGCTGTGGCAAGACCAGCATTTATTACCCATTCCTAATTTCCCTTGGGAAGGTGGTGGTGAGCTGCCTTCTGAATAACTTAGAATCATAGAATAGAATCATGGAATCGCTACAGTGCAGAAGAGGCCATTTGGCCCATGACAGAGTATCTTACCTAAGTGTGTACTATCTACAAGATGCACTGCAGCAATTCATCAAAGATCCTTAGAGAGCACCTTCCAAACCCACAACCACTTCCATTTGGAAGGACAAGGGCAGCAGATACCTGGGAACACCACCATCTGCAAGTTCCCCTCCAAGCCACTCACCATCCTGACTTGGAAATATATCGCCGTTCCTTCGCAGTCGCTGGGTCAAAATCCTGGAATTCCCTCCCTAACGGCATTTTGGATCAACCCGCAGCATGTGGACTGCAACGATTCAAGAAGGCAGCTCACCACCTTCTCAAAGGCAACTAGGGATGGACAATAAATGCTGGCCAGCCAGCGACGCCCATGCCCCATGAATGAATTTTTAAAAAGTCCTCTCCCTTGTCCTATCCCTGTAACCCCACACATTTGCCATGGCTAATCCATCTAATCTATGCATCTTGGGGACGAAGGGACAATTTAGTATGGCCAATTCACCTAACCCGCACATCCTTCGACTGTGGGAGGAAACCAGAGCACCCATGGGGTGCTCCAACAGACACGGAGAGAACATGCAAACTCCACACAGACAACCACCTAAGGCTGGAATTGAACCGGGGTCGCTCACGCTGTGAGGCAGCAATGCCACTGTGCTGCCCTTGCTTGCTTGGCCACTTCTGAGAGCAGTTAAGAGCCAAGCCCATCACTCTGAGTCCGGGTCACATTTCGTCCAGGTTGTGCATGGACAGCAGATTCCGTTCCCTAAAAGATGTTGATGAACCAGATAAATTTTACAACAATCTGCTCATTTTGATCCGAGTTACTGACACTGGTTTCACTCTAGATTTTATTTAATTACATTCCCCAGCTGCCATGCTGAGATTCAAACTCACGTACTTGGATCATTAGTTCAAACCTCTGGATTATTCGTTCATTAACTAAACCACTATATACAGTACACGTGTCTAGACTTCAAAGGTACCTCACTGGCTATAAAGCACTTTGGAATATCCCAAGGTTGTGGCAGGAAATACATCAATTTTATATTTTCTTTTGCAGTATGACTGCACAGGTAATCTCTCTTCACTGAACACAAGCAATGCTTCAGTCCGAGAGATCATTCCCTGGACTGCCCAAGTCAGACACATCCATTTTGCACTTCACTATCCGCATGGCATCTTCTCGAGTGAGATGATTAATTTGCAGGTCCACGTTTCGAACTAAGTTTAAGTTTAAAGTTTATTTATTATTGTCACAAGCAGGTTTACATTAACACTGCAATGAAGTTACTGTGAAAATCCCTTGGTCGCCACACTCCAGTGCCCGTTCAGGTACACGGAGGGAGAATTTAGCACGGCCAATGCACCTAACCAGCACATCTTTTGGACTGTGGGAAGAAACCAGGGCACCCGGAGGGAACCCACGCAGACACGGGGAGAACGTGCAGACTCCACACAGACAAGCCGGGAATCGAACATGGGTCCCTGGAGCTGTGAGGCAGCAGTGCTAACCACTGTGCTGCCGTGTCACCCGATTCCATCTTGACCATGCCTCGAGTCTAAACCCTTGCATCCCAGCAGGGCACGTACAAAAGGGTGTTACCTCCATTTCATCTGATCCATGTTTTCATCAGATTAGCCACTTCACGCCAAATTATGGAACTTATTTTTTGCTGCCATGGACTCATCGATAACTAAATTGAAACTTTCTCATCGTCATTTCACACAGAAACCAGAGAAAAGAGATGCGCTTTTATCACAGTCAGGGATAGATTCAGCCGTAGATAGTTTACCCATGCGACTGGATTAAGGAGGTCAATACTTCTTGATACACCCGTGAGCCATACAGGGCAGAGAGTCCAGACTCAATCAGTCCTCCCCGTCTATGCTGCAGCTAACTGTTCACAGTAAGGGCATCAATTGGAGTGGCAAAATTAACCTCAGTTAAGGCACGTCACTCACCACCATCAGCTGCTCCAGTTTCGCTTCAACACTGGTAATTACCCAACAAGGTGGAAAATTGCTCAGATATATATCCTGCCCACAACAAGCAGCACAAACCCAATCTGAGGAGTCAATGCTTGGTCAATGAAAGAGCAGTCCCGCCACTCCCCAACCCCACCTCTGTCACCCCACACATTCCATCCAACCTACATAGCTTTGGACACAAAGGGGCAACTCAGCACGGCCAATACACCTAGCCTGCACATCTTTGGACTGTGCAAGGAAACCGGAGCACCCGGGGGAAACCCACGCAGACACGGGGAGAACGTGCAAACTCCACACAGACCGTCACCCAAGGCCGTAATTGAACCCAGGTCCCTGGCACTATGAGGCAGCAGTGCTACCACTGTGCCACCGTGCTGTCCTTATTATTAAGGAGGTTATAGCAGAATACTTAGAAAATCATGATGTGATTAGTCAGAGTCAACATGGCTTTGTGAAAGTGAAGTAGTGTTTAGTTAACTTCTTCGAGTTGTTTGAGGAAGTAACAAGCAAGTGGGTAAAGAGGAACCTGTAGATTGGGGTGGCACGGTGGCACGGTGGTTAGCACTGCTGCCTCACAGCTCCAGGGACCCAGGTTTGATTTCCGGCTTGGGTCACTGTCTGTGCGGAGTCTGCACGTTCTCCCCGTGTCTGCATGGGTTTCCCCCGGGTGCTCCGGATCCCTCCCACAGTCCAAAGATATGCGGGTTAGGTACATTGGCCATGCTAAATTGCCCCTTAGTGTCCAAGGATGCATAGGTTAGAGGGATCAGCGGGGTAAATATGTGGGGTTAAGGGATAGGGCCTGGGCGGGATTGTTGCTGGTGCAGACTCGATGGGCCAAATGGCCTCGATTGCAGTGTCGGGATTCTATGTGCTGTACTTGGATTTCCAAAAGCCATCTGATTAGGTGCCACATCAAAGGTTAGTACACAAGATAAGAAACAATGTTGTGCTGGTAACATATTAGCATGAATAAAGCATTGGTTAGCTAAATTGAAGCAGGGAACAGGGATAAATTGGTCGTTTTCAGATTGGCAAGCTGTAACTGGTGGAGTATCACTGCGATCAATGCCCGGGACTCAACTATTTACAATCTACATCAATGATTTGGATGAAGCAACTGATTATATGGAAACTAAATTTATCAATCATTCCAAGATAGGTAGGGAAGTAAGTTGACAAGAGAAGATAGAGGGCAGGGTTTTCCAGCTGCGCTCACCCCAAAACCAGAAAATCCTGCCTGAGGTCAATGGACTTTTGCATGGTGCTGTCCCGCCTGCAACGATTCCCTTGGACGGGAAAATTCCACCCAGGGAGTCCGCAAAAGGGATTTAGGCAGGTTAAGCGAGTGGGCAAAAAATTGGCATGTCAAGTGTAATGTGGGAAAATGTGAAATCTTCTCCCTGGGCAGGAGGAATAGAAAGGCAGTGTACTATTTAATTGGAGCGAGACTGACAAATTCAGTGTTACAGAGGGATCTGGGTCTCCTGGCGTATGGATCACAAAAATGTGTAGGTAGGTACAGCAAGTGTTTGGGAAGGAAAATGAAATGTTGGCATTTATTGCAATATAGAAGTAGAGACGATTTACTGCAGCTGGGGTCCAGGACTTTGGTGGGATCCTATTTGGAATACTGTGTATGGCTTTAGTCTTATTTGACAAAAGATATAGGGAAGGTTCACTCAACTCATTACTGCAGTGAAGGCCTTATCCTATGAAGAAAGGTTGAAAAGATTGGGCCCAGGTTAAGCTTCTCAGTTACAGTCCAGTCATAAAAGATGATGCAAGTCCAGTTTCTTCACAAACTCACTTTATTCTCTTTTACAACTCCACATGCACACACCCAACACCCAGTGCCACCTGTAACCCCTTTATATATCCCGCTGTGCTATTAAACAAGAAACCATACAAATGAGGTCCTATTGCAGTTCACCCATTCCTAACAGCCCATACCGAGTCACATTCAGAAGAAAGAGCAGTGATCTTGCTGAAATAAATAAGGGATAGAAGCAAAATACAGCGGATGCTGAAATCTGAAACAAAAACAGAAAATGCTGGAATGTCTCAGCAGGTCTGATTGATTTGAATTGATTTGACTTATTATTGTCACATTGATTAGCATACAGTGAAAAGTATTGTTTCTTGCGTTCTATACAGATAAAGCATACCATTCATAGAGAAGGAAATGAGACAGGGCAGAATGTAGTGTTACAGTCATAGTTGGGCGTAGAGAAAGATCAACTTAATGCTAGGTAGGTCCATTCAAAAGTCTGACGGCAGCAGGGAAGAAGCTGTTCCTGAGTCGGTTGGTGCATGATCTGACTTTTGTATCTTTATCCCGACGGAAGAAGGTGGAAGAGAGAATGTCCGGGGTGCATGGCGTCCTTAATTATGCTGGTTGCTTTTCTGAGGCAGCGGGAAGTGTAGAAAGAGTCAATGGATGGGAGGCTGGTTTGCGTGATGGATTAGGCTACATTCACAACCTTTTGTAGTTTCTTGCAGTCTTGGGCAGAGCAGGAGCCATACCAAGCTGTGATATAACCAGAAAGAATGTTTTCTCTGGTGCAACTATAAGAGACGGAACTGACATGCCAAATTTTCTTAGTCTTCTGAGAAAGTAGAGACGTTGGTGGGCTTTCTTAACTATAGTGTTGGCATGGCGGGGTTGGGGGTTGGGGGGGGGGGGGGGGACCAGGACAGGTTGTAGGTGATCTGGACACCTAAAAGCCTGAAGCTCTTGACCCTTTCTACTTCTTCCCGTTGATGTAGAAAGGGGCATGTTCTCCACTATGCTTCCTGAAGTCGATGACAATCTCCTTCATTTTATTGACATTGAGGGAGAGATTATTGTCACTGCACCAGTTCACCAGATTCTCTATCTCATTCCTATACTCTGTCTTGTCATTGTTTGAGATCCGACTTACTACGGTGGTATCATCAGCAAACATGAAAATCGACAGCATCTGTGAAGAGAAAGTACAGAACTAACGTTTCAAATCTGGATGACTCTTCATCAGAAAGTGTGGCGGAACAGAATTCATCTGAACTTTCAAAAGATAATTTGACTTTAGTTGAGCAGTATTCATTTTGTGTGGTTCAGTTAAAAATTCTGAGGTGTAGGACTAAATTTGACCACTCTTTCAAAGAACTGGCACACGCACAGTAGGATAAATACAATACTTTAGAATTTTACTCCTGCCCTATGCAGCTGCCAGCTCCTGTCTGCCAACCAGTCATCTGTGCTTGAAAGCCAGGTGGGGACATTATAACATTTAACTGTGACAATCAAATCACCTTTAGATCTTCAAGCGTCCAGGCTCAGAAAGAGAAGAAGGCGACACAGCATCAGTGGAACTGTAACCTTGAGAAGGGTCATCGACAAAAAGAAGGAATGAGATGGGGGAGGAGTGAAGGAGGCAGAGATGACCAAAGATCTGTGAACAAAAATACTGGGACGTTGTTACTCGATGTCAGCACTTGTGTTAAATATCACGTACCCTCGGGCTGTATCGTGGAACGCAACACCATTACAGCTCCAGATATTGACTCCAGGAGAATCGACAGGGTGGATGCCAAGAGGATGTTTCCCCTTGTAGATAGTCTGAAATTAGGGGGCACAGTTTAAAAATTAGGGGTCTCCCTACTAAGACTGAGAAGAAGAAAATTCCTTTCTCTCAGAGGGTCGTTAATCTGCGGAATTCTTTTTTTTATACATGTGTGGGACATGGGCGTCGCTGGCTGGCCAACATTTATTGCCCATCCCTAATTGCCGAGGGCAGCTGAGAGTCAACCACATTGCTGTGGCTCTGGAATCACATGTAGGCCAGACTGGGTAAGGACGGCAGATTTCCTCCCCTAAAGGACACTGATAAACCAAATGGGTTTTTCTGACAATGGACAATGGTTTCATGGTCATCAGTAGATTCTTCGTTCCAGATATTTTTTATTGAACTCAAATTCCACATCTGCCGTGGCGGGATTTGAACCCAGGTCCCCAGAACATTAGCTGAGTTTCTGGATTAATAGTCTGGCAATAATACCACTAGGCCATTGCCTCCTCTCTTCCTCAGGGAGCAGTGGAGGCTGTGGGTCATCAGAAATCTTCAACGTTGAGTTACATTTTGGATTAGTAAGGGAGGAGGAGGGAGGGCAGTGTGCGGGAAGGTCGAATCGAGGAGACAAACGGATCACCCATGATCTTATCAAATGGTGGAGCAGGCTCGAGGGGCCAAATTGCTGACTCCTGCTCCTAACGTTTGTTGTTCTCGTGTGCTCTTGGCTCCTCACAGATCAAACATGGGAAAGTTAGCTAGGAGATTGTAAATAGAATCCAGCTTTTATTTCCACCTCCAGAATCTATCCCAGCGAATGATTTGTGGGATCTTTAAAAGGTGATTTGAGAGTATAGAATCGCAGCCAATGTCAGCTGCCTGGTTTTCCTTCCATGGGTTGTGCCCCTTGACTGTCTCTTGTGGAGCGAGGGCAAGAAGTATTCAGTGGAATGCACACAGATTGTCGGCAATGATTTTTGGAATGCAAAGAGAATGCTTTTCTCAGGCAACTTTAGTCTTATCGTTTCCCAAAGAGAGTGCGTGTAAACATATCTGTGAAGGAAGAGGATCAATTATTTGATCTGATAATCATTTAGCTAAGGGGCATGCATCTCATCAGTGGAACATTCTTTTCTGTTCTGCCCTGAAGGTGCAAATAATGTGAGTCAGACATCAAAGGGGCAGTTTCTCTGAATGGATTAACTGTCCTTTGCCAAGAAGCATCTCAGGGTGAGGTTAAACATGAGTAACTTGCACTGAAGCCTCAGCTCACATTAGAGCAGTTAGCTCCAGGTCAGACTGGTGCTGTGCCTAAAAGCACTGTATTGTCCACAATTCCAGTTTAAAATCTCTGATAAACAGATATTACGAATCTCACAACAACCTGTAATGTTAGGATTTTGATTTGATTTGATTTATTATTGTCACCTGTATTAGTATACAGTGAAGAGTATTGTTTCTTATGTGCTGTACAGCCAAAGCATACTGTTCATAGAGAAGAATGTGGGGTGTGGGCCAGCACAGTGGTTAGCATTGCTGCCTCACAGTGCCAGGGACCTGGGCTCGATTCTGGCCTCGGGTCACTGTCTGCGTGGAGTTTGCACGTTCTCCCCGTGTCTGCATGGATTTCCTCCGGATGCTCCGGTTTCCTCCCATAGTCCAAAGATGTGCAGGTTAGGTGGATTAGCCATACTAAATTGCCCCTTAGTGTCAGGGGGGGCTAGTTAGGGTAAATGCTTGGGGTTATGGGGGATAGGACCTGGGTGGGAGTGTGGTTGGTGCAGACTCGATGGGCCGAATGGCTTCCTTCTACACTGTAGATTTCTATGATTCTAAGGAAAGGAGAGAGTGCAGAATGTAATGTTGCCGTTAAAGCTAGGCTGTCGAGAGAAATCAACTTAATATCAGGTAGATCCATTCATAAGTTTGGTGGCAGCAGGGAAGAAGCTGTTCTTGAGTTGGTTGGTATGGACCTCAAACTTTTGTATCTTTTTCCCAACGGAAGAAGGTGGAAGAGAGAATGTCCAAAGTGTGTGGGGTCTTTGATTATGCTGGTTACTTTTCTGAGGCATCAGGAAGTGTCGACAGAGTCAACCGATCGGAGGCTGGTTTGCGTGTAGGACTGGACTTCGTTCACGACGCACTGCAGTTTCTTGTGGTCTTGGACAGAGCCACCCACATTATCTGTACCTTTAAGACCTGGCTGGCTGTAGAGATTTGCATTCTAATTAGTATTCTGTAACTTGGTTTCTGTGTCTCTGTGCACTGTTGGAGAACAGATTTTCACTCCATCTGACGAAGGGGCAGCGCTCCGAAAGCTTATGGTATTTGCTACCAAATAAACCTGTTGGACTTTAACCTGGTGTTGTGAGGCTTCTTACTGTGCTTACCCCAGCCTCCAACCATCCATTTCTTGATCCAGCTAAATGGACTAATTTATACCTCGTATCAATTAGTCTGCCTTTACTCCATGCCCCTTGATACCTATCAAAAATCTGTCAATTTGTCCAAATGTCCCAACATTCCCAGCCTCAGTTGTATATTCTCCTGTGTGAACGGACTCTAAATTGTGGCTGTGATCTAACGGCCCTGTGAACTTGGGTGCAAATCCCGTGATGATTGCTATCTCTCATGAGAGGCCAAAAATGAGACTCGTGCTGGTGAGATCTCAGAATGCGATCTTCCCTGCCCCCCGCCGATGGCGTAGGAAGGAAGGATGGGAGCTCGATTTGAATGAATTAACATCCCATTACCAGGCTTCAAAAATTAAAATGGGGTCAAGATGACACCGCCCGGGACACAGATGTAAGTGCAGCCCCCACCAGCACCCCCCCCCCCCCCCCCCCCCCCCCAAAAGTGGTGAGGGACAAGCCTAGGTATTGCCATCAGGCCCTCGACGAGCTCCATTGCGAGGGGTTCCTTTTGTCAGTGGGGGCATTTCTCTTCTGCATTTAAAGGGAGGCGATGGCTAGTGGTATCGTTGCTTGGCTATTAATCCAGAAACTCACCTAATGTTCTGGGAACCCGTGTTCGAATCCCGCCACAGCAGATGGTGGAATTTAAATTCCATAAAAAAAATCTGGAATTAAGAATCTACTGATGACCGTGAAACCATTGCCGACTGTGGGAAAAACCATCTGGTTCACTAATGTCCTTTAGGGAAGGACATCTGTCGTTTTTACCTGGTCTGGCCCACATGTGACTCTAGAGCCACAGCAATGTGGTTGACTCTTAACTGCCCTCTGAAATGGCAGAGCGAGATACTCTGTTTAAGGGTAACTAGCAATGGGCAATGAATGCTGGCCAGCTGGAGATACTCATGTCCCATGAATGAATTTAAAAAAGAGTCGGGTCCCTTATCTCTGGGGGTGGGATGGTTGCCCTTTTCTGTGGAGGGTCTTGGTGACTGTGCGGGTTGGTGTTGGGTGCTTTGGCTTTTATTTTAACTGGTGATCAGAGGCATCCTTTAAAAAGGGCACCCTGATCTCAGGATTCCTGCCATTGCGGCTCTTTAAGGCACCCCCACCTCCCCCCCTGCCCTTATCCGACTGAATCTTACTTCCCCTTTGAAATTGCACAGAGTGCTATTCAGTGCAGCGAGAGAGGCAGACAGTGCAGCCTTCTACCGTCATACTGGTTTGCTCGCCAGGGCCGATATTCTCTGCATTTTTGGGAAGATTCTGGCCTTGTGTTATTTTATTTATAACCCACTCCAGATAAAGTTGCTCTGCAATGTGTAATCCGCACTCTGCTTCTGTGTGATGTATATCACGCACAAATTTCATTTAAAATTCTACTATCCTTATGTCCCTGACAAGATTTAAGATGTTTATCCTTTGATAACCTGCCAAGGTTGCCATCTAAACTCTTATTTCCCTTGCTGCAAATCTAGACTCCCACCCGCTGAGCATCCACTCACTTGACTTGCAAATTGCTGAAGTTTAATTTTCAAGCAGGCAACTTCTCCCGGTGAAGAGGCTCATCAAGAAGCAATAAGGAAATTTGACCCCTCACTCACACATTTACCTCAGCGCTGAGGTGAAGTGTTTATTTACAGATTAACGAAGCGTGCTGATTACACTCAGGTTATTTTCGCTGCCGAGCTCTGCCTCTGTCTAATCCTGTTATAGTGTCTGCTGCCTTGATTTGTGGGCCCCTGACTCAAACAATAACACCTTGCGTTTCTGTCGCACCTTTAACATGGCAAAACATCCCAACACATTTCACATGATCATTATCATTTGGCGGCACGGCGGCACAGTGGTTAGTTAGCATTGCTTCCTCACTGCGCCAGGGACCCATGTTCAATTCCGGCCTCGGGTCACTCTGTGTGAAGTTTGCACGTTCTCCCCATGTCTGCGTAGACTTTCTCCGGGTGCTCCGGTTTCCTCCCGCAGTCCAAAGATGTGAGGGTTAGGTTGATTGGCCATGATAAATTGTCCCTTCATGTCAGAGGGATTAGGACTGTAAATATGTGGAGGTTACGGGGATGGGACCTGGGTGGGATTGTTGTCGGTGCAAACTCGATGGGCCAAATGGCCCCCTTCTGCACTATAGATTCTGTGATTATGGATTTGCCACTGAGCTACCCAAGGTGATATTAGAAGGACAAGGGCATCAGATTCATGGCAACAGCACCCCCTTTAAGTTACCCTCCAGGTAAGACAGCATCCTGATTTGGAAATATATCGCCGTTCCTTCACTGTCGCTGGGTCAAGATCCTGGAAGTCCTTCCCTAACTGTGGGTGTACCGACACCACATGGACTGCTGCAGTTCAAGAAAGCAGCTCATCACCACCTTCTTAGTTAAGGTCAGTTTTTTTATTTATTTGTGGGAACGAACATTGCTGGCTGGCTAGTATTTATTGCCATTCCTAGTTGCCTGAGTGCAGTTGAGATATCTGTGGCTCTGGAGTCACATGTAGGCCAGACCAGGTAAGGACGACAGATTTCCTCCCTAAAGGACATTAGTGAATCAGATGGGATTTTCTGACAATTGACAATGGTTTCATAGTCATCAGTAGATTCTAAATTCCAGATATTTTTTATCAAATTCAAATTCCACCACCTGCTGCGGCGGGATTCGAACCGGGGTCCCCAGAACATTAGCTGAGTTTTTGGATTAATAGATAATACCACTAGGCCATCACCTCCCCAGTTAATGATGGGAAACAAATGCTGGGCGAGCCAGCAATGCCCACCCCCCATGAATGAATATGAAAACGAAAATAGGACAAGAGACCAAAAGCTTGGCCGCAGAGGTAAGTTTTAAGTAACATCTTGAAGGAGGAAAGAGAGTTTAAGAGCTGGAGAGCTTTAGGGAGGGAATTCCAGAGTTTAGGCATCCCTTCCCATCAGCTGCTCTGAATGGCCCTCCCATGTTCATTGCTCACCTGCCATCCTTAATTGGATGGCACTTGTGGAGACAGCTTATTAATTGGCCACCTCGGGGAAGATTCTGGCAGTTCTCTTCAAGGTTCCCAACCTAAAGTTACAGTTTGTTTATTAATCACAAGTAGGCTTACATCAACACTGCAATGTTACTGTGAAAATCCCCCAGTCGCCACACTCCGGCACCTGTTCGGGCACACTGAGGGAGAATTTGGCATGGCCAATGCACCGAGTCAGCACGTTTTTTAAACTGTAGGAGGAAACCGGAGCACCCGGAGGAAACCCACGCAGACATGGGTAGAATGTGCAGACTCCGCAGAGAGGTGCTGTGAGGCAGCAGTGCTAACCACTGTGCAATCGTGCCACCCCTGGAATTTATTGAGATCTCAGGATGGGATACTAGTGCCAAAACTTCATCCAGCGAGCTTGTCATGTTGCGAGTTGAGGCTCGTCAGACATTGTTTAACGTCAATCACATCTTCCGCCAAAAAATCGAATCACATCAGAATAATATTTTACCCGTCACGCACATAAATCATGTGTCTTGAGCCATTGATTTTACTTTTTTTTGTGTGGTGAAAATTCAAAATCAATGGACCTTTGTTAATTCATTCCTGGGTTGTACGTAGCAAACCACAATTTATTGTCCATGTCTAGATGCTCTGAGGGGATTCAGATTACAATAAGACCAGACAAGATAGCGGTGGCAGGAACCTTTCCCCGAGGAACGTGATTGAACCAATGGGTTTTTGAGAGGTAATGACAACCCACAAATTACCAGATATACTTATTGGTGAGGTGGGGGTTGATGGGGGGGCGGGGGGTGGGGGTGTGGGGGGGGGAGCGGGGAGGGGAGAAGGGACATTGTCAGGCACGAGCAGCTGAGAGCTGAATGAAATCTAAATTGCGAGAATAATTATCATTGACTGTTGGGTAGATTTTTACAAAACACTGGTGTAAGAGCTTTCATCCATTAATTTAAAATCATGAGAAAATTCTACAAATCCCATCGAGTGTTGTCCCCGCAATTGTGCAAAGTGTTTTCATTGCATAATAACGCTATGACATTACAACAGCTACCTGGCTGGATCAATTAGGCAGCCAATTAGAGGCAAAGAGGATTAGCCGCCATTTTGCCAACGTTCACCCTCTGCTTGTGAATTATGGACAATTGCCTGAAAGTATCCTGCGCCCATGGAAGTGTGGTAAAGACTGACTGCCTTAAGGAGAACGAGAGAGGGGAAGTAAAATAATGAGAAAGAAATAATGGAACGGCTCCAAAGAATGATTTGCATTTTTATCGTATGTTTCATGACCTCAGGATGTCCCAAAGTGTTTCCCAGCCAGTTAAGCAGATTTTTGGAGTCACTGTTGAAATATAGGAAAGGCAAAAGCCAATGTGTGCACCGCAAACTCCCACAGACATTAATAACAAAATGATTCTTCACTGATGTTTTTTGAGCAAAAAATATTGACCGAGACACATGGAGAGAGTTAGCTTTTATTGAGCATACCTTCACACACACACACTTCTTTCCCTTTGGGGAATAGTGGGGCAAATGTTAGCGTTATAAATGTTCCTTCCTAGTGTTGGACTTGAACCCGGAGCTTTTGGTCCGGAGGTAGGGGCACATTCAAAAGATGATGTTCTGGAATCCTACGGCCGTTCGCACTGGCAAGATTTTCCCATCCCGCTGTGATGCGCGATTAAATCACTCGGGAGGCTGGATCGTACCCGGGAAATAAAGGCTTTTATTACTAACAAGAATGGAGCATACTATATACAATACAATCCCAGACTAAAGGGTCACCAGGCAGTGCAGTGACCTTTATACTCCTCCAGGTAGGTGGAGCCAACTGGAGTGTACCACAGAACAATATCAACAGATAGAACACCCCCAACCCTAACACCAACAGTGACAACAGTAACATATCTACAAGTACCCATAGTGCTGACCATCTATGGTTCAGTACTCATAGTGGTAACCAACTATGGTTCACCACACCCTGCAAGTGAACGGAGATTGGGCTGGACTCCAAATTCTCCGACCTCGCTGCAGCGGGAGCGTGGCATGAATAGTCGGTAAGATGGTCCCCGGCACCTCTGACTGTGCAGCAGACCCTCAGTAGTGTACTGGAGGTATCAGCCCAGAGTTTGTGATCGGGGGTGGGATTTTCCAGCCATGTTCACCCCCAAGGCCGGAAATTCCCATCCGAGGTCAACAGACCTTTGCATGGTTTGTGTCCCACCCGCTATGATTCCCGTGGCGGGCGGGACGGGAAAATTCCACCCCAGGTCTTTGGTGTGGGCACTGAATCCGCAATCAGTATGTCAAAGTTGATAGCGCTGCCACTTCATCATGACTGATAAGCTATTAGAGAGTACCATTATATGAATCAAATTAGCAAGTATCACTCACGTCCTTAAACTGAAGGAACCTCTGTTCTCGGAAATTAAAAACTGGTAGATTAAATGATGCCCTCCAAGAAATATCTAAATGTCAGCGAGACAATTCAGATTTGTAATGTTATAATATAGAGATTGTGTAGTTTCATTAGTGATTATCAAATATTCTGTCTCCATGGTTTCCTAATTGAAGGTGATTTTTCCATTCTTTGTTCAGTTAATTCCTTGCAATACGGCCTTGCACGGAACCTGAGCACCAAGAATACTTAATGTTGCAGGAAGTGAGAATTCTGGAGTTCTTAAAAATATTTTAACATATTCCAAGTACAAACAGTGGAATCAAGTAGAACTAGGATGTCTGGGACTCCTGTGTCATAGCCAGGAGTTATGAGTTCAGTTGCTTTAGTTGTATATTTGTAGAAGAGACACTGGAAGAACTGGTTAAAAATGAATCATTATTTGTGGTCTGTGATCTCTGCTATGGCTGCTGCTTTGTCTCTCTTTCCTGCTCTATGGCCGGAATTTTACTGATCCGCCCACCACGGGAAGTGGAGCGGGCGAGGGGGTGGACCATGGAAAGGTCCGTTGACCTCGGGCGGGATTTTCCGGACTCGGGTCGAGTGAGACGGTAAAACCCCACCCTACGTCTTTTAAAATTTATTGATTAGTGTCACAAGTCGGCTTACATTAACACTGCAATGAAGCTACTGTGAGAATCCCCTAGTCGTCAGACTCCTGTTCAGGTGCACTGAGGGAGAATTTAGCATGGCCAACGTCTTTTGGATTGTGGGAGGAAACCAGAGCACCCAGAGGAAATGCACACAGACATGGGGAGAACGTGCAGACTCTGCACTGAAAGTGGCCCAAGCTGGGAATCAAACCCGGGTTTGTGGTGTTGTGAGGCAGCAGTGCTAACCACTGTGCCACCTCTTAGGACATCACTTGTATTTGTATATATTAGTACAGCAGTGCTCCACACTGAGTCAAGAGTAACAAATACATAACATCTTTTATGTTGGAAAGTGGATATTTGGGTATGCGTTTCTGGCTGGTATCTAATGGAGGGATTCAGGTGTCTTCTATGTGGAATAAAAGACACCTGGGACTGAGTTACATACTGGAGCCTAATCAAAGTACTTTTATATGCAAAATTATGGATGCTCAGAAGTGGCTGACGATATATGTGGTGGCTGGCACTGTACTGACTTAATGAGTAAAACCCCCAGTCAATGTATAGTACTTCGACAGTATTTGATCAGTAGAGCAGATTGCTAGATCCCATTTCTGATATTGCAGCCTGGGATTCTTGGGTTGGGAAGCCCACCAACCCCATTTCGAGGCTGCTGCTGCCCAGGTGACACCAGGTTAAGTGAGTCAAAATCAGCATTGTGATAGGGCACATGATGGTGAGTCGTGACAAATAGGCAAGGAAGGGAGAAGTCACACGAGGACAGTCGACGGGCATTTTTGAATTCAGGGGATGAATTCTATTATATTGAGTCTGCAGTACAAAAACTGTCCTAATCCACGTCAAAAACAGTCCCCTCACACCCTCCAACCTGTCATCGGAACAGGAGAGCCAGTTCCTTTCCCTCTTCCTTATCCATGATGTGGAGTTGCCAGCGTTGGACTGGGGTGGGCACAGTAAGAATTCTCACAACACCAGGTTAAAGTCCAACAGGTTTATTTGATATCACGAGCTTTTGGAGCGCTGCTCCTTCATCAGGTGAATGCACTTTTAAAAAGCATTTAGATAGTTACATGGGTACGATGGGCATAGAGGGATATGGGCCAAATGCGGGCAATTGGGATTAGCTTCGGGGTTTTAAAAAAAAAGGGCGGCATAGACAAGTTGGGCCGAAGGGCCTGTTTCCATGCTGTAAACCTCTATGACACTATGACTCTATGCCTATTACATTTATTATTGACTATCTTACATCTATGGGTCATAGTTTTGGGAAAATCGCACAAGTGGAAACATCTCTATATTTATCTTACTGATCCATTTCATAATTTTAAAGCTCTCTAGTAGGTCATCACCACTCAGCCTTCGCTTTTCCAGAGAAAACAGCGCCAGCCTATTGAAACTTCTCCTTTAATTATACCCTCTCAGTTCTGGCATCGCTCTGGAGAGTCCCTTTTTAACCTTCTCCAATGCTTCTCTCCTTTTGATAATATGGAGGGTCAGAACTAATCACAGTACTCCAAATGTGGCTTATCTAAGCTCCAATACAAGGTTGACTAACTTCTTCTTTTTAAAACTGTCCATCTCGGAGAGAACCCTAGCGCTTTGCTTTATCTATGGCAATGGTTATGATGAGGGTGGGGGCGCTGGTTAGCTCAGTTATGAACATACAAAATAGAAGCAAAAAATAGGCCATTCGGAACCTCGAGCCTTCCCCGCCATTCAACAAGTTCACGGCTGAACTACTTGTGTTGAGGTCCACATTGCCGTTTACCTCCAATAACCTTTGATATCCTTGCCCAGGAAGAATCTATCCACCCCTGCTTTAAAGACATTCAATGACTCCCCCCCCCCCCTTCAGAGATGGAGAGCCCCAAAGCTGGCGAGATAATCAGCTCATGGCTCCAATTAGCACCAACAGTATAGGGTTCAATTCCCCCTCTAGCTGAGATAGACTCGGGTCATGACTCTTCACCACTATAAAAAAAATCACAGCACTTTGCTGTGGCAATGCTTTTATTTCTTTATTCATTCATGGGACATGGGTGGAGTTGGCTGGCCAGCATTTATTACCCATCCCTAGTTGCCCTTGAAACTGAATGGCTTGCTAGGCCATTTCAGAGGGCAGTTGAGAATCAACCACATTGCTGTGACTCTGGAGTCATAGGTAGGCCAGACCAGGTAAGGACAGCAGGTTTCCTTCCTGAAAAGACATGAGTGAACCAGACGGGTTTTTCCGATAATCCACAATGGTTTCATGATCGTCAGTAGATTCCTAATTTAATTGAATTCAAATTCCACAATCGACCCTGGCAGGATTTGAACCTGGGTCCCCAGAATATTAGCTGAGTTTCTGGATGAATAGTCGAGCAATAATACCACTTGGCAATCACCTCCCCATACCTCAGCAGATCTGGCAGCATCTGTAAGGAGAGAAAAGAGCTGACGTTTCGAGTCCAGATGACCCTTTGTCAAAACTAAAAGGCATAGAAAGTGGGAGTGATTTATACTGCAGGGTGAGGGAATGAAAGATGAGTCATAGCCACAGAAACAAGGGGAAAGGCAGCCGGCATTGGACTGGAGTGGACACAGTAAGAAGTCTCAAAACACCAAGTTAAAGTCCAACAGGTTTATTTGGAATCACGAACTTTCCGAGCACTGCCCCTTCCCAGCTGATGAAGGAGCAGTGCTCCAAAAACTCATGATTCCAAATAAACCTGTTGGGCTTTAACCTGGTGTTGAGACTTCTTACTGTTTCATTCCCTCACCCTGCAGTATAAATATCTCCCACTTTCTATGCCTTTTAGCTTTGACAAAGGGTCATCTGGACTCGAAACGTCAGCTCTTTTCTCTCCTTACAGATGCTGCCAGACCTGCTGAGATTTTCCAGCGTTTTCTCTTTTGGTTTCAGATTCCAGCATCCGCAGTAATTTGCTTTTACCTCCACTGACCTACCTTTGGTCGGAGAACTGAAGAAGAATGATGAGGGTAGGGCAAAAAGAGTTTGCTCGAACTTGAAATTGCGACTGTGCCTATCTCTTGCGCTAACAGTCTTCACATTGTGAAACACAACCTTTCAAATAGAAAGAGGAAGTAAAACCATTAAAGGAGTAATTAGTCGGCACATGCAAGTACAGTTTCTAATTGAACATCGCATTATTTTTATGTCCTTTTCCTTTTCTGTTGAGTTGTCGACGTTCTTTGATCTGCCCATTTCCCAATTCTATTTAAAGTGGGCTGGCTAATTGCACTGAGGCGGTTGATTCTTACTAATCAGGTTCAGGTAATCACCCTGCATGAAGGAAGCTGGAACTGACAGCGACGGATTCTGAGATTGAAGCATTGAGGAAATTATAGTTTTTTTTTGTTCTTTGATAATGATTTGGAGAAAAGTTCACAGATGGGGCTGGCTGCTATAAATCATCGCTAGCACGGAAAGAATAAAGGGAAGACGCCTTTACAGTAAATCTAAGCTGGCATCAACTGTACCTTTCATTGCTTAATTATCAAAGTTTTTTTTTAGTAATGTTATAATTGCATCTATTTTGAGATTATACAGTACCACACCTTTCATGGCCTCTAACCAACGAAATACTTTCAACATGCAAGCACTATTGTACTGCAGGAAACATGGCAGCCAATTTGAGCACAACGTGGTCCCTCAAACAAGAATGTCATCATGATCAGATCTATCTGTGACCTTAAAAGCTGGGATGAATGTTGGCCGGGACACCAAAGAGAACTCAACTCCCTTGCTCTTGCAGTAGCGTGGGACCTTTTGTAAATTGAGAGGGTGGATAGGACCTCAACTGATAGTCCCACCTGAAAGTCGGCTCTTCTCACAGTGCCCTCTGCCCCAGTGCTGGGCATGCCATCCTAGATAAGGTGCCTCGAAGCAAAGCTGGAGATAGCTGGCTGTCATTTGGATGGCTTCTCAGTATAAATGAGCGCCTTTTTTCTTATTTGTTCATGGGATTTGTGTGTCGCTGACTGGGCCAGCACTTATTGCCCATCCCTGAGGGCACTTAAAGTCAACCACTTTGCTGTGGCTCAGGAGTCACATGTCAGCCAGACCGGGTAAAGATGGCAGATTTCCTTCCCTAAAGGACATTAGTGAACCAGATGGGTTTTTCCGACAATGGTTTCATGCTCATCAGTAGACTTTTAATTCCCGATTTTTACTGAATTCAAATTTCACCCTCTGCTGTGGTGGGATTCGAACCCTGGTCCCGAGAACATTACCCTCAGTCTCTGGATTACCAGTCCAGTGACAATACCATTACGCCATCGCCTACCCTTTGAAAAGGAAGGAAACGTATTCAGTTAAAAGCCACATTGGCTGGGTTGTTTGAGGAAAGACACTTCCAGCCATATAATAATACCAAAATACTGCAGATGCTGGAAATCTGAAATAAAAAACAGAATGTGCTACTTAGCAGGTCTGGCAGCATCTGTGAAGAGAGAAACAATATTCAACTCCAACATGACTCTTCCTCAGAACATGCAATCATTGATTTGATTTAATTTGATTTGATTCATTATTGTCACATGTATTAATATACAGTGAAAAGTATTGTTTCTTGTGCGCTATACAGACAAAGCATACCGTACATAGAGAAGGAAAGGAGAGAGTGCAGAATGTAGTGTTACAGTCATAGCAAGGGTGCAGAGAAAGATCAACTTAATATGAGGTAGATCCATTCAAAGCCTGCTGGCAACAGGGAAGAAGCTGTTCTTGAGTTGGTTGGGACATGACCTCAGACTTTTGTATTTTTTTCCTGATGGAAGAAAGTGGAAGAGAGAATGTCCGGGGTGTGTGGGGTCTTTAATTATGTTGGCTGCTTTACCAAGGCAGCGGGAAGTATAGATAGTGTCAATGAATGGGAGGCTGGTTTGCGCGATGGACTGGGCTTCGCACATGACCCTCTGTAGTTTCTTGTGGTCTTGGGCAGAGCAGGAGCCATACCAAGCTGTGATACAACCAGAAAGAATGCTTTCTATGGTTCATCTGTAAAAGTTGGTGAGTGTCACAGTGGACATGCCAAACCTCCTTAGCCCCCTGCGAAAGTAGGGGCATTGGTGGGCTTTCTTAACTATAGCATCGGCGTGGACGGATCAGGACAGGTTCTTGGTGATCTGGTCACCTCGTAACTTGAAGCTCTCGACCATTTCCACTTCATCCCCATTATAGTAGACAGGGGCAAGTCTCTCACGACACTTCCTGAAGTCGATGACAATCTCCTTCGTTTTGTTGACACTGAGGGAGAGATTATTGGTGCCACACCAGTTCACCAGATTCTCTATCTCATTCCTGTACTCTGTCTCGTCATTGTTTGAGATCCGACCCACTACGGTGGTATCATCAGCAAACTTGAAAATCGAATTGGAGGGGAATTTGGCCACACAGACATAGGTGTATAAGGAGTATAGTAGGGGGCTGAGAACACAGCCTTGTGGGGCACCGGTATTGAGGATGATCGTGGATGAGGTGTTGTTGTCTATCCTTACTGATTGTGATCTGTGGGTGAGGAAGTGTAGGGTCCAGTTGCAGAGGGAGGTGCCAAGCCCCCGGCCACGGAGTTTGGAGATGAGGTTTGTAGGAATAATGGTGTTGAAGGCTGAGCTGTGGTCAATTATAATCATGTTAGACCATGCTGATCTTCAACTCATATTGCAAACTTCCACTTTTCCAAGTCAAGAAATTTCTCAATTCCCTTCTCTTTATTTCCTATGTATCATTGCTTGTAAGCTCATTTATTCTGCAGGGCAAAGCAGTGTAAATTAGTCACTGAACACAGCCTGGAGTTTCCAATCAGATGCATTTGGTTTCTATGGCCCAGTTAGGCATAACTGGAACAAAAGATGGTGAACTTTTAAGTGTGAATTATGTACAGTGGAACGCGAGGTTGCACTATAGTTTTCAACGCACTGAAAAAAAATCAGGCCCTCGTCACAAAACCGGCCACGCCTCTGGAGCCAACTGACCGCCACTGGAAGTTTTCACTAATTGTGCTCACGTTTGGGCCTTTCTGGGAGGCTTTAGTTGGATCTTATGATTGCAAGGATACGAAAAGACATTCCTTTAGTGTTAGTTTTGTTTTAATTAACCGAGAGCCTGGCTAATGTATCCTGTCAGAACCAGAAGGTGGCTTTGGAATCTTGTAAGTGATTTTCGGTCCTGCAAAGCGCAGTTTCTCAGAGGTGGGGGATTGACACTGTGATCAAAAATGCTTAATATTTGTGATAATCCTATTTTCTGTGGCTCCGGTCAAATTTTATCAAGTTACTGCTTTTAAACAGATGAAAGAGGCGATGGCCGAGTGGTATTGTCATGAGAACAGCTCATGTTCTGGGGACCCAGATTTGAATCCTGCCATGGCAGATGATTGAATTCAATAAAAAATATTTAGAATCTACTGATGACCATGAATCAATTGCCGGAAAAAGCCAACTGGTTCACTAATGTCCTTGAGGGAAGGAAATCTGTCACCCTTACCTGGTCTGGCCTACATGTGACTCCAGAGCCATAGCAATGTGGTTGACTCTCAACTGCCCTGTGAAATGGCCTCGCAAGCCACTCAGTTGTATCAATCGCGACAAAGTCAATAAAACGAACGGCATTGTGGGTTGACCCACAGCACATGGACTGTACTGTTTCAAGAAGGCACCTCACCACCATCTTCTCAAGGGGAAGCTAGGAATGGGCAATAAAAGCTGGCCAGCCAGTGATACCCATGTTCCACAAATGAATTTTTTAAAAAAGGAAAATGTTTCAAAACTGATCAAAAAATTATTTTAGGTAACTGGCTGATGGCTCAGGCTGGTTCAGGGCAAAGTTTGCCTTGGGTAATGTGCAAATGAGTGAGCAGGAACCCAAGGGAAAATCCGTTTTGCCTGATTTGTGCCAAAATCAATAATTACGGTCATAGTTGAAACTGTGGGCCTGGTTTTACCATGAAGCTGCGCCCGTTTTCAGGCGCAAAAACTTGGTAGTGTCGGGCGTGAGGCGAGTAGCGCGATCCGCGATCGCCTTCGTGCCCGTTCCCCCTTTACCAATGGCCGCCATCGGCACCACACCCGAAACGAGCGTGACATCAATTTAAATGTATTTGCATGACTTAATGGACTGGATGCCCAAAATTACTGGTACTTCTCCCTTTACCACAACGTTGGCCTGTCCAGATTTGGCGCAAAACAGACATGGTCCACAAAGGTCCCATTCGGGCACTCCAGCTTCTGAAGAGGTAAGTTCCGAGCTTCCAGCGGCTCTTTGACTCAGATTGGTGGGGAGAAGACGGAGGGGGAGGGGTAGAGAGGTGGGCCAGATCACTCTCGGCTGGGGGGGTGGAGGGGGGGTGGAGATGGGTCAGATGGCTCTCTGGTGGGGGGGGGGGAAGGAAGTGGGTCATATCACTCTCTGGGGGGCATGGGGGGGTGGGGGGTGGGGGAGGGGGGTCTGCTGCCACTCTGCATGCGACTGGTGGGGGGGAAGACGGTCCGCTGCCACTTTGCGGCGATTGATGGGGGGGAAGGGGGGTCTGCTGCCTCTCTGCGTGTGATCGGTGAGGGAGAAGGGGAGGTCCACTGCCTCTCTGCATGTGATCGGTAGGAGGGTAGCAGGGCAGGGGATAAGGGGATAAGGGGCTAAGGGGGGATAAAGGGGTCAGTTATGTTGTGGGGGTAGGGCGATGTCTGTGGGGGCCAGGGGGAGACATTATCCGGCCTGGGAGTGATGTGGCAGGAGAGTGTTTTTCTATTTTTTTTTACTGCGCATGCACAGTTGAAGGCTCCGATCGGAGCTGCAGGATTTCGGTTGCGTTAAGTCTGGCCGACAGGCTTGTGCAGCGCGATTCGGACTCGCTGATATTTTTGCAGGCAGAGTGCGTATGGGGGCGCCGGAGAACGGGTCCAAAAGACGGATCTGAAACACCCCCAAATTCAAGACAGCCCAGAACTTAGAATCAAAACAGTAAAATCAGGCCCTATGTCTTCACCTGTTCTTGGGACCCGTTTACATCATACCGCCTGCAATGAGTTGGCATGGCAGGTATATGGGCAAAGGGTCATGGCTGGGGAGGCATGGGTTGGCCTGTGTTGGCAATAAGTTGGCATAGAGATTGTTAAGTGCCATGAGGAGCTGGTTGGAGGGCATAGAGGGTATGAGGGGTTATGAGGTAGTTGGAATGTTAGAGGTTGGCATGGAGGGTATGAGGGGCCATCTGGGGTGGTTGGAGAGCATGACGTTGGGTTGGGTTGACATGAAAGTGGCATGGGAGTGGTGAAAGATGAGGGGTGTGAGGGTCAAGGACTGGAGGGATGTTTTTCGTTCATGCTTTTCCAAAAATATTTGTTAATGTGCTGGTGCACCGAGGTAGGCCTTCACACTTTTTCCAGGGGTCACCATCCAGCTCAACTCCCAGAGAATCCCACCACACCGGAGTAAAAAACCCAACTTCCAGGACACTTTTGCCCATGTCTGGTTTATGGAGCCAGGAAATGTCCCAACTCTGAACTCGCAACCAGGGAGGAAAAATCCAGGCATTCAGACTTGGCTCATTTGGTAGCACTCTCAAACTTTGTGTCAGGAAGTTATGGGCTCAAGACCTACTTCAGACACTTGAACATTGTCTGAAGTAGTCCACTGCCAATAATACAAAGCCTCCCAGCCAAGCACAATGGGGGACCGTTCCCAACTAGTGAAACTCCTGAATGGTTTTTTTGAAACTGAATGAATGCATTGCCTCAATTTTAATAGCAAATTTGCAAAAGGTAGTAAGGCTTTTGTAATGAATATAAAGCAGGCAGTGAACCATGAAATTTCTTTGGGTTCTGGTTGAGTTAGTGCCTCCCAGGCTTTGGGTGCTGAGGGGAGAATCCTTTCATTTTGGTTCATTTTGTTTTGAATGCATGTCATTTGGGTTTGCTATCTCTCTTCACACCTTCTTAAAATCTCAATTCTGTGATTGCCTTCCTGACTCCAGACTCCTGTGCATCGCACCCTCTCTTGGGCCCACCATTGCTGTAAAAGCTGTCAGTCACTCAGATCCTGCTCTCCATAACCGCCTCCCAAATCCCTCAACCTCTGTGTAACTCTGCTTCTGAAAGTTGGTTGCTGCCACTCAAGTTTTCAATGCTATTTTTTTAACACTCCCTCTTGGCTTGTTTTTTTCTCCTTTTTCCTGTTACATAGAAACATAGAAGATAGGAGCAGGAGGAGGCCATTTGGCCCTTCGAGCCTGTTCCACTATCCATTACGATCATGGCTGATCATCCAACTCAATAGCCTAATCCTGCTTTCTCCCCATAACCTTTGATCCCATTCACTCCAAGTGCTATATCTAGCTGCTCCTTGAATACATTCAATGTTTTGACATCAACTACTTCCTGTGCTAATGAATTCCACAGGCTCACCACTCTTTGGGTGAAGAAATGTCTCCTCATCTTAGTCCAAAATGGTCTACCCCGAATCCTCAAACTGTGACACCTGGTTCTGGACACCCCCACCATCGGGAACATCCTCCCTGCATCTACCCTGTCTAGTTCTGTTAGAATTTTATAAGTTGCAGTGGGATCCCCCTCATCCGTCTGAACTCCAGCGAAAACAACCCGAACCTAGTCAATCTCTCCTAATAAATCAGTCTCACCATCCCCGGCATCTGCCTAGTAAACCTTCACGGCACTCAATAGCAAGAACATCCTTCCTCAGAAAAGGAGACCAAAACTGCACACAATACTCTAGGTGTGGTCTCACCAAGGCCCTGTATAATTGCAACAACACATCCCTGCTCCTGTATTCGAAACCTCGCAACGACTACTTGAAACACCTTGGGACGTCATCAATGTTATAGGAACGGAATAAATGGTGGTTGCTTTCCACTCCATGTCTTACACTCCTCCCTTATGAGGCATGCTTTAATGTCTCACCCAAAAGGCAGCACTTTCAACTGTACAGCACTCTCTCAGTGTCAGATTGGATTTTGGGCTCAAGTGTCTGAATTGGTGGCAGGGTTCTCTGGGGAGTCAAGCTGTGTGACCCCAGAATGGGTGCTGAGGTTGCAGGTTGCGAAGGCCGGCCGGGCAGAAGGCCTGCCTCGATACAATGGCACATTATTAAAGATAATTTTAGAAGTATTAAAAGAGAAAACAACCTTTGTATCCTCAGCCCTCACACCCCTCACTCCCACACTCCCCATACCCTATCCATGGCAACCCATGTCACCTCATTCTCTCTACCTACTCTGCAAGGCCCCTCATACCCTCCATGCCAACTACCTACCCCCGATCCCCTCGGACCCCCATGCCAGCCTATTCTATACTTACCACCCATGACCTTTAGCCTCTATGCCAACATATGCCAAGCCATGTTCCCCACTCATGTCCCATTGCGCTTACACGTACCATGCTAACTCACCCCGTAGCCATCATGGACTGAACTCAGGAACCAGCTGAGATCAAATGCTTCTTGGGTCCTGGGTTCTATTCCCGGCTTGGGTTAGTGTCTGTGCTAAGTTTGCATGTTCTCCCCGTGTCTGCATGTGTTTCCTCCGGGTGCTCCGGTTTCCTCCCAAAGTCCAAAGATGTGCGGGTTAGGTGCATTGGCCATGATAAATTGCCCCTTAGTGTCCTGGGATGTATAGGTTAGAGGGATTAGCGGGGTAAATATGTGGGGTTATGGGCTTATGGCCTGAGTGGGATTGTTGTCGGTGCAGACACGATGGGCCGAATGGCCTCCTTCAGCACTGTAGGGCTTTTATGATTTCTATGGTTTCTATGAAATGAAACAATGTTTTTAGTGTCTTTCGCAATCTTTATTTTTTAAAAACACACTCTCCATCAGAAAGACCTATTCATTATATTTAGATTCCTTCAACTACATAATCCAATATAATGATAACTATTTCATTCAAGTGCTTAATCCCTTTTTAAAAAAAAGCATTTGAATTCATAGTCCCTCTTCAAAGAGTCCATAACCACTTGGAGCTGTCAATCAAACTGTGAATTGGCACGCACCCCACTGTGAAATTGAAGGTTGTTGCAGAGGTAGGCCGTGACATTATTCACATTACCAGCAATTGGAAAGTTGTGACATCTGTTATATAGCACAAATCCAGTAATGATAGCACAAATCCAGTAATGATGGCACAAATTCAGTAATGATGGCACAAATTCAGTAATGATAGCACAAATCCAGTAATAACAGCACAAATCCAGTAATGATGACCCTCTGGCATATGTTAACAGATCGAGTGAAATAGCAAGCAATGTTTTTTTGACACTGTGCAATTCTTTTTTTTAAAGGGCAGGAGTTTTAAAAGCCTTGACAGTTTCACTGTTTTTCTCAGTTGGTTTTGAGAAATTTGATAATTCTTCTTGACAGTTCCTCTTGATAATTGTTTTTAACGTTTTGATCATCCCACTTAACACATCCTCTTGACAGGTCTCCTGACAGTCCGAATGAGTTTATGCACTTTTTACACATATTCATGTCCATTCTTAACAGTCCCAAAGTGCACCTTACCTCTCCCAAGCGGCATCTTATCTCTTCCAAAGGGCATTTGGCCTGCAGGAGTCCTGGGACCATATTCAGAAGGGTGCCCGTCTCTCCAAAAGGTTACTCTATCTCTCCCAAGGACTCCACATGTCATGTTTCCCACTGCTGGCAACTGAGAATCCAACATAACTGGAGGAAGCTACTGTCTTATACAGAAAATAGGAGCAGGAGGAGGCCATTTGGACCTTTGAGCCTGCTCCACCATTCATTATGATCATGGCTGATTATAAAATTCAATAGCCTGATCCCACCTTCCCCCCACTCCCCCACCCCCCGCACATCCTTTGATCCCCTTTGCCTCAAGTGCTATGCCGAGCTTGTTGAAAACATTCAACTTGGAATTTTACGGCCTTGCTTATCCCGGAACCGTAAAATCCCACTCAAGGTCAACAGACCTTTCCATTGCCCACCCCTTACCTGCTCCGATTCCCATGGTGGGTGGGGCAGTAAAATTCCGGTGACAATGTTTTGGCCTCGACTACCTTCTGTGGTAGTGAATTCCACAGGCTAACCACTCCCTGGATGATGAAATTTCTCCTCATCTCTGTCCTACCCTGTATCCTCATACTGTTACCCCTGGTTCTGGACTCCCCAACCATCGCCTGCATCTAGCTTGTCTAGTCCTGTAAGAATTTTATTGGTTTCTATGAAATCCCCCCTCATTCATCTGAATTCCAGCGAATATAATCCTAACCGACTCAGTCTTTCCTCATAGGTCAGTCTGACCATCCCAGGAATCAGGCTGATAAACCTTCTCTGCACTCCCTCTTGAGCAAGGACATTCTTCCTCAGATAATGAGACAAAATTGCACAGAGTACTCCAGGCGTGGCCTCAACAAGGCCCTGCATAATTGCAGCAAGACATCCCAGCTCCTGTACTCGAAACCCCTCGCTATGAATGCCAACATACCTTCTTTAACGTCGGCTGCAACTGCATGCTTATCTTCAGTGACTGGTGGGCATCTGACTCCATGAAGTATGTATATACAATGCCAACCCGTGTCTGTAGCCACCCCTGCAAAAAATGTTAGGTGACATATTCGAAGGCTGGACGTCTGTATTTCTGCCTCCTCCATGATGGCAAATAGGGTTTCATTGCAAAACAAAATCAGGCCTGACAGTTAAGTGAAGTAAGATTGGTTGGACTAATTTTCCATGCATACATTCAGTCACTCATTATCTCTGAGACTTGTATGCACTCAGCTACAAAGATACATAGTGAGAGGACAGGGACGTAATGGCGGAAGCATTAATAAAAACAATTCTGATGATTCTGGGCTATGCTGTATAGATTAATTTATCTGTCATTAAATATGCCATAAATCATTAGTGGCTTCTACAGAGATGATTTTGCATACCTCGATCTATTTTTACATAGGCGTATTCTGGGTTAGGGTTCATAGTCCCGCTGTCTTCAGTGAAGAATAATTATTTTTCTTCTAGTTATATGGAACGGAAGAAGGAAAATAAGCGATGGACTGGAGGCTTTGGAAGTGGAACCAGGTGTGGGCATGTAATAGATGAGGGCGGCACAGCGTCAGGGACCAGGTTCGAATCCTGGCTTGGGTCATTGTCTGTACAGAATCTGCATGTTCTCTCCCGTGTCTGTGTGGATTTCCTCTGCACAGTCCGGAAGACGTGCTGGTTAGTTGCACTGGTCATGCTAAATTCTCCCTCAATGTACCCGAACAGGCGCCAGGGCGTGGTGACCAGGGGATTTTCACAGTAACTTCATTGCAATGTTAATGTAAGCCTACTTGTGACACTAATAAATAATTTGATTTGATTTGATTTATTATTGTCGCATGTATCAGTATAGAGTGAAAAGTATTGTTTCTTGCACGCTATACAGACAAAGCATACCGTTCATAGAGAAAGAAAGGAGAGAGTGCAGAATGTAGTGTTGCAGTCATAGTGTAGAGAAAGATCAACTTAATGCAAGGTAGGTTCATTCAAAAGTCTGACAGCAGCAGGGAAGAAACTGTTCTTGAATCGGTTGGTACGTGACCTCAGACTTTTGTATCTTTTTCCCGATGGAAGAAGGTGGAAGAGAGAATGTCCAGGGTGGGGTCCTTAATTATGCTGGCTGCTTTGCTGAGGCAGTGGGAAGTGTAGACAGAGTCAATAGATGGGAGGCTGGTTTGCCTGATGGATTGGGCTACATTCATGACCTTTTGTAGTTTCTTGCGGTCTTGGGCAGAGCAGGAGCCATACCAAGCTGTGATGCAACCAGAAAGAATGCTTTCTATGGTGCATCCGTAAAAGTTGGTGACAGTCATCATGGACTTGCCAAATTTCCTTAGTCTCCTGAGAAAGTAGAGATATCGGTGGGCTTTCTTTACTATAGTGTCGGAATGGGAGGGAACCAGGACAGGTTGTTGGTGATCTGGACACCTAAAAACATGAAGCTCTTGACCCTTTCTACTTCATCCCATTGATGTAGACAGGGGTATGTTCTCCTTTACGCTTCCTGAAGTCGAAGGCAATTTCCTTTGTTTTGTTGACATTGAGGGAGAGATTATTGTTGTCGCACCAGTTAAATAAAAATAAATAACATAAACTGCAAAAGTAACAAATGCATTTTGCACTTTAACATTTACCAAGGATGAGACAGGTAACTAGTCTGATCAAGAAAGGGAATGGGAGGTTGTTGTCGAGGTAGACTGTGACATTATTCACATTAGCAGCAATATGATTACCCGAGCAGCTGTGCAAACTTGAGGTGAATTGATCTCGAGAGCCGGATAAGATGCATCCGAGAATCCTTGAGCAAATTGCAGGAACACTGGCACAAATCCTCCAGAAATCATTGAATACTGGAGAGGTGCCCAGGGACTGGAGAGAGGCAGATGTCATCCCTACTTTTTCACAATGTAGCAAAAGTGACCCAGGAAACTACAGAGCGGTGCCTGAGATCTTCGACGTGTGTTAAGTTATGGAACACTTAATATCCTTGCGCATATGGATAGAAAAACAATTTGAAAAGATAGCCAATATTGGATCACTGATGGGAAGTCTTGCCAACCTAATTTACTAATGTCCTTTGAGGGAGTCTTTTGGTCTCCTTATATAAGAAACGATATAAATGCACTGGAAGTACTTCAGAGAAGGTTCACTCAACTGATAGTCAACATCTTTTCTCAAAGATAGTGGAGCCCAGAATTAGAGGGCAAAGGTTTAAGGTGAGAGGGGAGAGATACAAAAGGGTTCAGAGGGGCAATTTTTTCACACAGAGGGTGGTGAGTGTTTGGAACAAGCTGCCAGAGGCAGTAGTAGAGGCAGGTACAATTCTGTCTTTTAAAAAGCATTTAGATAGTTACATGGGTACAGAGGGATATGGGGCAAACATGGGCAATTGGAACTAGTTTAGTGGTTTAAAAAAAAAGGGTGGCATGGACAAGCTGGGCCAAAGGAGCCGTTTCCATGCTGTAAACTCTATGACACTTGGGACAAGGTTGTGACCGATTGAGGAAAGGTTGGACAGGCTGGGGCGATACCCACCGAAGTTGAGAAGAATGAGTGGTGATCTTAGTGAAACCTAAAAGATCCTAAAGGGACTTAACAGGGTGGATGCTTCCCCTAGTGGAAGAGACCAAAACTTGAGGACATAGTTTAAAAATAAGGGGTCTCCCACTTAAACCAGCGATGAAAAGAGATGTTTTTCTCTCAGAGTTTTGTGAATCTTGGAAACTCTCTTCCCCAGAGAGCAGTGCAGGCTGAGTTTTTTAAGGCTGAGTTAGATAGAGTCCTGGAGGTTTACAGCACGGAAAGAGGCCCTTCAGCCCATCGTGACCATGCTGGCCATCAAGCACCTATCTATTCCAATCCTATTTTCCAACACTTGGCCTGTAGCCTTGTGTGCTGTGGCATTTCAAGTGCTCATCTAAATACTTCTTAAATGTTGTGAGGGTTCCCGCCTCCACCACCCTTTCAGGCAGAGTTCCAGATTCCCACCACCCTCTGGGTGGAAAAGCTTTTTCCTCACATCTCCTATAAACCTCCTGCCTGCCCTTAACTTAAGTCTATGTCCTCTAGTTATTGGCCCTCTGCTAAGGGGAAGATTTCCTTCCTATCCACCCTGTCTATGCCCCTCATAATCTTATACATCTCAATCAGGTCCCCCTTTTACCAACCCTGAAATTTCCTCAATATAATTTTAAAATTAATCAATTGGAGGATATGGTGATTTTCTGTTGAGTCTGTTGAGGGGGTGTTCTCCTGGGACTGAGCTTGCAACACCACCTCCTGGATGTTGCCCTCCGTGCCACACACAATCCTGACTTGGAAACATATCGACGTTCCTTCACTGACGCTGGGTCAAAATCCTGGAACTCGCTCCCGAGCAGCACAGACCAGGGATGCAAAGGTTTATCGGCACTTGTCAGAACGTTGGGTTGAAGCTACGTTTAGATTAACCATGATCATATTGAAAGACAGAGAAGGCTTGAGGGGTCAAATGGCTGACTCCTGCTCCTAATTCATGTGTTTTTATATTCGTACAATCACAAAGAGGTTTGATAGTGGTGAGACTGGATGTAATGTCCTTAGCTTTCATTAAGGCCACAGGTATAACCCTTCTTCAAATTCATTCTCAGGATTTCCTTGATGCTGGCAAGGCCAGAATTTTCTGCCCATCCCTAACTGTCCTTGAGAAGCTTCGGGGGGGCGGGGGGGTAGTCATCTTACATACAAATGAGTGGCTTTTTGCGGCATTTTCAGGGGGCAGTTAAGAGTCAACCACATTTTATGCATTCGGAGTCAGAGCAGGTAAAGACAGCAGATTTCCTTCCCGAAAGAGTATTAGTGAATGGCACAGTGGCACAGTGGTTGGCACTGCTCCAGGGACCAGGATTCAATTCCGGCCTTGGGTCACTATCTGTGTGGAGTTTGCACATTCTCCCCATGACTGCATGAGTTTCATGATGTGGAGATGCCAGCGTTGGACTGGGATAAACACAGTAAGAAGTCTCACATCACCAGGTTAAAGTCCAACAGGTTTATTTGGTAGCACAAGTCACTAGCTTTCGAAGCGCTGCTCCTTACCTGATGAAGGAGCAGTGCTCCAAAAGCTAGTGACATGAGTTTCCTCCAGGTGCTCTGGTTTCCCCCCACAGTCCAAAAATGTGCGGGTTAGGTGGATTGGCCATGCTAAATTGTCCCTTAGTGTCTGGGGGACTAGCTGGGTTAAATGCATGGGGTTGTGGGAAATAGGGCCCGAGTGGGATTGTGGTCAGTGTAGACTCAATGGCCCAAATGGCCTCCTTCTGCTCTGTCAGATTCTATGTATAACCAGATTTTTTTTCATAAGTGACAATCCAGAGGTTTTATAGCCACCATAACTGAATTTGATTTCATTAATTGAATTTTGATCCCCACCTCCAATGCTGGGATTTGAACTCATATCCCTGAATTATTAATCCAATCCCGGAGGAAGGGTTTCAGATATCTGGACCATTGGGGTCTCTTCCGGGGCAGGTGAGACCTGTACAAAAAGGATGGGTTGTATCTAAACTGGAAAGGCATAAATATTCTGGCCGGGAGGTTTGCTAGTGTCACACGGGAGGATTTAAACGAGTTTGGCAGGGGGGTGGGAACCAAAGCAAAGGTAAATGAACTGAACGGGAACCAGAGAGTAGGATCAGTAAGACTCAGAGAAAGAGCAGGCAGGGATGGTTGCTAATCAAAGAGGAACTGAAGTGCATTTGTTTCAATGTGAGAAGTGTAACAATTGAGGCAGATGAACTTTGAGCTTGGCTTAGTACTTAGAACTATGATGTTGTTGCTATTACAGAGTCTTGGTTCAGGGAAGGACAGAATTGGTAGCTTAACGTTCCAGGATACAGATGTTTCAGGTGGGTTAGAGGGGGATATAAAAGGGGTGGGGGAGTTGCACTACTGGTTAAGGAGAATATTAAGAAGTCTCACAACATCAGGTTAAAGTCCAACAGGTTTATTTGGCAGCACTAGCTTTCGGAGCCTCAAGCTCCTTCATCAGATGAGCCCACAATTCACTCACCTGATGAAGGAGCTTGAGGCTCTGAAAGCTCGTGCTGCCAAATAAACCTGTTGGACTTTAACCTGGTGTTGTGAGACTCCTTACTGTGCCTACCCCAGTTCAATGCCGGCATCTCCACATTAAGGAGAATTTCACAGCTGTACTGCGGGAGGACACCTCAGAGGGCTCATACAGCGAGGCAATATGGGTAGAACTCAGGAATAGGAAGGGTGAAGTCACAATGTTGGGGGTTTACTATAGGCCGCCCAACTGCCAGCGGGAGATAGAGGAACAGATATGTAGGCAGATTTTGGCAAGATGTAAAAGTAACAGGGTTGTTGTGGTGGGAAATTTTAACTTCCCCTATATTGACTGGGACTCACTTAGTGCTAGGGGCATGGATGGGGCAGAGCTTGGAAGGAGCATCCAGGAGAGCTTCTTGAAACAGTATGTAGATAGTCCAACTAGGGAAGGGGCCATACTGGACCTGGTATTGGGGAATGAGCCCGGCCAGGTGGTCGATGTTTCAATAGGGGAGCAGTTTGGGAACAGTGACCACAATTCAGTAAGCTTTAAGATAGTGATGGATAAATATAAATGTAGTCCTCAAGTTAAGGTGCTGAATTGGGGGAAGGCTAATTACAACAATATTAGGCAGGAACTGAAGAATGTAGATTGGGGCAGATGTTTGAGGGCAAATCAACATCTGGCATGTGGGAGGCTTTTAAGTGTAAATTGATAGGGATTCAGGATCGGCACATTCCTGGAAGGATGAAGGATAAGTATGGCAAGTTTTGGGAACCTTGGATAACGAGAGATATTGTGAGCCTAGTCAAAGAGAAAAAGGAAGCATTTGTCAAAGTTAGGAGGCTGGGAACACATGAAGCAAGTGTGGAATACAAGGAAAGTAGAAAGAAACTTAAGCAAGGAGTAAGGAGGGCTAAAAGGGATCACGAAAAATCATTGGCCAGCAGGATAAAGGAAAATCCCAAGGCTTTTTATACATATATAAATAGCAAGAGGGTAGACAGGGAGAGGGTTGGCCCACTTAAGGACAGGGGAGGGAATCTATGCGTGGAGCCAGAGGAAATGGGTGAGTATAAAATGAGTACTTTGAGTCAGTATTCACCAAAGAGAAGGACTTGGTGGATGATGAGTCTGGGAAAGGGTGTGTAGATAGTTTGATGTTGAGATCAAAAAGGAGGAGGTAGAGGGGGTCTTGAGAAACATTAAGGTAGACAAGTCCCCAGGGCCTGATGGGATATACCCCAGGATACTGAGAGAGGCAAGAGAGAAATCCTTGTATCCTCACTGGCCAGAGGATTGGAGAATAGCCAAAGTTGATCCTATGTTTAAAAAGGGTAGCAAGAATAATCCAAGTAATTCTAGGCTGGTGAGCCTTACGTCAGCGGTAGGGAAATTATTGGAGAGGATTCTTCGAGACAGGATTTACTCCCACTTGAAAATAAGTGGACGTATTAGCGAGAGACAACATGGTTTTGTGAAGGGGAGGCTGTGTCTCACGAACTTGATCGAGTTTCTCAAGGAAGTGATGCAGATGATTTATGAGGGTAGGGCAGTGGATGTTGTCTACATGGACTTCAGTAAGGCCTTTGACAAGGTCCCTCGTGGTAGACTGGTGCAGAAGGTGAAGTCGCATGGGATCAGAGGTGAGCTGGCAAGATGGATACAGAACGGGCTCGGTCAAAGAAGACAGAGGGTAGCATTTCAAGGGTCCATTTCTGAATGGATGCATGTGACAAATGGCATTCCTCAGGGATCAGCGCTGGGACCTTTGCTGTTTGTGATATATATAAATGATTTGGAGGAAAACGTAACTGGTTTGATTAGTAATTTTGCGGGTGATATAAAGATTGGTGGATTTGCAGATAGCGATGAGGACCATCAGAGGATACATTAGGATATAGATCGGTTGGAGACTTCGGCGGCGAGATGGCAGATGGAGTTTAATCCGGACAAATGTGAGGTAATGCATTTTGGAAGGTCTAATACAGATAGGAAATATACAGTAAATGGCAGAACCCTTAAGAGTATTGATAGGCAGAGGGATCTGGGTGTGCAGGTATACAAGTCACTGAAAGTGGCAATGCAGGTGGAGAAGGTAGTCAAGAAGGCAATAGCATGCTTGCCTTCATCGGTCGGGACATTGAGTTTAAAAATTGGCAAGTCATGTTGAAGCTTTATAGCTTCAACCTTCGTAAGGCCGCACTTGGAATATAGTGTTCAATTTTGGTCGCCACACTATCAGAAGAGTGTGGAGGCTTTGGAGCGGGTACAGAAAAGATTTACCAGGATGCTGCCTGGTATGGAGGGCATTAGCTATGAGGAGATGTTGGAGAAACTTGGTTTGTTCTCACTGGAATGACAGAGGCTGAGGGGCGACCTGATAGAAGTCTCCAAGATTATGAGAGGCATGGACAGAGTGGATAGTCAAAAGCTTTTTCCCCAGGGTGGAAGAGTGAATTACTAGGGGGCATAGGTTTAAGGTGCAAGGGGCAAGGTTTAAAGGAGATGTATGAGGCAAGTCTTTTACACAGAGGGTGTTGAGTGCCTGGAACTCACTGCCGGGGGAGGTAATGGAAGCAGATACAATAGTGACTTTTAAGGGGCGTCTTGACAAATACATGAATAGGATGGGAATGGAGGGATATGGTCCCCGGAAGGGTAGGGGGTTTTAATTAAATCAGGCAGCATGGTCGGTGCAGGCTTGGAGGGCCGAAGGGCCTGTTCCTGTGCTGTAATTTTCTTTGTTCTTTAACTTTTTTTTCTTAATTTGTAGGACATGGGTGTCACTGGCTGGCCAGCATTTATTGCCCATCCCTAGCTGTGATTGAGAAGATGGTGGTGGTATTATTAAACTAAATTAGAAAGAGTGCAGAAAAGATTTACTCGGATGCTACCGGGACTTGATGGTTTGAGTTATAAGGAGAGGCTGGATAGACTGGGACTTTTTCCCTGGAGTGTAGGAGGCTTAGGGGGTGAACTTATAGAGGTCTATAAAATAATGAGGGGCATAGATCAGCGAGATAGTTAACATCTTTTCCCAAAGGTAGGGGAGTCTAAAACTAGAAGGCATAAGTTTAAGGTGAGAGGGGAGAGATACAAAAGAGTCCAGAGGGGCAATTTTTTTCACACGGAGGGTGGTGAGTGTCTGGAACAAGCTGCCAGAGGCAGTAGTAGAGGCGGGTACAATTTTGTCTTTTAAAAGCATTTAGATAGTTAAATGGATAAGATGGGTATAGAGGGGTATGGGCCAAATGTGAACAGTTGGGACTAGCTCAGTGGTAAAAACTGGGTGGCATAGACGAGGGCCTGTTTCCATGCTGTAAACCTCTATGACTGTATTACCGCCTTCTTGAAACGCTGATAAAACTGAGTGGCTTGCTGGGCCATTTCAGAGGGCAGTTAAGAATCAACCACATTGCTGTGGCTTTGGAGTCACTTGGAGGCCAGACCAGGTAAGGATGGCAGATTTCCTTCCCTAAAGGGACAGTAGTGAACCAGATGGGTTTTTCCGACAATCGACAATGGTTTGATGGTCATCAGTAGATTCTTAATTCCAGATATTTTTATTGAATTCAAATTCCACCACCAACCGTTATGTTACCCCACCCATGCTGAAAGCAGCTTATATAGAATGGCATGTAATGAAGTTAAAGATGGAGTGAATGAGAAGGTAATTAATTATTTGATAGTGTATTATTTTGAGAACTGATTAAAAAAGACACGTTGTCACATGCTGCTAAAGCTTTTTGGCTTTGACAACACGTCAACATGTAACAACATGTGTCTCATTTCAGCAACACTTAAGTAAGTAATTAGTTGACTGTCAGAAGCCAGAGAGGGTGGAGAAGGTTAGCAAAGTTCCCTTCATGTGGCTGTGCAATATGTACATAGAATCCCTACAATCCAGAAGGAGGCCATTTGGCCCATCGCATCTGCACCAACTCTTTTGACAGAGCATCCTACCCAGGCCCTCTCCCTCACCCTATTCCCGTAACCCCACGTATTTACCTGCTAATCCCCCTAATCTACAAAGGGGGAATTTAGTGTGGTCAATCCACCTCACCTGCACACCATTAGACTGCGGGAGGAAACCGGAGCACCCGGAGGAAACCCACGCAGACACGGGGAGAATGTGCAAACTCCACACAACAGTCACTCAACGCCAGAATTGAACCTGTGTCCCTGGTGCTGTGAGGCAGCAGAGCTAACCACTGTGCCACCGTCAGTAATCGGGGGGCATGCTGCGAAAGGGGTCAAACAGGCCACGCATAAATAGCAGTCCCTTTAAGATACGCACATACTTGGCTGCACAGCAATTTTAAAGGGACCACACGATGCAACAAATGGGCCACATGCAGCGAGGGTTAATTCTGGGAAACACCAGATTCGAGGAACTCCTGGTTCCATAACAGTCTTTATCGGGTTCTCCTCTGTATAATATGCCTGTAAATGATCATAGAATCATAGAATCCCTACAGTGCAGAAGGAGGCCATTTGGCCCATCGATTCTGCACTGACCACAATCCCACCCAGGCCCTATTCCTGTAATGCCACGTATTTACCTTGCTGAGCCCTCTGACACTAGGGTCAATTTAGCATGGCCAATCCACCGAACCCACACATCTTTGGACTGTGGGCGGAAACCGGAGCACCCGGAGGAAACCCAAGCGGACACGGGGAGAATGTGCAGACTCCACAGAGAATGGAATTGAACCCGGGTCCCTGGCGCTGTGAGGCAGCAGTACTAATCGCTGTGCCACCATGCTACCCACCCCTGATGATCTGATCTGAAACTCCTGTCAAAGGCTGCATGCAATGGTTAAATTTGCAGATGATACCAAGCTAACAAAGGTGATCATCCCCAAAACACAAACAGGGTAAACTGTTGGGCTGTCCCGATTGCCAATAACATGAAGCCATGGCGACAGTGTTGTACATCAATGCGGAAAGTTGGGAGATATTCCAAGGTTAATATTGGTCTGATATAACGAGCTAATCACGGAATGCAATTCACTGATGTTGTTGTTCGTAGAAAACCATCTCGTTTGCTGCCAAACAAAAAGATATTGCTGCTTTTGAAATGATGCAGTTGAGAATAACAAGAATGATTGAGGGGTTGGATGGATCGGATTGTGAGGAGCAATTATATCATTTGAACACATTCTTGCTGAAAAAGACAAGATTGAGCTTTGCTGTTCAGCGGTTTCTAAAGGGACTATTCCATGGAGATCACAGTGAGCCAGTGACCAGAACAGTTAAGCTAAAGGACTGTGCTTGAAGGAGAGTGATGCGCGATTGATTCACACGGGAGGCTAGGACGTCCCCGGGAATAAAGGCTTTTATTCACAACATGATTGGAGCACACTACTTAACAATACTATCCCAGACTAAGGGCTACTAGGAAGTAGCAGTGACCTTTATACTCCTGTAAGAAGGCGGAGCCGAACGGAGTGCACCACATAAACAATGATAACAGGTGGAACACCCCAAACCCTGACCCCAACAGTAACAAGAGTAACATATGTACAAGTACCCATAGTGGTAACCATCTATGGTTCACCACAGAGAGGCACATCCAAAAGTAATCAGTGGAAACATCGGCCCCGACATTGAGGAGGTGGGGAGAGCGCAGAGCTTTCGGCAAAGTCTGGAAAACCGAGGTCTTTCTCAACAGGACCCTCATTATCATCCTTTCGACCTGTTTACTGACTGGCAGCTCGTCAAACTGAGCACCCAGCTCGCAGGCGGAGGGGGGAAGGAGGGGATTGGGAGGTTGGTAACACACCAGTGGCAGGCGTTCCCAGCCAGAGACCTCTGAGAATGGTCCTCGACAATCAGGAGAGGAAGTAGGAAAGACTGAACTTCACAGCGGGAGTGTGAGAGACATGGAGAGGGCTAGCAACAGAGACCGCAGGCTTATCGAGTGGCCTACCAGCAGCTCACCTGTTGAAAGAGCCACTTGCTATGTGGAGTTGACTGTTCCCACGTCCATCACTCTAGCAGGTTTCCCTACCTTCGGAAAAGTCAAACGGCAGCTGTGAACTTAACACTGGGCTCCACAAGTAGGCCGTTTGGTCCACCTGGTCTCTTCCAGCATTTATGTTTCTCACAAACCTCCTTTCATTCCTCTTTGTCTTAACCTATCAACACACCCATGCATTCCTTTCTCCATCATGTGCTAAGAACATAAGAGTATACCATTCAGCCCCTCAAACCTCCTCATGGCTGATCTGATTTGTGGTCTTCCCTCATAAAACTTTCAGTCCTCCTGTTATCTAGCTTTACCTTAAATGCCTCAACTAATCCATGTGGGAGTATTATCTCAGCTCAAACCAAGGACTGGGTCTAGAATAGGCAGTTCCCAGTCATGCAAAATTGTAAAATTAATAAAATGATGTTGAATGTGGTTATATAGTTGGCTTTTCAGGAGGTTGTACTGTGTCTTTGCATTCAACAGAAACATTCAGTCCCTCCACCACCGATACACAGTAGCAGCAGTGTGTACCATTTATAAGATGCACTGCAGCAACTCACCAAAGTTCCTTAGACAGCATCTTCCAAACCAGTGACCACTCCCATCTAGGAAGACAAGGACAGCAGATACCTGGGAACACCACCACCTGGAAGTTCCTCTCCAAACCACTCACCATACTGACTTGGAAATATTTTGCCGTTCCTTCACTGTCATTGGGTCAAATTCTGGAACTCCCTCCCCAACAGCACTGTGGGTGTACCTACACCTCATGGACTGCAGCGGTTCAAGAAGGCAGCTCACCACCATCTCCTCGAGGGTAACAAGGGTGGGCAATAAATGCTGGTCTAGTCTACGATGCCCATATTCTGTAACTGAATAAAAAATAAACAGCAGATTGTTGAACAGACAGTTCCATTCTGGATGCTTTGTGATGTTTAACTGCAGCATCAATATAAGATTTAATTGGTACGAAGGGGACACCCTTGAATTACATATTGAAAAAGGAATGATCAGTAAACTAACCAACATTGGAGGAGACATCCAATAATATGAAATGACTCCTGGTTGTATGATGGAAGTGGTCGGCACGGTGGCATAGTGGTTAGCACTGCTGCCTCACAATGCCAGGGGACCGGGTTCAATTCCCACCTTGGGTCACTGTCTGCATGGAGTTTGCACATTCTCCCCATGTCTGCATGGGTTTCCTCTGGGTGCTCTGTTCTTTCCCACAGTCCAAAAGACGTGCTGGTTAGGTGCATTGGCCAAGCTAAATTCTCCCTCAATGTACCCGAACAGGCCCCAGAGTGTGGCGACTCGGGGATTTTCACAGTAACTTCATTGCAGTGTTAATGTAGACCTACCTGCGACACTAATAAATAAATTTAAACATAAACTTGTCATGTTAATGCCAATGGATTAGTCATCCACAGGCCGAGGCTAACGCTCATTCAAACTTCACTGTTGCTGATGGAATTTAAATTCAATTAATAAAATATGGCATTGAAAGCTAGTGGTGACCATGGTGCCATCATTGATTGTTGTAAAAACTTATCTGGTTCACTATCATCTATTAGGGAAGGAAATCTGCCATCCTTACCTGGTCTGGCCTACATGTGAACTCAGTGGTTGAATCTGAAATGGCCTAAGCAAGCCATTCAAATTCAAAGGCAATATGGCTGAGCAACAAATACTGAGCTTGTCAGTGTTGCCCACATCCCAGGATGAGGTAAAGCTTTTGTGTAACGTTTCTGCATTGATATGAAGTTATATATAATAGGCAAGATTCTCTGACCTTCCCCTCAGAGATTTTCCTGGTGGCAGGAGGTGGTGTGCTGTTCACTGGTGGCGTGATCTTCTGGTCCCACCCCTGTCATTAGGAATTTCCATCGGATCTACCTCAGACAGCTGGGAAACCTGGGAGGTCCACCGTCAGTCGGATCAGAGAATCCCACCGGCGTGAACGGCCGGAGAATTCTGGCCAATATGAAGCAAGCTGTTCCCCGGCTGAAGTACTAGCTGGAAGGAAATTTGGTATGTCAGCTACGACTCTCACCAACTTTTACAGATGCACCATAGAAAGCATTCTTTTCGGTTGTATCACAGCTTGGTATGGCTCCTGCTCTGCCCAAGACCACAAGAAACTACAAAATGTCGTGAATGTAGCCCAATCCATCATGCAAATCAGCTTCCCATCCATTGACTCTGTCTATACTTTCTGCTGCCTCGGCAAAGCAGCCAGCATAATTAAGGACCCCATGCATGCCAGACATTCTCTCTTCCACCTTCTTCCGTCAGGAAAAAGATACAAAAGTATGGAGTCACATACCAACCGACTCAAGAACAGCTTTTTCCCTGCCGTGTCAGACTTTTGAATGCGCCTACCTCGCACTAATTTGATCTTTCTCTACACCCTAGCTATGACTGTAGTGCTACATTCTCTTGTTTCTTTCTCTATGAACGGTATGCTTTGTCTGTGTAGCGCACAAGAAACAATACTTTTCATTGCATACCAATAGATGTGACAATAATAAATCAAATCAAATCAAAGAATATCACGTGAACCCTTTGACTTTAACCAAAGGTGCTTCATGCGGAACAGAGGTGAGGAAGCTTCATTCTGCCTGACGTGGGAATGCCCAATCACTCCGAGCATCGGGCACCAATTAGAGACTGTAAAAAAAATGGAGAATTGAAAGCCTAATGGCCATCTGCTCTAAGCTTTTGCTATGTGGGTGAATTCCATTAGAAAAGAGCTCATTCATTTAGCAAGCTCAGTTACACAAAATTAAGCAGCAAACTAGATTAGACAACTGCAAATGGAGTTTTCAATGCGGACTTGAGTGTGAAGGTTAATTGTCAGTTAGTTCTTGTTCAGTGTCCTCTTTTTCACTTGCAATTGAAATACATTTCTTGGATCTATGTAGCATCTTAAATTATGGGACAAGAGGAGATCACTGGGCCCATCATACCAGTGTTGTTGTAGGCTCTTCAAGCTGAATCATCTCTTCCCAGTTCTTTCTTTTCAAGTATTTATCTAATTTATTTTTAAAGGATTATAGTCTGAGCTTCAAGAACCACTTGTAAAACGTTGTCGGATGGTCCATGTTCTGTTTGAATATATTTCATCACACATTGCCTCCTCCGTTCATCTGTCCTGTGATAAAATCGCTGACAAGTGGAAACAATCTTCCTCTGTCTTCCAACTAAAGTCTTTTATCATTTCAGAACAGCTCGAAGATCTTCTCCTTGATCATTTCTGTACCAAAGGAATGTTTTCAATTGTTCAGTAACCATAGCCATCCTGATATGTTTCTCGCGGATCTTCCTGTAATGTTTTCAGGTGCATCTTCTTTAAACATGCTTACAGTTAATGTCACTTTTCAACTGTAGCCTTATCAAAGTCTTGTAGAAAACTCCACACCACTTCCTTGCTGCCCGTTGACCCATCACTCCTGCCTACACTGACCTACATTGGGATCCCCGGCATGGTAAAACATCGATTTGAAGTTTTTGCTGCCTTCTTAAAACCATCTTTCCAGCGTGCCCCACCTTCCCTCTCCCAACACACACCACACACAGAGGGCCTGATTTTACCAAAACTTCGCGCCCTCGCGGTAAAGTTGGGCGTCGGGCCTATACCGCGATCTGCACCCGATTCCGAGCAGATCGTGACTTTACCAACACCCGATTCAGGCGCGGGTCCGGTGCGCGTCCGAATCGGGCGGCCCGATGATTTAAATGCATTTGCATGCATTTAAATCGACTTAATGAACCGCGCACCCAACCCTACCGCCAAATCCCACTTTACCGGCTTCTGGCCCGATCCGCGTCCGCGCTGTCACCGACCTGCAGAATAAAAGTCTGAAGTCGCCGCTGCAGCCTCCGAAGAACGGAGTCAGGGACTACAACGGCTCTCTGACCCAGGTCATCCTCTGATCAGGGCGGCAGGGGGGTGGGAGGAGGAGAGGGGGGTGTGACGTCTCATCCCCTGGGAGGGGGTGGGAGGGGAGGGGGTGTGACCGATCATCCCCTGGGGGGGGGAGGAGAGGGGGCGTGACCGATCATCCCCTGGGGGGGAGGGGAGGAGAGGGGGTGTGACGTCTCATCCGCTGGTCGGGGAGGTTCTGCTGCCTGTCTGCGGCCGATCCCTCCTGGCACCATCACTGGTACACTACCAGCCACAGATTACGCTTCCCTGCAGTTGGCGAGAGAGCGGGAGAGATGGATGTGGCTGGTAATGTACCAGTGATGGTGCCAGGAGAGATCGGCCACAGACAGGCAGCAGAACCCCCCCCCCTCGACCAGAGGATGAGACGTCACACCCTCTCTCCACCCTCCCCCTCGCCCCCACCCCCACCCAGGGGATGATCGGTCACACCCCCACACCCCCTCCCCTCCCATCCCCCACAGAGGATGAGACGTCACACCCCCTCTCCACCCCCCCCCCCCAGGGGATGATCGGTCACACCCCCTCCCCTCCCACCTCCCCCCCTCCCCCGACCAGAGGATGAACGTCAGAGAGCCGCTCTCTCCGCTTTCTGCTTTTTCTTTTGCGCCCGGGCGCGCTGTCAGATTTTTTTCGAACTGCGCTTGCGCAGTTCAGAGCTCCGATCGGTCCGCCAGCGCTAAGCCCCGCCCACAGCGCGGATCAGGCCGGAGCTGGCAAAACGCGTATGGGCGCGCTGGAAAGAGGATTCCAGGCGCGGATCTATTTGACGCCCAGATCCGGCACTTAGACTCAAAATGGTAAAATTCCCCCCATACATACACACACACATAAATACACACACATAAATACACACACATGCACACATACACATACACACAAAACATACACACACATATATATGCACACACACACACACATATACGCACACACACATTCACACACACACACATCAATACATATACATACACACACGCGTCTCGGGGCTCTCTGCTCTCCTCCGATTCTGATTTTCATGTTCCACGATTGGTGGTTATGCCTTCAGAATATTGGTTGAGGATTAAATATTGGCCAGGGCCCTGGGAAGGGCTCCCCAACATAGCACCATGACTTGAGAGGGCACACAGGAGTGAGGAGACATCCAAAATATGCCACCCAGAACAATGCAACTCTCCATTACTGCAGCACAGCGAGCCAGCCTAGATTATTCTGCTCAAGTCTGTAGAGTGAGAAACTTCAGAGCGAGTTTAAACCCATCATCTTTCAACTCAGAGGCAAGAAACTAAATAGCCACAGCGCAGCAGCAAGTTAACTATTCCTCAACACATTGATTAACTCATAATAAACTCCCAGTCAGAGTAGAAGAAAGTTGGGTGATATATTTGAGAAGCTTAAGGGTCACTCAATCTGGTGCAGCAGCTGAGCTGAGAAAGAACAGTGCACAGACTGGCAGTGTAAACACAGTCAGAAATTGAAATGAGGAGTGTAAGATGATTAAAGAAGCTGATAGAAAGATAGGAAGAAACTTGTGTTGATCTTCCTGTCAGTGCCGTGCCCGTCCCAAGACCGGATATTCCTGCCAGAGCTCAATGGACCTCAAAACGGTCCGCCGAATTTCCTGGCCCACCCACTACGATTCCCGCCGCAGCGGGCAGGATGGGAAATTTCCCGCCATAGAGTTTTACAGCACAAAATGAGGCCCTTTGGCCCATTGTGTCTGCGCCGGCCATCAAGCACCTATCTATCATCATTCTATTTTCCAGTACTTGGTCCGTAACCGTTAAGCTTTTCCATTTCAAATGCGAGGCCAAATGCTTCTTAAATGTTGTGAGGGTTCTCACTTCTACCACTCTTCCCACCACCCTCGGGGTGAAAAAGTTTCAAATCCCCTCTAAATCTCTTGCCGCTGGCCTTAAATCTACGTTCCCTGATTACTGACCCCACTACTAATATTCCTTCCTATGCACCCTATCTACATCCTTCATAATTCTGTACGTCCTCCACTACTAACTGCATTTTATGTCATGTTCGTACCTTTTCCATCAGCCAGTTGCAATGGGAGCTTGCCCTCCTGGCTGCAGCAAGGATCGATTGTTGAGGAGAGAGGTGAGGCCCAGTGGTGAGGCTTGGTTGAAGCGAAACCATGTTTGTGGTTATGAACTGGAGCTATGCGCCTTCACGTCTGCATTCAGTTTAGTCTTTCCAAGTGTCTGAAAACGGATATTTAATGAATTCTTCATCCGAACTTTCTGCATCCACCCGCCTCCTGTCCCCACACCTCCCTCCGTATCCCTGGTGCCAACAAACCCCACCCCCCAAATTCACATCCTTGGAATGAGAGAAACTTATTACTGATCAATTAGAATGGTGACAATCATGCTTTGAGCCCCAGTGATGAGGCAGAACAGCAGCACAGAAGGATAGAAAAGAATCGAAGGAGAATCCTAGAATGCCTACAGCACAGAAAGGGGCTGATGAATTTATTTTCAACGAGGGTGAGGGAGTGGGCACATTGGATTTGATTTAATTTAATTTGATTTATTATCATCACATGTATTAGTGTACAGTGAAAAATATTGTTTCTTTCACGCTTATACAGACAAAGCATGCCGTTCATAGAGAAGAAAAGGAGAGAGTGCAGAGTGTAGTGTTACAGTCATAGCTAGGGTGTAGAAAAAGATCAACTTTGTGCAAAGTAAGTCCATTCAAAAGTCTGATGACAGCAGGGAAGAAGCTGTTCTTGAGTTGGTTGGTAAGTGACCTCAGACTTTTATATCTTTTCCCCGACGGAAGAAGGTGGAAGAAAGTATGTCTGGGGTGCGTAGAGTCCTTAATTATGCTGGCTGCTTTTCTGAGGCAGCAGGAAATATAGACAGTCAATGGATGGGAGGCCTGTTTGAGTGATGGATTGGGCATCATTCACGACCTTTTGTAGTTTCTTGTGGTCTTGGGCAGAGCAGGAGCCATACCAAGCTGTGATAAAACCAGAAAGAATGCTTTTGAAGATGCATCTGTAAAAGCTGATGAAAGTCGTAGCGGGTATACCAAATTTCCTCCATCTTCTGAGAAAGTAGAGGAGTTGGTGGGCTTTCTTAACTATAATGTTGGCCTGGAGGGACCAGGACAGGTTGTTGGTGATCTGGACACCTAAAAACTCAACCATTTCTTCTTCATTCCTGTTGATGTAGACAGTGGCATGTTCGCCACTATGCTTCCTGACTATCTCCTTCATTTTGTTGACATTGAGGGAGAGATTATTGCCATCGCACCAGTTCACCAGATTCTCTATCAATAACGGGTGGGTAGCTACTGCCTTCTTACCCACCCCGAGCTGTCCCCCCTGTTAAGACGGCCTTTCCACCATTTTAAAAAAGATAATTAATGGACAATTGAGCTCATTAACAAACCAATTGACTTGTTTATTACCCTGCCCATGGTTGGTGTGGGCAGGTGGGTGGGAGTGGACATGCCGACTGGTTAAGACAGGAAAGAAGAAAATGCTGGAAAATCTCAGCAGGTCTGGCAGCATCTGTAAGGATAGAAAAGAGCTGACTTAATAAGTCAAAGCTGACTTATTAAGAAGTGGGTATTAGTCAGTTTGAGGTAGTCTGTGGGAATCAGGAACACACTCATCAAGGCGTTACACACCCTACCCCCCATTTTGTCACTTTGTTCCTCTTGCCTGGCCTCCGAACCACCGCATCAGCCAACCTCAACCTTCCACACTCCTTCTCTAAGTTCCCCGACTTTACCTCATCCAAAACCCTAATTTTAGAGGTCAGGGGGATAGTTCGCCATGGTGATGCTCAGTAGCATATGTGTGAACCGAAGGTAGAGGAAGGGATTTAGCAGCCTTGCAGGATGCTGTGATTGTGAAGTTTAAAGGACAGTATTCCCGGAACAGGCTCTGCACCTGCCAGGAACAGCAGCAAAGAAATTAGGCTTAAATACTGGATAGGTCCTGGGTAAAGAGCTGAAGTTTACATACTGACAGGTCCTGATGAGGTCAACAGAGTGGAGTATTAAGTTTATTCATTAGTGTCACAAGTGGGCATACATTAACACTGCAATGAAGTTACTGTGAAAATCTCCAAGTCGCCACACTCCAGCACCTGTTTGGGTACACTAAGGGAGAATTTAGCATGGCTAATACACCTAACCAGCACGTCGTTCAGACTGTGGGAGGAAACTGGAGTAACTGGAGGAAACCCTCATGGACACGGGTAGAATGTGCAAACTTCGCACAGACAGTGACCCAAGCTGGGAATCGAAGCCAGGTCCCTGGCGCTGTGAGGTAGCAGTGATAACCACTGCGCCACCATGAGGCCTTTTTATATCGATCTGGCCGTGAAGTTTACTTGCAGAATGCAACAGAACATATGCCTGTTTCCTACCTACTACCCCAGGGTCCCAGCAGTCTCTCTTTATAAGTGCTCTGAAGACTCAATTAACCAATGACCTTTCCCTGCGTCTCTGCACATTATAATTAACATATTATTGAAATGGGTTCCCTTGGAGCTATTTTTGGCAGGTTGAAAATTCAGTGCTCCAACGTAAGTCAGTTCTCCGGAAAGTCCCCTAGAATAAAGGAAAGTAAGCTTAAAATTAGATCCAGGCTGTTCGTGTTGATGTCAGAAATGATTTCTTTATACAAAGAATAGTGAAAATCTGGAACTCTCTCCCTTATAAAGCGAGCTCATTAGAATCCTTACAGTACAGAAGGAGGTCATTCAGCCCATCAAGCCTGCCCCAACACCAATCCCACCCAGGCCCTATCCCGTAACCCCATGTATTTACCTGTAATCCCCTTAACACTAAGGGTGATTCAATCTAACCTCCCTGTGGGAGGGAAATCGAGCATCCGGAGGAAGCCCATGCAGACACGGGGAGAATGTGCAAACTCCACACAGACAGTGACCTGAGGTCGGAATTGAACCCGAGTCCCTGGCACTGTTAGGCAGCAGAGCTAACCACTGTGCCACCGTGCCGCCCACAGCTGTAGAGATTGGGGGCGTGTTAAAAATTTCGAAACCAAGGCTGATCATTTCTTTTTTTCGCTAGGAAAGCATATTAAGGGTTACGGAACCCAGGCTGATAAATTAAGTTAAGATGCAGCTCAGCTATGGTATTGAACGATGGATGAGGCTCAGGGAGTTGAATGTCCTACTCCTGTTCCTATGTCCTAATGAGATAAAATAATGTAACAAGAATTATTACACCTTATTGTGAAACGGAAGGGGGCCACAGTGCAAGGGAGAATTGGTTGCAGAATCAGCAATTGCATTTTCACAGCTCCAGGTCTGACCCACGCTGCTTTTTGAGCAGGGCTGCCTGTTGGCTATTGCTAAATTTACTCTGATTTATTTTAAACATTCAATGGAAAAAAAACAATCGTAAATAAAGCAAGCCTGTGAGTGGTGGCCAGAGAGTTAGCCCCTCAGTGGGCCATTCCATACTGCCCTGTTCCTGACTGAGTGCACTGGTAACTCAGCACACACACAGACACAGACACACACAGACACACACACACACAGACACACGCACACACAGACACACACAGACACACTCACACAAACACACACACACAGACACACACACACACGACACACACACACAGACATACACACACACACACAGACACACACACAGACACACACACACGCACACACACACAGACACGCACACACACGCACACACACACACACACACACACGCACACACACACACACGCACACACGCACACGTGAAAACTAGTTCAGCGGTTGCTAGTCGGGTATTTTTCTTTTTCCGAATGAGATCATTACAGACCAACAAACATTTGTTATGATGTACCGAGTATCATTTCACACAGAGCCCGCAAACATGCCCAGTCAGCAGTGTTGAAAATTATATAACATCCCAAGCAACAGGCGTTATTGATTGCAATTTAACTCTCACGACTGGCTTATTTTACTGTTATTGCTGAATATTGCGCTGGAGTATTTTTGATAGCTGTCCTATACATCATTTTTAGGTGAACAGTATTCTGCGCTGCATTATAATTCAGAATTGTGTAGCAGGAAGCAAGACCATTTGACCCATCATGCATGTGACTGCTTTGCAAGAGCGATCCAATTACGTCAACTCCCCTACTCTTTAGCCATTTCTCACATTTTTCTCTTTCTCATTTGGCGTTATTTATCCAACTCCCTCTTGAAAAGTTACTGAATCTACTTCCAAGCCCTTTCCACTGCATTCCAAATCATCCCATCAATATTGTATATTCATACATAAATATTATATACTCATGGGTCATGTTGTATTTTAACAGACTACATTGTATCTTAACAGACTGTTGTATATTAATGGACTATGTCACATATTAGTGGGTGATGTTATATATTAGTGGGCTCTGCTATATATTAGGAGGCTATGCTGGGTGTTAACGGTCTATGCTGTATATTTATTTTATTTTTTTAAATTTTATTTATTAATGTCACAAGTAGGCTTACATTAACACTGCAATGAAGCTACTGTGAAAATCCCCTAGTCACCACACTCCAGCACCCATTCGGGTACACTGAGGGAGAATTTAGCACAGCCAATGCACCTAACCAGCACGTCTTTCGGGAGGAAACCGGAGCACCCAGAGGAAACTCACGCACACACAGGGAGAACGTGCAGGCTGCGCACATTTGTGGGCTATACTATGTAATAGTGAGCTACGCTGTGTATTAGTGAGCTGTTCTGTATATTAGTGAGCTGTTCTGTATATTAATGGGTTATGATGTTTATCGCAGGGCTTTGCTGTATATTAGTGGGCTATGTTATATACTCAAGGGTTAAATTGTATATTAGTGAACTGTACTGTATATTAGTGAGCTATGTTGTATGTTAGTGGGCTATGCTCTCTATTAGTGGGTTATACTGTACAGTAGTGATCTATGCTGTATATTATTGGGATATACATGTTGTATAAGAGTGAGCTATTTTGTGTTTTGGTGGTCTATGCTGTATGTTATTGGGATATGTTTTGTATTAGTGAGCTATACTGTATAGTAGTGAGTTATACTGTATATTAGTGAGCTATGCTGTATATTAGTGAGTTATACTGTATATTAGTGAGCTATGCTATATATCAGTGAGTTATACTGTATGTTATTGAGCTATGCTGTATGTCAGTGAGTTATACTGTATATTAGTGAGCTATGCTGTATATCATAGCATGTATATTCGTGAACTATGCTGTATATCAGTGAGTTATACTGTATATTAGTGAGCTATGCTGTACATTAGTGGGTTGTACGGTATATTAGTGAGCTATGCTATACATTAGTGGGTTATACTGTATATTAGTGAGCTATGCTGTATATCAGTGAGTTATACTGTGTATTAGTGGGCTATGCTCTATGTTAGTGAGCTATGCAATATATTAATGGGCTGGATTGTATATTAATGGGTTATGCCGTATCATTTACGGGGTGTGCTACATCTTTCTGACTATTATGTAGCAGCTTTAATTGTGACAAAATGCCCCTGATATTTCATAATTTGGAATTAGAATCAAACTAGGAAAGAAGGGGGAGTAAGACAGATGATCAAAACCACAACCAAAGAAATAGCGATTAAAGAGGAAATGATTAAAGAGGAAACGGTGAAAGAGGACGTGTTTAAAAGGTTATGCAGGTGAAAAGAAATGGTGGAAAATGGAGAGATTGGAGAAAGAAGGTTTCAGAGTGTGGGAACAGGCTAACTATCAGCACAGAACATTGGGAAAAGTCAAGAGTTAGAGCAGTAATGTAATACTGAAGCAGATTCATGAGGTATGTCTTTGCATTTTTGTAGCATTGGTGAAGAATATCATTGGATTCGAGTTAAGTTGCATTTACATTAAGGATTTAGTGAGATGGAGTGTGATATTAATGGGCCATACCTAAATATTCAAGAGTGATGTCTTGTTGCATTAGTGAGGCTGGCTGTTGTATTTTGGCATCAATGGGACATGCTGTAGCACCAGCGAGTTCCGCTTAAAGCCATCACATCCATGCCCTTACATCAGAAAGATGGAGACATTGCAACGAGCCCCAATACTTACATTTCATTACTGAGATTAGCAGTTAAAATCCAGGCGGCTACAGGCTATAGGAAATGGGTTGGACGCAGTCCAGTATCGGTCGGTTCCAAGTTAATCTGAGTCCAATTTGCCAATTTCATTTTGGAGTTGACTTGAACTTGATTGACGAGCTCACTCGGAGAGCCAAGAGAGGAGTCTGCATGTTGGGAATGCAAAGAGACACGATGAGCTGTCGGCAGAATCGTTTTGATGTTGAGGCTGGTACACACTTTGCTCAGGCAATGAAAGAGGAAGTCTAATCTGCCCCTGACCTGGTTATTAAACAGAGCCTTTAGTCTCGGCAGAGTTGAGAAAGCACTGGACCCCACGGTGCTAATAGACAGTTTCTTGTTGAACCCCCAAATATTAGCACAAAAAACAGGGATAATTTTGTTGGTCTACAACTGATTTGAAATCTAACTGTTTGTTTTGTCAGGTCGCTTTTAAATTGTAAAGGTGATCAAAAATGACAAGACTAGATTAATCACAAGGCCCGCCTACGTTGCTTTCTTAATTTATTTCTTCAAAACTGATGATTTCTTTCTATTTTTATCATCCTGGGTCCTCTGAGTAAAATGGAATTCAATTACCTCAACAACCCTTCACATATTAATTAGAAATTATGTTTTGGGATCTAAGAAATGGAATTTCTAATTAAAAGTCTGGTAAATTAGCCATAATCGCTGTTCTGAATTACGGCGCTAACCTGTTTATACTAATGTAGATGTAATTTAATTTTTATTAAATTTGCAAAGGAGTAATATTTTGTTACTTTATTGAAGTTAAAGGGGAAGGAACGAGTGGAACAGAAACATTGACGCAAACAGCAATTTGATAATCAGGAAGTGATTAAAACAAACTGCCCATGCAGCCCATCGTGCAAAGGCAACTCTCCAGGAGAGCTCAAATCCTCTCCTGCCTTTTCCACAGGACGGCACGGGGGCACAGTGGTTAGCAATGCTGCTTCACAGCGCCAGGGACTCGAGTTCAATTCCGGCCTCGGGTCGCTGTCTGTGTGGAGTCTGCACGTTCTCCCCGTGTCTGCGTGGGTTTCCTCTGGATGCTGCAGTTTCCTCCCACAGTCCAAAGATGTGCGGGTTAGGTTGATTGGCCGTGCTAAGTTACCCTTAGTGTCAGGTGGACTAACAGGGTAAATATGTGGGGTTACGGGAATAGGCCCTGCGTGGGATTGTGGTCGGTGCAGACTCGATGGGTCGAATGGCCTCCTTCTGCACTGTAGGGATTCTATGATTCTAACTTCGACAGTCTGCCCCTTTGCGTGGATTCCCCCGGGCAGCTAGGTTTAAAATCAGACTGTTATTAACCAAAGCCAACTCGGCACAAACACTCGAGGCCAGTGTATTAGTGGCTGAGTGACCACAAATAACACACTGACTAATGTCCAATTTGAAGCAAGATTGGAAAATCTATAGCAATCTATATCTGTATCGCACTTTACAAAAAAAAACCGCTTGGATGCAAACACTCCAGAAATGACAAATACTGGAACCACGGGATTTAATGGTTGGAATTCCCTGGCCTTTCCCACTGACGGGATCCTCTGGTCCCATCGACAGTGAACCCCCACTGCGAGTTCCCTGATGCCAGTGGGGGTGGGCAACAATGGGGAACCCTTGTTGACAGCGACGGTTCCAGATTATCCCCCTGCGAGTCAATGGAGGGCCACGTGCAGGAGGGAGAGAGGAGGAGGGAGGAGAGGTGAGAAACAGAGGAAGGCCGGGGGGGGTGAATCCCACCCCTTGACTCCTCAATAACTTTCCGGTCAAGAATCTAGGATTGCCATCTCCAGCCCGAAGTAAGTTAACATTTGAAACAATTCACCCAATTGCTACCAGTGGCAATCAGAAGTAATTCATAGAATCACAGAGGCAACCCGCCTCCACCACCCTCCCAGGCAGCGCATTCCAGACCGTCACCACCCTCTGGGTAAAAAGGTTTCCTCAACCCCCCCCCCCTAAACCTCCCATCCCTCAATTTTAACTTGTGTCCCCTCGTAACTGACCCTTTAACTAAGGGGAACAGCTGCTCCCTATCCACCCTGTCCATGCCCCTCATAATCTTGAACACCTCAATCAGGTCACCCCTCGGTCTTCTCTGCTCCAGAGAAAACAGTCCAAAAAGTTTATTTATTCGTGGCACAAGTAGGCTTACATTAACACTACAATGAAGTTACTGTGAAAATCCCCTAGTCGTCACACTCCGGCGCCTGTTCAGATTCGCTGAGGGAGAATTTAGCATGGCCAATGCACCTAACCAGCACGTCTTTCGGACTGTGGGAGGAAACCGGAGCACCCGGAGGAAACCCACGCAGACACGGGGACAATGTCCAAACTCCGCACAGACAGTGACCCAAGCCAGGAATCAAACCCAGGTCCCTGGCGCTGTGAGCAGCAGTGCTAACCACTGTGCCATCGTGCCGCCCAACCCTCCAACATTCCAGCCCTTGAACCGTTTACTCAGCATCAGTTAGATTCTGTAGCCTAAGGGAACACAGTGTGATCTTGGACACAGAATAATAGATTTTGCATTATGTGGTGTCAAACCCGTCTGCTTAGTTGTCTGATTGGCTGAACAATGCCACACGAGACCTGCCATCATGTATAGATAAAAGCAAATGACTGCAGAAGCTAGTCATCTGAAATAAAAAGAGACAATGCTGGAAAAGCTTCTTGACCACAGCTTGTTTTGATTTTCATCCTGCCGCCACTGGAAAGCAAGGATAAAATGCTTCAACCCTACACTTGTTGACCTATGTTCGCCCCCAGTTTGAAAAAAAAAGTCATCGTCCTAATTTTCTCCATATTCCTCCCACAATCCAAAGATGTGCAGGTTAGGTTGATTGGCCATGCTAAATTAACCCTTGTGTCAGGGGATTAGCAGGGTACATATGTGGGATTCCAGGAGTAGGGCTTGGATGCGATTGTGTATGGTGCAGACTCGATGGGCTGAGTGGCCTCCCACTGTCACTGTAGGGATTCTATGATTCTCAACTGCCTCCAACTCTCTTACGTACTGAGGTATCTGCGTTCTCCACTTCTGGCCACTTGCGCAGCCCCAATTTTAATCTCTCCATCATTGGTGGCCATGCCTGCAGCTCCTTTTGCCCCAATCTCTGGAATTCCCTTCCAAAAACCTCGCTGCCTCCCAACCACTCTCTCTTCCTTTAAGGCACTCCTTAAATTTCAATCTTTTAACCAAGCATAATTAAGGACCCCACGTACCCCGGACATTATCTCTTCCACCTTCTTCCATCGGGAAAAAGATACAAAAGTCTGAGGACACGTACCAACCAACTCAAGAATAGCTTCTTCCCTGCTGCCATCAGACTTTTGAATGGACCTACCTCACACTAAGTTGATCTTTCTCTGCACCGTAGCTATGACTGTAACACTACATTCTGTACTCTCTCCTTTCCTTCTCTATGAACAAGATGCTTTGTCTGTATAGTGCGCAAGAAACAATACTTTTCATTGTATACCAATGCATGTGAAAATAAATCAAATCAAATCAAATCAAACAGCTTACATAGCCTGGTGTGTCAGACTTTATCAGAAAACAATTCTGTACAACACATTGCGGTGTATTTACTATGTCAAAGGCACAATAAAATGCAATAAAGTCCTTGTTTCACATTTGCCACACAACATTCAACATGGAATAGAATCATAGAATCCCTACAGTACAGAAAGAGGCCATTTGGTCCATCTGAATAGGATCTGGCCCAGATCCTATCTCCATAACTCCGCATATTTAACCCACTAATCCCAGAGGAAACCCACGTTGCCACAGGGAGAACGTGCAAATTCCACACAGACAGTCACCCAAGGCCGGAATCGAACCCAGGTCCCTGGCGCTGAGAGGCAGTAGTGCTAACCACCGTGTTGCCCTATGTTAAGTCCCTTCCACATGCTTCAGATCAACCCTGACCGAATGCCCTATTCAAAACCAGGTGAAGGAACAGGTTGCCATAGGGAGCGTGACCAGGAACACCAGGAGAAACCTTGTGGCCAGAACCAATCTGTGGTTCTCCCCTGAGATCCTGGTATTTAAACGAGCAGTTTAAAAAAAGAAGGTAGCGGAGGAATCGATAGTGAGCGGCTGGTGGAATCTGGGTCGGTATATCTGAATGCTGTTCTTCAGCAAATAGAACTTCATCAGATATGATTCATGAGGTGAGCTGTAATGACAAACAGAGAGACAAGTGCCTTCGAGGCTTGTGTCCCGCAAATTAACTAGCAAAGTAGGGTTACTGATTTGATTTGTGAAGTCCAGCCGTATTGATGGAGCAGTCAGTGAGCCGAGAAGGAAGATGAGGCCTAAACCTTTTTTTTGTCTTGCTGTTAGGCGAAGCCTGGATTGGCCAATCAGGCGACATCCATCATCCCAAGACCCCTTGATGTGCACAATTTCTGTTTAATAGACAAAGTGCAATTTGATGTATTTTATGTGACAAAAGACACAGCCACCGCATGCATTTCAATTATGTCTCACACTGCTTCCATTAACCTCCTACTGACATTTCCAAATATACAGTTCGAATAGTTGAGAGGGCCCGGTGGAAAAGGGAAATAAAGTTAGCGGTACAAATTAAAATGCAAAGGAAGCTGAAGCATCTCTACCTCTGCTTTATGTTATGCAACAGTTTTAATCGCACTCACAATTTCCAGTCAAATTCGAGCCGAGAGGGGAAAATTAAAAATAAAATCCTTCTGCCTCTGTTAGTGAGCCTCACCCAATGGGCAGCACAGTGGCACAGTGGTTAGCACTGCTGCCTCACAGTGCCAGGGACCCGGGTTCAATTCCAGGCTTGGGTCACTGTCTGTGTGGAGTTTGCACAATCGCCCTGCGACTGCGTGGGTTTCCTCGGGGTTTCCTCCCACAGTCCAAAGATGTGCGAGTTAGGTGGATTGCCCGTGATAAATTGTGTCAGGCGAATTAGCAGGGTAAATATATGGGGTTACAGAGATAGGGCCTGGGTGGGATCATTGTCGGTGCTGACCCAATTGGGCTGAATGGCCTCCTTCTGCACATTAAGAATTCTATGATTCTGTTAGGGATGCATCTATTAGGGATGCATATAATATATATGTAATATATGTATAAATGATTTGGAGGAAAATGTAGGTGGTCTGATCAGTCAATTTGCAGATGATACAAAAATTGGGGGAGTAGCGGATAGTGAGGAGGATTGTCAGAGGATACAGCAGGATATAAATCGGCTGGAGACCTGGGCCGAAAGATGGCAGATGGAATTTAACCCAGACAAATGTGAGGTGATGCGATTTGGAAGGTCTACTGCAGAAGGAAAGTATACAGTAAATGGTAGAGCCCTTAGAAATATTAGCATACAGAGAGACCTAGATGTGCAGATCCACAGTTCCCTGAAGGTGGCAACTCAGGTGGACAAGGTGGTAAAGAAGGCATATGGCATGCTGGCCTTCATCGGTCGGGGTGTTGAGTATAGGAATTGGAAAATCGTGTTGCAGCTGTGTAAGACTTTGGTTAGGCCGCATTTGGAGTATTGTGTACAATTCTGGGAAACACACTACCAGAACGACGTTGATGCATTGGAAATGGTGCAGAAGAGATTTACCAGGATGTTGCCTGGTTTGGAGGATATGGGCTATGAATAAATGTTGAATAAACTCGGATTGTTTTCATTGGAACGTCGGAGGATGAGAGGGGACCTGATAGAGGTTTACAAGATTATGACAAAGTGGATGGTCAGAGTCTTTTTCCCAGGGTCGAAGGGTCAATTACTCAGGGGCATAGGTTAAGAATGAAATGGGCAAAGTTTAAAAGAGATGTGAGGGGCAAGTTATTCACACGGAAGGTGGTGAATGCCTGGAACGTGCTGCCGGAGGAGCTGGTGGAAGAGATTCTATAGCAATGTTCAAGAGGCATCTGGATAGATACATGAATAGGCAGAGAATAGAGGGATGTGGACAACGTAGAGGCAAGAAAATATTAGATTAGAGAGTCATCTGTATCGGCACAGACTTGGTGGGCCGAAGGGCCTTTTCCTGTGCTGTACTGGATCATTGAATTGGGGTTTCGATGAGCTAGCAAGGGGCAGTGGGCCGAACGGTCTCCTTCGTTGCTCTCTGATTCTACAGTGGAATACAGTGGGACACGGCAATCAGTCAGGATTCCCAGGCCTAATTGCTATTGACTACTATCTGTCGGGAGAGCCCATTGAATGTAAGCTGAGGTCAAAACCTCCCTGATCTGGACACTCCTATCTGAGTGCCTGTACTGTCAGGCTGCAGGGGTGCGGGACGGTGAAGCCTTCTAAGTTAAATTGCCTGTCTCGGCACACACAGGGTTTGAACATCGGACACCATCCTGTAAATACAGTGCCAGCATGAGGGAGAGAATTTGCATTTATATAGTGCCTTTCACAGCCCAAAATGCTTTACAATGAAATACTTTTTGATGTGTATTCTCTGCAGTATGATAGGGACTGGAAAAGGGAAAGATACAAACACAGCATGATAAGTAAACTGTTCAGCATAGTATCAGCAGGTAGAGACAACATTACAGCGAGGATGGCGGAATGGAATGTACCTATATCGTCGCATGCTGCTTCCTGTTCTTGAATTACAGTCAGAAGCGAACATCTTCCAGCTTTATTTACTATTCATCTTGCAACAACAGATCTCGAAAGTGAGGCCTTTGCTCCATCAGTATTTTCAGGCTACTTGTCACTGTGCTTTCATAAGATTAAGTTGTGCCAGATAAAAGAAAAACCTTTGTTCCTTTACCATGTGCAGTCTCTGAGGGCTGAATTTTTACAAGCCTCAAAGAACAAAGAGAACAAAGAACAGTACAGCACAGGAAACAGGCCCTTCGGCCCTCCAAGCCTGTGCCGCTCCTTGGTCCAATGAGACCAATCGTTTGTATCCCTCCATTCCCAGGCTGCTCATGTGACTATCCAGGTAAGTCTTAAATGATGTCAGCATGCCTGCCTCCACCACCCTACTTGGCAGCGCATTCCAGGCCCCCACCACCCTCTGTGTTAAAAACGTCCCTCTGACATCTGAGTTATACTTCGCCCCTCTCACCTTGAGCCCGTGACCCCTCGTGATCGTCACCTCCGACTTGGGAAAAAGCTTCCCACTGTTCACCCTATCTATACCCTTCATAATCTTGTACACCTCTATTAGATCTCCCCTCATTCTCCGTCTTTCCAGGGAGAACAACCCCAGTTTACCCAATCTCTCCTCATAGCTAAGACCCTCCATACCAGGCAACATCCTGGTAAACCTTCTCTGCACTCTCTCTAACGCCTCCACATCCTTCTGGTAGTGCGGCGACCAGAACTGGACGCAGTACTCCAAATGTGGCCTAACCAGCGTTCTATACAGCTGCATCATCAGACTCCAGCTTTTATACTCTATACCCCGTCCTATAAAGGCAAGCATACCATATGCCTTCTTCACCACCTTCTCCACCTGTGTTGCCACCTTCAAGGATTTGTGGGCTTGCACACCTAGGTCCCTCTGTGTTTCTATACTCCTGATGACTCTGCCATTTATTGTATAACTCCTCCCTACATTATTTCTTCCAAAATGCATCACTTCGCATTCATCCAGATTAAACTCCATCTGCCACCTCTCCGCCCAATTTTCCAGCCTATCTATATCCTTTCTGGAGAAGGTCCCCCGAATGTTCTGGTTTTCATTCTGGGGGTGGCTGACTGGGTATTCATGGGAGGCAGGCGCAGCTTGCCAGAAAGAGTTCAGAGTTCATCCACAAGGGCTGTCGGGTACAGATTTTGGGCTGTTTGAAAGATTTGCCCCAATGCTCCGGGAATTTTGTCCAGCTGTTAAAAAAGTATGGCTTAACCAAAATCAGCCCTCTATCCCTCTCTTCTCACACCCCCTCGGCCTCCACACACAACCCCACCCACGTCAATTCACACGTCCCCCACCCAACCCTCATAGCCCCTCATACACTCCTTGCCCATCTATGCCCCTCTACCCATCCCTGCTGTCCCTTCAAAGTCCTCATTCGAACTTCATGCTAACTCATGCCAATCCATGCCCCCCCACGTATCACGCTTTACCCTTACACCCTTGGTACCCACTCACCCAGTGCTCACCATGGGCAGACCTCAGGAGCCATGCTGAGATGAATTTGGGGTCCCAACACCATGTTGACTAAGGAGCAGAACCCTTCTGATTCAGTGAAAATTCAGGCTTAGTGTTCAATACTATGGTGACAGCATGCTTTCAAATCGTGGTGTTAGCTTAGTAAAACATTCCAAGGTGCTTTGCAAGAACATTATCAATGATATTTGACACTGGATCATATTAAGGAGATATTAGGACAGGTAGAGGTAGATTTTAAGGAGCTTCTTAAAGGAGAGAGAGGTGGAGATCTTTAAGGATGAGATGACAAGGCTTAGAGTTTAGTAGCTAAAATTGTGGCCACCTAGAGTTCTGCAAAAGTAACTCACCGCCCGACTCCCCAAAATCTGTCCACCATCTAGAAGGCACAAGTTGTCAGGAGTGTAATGAATATTCTCCACTTGCCTGGATGAGTGCAGCTCTAATAACACTCAAGAAGCTCCACACTATCTAAGACAAAGCAACCTGCTTGTTTGGCACCCCATTCAGCACCTTAAATATTCACTTCCTCCACCACTACCACACAGTGGCAGCAGTGTGTACCATAGGACGCATTGCAGCAACTCACCAAAGGTCCTTTGACAATATCTTCCACGGTGACCTCTCCCACCTAGAATGACAAGGGCAGCAGACACATGGGAAGATCACCTCAAGCCGAAAGACATGCTGGTTAGGTGCATTGGCCATGCTAAATCCTCCCTCAGTGTACCTGAACAGGCACCGGAGTGTGGCGACTAGGGGATTTTCACAGTAACTTGATTGCAGTGTTAATGTAAGCCTAGTAATAAATAAACCTTAAACTTTAAGCTACTCACCATCCTGACTTCAAACTAGTTTCTTCACTGTCGCTGGGTCAAAATCCTCACAAACTATGACTGTGTGTGTACCGACACCAAATGGCCTGCAGCAGTTCAAGAAGGCAGCTCACCATCACCTTCTCAAGGGTAATTAGATTGGCAGCAAACTCTGGCCTTGCCAACGATACCCTCATCCCATGAAACAATATAAAAATGGTGGACTCATGAAAATCATGGGCTTGCAAAAACATGGAATTAGAGGAAAACAGATGTTGGCTGGAACAAAACAAACAAAGAACAAAGAACAGTACAGCACAGGAATAGTCCTTTCGGCCCTCCAAGCCTGTGCCAATCATGATGCCTGCCTAAACTAAAACCGTGTGAACTTTAAAGAGTCCGTATCCTTCCATTCCCATCCTGTTCATGTATTCATCTAGTTGCCCCTTAAATGCCGCTATCGTACCTGCTCCCACCACCTCCACGGGCAGCGCATTCCAGACATTCACCACCCTCTGTGTAAAAAAAACTTGCCTCGCTCATCTCCTCTAAACTTTTCCCCACGCACCTTAAACTTATGCCCCCTAGTACTTGACTTTTCTACCCTAGGAAAGAGCATCTGACTATCCACTCTGTCCATGCCTCTCATAATCTTGTAAACCTCTACCAGGTCCCCCCTCAACCTCCGTCGTTCCAGTGAGAACAAATCAAGTTTATCCAACCACTCTTCATAGCTAATACCCTCCAGACCAGGCAACATCCTGGTAAACCTCTTCTGTACCCTCTCCAAAGCATCCACATCCTTCTGGTAGTGTGGTGACCAGAATTGTACACAATATTCTAAATGAAGCCTAACTAAGGTTCTGCAGAGCTGCAGCATGACCCGCCTATTTTTATACTCAATGCCCTGACTGATGAAGGCAAGCATGCCGTATGCTTTCTTGACTACCTTATCCACCTGCGTTGCCAATTTCAGTGATCGGTGGACATGTACACCCAGATCTCTCTGCCTGTCAATACTCTTAAGGGTTCTACCATTTACTGTTTAATCCCTATATGCAATGGGCCTTCCAAAATGCATTATCTCACACTTGTTTAGATTAAGCTCCATTTGCCATTTCTCTGCCAAGTTTCCACCGGTCTATATCTTGCTGTATCCTCTGACAATCCTCTTCACTATCTGCAACTGCACCAATTTTTGTATCGTCTGCAAACCTTACTAATCAGACCAGCTACATTTTCCTTCAAATCATTTATACATACTACGAACAACAAAGGTTCCAGAACTGATCCCTGTGGAGCACCGCTAGTCACAGCCTTCCATTCAGAAAAGCCCTCTACTGCTATCCGCTGTCTTGTAATGGCCAAGTCAGTTCTGTATCCATCTTGCCAGCTAGCTTTTGATCCCATGTGACTTCACCTTTCGTACCAGTCTACCATGAGGTACCTTGTCAAAGGCTTTACTGAAGTCCATGTATACAACATTCACTACCTTTCCCTCATCTATCATCTTCGTCACTTCCTCGAAAAACTCGATCAAGTTAATGAGGCACGACCTCCCCTTCACAAAACCATGCTGTCCATCATTAAAAAGTCCAAATGTGAATAAATCCTGTCCCTAAGAATCTTTTCCAATCATTTCCCTACCACTGGCATAAGGCTCACTGGCCTATAATTTCCTGGATTATCCCTGCTGCCTTCTTAAACAAAGGAACAACATTGGCTATTCTCCAGTCCTCTGGAACTTCACCTGTAGCCAACGAGGATACAAAGATTTCTATCAAGGCCCCAGCAATTTCTGCCCTTGCCTTCCTCAGTATTCTGGGGTAGATCCCATCAGGCCCTGGGGACTTATCTACTTTAATACTTTTTAAGACGCCCATTACCTCCTTTTTCATATCAAAATGACTCAGAATATCTACACACCGTACTCTAGGTTCCTCATCCATCAAGTCTCTCTCTTTGGTGAATACTGAGGCAAAGTATTCAAAGAACAAAGAACAATACAGCACAGGAACAGGCCCTTCGGCCCTCCAAGCCCGCGCCGCTCCCCGGTCCAGGATTGAATCCTGAATCCAGGATCCCCGCCCAATTTTCCAGTCTATCTACATACCAATATCCTATCCACCGAGCTGTCCCTCACAGCTACGATGCTTTGTTCATTACAACCTATTAACTTACCCCCACCCCCCCATTCCAGACCATGTGATCTCCAGGGAGAGGCGAAAACCCAGAGTGAAAAACCCCAGGGCCAATATGGGGAAAAAAAAAATCTGGGAAATTCCTCTCCGACCCCCTGAGGCGATCGAAACGAGTCCAGGAGATCACAATGGCCCCGATCGGAAAATGCTTCCCAACCCTAGTCATTTCCACTTCCACGAACACCATATGAATTCCCTGCCCCCGAGACAGGTTCCCAACTATCCGCAGTCTCACTCTGTACTGGCACCAGCAAGATGATCGTAGAATGAAGCCTTGAAACGAGAAACCAGGAACAATTAGCCCGCGCCGCTCCCTGGTCCAAACTAGACCACTCTTTTGTATCCCTCCATTCCCACTCCGTTCATATAGCTGTCTAGATAAGTCTTAAACGTTCCCAGTGTGTCCGCCTCCACCACCTTGCCCGGCAACACATTCCAGGCCCCCACGACCCTCTGTGTGAAATATGTCCTTCTGATATCTGTGTTAAACCTCCCCCCCTTCACCTTGAACCTATGACCCCTCGTGAACGTCACCACCGACCCGGGGAAAAGCTTCCCACCGTTCACCCTATCTATGCCTTTCATAATTTTATACACCTCTATTAAGTCTCCCCTCATCCTCCGTCTTTCCAAGGAGAACAACCCCAGTTTCCCCAATCTCTCCTCATAACCAAGCCCCTCCATACCAGGCAACATCCTGGTAAACCTCCTCTGTACTCTCTCCAAAGCCTCCACGTCCTTCTGGTAGTGTGGCGACCAGAACTGGACGCAGTATTCCAAATGCGGCCGAACCAACGTTCTATACATCTGCAACATCAGACCCCAACTCTTATACTCTATGCCCCGTCCTATAAAGGCAAGCATGCCATATGCCTTCTTCACCACCTTCTCCACCTGTGACGTCACCTTCAAAGATCTGTGGACTTGCACACCCAGGTCCCTCTGCGTCTCTACACCCTTTATGGTTCTTCCATTTATCGTGTAGCTCCTCCCTACATTATTCCCACCAAAATGCATCACTTCGCATTTATCAGGATTGAACTCCATCTGCCATTTCCTTGCCCAAATTTCCAGCCTATCTATATCCTTCTGTAGCCTCTGACAATGTTCCTCACTATCTGCAAGTCCTGCCAGTTTTGTGTCGTCCGCAAACTTACTGATCACCCCAGTTACTCCTTCTTCCAGATCATTTATATAAATCACAAACAGCAGAGGTCCCAATACAGAGCCCTGCGGAACACCACTAGTCACAGGCCTCCAGCCGGAAAAAGACCCTTCCACTACCACCCTCTGTCTTCTATGACCAAGCCAGTTCTCCACCCATCTAGCCACCTCCCCCTTTATCCCATGGGATCCAACCTTTTTCACTAGCCTACCATGAGGGACTTTGTCAAATGCTTTACTAAAGTCCATATAGACAACATCCACGGCCCTTCCTTCGTCAACCATTTTGGTCACTTCTTCAAAAAACACCACCAGGTTCGTGAGGCATGACCTCCCCCTCACAAAACCATGTTGACTATCGTTAATGAGTTTATTCCTTTCTAAATGCGCATACATCCTATCTTTAAGAATCTTCTCCAACAACTTCCCCACCACGGACGTCAAGCTCACCGGCCTATAATTACCCGGGTTATCCTTCCTACCCTTCTTAAATAACGGGACCACATTGGCTATCCTCCAATCCTCTGGGACCTCACCTGTGTCCAGTGACGAGACAAAGATTTGCGTCAGAGGCCCAACGATTTCACCTCTCGTCTCCCTGAGCAGCCTTGGATAGATTCCATCAGGCCCTGGGGATTTGTCAGTCTTTATATTCTCTAACAAACCTAACACTTCCTCCTTTGTAATGGAGATTTTCTCCAACGGTTCAACACTCCCCTCAGAGACACTCCCAGTCAACACATCCCTCTCCTTAGTGAATACCGACGCAAAGTATTCATTTAGGATCTCCCCTACCTCTTTGGGCTCCAAGCATAAGTCCCCACTTTTGTCCCTGAGAGGTCCGATTTTTTCCCTTACAACCCTTTTGTTCCTAACGTATGAATAAAATGCCTTGGGATTCTCCTTAATCCTGTCTGCCAAGAACATTTCGTGACCCCTTTTTGCTCTTCTAATTCCCCGTTTGAGTATTTTCCTACTTTCATTATACTCCTCCAGAGCTCCCTCCGTTTTTAGCTGCTTGGACCTAACATACGCCTCTCTTTTCCTTTTGACCAGTCCCTCAATTTCCCTGGTTATCCACGGTTCTCTAATCCTACCCTTCCTATCCTTCTTTTTTACAGGCACATGCTTGTCCTGTAGCCCTAACAACCGTTCCTTAAAAGACTGCCACATACCAGATGTGGATTTACCCTCAAACAGCCTCTCCCAATCAAGAGCTGCCAATTTCTGCCTGATCCCAATAAAGTTAGCCTTCCCCCAATCCAACACCTTACCCTTGGGACACCACTCATCCTTTTCCATCACTATCCTAAAGCTAACAGAATTGTGGTCACTATTTGCCACATGTTCCCCGACCAAAACTTTGAAGACCTGACCGGGCTCATTCCCCAGCACCAGGTCCAGTATAGCCCCCTCTCTAGTTGGGCTGTCCACATATTGTTCCAACGAACCCTCCTGTACACATTTTACAAATGCCTCACCATCCAGAGTCCCTGCCCTCAGCGATTTCCAGTCTATACCAGGGAAATTGAAGTCTCCCACTACAACAACCCTATATTTCCTGCACCTATCCAGTATCTCCTGACATATCCATTCTTCCACTTCCCTTGGGCTGTTGGGGGGCCTGTAGTACACCCCCAACATAGTGACTGCGCCTTTCCTGTTTCTAAGCTCCACCCAGAGTGACTCGCTACACGACTCCTCCGAATTGTCCTCCCTCTGCACCGCTGTAATATGCTCTCCAACCAATACCGCTACTCCCCCACCTCTTTTGGCCCCTCCTCTGTCTCGCCTAAAACACTTGTACCCTGGAATATTCAGCTGCCAGTCCTGTCCCTCTTTCAACCAAGTCTCCGTCACCGCAACCACATCCAAATTCCTCGTGCGCATTAAGGCCCCAAGTTCGTCTGTTTTACCTGCTACGCTCCTTGCATTGAAGTATAAGCACTCCAGACCCCCAGGCTCAGTGAGGTCGTCCTCCCCCAGAGTGCTCTTCTTCTTTGCCAGCCTTGTCCCAGCCCCAAGCTCGTCCCCAGCCACCACACTTATAGACCTAATAGTTTGATCCCCACCCCCCTGCCATACTAGTTTAAACCCCCCCGAACTGCATTAGCAAAGCTCCCAGCCAGGATATTTGTGCCCTTCCAACTTAGTTGTGACCCCTCCCTCTTGTACAGGTGCCATCCTCTCCTGAAAACCTCCCATTGGTCTATGAAAATAAAGCCCTCCCTCCTGGACCAGTCCTTTAGCCAGGCATTCATTTGAACCAACTCCCTATTCTTATCCTCAGTGGCACGAGGCATTGGGAGCAGCCCAGAGATGGCCACCCTAGTGACCCTACTTTTTAACCTATTTCCCAACTCCCTGAATTGCTCCCTTAGGACCCCTCTACTCTTCCTATCTACGTCATTTCCACCAATGTGTATCATGACATCCGTTTCTTTATCTTCCCCTTTTAAAATGCCTCCTATCCGCTCGGAGACATCCGTGACCCCAGCACCAGGTAGGCAGACTACCATCCTGGAGTCCCGTTCGCCCCCACAGAATCGCCTGTCTGTCCCTCTAACTGACGCATCCCCCACCACTATCGCTCTCCTAACCCCTCTCTTCCCTTTCCGGGCCACAGAGCCTGACTGTGTGCCAGTGACCTGGTCACTGTGTCTTACCCCTGGAGAGGCACACTCCTCCACACTATCTAAAACAATGTACCTGTTTTGGAGTGGGACAACCACAGGTGACCCTTCTTCTAACTGTCCACTCCCCTCCCCTCTCACACCTGTCACCAAGCCCTTCCTATTTTGAGACACCTCTGGAGACCTCCCTTGTACTTTACCCTTCTGCCCTTTACTCCTCCTAACTGTGACCCACGTGTCATTCTCCCGATGCCCCGGTGTAACTAGTTGCCTATAACTGCTGTCAATTTTTCTCCCATTTTCCCTGACTAGGCTAAGGTCAGCGATCTGCAGCTCCAGTTCCCTAACACGGTCTCTCAAGAGCTGCAGTTCCACGCACCTGGCACATATGTGAACCTCTGGGAAGCTCGGTGTTTGCAGAAACTCCCACATCCCACATCGGAAGCACTGAACTGGCCGATCACTCATATCTACCCTTATCCTTTATAGGGTTGGGTAAAAAATAACTAGCCTTGCCTTGCCCTTTTAGCCCAAGCCCTGTGAGCCAAAGCCCTTATAATGCACACTCTGCTCCCCACTCACTCCACTGCCCGCTCCCGACGCTGCCCGCTGTATAGTGCAGACGGCTTTTTATGCTCCCGACGAACCCCCCAAGTAACTGCCTTTTGTACTAAGACTCAACCTCCCAGAATCCCCTTCAGCTGACCTCACTTCCTCAATTCAAAACCCTGAAAAAAGCCCGCAAAATATACTAGGAATACCCTTAAATGAATAAATGAATAATTAAATCACTTCTTAGCTTACTCTCAGCACTCCTGCTAAGACTCTCTCCCCCACTCTCACTCCAGTTAAACAAAGAAATTCATTTAGTATCTCACCCATTTCCTCCGATTCCATGCATAGATTCCCTCCACTCTCCTTGAGTGGACCAATCCTTTCCCTGGCTACCCTCTTGCTCTTTACATATGTGTAAAATGCCTTAGGATTTTCCTTAATCCTGTTTGCCAAGGACTTTCCATGACCCCTTTTAGCTCTCCTAATTGCTTCCTTAAGTTCCTTCCTACATTCTTTATATTCTTCAAGAACTTCATCTGTCCTAAGTCTTTTAGACCTTACGAATGCTTCCTTTTTCTTTTTGACAAGGCTCATAATATCCCTCGTTATCCAGGGTTCCCGATACTTGCCACACTTATCCTTCATCCTCACAGGTGCATGCCAGTCCTGAATTCCAATCAACTGACATTTGAAAGACTCCCACATATCAGATGTTAATTTACCCTCAAACAGCCTCCCCCAATCTACACTCTCCAGATCCTGTCTAATGTTGTTGTAGTTAGTCTTCCCCCAATTTAACATCTTTGTCCAAGGAGCACTCTTGTCCTTATCCACAAGCACCTTAAAACTTATGGAACTATGATGACTGTTCCCAACATGCTCTCCTACTGAAACTTCGATCACCTGGCTGTGGTGAACCATAGATGGTTACCACTATGGGTACTGAACCATAGATGGTTAGCACTATGGGTACTTGTACATATGTTACTGTTGTCACTGTTGGGGTTAGGGTTGGTGTTTTCTACCTGTTGGTATTGTTCTGTGGTACACTCCGGTTGGCTCCGCCTACCTTTAGGAGTATAAAGGTCACTGCACTGCCGGGTGGCCCTTTAGTCTGGGATTGTATTGTTATATAGTATGCTCCATTCTTGTTACTAATAAAAGCCTTTATTTCCCCGGGTACGATCCAGCCTCCCGAGTGATTTAATCGCGCATCACTGGCCAGGCTCATTCCCCAATACCAGGTCTAATATGGCTCCTTCCCGAGTTGGGCTATTTACATACTGTTTCAAGAAACCCTCCTGGACATTCCTTACAAATTCTGCCCCATCCAAGCCCCTAGCAGTAAGTGAATCCCAGTCATTATAGGGAAAGTTAAAATCACCAACCACAACAACCCTGTCGTTTTTGCATCTCTCCAAAATCTGTCTGCATACGTGCTCCCCTATCTCCCGCTGGCTGTTGGGAGGCCTGTAATAAACCCAACATTGTGACTGCACCCTTCCTGTTCCTGAGCTCTACCCATGTTGCCTCGATCATTTCAAAGATCGATGAATAAAAGTCTTGTAAGTAAATTTCTCCCATACACACAGAATCTGGTACGTCAGCTCCATATTGTATTGAGACATGCAACAAACCATTGCACACAATAGTGTTTATCCCTGAATGTTGCAGGGCAGGTGGATTACAGGGTTAGGGAGAGGCCAGGACATAGAAGGATTGCATTCATTGTGGAGAATGTTAAAATGGTTTTGTTAGTAGCCTGGGAGACAATGTGGATCATTGCAAACAGTGAGTTGATGAGTAAAAGGGGGTGAAACTCGAGTTTGGATGTGGGCAGCAAGAATTCTGGACAAGCTGAAGTTGTAGAGGGTGCGATGTACAAGGTTGGTTATGAGAGCAGTGAAATAGTGGAAGTCTAGCTGTAGCAAACCCGTGAATGAGGGTTTTACCCACTGTTGAGCTGAGGGCGAGGTGCGGGTCAGGTGATTTCACAGAGATGGAAGCAAACACCATCTCCATGACGGTGTGGGTGTATCGTTGGAAACTCAACTTTTGACTGCACCAGCATTTGACAGAGACGTCAGCAGAAAAGAAGAGATGAAAAGGAAAGAGACTAAAATAGGAATCAAAAGAGATCGAAAGGCGCAGAAGGGAGGGAGACGCAAAGAGAGCTTGAGAAAGAGAGACAAAATAAACCTGCAGTGTGTGGGCTTACAGAGGGAGTGTGGGAGAGAAGGCCTGGGGAAGATACACTGTCAGAGAGTCGGTGCAGACTCGATGGGCTGAATGGCCTGATCTGCCGTGTAGCAATTCTATGATTCTACGAAATTAGAAAGAGACAAAGATTTAGGAAAGAGAGGCAAAAAACACAAAGGAAGAGCAAGAACTTACATTTATTACAAGCATTTAACATAATAAATGTTCCAAAGCAATTTACAAGTGATATTGATAATAACAGACATTGAATTTTTTTGATACGGATCATGAAAGGAGAAATCTGGAAAAATGACACAGTTCAGCCAAAGAGTCAAGTTTTAAGGAGCATCTTAAATGGGAAAAGTGAGATGGAGAGTTTTGGTGGGGGGTGGCGGGGAAGTGGACCCAGAACTTCAGACCTGGAGACAGACACTGATCAAAATTAGCAATGTGGCAGAGGCCAGGATTGGAGGAGCGCAGGTACCCTGAAAGGCCTGTAAGGCTGAAGGATGCCACAGCGATAGGGAGGGACAAGGGCTATGTAGGCATTTGAAAAACAGGTGGGTATTTGCAAAAGATCGGGGTGTTGTTGGACATGCAACCCGTGAAGGTCCGCAAGCAAAAGACTTGAATGCGAAACTCCCTCACAGGAAGAGACAAAATAAAAGGGAATGACAAGGCAGTGACAGGAATATGTTTCAGCAGATTTACCAACAGGAGATTGAGTGAAATCCGAATGTACAATTTGCCAGTACTCTGAGAGGAGGAATGTGACTACATACTGTTCAACCATGATGAACATCCATGATGAATTTATCTCTCGCTGTGGTTTAATCACATGCTATCCTGTCAACCTAACTGCTGCTGCTATTTTACGAGATGCTACGGTTGGCCACCACAAACTCTCCATGTATATTCCGTTGATCAATCACGATAAAAGCCTCCTTTCCTTTCTATCTGAGGAACCACCGCTGTGGGTATAACTCGCGCAAGTAATACATTCACAAGCAAGGAGGAGGATGCTTGGTTAGAAATTCATTTTATTTTTAATTGACAGATTGCTTATTGTAAAATCCTAATATTAATTATTCCATTGCCAACAGTGCCAATTAAAGAACATTATATCAGCGATGAGCCGAGAAAATTATTCAGGAAGTGATTCACCATTAGAATTTCAAGTCGCCTGCTTGCCCTTATTAGAGTGTGATTGCTTTCCAATCTAAGGATTCAAAATGCATCTACCACCAACAGTTGTACAAGCTTTTGAATTCCCTCCCTAAACATCACCATCTCACCCTCCGCCTTTAAAGGGCTCCTTGAAACGTACCTTTCTGATCAAGTTTGTGACCATTGTACTGAAATCTCCTTATGTGACTCCGTATCAAATTTGGGCTTGATAACTCACCTGTGAAACATTGTGTTAAAGGTGCTATACAAATGCGACTTGTTATTATGTAAGGTTCAGCTTAACAGTTTGTTGGCCAATCGCTGAGATGTGTTGTATAGCATTTATCAGGAAAACAGAGGTACTTCTAATAGATTTATACTTTTATTGTTAAATATTAGAAATAAGCCATAGTTTTAAGTGGGTTTAATTCAGTACTTCTGTTGTGATGATACTGTGCCTTTAAGAAATGTTTTTGTGTCATGTTTCTTGTGCAGGATTTGTTTTACCAGTCTTCTATTAGCCAACACCGCTTTGTCTGCAACCGGTAGCCCCTGTTGCTACTGCAGCAGCATAATTGATCTTAATTGCTAAACTAAAAACAGAAAATGCTGGAAAATCTCAGCAGGTCCGACAGCATCTTTGGGGAGAGAATAGAGCCAATATTTCAACTCTAGGTGACTCTTTGTCAGAGCTTCAGATTCAAGTTTCAGATTCCAACATCTGCAGTATTTTATTTCAGATTCCAGCAACGGTAGTATTTTGCTTTTATCTGAATTGCTAAAATGTTTGTTTGAATCTGGGCTAATACTGTTCTGTTATTTTAGCGTTTTCCCCTGGCATTTTCTCAGTGTAAGGCTTGGTTAGGTTGATTGACAGGAGAGATCATGTGACTAGGTAGAGTTAGGCTTACACAGAGAAATCAAGTCAGTTGCTGCTTGGACCGTGAGAGAGAGGTAGCTTTCTCTGTGTCTCTTTCTCTGTCTGGATTTGGAGACTGGGATCTGCCAGGAAATTAATCTCTTCCTCTGAGGTTCTGCTGTTTAGAGTGGAACTTTCTCTGGCAGCTGCTGTATGGGAATCAGAAAATAGGTGTATTGCTGTGTCTTTCCAGAGGGGGTAAAAGGCTGGAAATCAAGCATCCGCGTGAGCCTATATTTTTTTGTGCTAGCTTAGTCTGAAGAGAAATTTATGTCCATGGGGTTATTGCTTACATTGGAATGAAAGGGTGGCATGGTGGCACAATGGTCAGCACTGCTGCTTCACAGCGTCGGGGACCCGGGTTCAATTCCGGCCTTGGGTGACTGTGTGGACTTTGCACATTCTCCCTGTGTCTGTATGGATTTGCTCCGGGTGCTCCGGTTCTTCCCACACTTCAAAGATATGCTGGTTAGGTGGATTGGCCATGCTAAATTACCCCTTAGTATCAGGGAGATTAGCAGGGTAAATACATGGGGTTACAGGGATAGGGCCTGGGGGTGGGATTGTTGTTAGCGCAGCCTCGATGGGCCGAACGGCCTCCTTTTGCACTGTAGGCATTCTGTGAAAGACATAGCTGGTTGTCAAGAATTGAAGTTTATTTTTTAGTTACAAGTAGGCTTACATTAACACTGCAATGAAGTTATTGTGAAAATCCTCTAGTCGCCACATTCTGGCACCTGTTCGGGTACACTGAGGGAGAATTTAGCATGGCCAATGCACCTAACCAGTACATCTTTCAGACTGTGGGAGGAAACTGGAGCACCCAGAGGAAACACACACAGACATGGGCAGAACATGAAGACTCTGCACAGACAGTGATGGGACTTTGTTTTTAAATGACTGCTTTAAAAACTCATTTTAACTGAAATGATGTGGAACAGGGTGGGTGAACATCATGTGCATTTTTTGAGTTGCCAAGTTAATTACTGTAAATTGGAAAAAAAGCTTCTTTAATATGCTTAATATTTGGTAGCAAATATATATTTGCTGATCATTATTTTCTTATTCAATTTTTTTTTCTTTCTTTGAACTAATACATAGAAACATGCATAGAAAACAGAAGCAGGAGCAGAACACTCGAACCTACTCCACCATTCATTATGTCATGGCTGATCATCAATATCCTGATCCTGCCTTCCCCCCATTTCCCTTGATCCCTTTCACCCCAAGGGCTATATCTAAGTCCTTCCGCATTGGCAATAAGGATGGGATCCCAATGTAATGGCTCAGGAAACCCGGCTGGAAAGAAACAGTATTTATTGTTAAACACAAAATAAAACCACTAATTTGTGGTGTACAACTGGGACAATAATTCTGCAGACCCTTTCTGGTGTCTGTCTTATAAAAGGCCCAGGTGAAAAGTTCCATGTAGGCAGGCCACTGTTGCCAGGGGAGCTCTGATTCAATGAGCCCCACAGGGAGATCAGTTAGAGATGCAATGAGTGTGATAATCCCCATGCAACTCATGAGGGTTATCACACAATGCTGTGCACTGTCAGTGATGCCACATTTTAATAGATGGAAAAGATTCCATAACAGCTTTCCAAAAAAATAGTGGCATTCTCACTATTCACGTGACTAATATTTATCACTCAACCAACATCAAGAATATTATATTATCTGGTCACTATCGCAGAGTGAGGAGCTTGTGTACAGAGATTAGCTACTGCATTTCCTATATTGCAACAGTGAATACATCTCTAAAGTACTTTGCTGCCTTGTAAATTGCTTTGGGTGGTTATGAGGTGGGGAAAGGCACTGTCGCTTTCTTTTCCTTCTGAGTGGCTCCTTGGGTCATCATTCACCAATCGGTGAAGTCTCTCCGAGCAGAGAATAAAAAAAAGGAAATGTATTCAAAGAACTGCTTCTGTTCCCATGGGTAAGACTTGCAATAATTCCCAAGTAGGTCCGCAAAACATTCTGCAATTTCTCTAACACAACACTGAGGACTGTGCATTAAGCACGACACATGATTAAACACTGCTGTTTCAGCATATTCTCTCCCGTGTCACTGATGTTACAGTGACTAATTTGAACAGAGTACAGCAATTTCCTGTACAGAAAAAAGCGTGTTTCTCTCTCCCTGCATTCAGCAGCAAGCCATCACTTACACAGCCATGTTGGTGAGAGTCTTCGTTCCTTTGTTTCTGCTGAACACACTGACAGGCAGCACGGTGGCACAGTGGTTAGCGCTGCTGCCTCACAGCACCAGAGACCTGGGCTCGATTCCCGGCTTGGGTCACTGTCTGTGCGGAGTTTGCACGTTCTCCCCCTGTGTCTGCATGGGTTTCCTCCGGGTGCTCCGGTTTCCTCTCACAGTCTGAAAGATGTGCTGGTTAGGTGCATCGGCCATGCTAAATTCTACCTCAGTGTCCCCGAACACATGCTGGAGTGTGGCGACAGGGGGATTTTCACAGTGACTTCATTGCAGTGTTAATGTAAGCCACAGTAACTTCATTTCAGTGTTGATGTGACACTAATAAATATTTAAAAATCAGTAGTTCTTTAACCCAGTAATGATTCCTCCATAATTTCCCTTCCTTAACTTCTTAAAGTCAAACAAGAACTTGCATTTCTGGAGCACCTTCCATAAGCTCAGGACATCTCAGAGCATTTACATTCACTGAGGTACTTTTGCAGTATTGTCACTGCTGTAGGAAAGAAGATGCAACAACAAATTTCCTATCAACAATAATTTGACAATGACCAAATTATCTTCAGTTTGGTTGAGGGATGTACCTTGTCCCAGGGTATCCCTGAGAGCTCAAATGCTCTTCTTCAGAATTGGACCACAAACTCTTCCCTGTCCATCTGAGAAAGGCAAGATGGGCGCCTCAAGTTTTAATGGGTGTGATTCTTATGGCCCTACCAACCACAGGATTGTTTTGATTTTTGATTTGATTTGAATTATTATTGTCATATACGTAGTGTTACAGTAACTTCATTGCAGTGTGGATGTAAACCTACTTGTGATCAATAAATAAACTTTAAACTTTAGCTAGGGTACAGAAAAAGATCGACTTAGTGCGAGGTAGGCCCTTTCAAAAGTCTGACTTTTCTGACAGGGAAGAAGCTGTTCTTGAGGTTGGTTGGTACGTGACCTCAGACTTTTGTATCTTTTTCCTGACTGAAGAAGGTGGAAGAGAGAATGTCCGGGGTGCGTGGGGTCCTTGATTATGCTGGCTGCTTTTCCGAGGCAGCGGGAAATGTAGGCAGAGTCAATGGATGGGAGGCTGGTTTGCCTGATTTGGCTAGGCTATCAAATCTTGTGGGCAGATCTCTTCACAAGGGAAACAGGAAAATGCCAGCCAATAACTCCGCTGGGAGAACCTCAGTTCTGGAGTGCCAGCCCAGATTACGCTGCACTGGAATTTGAACATCCCCAAATCCCCTGCCTCAAAAGGCTGACCTGTAGCTGAAATCTCAACTGGAGTGCTTTAGCTGACCCCAGAGTGAATGCATGCAGGTGAGATGAAGACTGAGTGAGCCTAAGATTTACCAGGATGTTGCCTGGTATGGAGGGCATTAGCTATGAGGAGAGATTGGAGAAACTTGATTTGTTCTCACTGGAGCGATGGAGGTTTAGGGGAGACCTGATAGAAGTCTACAAGATTATGAGAGGCATGGACAGAGTGGATAGTCAGAAGCTTTTTCCCAGGGTGGGAGAGTCACTTACTAGGGGGCATAGGTTTAAGATGCGAGGGGCGAGGTTTAAAGGAGATGTATGAGGCAGATTTTTTACACAGAGGGTAGTGGGTGCCTGGAACTTGTTGCCGGGGGAGATAGTGGAAGCGGATATGGTAGTGACTTTTAAGGGGCGTCTTGACAAGTACATGAATAGGATGGGAATAAAGGGATATGGTCCCCGGAAGGGTAGGGGGTTTCAGTTCAGTCGGACAGCATGGTCGGTGCAGGCTTGGAGGGCCGAAGGGCCTGTTCCTGTGCTGTAATTTTCTTTGTTCTTTTGTTCTTTGTTCTTGGCCCTGAATTAAATTATCAACTTTGGGCAGCGCGGTAGCACAGTGTTTAGCATTGCTGCCTCACAGTGCCAGGGACCCGGGTTCAGTTCCAGCCTAAGGTGACCGTGTGGAGTTTGCACATTCTTTCCCCATGTCTGCATGGGTTTCCTCCGGATGCTCTGGTTTGCTTGCACAATGCAAAGATGTGCAGGTTAGGTGGATTGGTCATGATAAATTGCCCCTAAGCATACAAAGATGGTAAGATTACGTAGATTAGCCATGGTAACTACGCAGGGTTGGGAGGGTTAAAATCCTCTTTCAGAGAGTTGGTGCAGACTCAGTGGGCCGAATGGCCTCCTTCTGCACTGTAGGAATTCTAAGGCACACTATCTAGACTGTCAAGTGAAGGACAGACTCTTGGCCGGGAAACTGAAGGGTGACCCCTGCCCTTTAGGAGAGTTGTGGCTAAAATTGAAAGTAATTAGTTATAGATGGCCAGCTCTTAGCTAGCAAAACTTTAAAAAAGCAGCAAAAATAAATATCAGAAGGATTGGAAACAAGATACAGAGTGGAAATCACACCCAGTTTGTGGAACAAGAACTTTATTGAAAGAGTATGGAAAGGATAATGTCTCCTGCACTGGGAGTGTTTGGTTTTCAGTGGGGGATTATTGACGTGATCAGATGGTGTCATATGACCATTTGAGGATCGATCGGGCGTGCAGGTGGTAGGGGTTGGTGGTGGTGGAGGTTGAACATTATCAGTTCCATAGCTGCCTTCTGTTCTTTACACAGCAAGCATATCATTGTAGAAGGAATCAGTACAGAAGGAGGCCACTTAGCCCATTATGCCTCAACAATTATTCCGATTTCAGGATTTTCCCACCACTGGGATCTTCCTATCCCGCCATGGTGGCACAGTGGTTAGCACTGCTGCCTCACAACGCCAGGGCCCCGGGTTCAATTCTGGCCTCGAGTGACTGTGTGGAATTTGCACGTTCTCCCCGTGTCTGCATGGGTTTCCCCTGGGTGCTCTGGTTTCCTCCCACAATCCAAAGATTTGCAGACCAGGTGGATTGGCCATGATAAATTGCCCCTTCGCGTCAGGGGGACAGGTAAGGTTAATGCGTGGGGTTACGGGGATAGGGCTGGGTGGGATTGTTGGCAGTGCAGGTTCAACGGGCTGAATGACTTCCTTCTGCACTGTAATGATTCTATGATTCAAATCTTCAAGAAAAATCAGCCATCTCATTTTGGATGGAGGAACAGGCTTGATGGGTCACATGGTCTTCTCCTGTCCCTATTTCTTATGGCCCCTTGGATTCAAAATGGCAGCTCCTGGCCTATGTGCCTTGCATAATTTGACTGAAATGACATTTTTTTTTCTCTTGGTTCTGCCTCTCCCCCTGTATTTTGCCTGCTCCCTGTGGAAACCAAGGCTTGTCGGAGCAGACCAAATAAGAACACGAATAGGCCATTCAGCCTCTCGAGCCTGCTCCACCATTCAGCTAGATCATGACTGATTGTCTATTGCGATGCTATTTTTGTGCACTCTCCACGTATCCCTCGCTGTCATTAGTGTCCAGAAACACATCAATCTCTGTCTCGAACAGTCAGCAAAAGACTGAGCTTCCACAGCCACCCTGGAATAAAGAGTTGGGACTGTGTATCATTATCAACCGACATCTCAAAACTCATCTCCGTTCCTTTGAAGAAAAAGACACATTTGCATTCATGTAGCACCTTTCATAACTTGAGGCCGTCCCAAAGCAATTTGCAGCCATTGATGGACACTCTTAGTAAAGTACCAAATGCAGCAACTAATTAGACGCAGGAAACTGCCACAAACAACAATTTGATGTATGACCAGGTAAACTGTCTCACTGATGTTGCTTGAAGGATGTTTGTTTGTTTTATATCCTCACGTGCATCTTATCCGTTGGGGGATAGGAGACAAGTATTAGAAGGATGAGCAAGCTGGTTGTCAAGATGCTGAACTACATGATAAACACTCTTTCTGTGGCCAACAACTCCTGGAGTGGGACTCGAACCCAGAAAGTCTGGTTCAGAAATAGAGTCACAACCTACTAGGCACAAAGGGGCTGCTCCACCATCAAATTTGATCAGAGTGGCACAGTCGTTAGCGCTGCTGCCTCACAACGCCAGGGACCTGGGTTCAATTCTGATCTTGGGTCACTGTCTGTGCAGAGTCTGCCATTCTCCCCGTGCCTGCGTGGGTTTCCTCCAGGTGTTCTAGTTTCCTCCCACACTCCAAAGATGTGCAGGTTAGGTGGATTGACCATGCTAAATTGCCCCTTAGTATCCCAAGATGTGTGGGTTAGGGGGATTGGCCATTCTAAATTTTCCCATAGTGGCCCAAGATGTGTAGATTAGGGTAATTAGTGGTTTTTTTTAAAGTTTACTTATTAGTGTCACAAGTAGGCTTGCATTAAAACTGCAGTAAAGTCACTGCGAAAATCCCCTAGTCACCACACTCTGGCGCCTGTTCGGGTACACTGAGGGAGAATTTAGCATGGCCAATGCACTGAACCAGCACATCTTTTGGAGAAAACCAGAGCACCCAGAGGAAACGCATGCAGTGGGGTAAATATGTGGGGTTACGGGGATAGGGCCTGGGTAAGATGCACTGTCAGAAGGTCGGTGCAGACCTGATAGACTGAATGGCCTCCTTTTGCACTGCAGGGATTCTATGATTCTATGATGATGATTACGTGCCCTGGTTTTAGATTCACAGTAAGAAGTCTCACAACACCAGGTTAAAGTCCAACAGGTTTATTTGGTAGCAAATACCATAAGCTTTCGGAGCAATGCTCCTTCGTCAGATGGAGTGGTCTCTGTTCTCAAACAGGGCACAGACACAGAAATCAAATTACAGAATACTGATTAGAATGCAAATCTCTGCAGCCAGCCAGGTCTTAAATGTACAGACAATGTGGGTGGAGGGAGCATTCAACACAGGTTAAAGAGATGTGTATTGTCTCCAGACAGTACAGCTTGTGAAATTCTGCACGTCCAGGAGGCAAGCTGTGGGGGTTACTGATAATGTGACATAAATCCAACATCCCGGTTTAGACCGTCCTCATGTGTGCGGAACTTGGCTATCAGTTTCTGCTCAGTGACTCTGCGCTGTCGTGTGTCGTGAAGGCTGGCTTGGGGAACGCTTACCTGAAGATCCACGGCTGAATGCCCGTGACTGCTGAAGTGCTCCCCCACAGGAAGAGAACAGTCTTGCCTGGTGATTGTCGAGCGGTGTTCATTCATCCGTTGTCGTAGCGTCTGCATGGTTTCCCCAATGTACCATGCCTCGGGACATCCTTTCTTGCAGCGTATCAGGTAGACAACGTTGGCCGAGTTGCAAGAGTAGGTACCGTGTACCTGGTAGATGGTGTTCTCACGTGAGATGATGGCATCCGTGTTGATGATCCGGCACGTCTTGCAGAGGTTGCTGTGGCAGGGTTGTGTGGTGTCGTGGTCACTGTTCTCCTGAAGGCTGGGTAGTTTGCTGCGGACAATGGTCTGTTTGAGGTTGCGTGGTTGTTTGAAGGCAAGAAGTGGGGGTGTGAGGATGGCCTTGGCGAGATGTTCGTCTTCATCAATGACATGTTGAAGGCTCCGGAGGAGATGCCGTAGCTACTCCGCTCCGGGGAAGTACTGGACGACGAAGGGTACTCTGTCCACCATGTCCCGTGTTTGTCTTCACATCTCCACATTTAGATTCACAACCAGGGGAAACTTCATATCTCCATCCATCCTGTCACATCCTGTCAGAATCTTGTGAGTTTCAATGTGGTCACCTCTTAGTCTTCAAAACTCTAGAAAATATGGATGCAGTCTCCTCAATCTCTTCCCATAAAACAATCCTGCCATCCCTGGGATTAATATGGTGAACCTCCGTTGCATAAGACCACCACGCTTGAGAGGTAAATAATTGGACTCATCCAACTCAGTTAGTGCAGAGTGTTCACAGCACCACCAGCTTTTAATCTCAGCTCTGCATCATCTAATGCAATACTTCTTGATTTTGTCTCTGAGATTTTGATCACCGGTCTTGACCCGGGATATCTTTATGAAAAGATCCAGACACAGTGAAATTACATCTCTCTTATCTACCCCCTGCAACTCCCCAAGCAGCACAGTTGCTCTCAAGTTCAGGGTAATGAACACATAATGTGCTGCTTTAAGATTGCAAATTGCACACTAACTCAATACCGTGTGGTTAATATGTGATAACACGCTCAGAAGCATTAGCGCGATTCTCTGGAGAGCTGGAAATGGTCTCGCTGGATTAGTGCTAAGCGTCTATATGCCAACTGGCTGGACATCTCACATTACGTAATGTTAGCAAAGCAACCACAATCTCCAAAGTGATGATTACATCTGATTGTGCATGTTGGCTCGCGTCAATAAATTACAGGATTAAGTGTCTGGCTCTCGAGAGATCTTGTTAAATACCTGAGGCTGAGAGCACCATATCAAGTATCATCCCTCCTCTCTTCCCCTTCTCCGAAGCCATTGATCCTTTTTGCAACGTGACTCTCCAGATGTTAATACTTGACCGAGGTTGTAAATGTTGGTCAGCAATTTAGTTGTGTGTTGTAGGGGACAATGCAGCTGTGTTCAATCCCATTCTTCCCCAATTGCAGTCGCTCGGACGTAGCTCACTGGGTAATGCTTTTCTTAGCCTCTGAGTCGAAAGGTTTTGGGCACAATCCTACCGGCCACGCTCCCACTGCAGCGAGGTCGGAGAATTTGGCACCCAGCCAAATCTCCATTCACTGCAGCGGGATGGGAAAATCCCACCAGCCTGAACGGCCATAAGGTTCCAGCCTATGAGTTCAAGTCCTCCGTGAATGAGTGGAGTGCTTAGCTAGGGTGGCATTCCCTGATCAGTGCTGGCAGAGATGTGGGGCAGGATTTTCCAGCCCTTCCCATAGGTGGGATCTTCCGATCCCACTGAAGGTGACCCCCTCCCCCCCCCCACCCCGGCCCTGCCCCCTTCCCCCCCTCCCCAGCCGCGATGGCTTCCCTGTTTCCTGGCAATGAGGTGGACAGACCACGCAAAATGCCATAAACGTCAGTAGAACCGGAACTTGCCACTGGCGACCAATGGTGAACCGCCTCCGTTTTAGTTCAGACAGGCAGCATGGTCGGTGCAGGCTTGGAGGGCCAAAGGGCCTGTTCCTGTGCTGCAATTTTCTTTGTTTTTTGTTCTTTGACACTGGTAAACACGTTGTTGGATGGGGGTGGAGCGGGGGGTGGGGGAGTGCAGGGGGCGGATAATCCCACTTGTTGTCTTTCAGATAAACCTTACCCTCTCAGGTGGAAGTAAAAGATTCCATGACGCTGTTGCGAAGCACAGAAATATTCTCCCCGGCTCCTTGGCCAATATTTATCCCTCAACCAACAGCGCTAAAACAGATGGATCTATTCATTATCACAACGCTGTCTGTGGGAGCTTGCTGTGCACAAAGTGTCTGCACTTCAAAAGTGTTTCATTAGCTGTGACGCAAACTGGGATATGCTAAGGTGTTGGGTCCATTCATTCCTTTGAAGAGACGAGGATAGCACTGGTACAAATTTTAAAACTAATTTCTTTTATTGAACAGAACTTAAAATATTAACATGACAGAAGTGAAAAGAAAAAGCAATGAGAACTTGGAGGCTGGCTTCTACTGCCAGAGCTTGTCCTGAATTTTTAACAGGATCTTGAAACTGAACTGAAAACACACACTAAAATCCACTATATATCTCAACCCTTATCTCGTTATTGTAAGTGTCCTTCACAGGCTATCTCTGTCTAGGAAAACAAGTTTTGCAGCTGTTGTGATGAAAAACTTGTTTGCCTGCATTGTGCACCCTTTAGGAATGCAGTCAATTTTTAGCTAACCCAGCATGCCTTCTGAGTTTTTACATGTAGTCATGTTAGCAGTGTTAGTTAACCCTCACAGTCTAGCATTTAAATGTAATTGTGCATGGGCAGAAATATCTTAAAATGCATAAATGAAGCGAACCATACACAGGATCCCTTAATACATAGACTAAAGCAAACAGGACTAAGCATGCACAGGATCTCTCATGAGGTCAGAGAAGGCACTGTATGAATGCAGGACTTTTATTACTGTTTTCTTTGCTATTGAGTTGGAATTGCTCAGTTTTCACCTCTCTCCCTCTTCCCAGAATCCTGACACAGTGACAGTATCATAGGATAGAATCCCCACAGTGCAGAAGAGGTCATTTGGCCCATCAAGTTGGCACCAACTCTCTGACAGACTATCTTACCAAGCCCTCTCCCCCACCCTATCCCAGTAACCCACATATTTCCCATGGCTAATCCATCTCATCTACACATCTTAAGACAATAAGGGGAAAATTAGCATGACTAATCCACCTAACCTGCACATCCTTGGGCTGTGGGGTAAACACAGTAAGAAGTCTCACAACACCAGGTTAAAGTCCAACAGGTTTATTTGGGAGCAAAAGTCACTAGCTTTCGGAGCACTGCCCCTTCATCAGGCAAGTGGGAGTTCTGTTCACAAACAGGGCATATAAAGACACAAACTCAATTTACAAAATAATGATTGGAATGCGAGTCTTTACAGGTAATCAAGTCTTAAAGGTACAGACAATGTGAGTGGAGAGAGCGTTAAGCACAGGTTAAAGAGATGTGTATTGTCTCCAGACAGGACAGTTAGTGAGAGTTTGCAAGTCCAGGCAAGTCGTGGGGGTTACAGATAGTGTGAGATGAACCCAAGATCCCGGTTGAGGCCGTCTTCACGTGTGCGGAACTTGGCTATCAGTCTCTGCTCAGTGACTCTGCGCTGTTGTGTGTCATGAAGGCCGCCTTGGAGAACGCTTACCCGAAGATCAGAGGCCGAATGCCCGTGACCGCTGAAGTGTTCCCCAACAGGAAGAGAACACTCTTGCCTGGTGATTGTCGAGCAGTGTTCATTCATCCGTTGTCTAGCGTCTTCATGGTCTCCCCAATGTACCATGCCTCGGGACATCCTTTCCTGCAGCGTATCAGGTAGACAACATTGGCCGAGTTGCAAGAGTATGTACCATGTACCTGGTGGATGGTGTTCTCACGTGAGATGATGGCATCCGTGTCGATGATCTGGCATGACTTGCAGAGGTTGCTGTGGCAGGGTTGTGTGGTGTTGTGGTCACTGTTCTCCTGAAGGCTGGGTAGTTTGCTGAGGACAATGGTCTGTTTGAGGTTGTGCGGTTGTTTGAAGGCGAGAATTGGGGGTGTGGGGATGGCCTTGGCGAGATGTTCGTCTTCATCAATGACATGTTGAAGGCTCCAGAGGAGATGCCGTAGCTTCTCCTCTCTGGGGAAGTACTGGACGATGAAGGGTACTCTGTCCACCGTGTCCTGTGTTTGTCTTCTGAGGAGGTCGGTGCGGTTTTTCGCTGTGGCGCGTCGGAACTGTCAATCGATGAGTCGAGCACCATATCCTGTTCTTATGAGGGCATCTTTCAGCGTCTGGAGGTGTCTGTTGCGATCCTCCTCATCTGAGCAGATCCTGTGTATACGGAGGGCTTGTCCGTAGGGGATGGCTTCTTTAACGTGTTTAGTGTGGAAGCTGGAGAAGTGGAGCATCGTGAGGTTATCCGTGGGCTTGCGGTACAGAGAAGTGCTGAGGTGACCGTCCTTGATGGAGATGTGTGTGTCCAAGAATGCAACCGATTCTGGAGAGTAGTCCATGGTGAGTCTGATGGTGGGATGGAACTTGTTGATGTCATCATATAGTTGTTTCAGTGATTGTTCACCATAAGTCCAAAGGGAGAAAATGTCGATGTATCTAGTGCGCAGCATCGGTTGAAGGTCCTGTGCGGTGAAGAGGTCTTGTTCGAACCCGTGCATGAAGATGTTGGCATATTGAGGTGTGAATTTGGTCCCCATGGCTGTTCCGTGTGTCTGGATGAAGAACTAGTTGTTGAAGGTGAAGACATTGTGGTCCAGGATGAAGCGGATGAGTTGTAAAATTGCATCTGGAAACTGGCAGTTGTCGGCATTGAGTACTGAGGCAGTTGCAGCAATGCCATCGTTGTGGGGGATGCTGGTGTAGAGTGCCGAGACATCCATTGTGACGAGGAGTGCTCCTGGTTCAACTGCTCCATGTGTGCTGAGTTTCTGTAGGAAGTCCGTAGTGTCGCGACAAAAGCTGGGGGTTCTTTGTACAATGGGTTTCAGGATGCCCTCGACTTGCCTGGACTTGCAAAATCTCACTAACTGTCCTGTCTGGAGACAATACACATCTCTTTAACCTGTGCTTAACGCTCTCTCCACTCACATTGTCTGTACCTTTAAGACTTGATTACCTGTAAAGACTCGCATTCCAACCATTATTTTGTAAATTGAGTTTGTGTCTTTATATGCCCTGTTTGTGGACAGAACCCCCACTTACCTGATGAAGGGGCAGCACTCTGAAAGCTAGTGGGTTTTGCTACCAAATAAACCTGTTGGACTTTCACCTGGTGTTGTGAGACTTCTTACTGTGTTTACCCCAGCCCAACGCCGGCATCTCCACATCTGTGGGGGGAAACCAGAGCACCCGGAGGAAACCCACGCAGACACAGGGAGAACTTGTAACCTCCACACAGACAGTGACCCAAGACCAGAATTGAACCCTGGAGCTGTGAGGCAGCACTGTTTACCACTGTGCCATCCCAATACTGTGCTGTCCCAGTTCCTCGACCCATTCTTAACCTAGATGTGGAGATGCTGGCATTGGATTAGGGTGTATTTGTGATCATGAGCTTTTGGAGCGCTGCTCCTTCATCAGGTGAGTGGAGGACACAGTAAGAAGCCTTGCACCACCAGGTGGCACAGTAAGATGTCTCACAACACCTGATGTTGTGAGACTTCTTACCATTCTTAACCCCGACCAGTTAACTCATCACGCTACATGTTGCACATGGGACGTGCTTGATATTACTGAGTATCACATCAAGGAATTTGAGTTGTCCATCAGCTAAGGCATTCTGGGTCAGCAATGACTCAGTTGGCTGCATTCTTGCTTCTGACTCTTAAAGTCTTGGCTTCGAGCCCCACTCCAGTACTTAAGAGTAAATGTCAAGGTTCAAACTCTATTGTGGGTGCGCTGCACTGTCAGAGATGCAGCCTTTTGAATAAAATGTTCAACCGGGGCCTCATCTGCCTGCTCGGGAGGAGGTAAAGGATTCCATCGCACTATTGTGAAGAAGAGCGGGTAAGCTTTTCCTAATGTCTTGACCAATATCTATCGCTCAGATAGACAGAACGAAAAAAGAGATTGTCTGGTCATTATCATATTGCTGTTTGTGGGATCTTGCTTTGCGCAAAACTAGATGAAGTCGTTGTTTCTCCTTTGCAGTGAAATCAAGTGTAATCGCACCACTTCCTCATCTCATTTGCTCTTTCTGACAGTCATGACCCACGCTAATTTCTACTACCTTCATGCTTTTAATCTTGAGTTTGTCATCAATGAAGCATTGCTCCTGGATTTACAGTGATTAATGCCTCCATCCTTATTTTGGTAAAGGGTTCTCAAGCCTCAAAGTTTGCCCTGGGGTCTCCAGGAATCTATGATTAATCAACTCGATACGCAACCTGAGAAAAGCATAATCGGGGAATGAACATTTATTCGTTCTAAAAGCATTGAAGATGAGGGAAATGACGTTTTACTGGTTGGATCTGATAGAAAACAGGTCAGCTGAAATAACCACAAACCTTCACCTTTCATTCACATTTACTCAGACTTAATCAAGGCAACCTGTTCCTCACTCACCCATTTTTTGAGCTGAGATGTTTGGTCAAATCCTTGTCCACCCTCTCAGGTGACCATTAAAGATCTCATAGCATCATTTGGAGGAATAGCAGTGGAGTTCAGCACCAAACGGGCTAAACATATTTAAATGCTACTTTAAATATGCTAATCGGCCTCATGCCCTTTCTGGGCGAGATCCACTTTGGTCCGGCAGCAAGGGACTGGGACGATTACAAACCATTTGGCACTGGGCGCAAAACACGTTTTTAGGCCCGCGCGCAATTTTCCCAGTTAGTGTGATCTGCGCCAAGCAAGGCGAGGACGGAAAATCACCCTCATAGTCTCTGAAACCATGGGCAAGGCTCTTCACTTAAGTAGAAAACACATCAAGCTCTACTCATACATCCCTGGCTAAACTGTCCCTTCTCATTCTCTAGCACTCTTAGGTATAGATTTTGGGAATTGGCACCACTTCGGTCGGGACCTGAGTAAGCTGGTCTGGCACTCGCAATGTGGCAGACAGAATTAAAACAGTTTGATTTAATCGATGGCTGCATACAGCTAACATTGATTTATGAGCCTAGTTTGCAAATGTCATTTCATTTCATTGTCAATTAGCCTGCTGTAACTGGTAGTGTACTGAAGAAATTTAGGTTGATAAGCAGTTGGCAGTATCTCCTGATCCCTGATTTCCCTTCTGCTGCTCGAGTGGTGTAGAGGCATGGAATATAAAGTTGTGCTGATAATCTGTTTGAAGTTTAGGGCCCAGCTTGAGTATTGCGGTCAATTCTGGGCACCACATTTGAGAAATGTTGTAGAGATGTTCGGGGAGAAAGCAGAGAAGAGTTATGTGAATAGGACCCGTGATGAGGAACCATTCCTTTTCTCTCATTCAAGTGAAGAAAGTTAAGGGGAAATATGATCGAGGTGTGAAAAATCGTGAGGTTTGGTCAGGCAAATAAGCAGAAACGGTGGCAAAAGAAGTAGCAGAAAATCAATCACCAAAACTCACAGTTTAAGGTATTTGGTAAGAGGAAGAAGTGACATGTGGAAGAAGATGACTTGTGCTGAAAGTTGTTATGATCTGGAATGGACTGACTGAAAGAGGCAATGGAAGATGATTTAATAACAGTGATTAGCACTGCTGCCTCACAGCGCCAGGAACTCAGGTTCGATTCCTGGCTTGGTCACTGTCTGTGTGGAGTCTGCATGTTCTCCCCGTGTTTGCATGGGTTTCCTCTGCGTGTTCCGGTTTCCTCCCTCCACAGTCTAAAAGACGTGCTAGTTGGGTGCATTGACCATGCTAAATTTTCCCTCAGTGTACCCAGACAGGCGTCGGAGTATAGCGACTTGGAGATTTTCACCATAACTTCATTGTAGTGTTGATTTAAGCCTACTTGTGACACCAATAAATAAACTGTAAACTTTAAAATAACTTTCTATACATAATCGCGTAATATTTGAAAGAGAAAAATTACAGGAAAAGATATGGGGAAAGAGCGGGGGACTGAAACTATAGGGTAGGTTTATCAAAGAGTGGACACAGGCATGGTGGGTCAAAGTATCCTTCTGCAAGTGATAAACCAAAAAATGGAACAAACGTGTTTGTGCATTTTGAACTGAACCAACGCTCTGCTTTAGAAAGCTGTTCCTAGTAACTGCACTTCTTAAAAGGACATTTCTTTTTACACTTCACCATATAGCAAACCCCTCTCTTTCCTTTCCATTGGTTCTTCAGATGATAGACAGCCGCAAGAATAATCATTTAATCTGCACTCGGGCCTCCACCAAGAAAGTGACAGTTTTCAGGAATATCGAGAGACCATCAGCCCAAACGCTCTCATTCATTCCCTAACTGCCTCACTGAATCACTTCGCTTTCAAAACAAACCTGATCTGTTCTCTTCAAATGTTCTTGTAACTTTTTCCAGTGAAACAGATTAATCTTTCTATTTAAAAAAAACATATGGCCCTCGCTGGCTGGCTTGCTTGCTTTAGATTTTTACTTGTACATTTCTCCTTGAAGTTCTCCCTCAGAATTTGTTATTATTAAAAATGTATCCATTCATGGAATGAGGTCATCGCTGGCTAGATCCGCATTTATTGCCCAACCATAATTTCCCCCTTCTTGAATGGCTGCAGTCCATGTGGTGTAGGTATACCCACCGTGCTGTTAGGGAGGGAGTTCCAGGATTTTGACCCAGCGACGGTGAAGGAATGACCAATATATTTCCAAGTCAGGATGGCAAGTGACTTGAAGGAGGTGGTGGTATTCCCATGCATCTGCTGCTCTTGCCCTTCCAAGTGCAGGTCGCTGGTATGGAAGGGGTTGTTGAAGGAGCCTTGGGATGTTGCTGCAGTGCACCTTGTAGATGCTACACATACATCGGTGGTGGAGGGAGTGAATGCTGAACGCTGAAGATGGAGTGCTGAAGATTGGGTGCTGTTCAACGGGCACTCCTGACTTGTGCCTTGCAGATGGCGGACAGACTTTGGGGAGTCAGGAGGTGAGTTAATCACCTCAGAATTCCCAGCCTCTGATCTGTCTTTGTAGCCACAATATTGGTGTGGCGAGTCTAGTTCAGTTTCTGGTCAATGGTAACCCCCAGGATGTTGATAGTGGGGGCTTCAATGATAGTAATGCCAGTGAATGTCAAGGGGAGATGGTTAGATCCTCTCTTGTTGGAGATGGTCACTGCCTGGCACTTGTGTGACAGAAATCTTAATTGACACCTGTCAGCTGAAGCTGAGATATTGTCCAGGGCTTGCTATATTTGAACATGCTTCAGTATCTGAGGAGTCACGAATGGTGCTGAACATTGTGCCATCATCAGCGAATATCCGCATTTCTGACCTTGTGATGGAAGGACGGTCTCTGATGAAGCAGCTGAAGATGGTTGGGTCTAGAACACTACCCTGAGGAACTCCTGCAGAGAATTCTTGGAACTGAGAAGATTGACCTCCAACCACCGCAACCATCTTCCTTTGTGCCGGGTATAACTCCAACCAGCCGAGAGTTTTCCCTCTGATTCCCATTGACTCCAATTTTGCTAGGGCTCCTTGATGGCACACTCGGTCAAGGGCAGTCAATCTCACCTCACCTCTTGGGTTCAACTCCTTTGATCATGTTTTAACCTAGGTTGTAATGAGGTCAGGAGCTGAGAAACCCTGGCAGAACCCAAACTGAGTACCAGTGGGCAGGTTATTGCTGTCTAACATAAGAACATAAGAAATAGGAGCAGGAGTAGGCCATCTAGCCCCTCAAGCCTGCTCCGCCATTCAATAAGATCATGGCTGATCTGATAGTGGGTTCAGTTCCACTTACCTGCCCACTCCCCATAACCCTTAATTCCCTTAATGGTTAAAAATCTATCTATCTGTGACTTAAACACATTTAACGAGGTAGCCTCTACTGCTTCATTGGGCAGAGAATTCCAAAGATTCACTATGCTCTGGGAGAAGAAGTTCCTCCTCAACTCTGTTCTAAATTGACTCCCCCGTATTTTGAGGCTATGCCCCCTAGTTCTTGTTTCCATTGTAAGTGGAAATAACCTCGCTGCTTCTACCCTGTCTAGCCCTTTCATTCCCTTATATGTCTCTATAAGATCTCCCCTCAACCTTCTAAATCCCAATGAGTACAGGCCCAGTCTACTCAATCTCTCCTCATAAGCTAACCCCCTCATCTCCGGAATCAACCTGGTGAACCTTCTCTGTATCCCCTCCAAAGCTAATATATCCTTTCTTAAATAAGGGGACCAAAATTGTCCACAGTACTCTGGGTGCGGCCTCACAGTTTAAATGCCGTTTGATAGCACCATCAACAAGATTTTCCATCTACTGATGGCTGAGCAGAGACTGATGGGGCGGTAATTGGCCTTGTTGAATTTGCCCTGCTTTTTTGGATAAGCGATGTCTGGGAAATGTTCCACATTGTTGGGAAGGTGCCAGTGTTGCAGCTGTAGTGGAACGGCCTGGCTCGGGGCGTGGCAAGTTCTGGGACACAAGTCTCCGGAATCAACCTGGTGAACCTTCTCTGTATCCCCTCCAAAGCTAATATATCCTTTCTTAAACAAGGGGACCAAAATTGTCCACAGTACTCTGTGTGCGGCCTCACAGTCTAAATGCCGTTTGATAGCACCATCAACAAGATTGGGGCGGCACGGTAGCACAGTGGTTAGCACTGCTGCTTCACAGCTCCAGGCTCCCGGGTTCGATTCCCGCCTCGGGTCACTGTCTGTGTGGAGTTTGCACATTCTCCTCGTGTCTGCGTGGGTTTCCTCCGGGTGCTCCGGTTTCCTCCCACAGTCCAAAGATGTGCGGGTTAGGTTGATTGGCCAGGTTAAAAATTGCCCCTTAGAGTCCTGAGATGCGTAGATTAGCGGGTAAATATGTGGGGGTAGGGCCTGGGTGGGATTGTGGTCGGTGCAGACTCGATGGGCCGAATGGCCTCCTTCTGCACTGTAGGGTTTCTATGATTCTATGATTCTTCAGTACTATTGCCAGAATATTGTCAGATCCTGTAGGCCTGGCAGTATCCAGTGCCTTCAGCCATTTCTTGATATCACCTGGAGTAAATCAAATGGGCTGACGACAGACAGCTGCGATGCTGGAGACCTCTGGAGCAGACTGAGATGGATCATCCACTTGGCAACTCTGGCTGAAGATTGGAGCAAATGCCTTAAATTTTGCACTGATATACTCGGCTCCTCCATCATTGAGGATGGGGATATTTGTGGAGCTTCGTCCGGATTGATGTTCGGTTGTCCAACACCATTCATGACTGGATGTGGCAGGACTGCAGAACTCAAATCTGATCCCTTGGTTGTGGGATCACTTAGCTCAGTTGATCACATGCTTTTCCTGCTGTTTGGGGTGCAGGTAGTCCTATGTTGCAGCTTCACTTGTTGACAGCTCATTTTTATGTTTGCCTGGTGTTCCCCCGGTTTTGAATTCAATAAACTTGGACCTCTGCCTCTTTTCTGCAGCAGTAACCTTTGTTTGAGGTCTAGTGGTGCAGAAATCAAATCAAATCAGATTTTAAGTTTATTTATTAGTGTTACAAGTAGGCTTATATTAACACTGCAATGAAGTTACTGTGAGAATCCCCTAGTCGCCACACCCCAGTGCCTGTTCAGGTACACTGAGGAAGAATTTAGCACGGCCAATGCACCTAACCAGCACATCTTTGGAAACCCACGCAGACGCGGAGAGAAGGTGCAGACTCTGCACAGACAGTGACCCAAGCCAGGAATCGAACCCAGACCCCTGGTACTGTGAGGAAGCAGTGCTAACCACTGTGCCACCATGCCAGCCCATTACAATTCCAACAGGTCTTTCGTATTCTTGGAAGAATCATGGATCCTCCTGTTGCCTAGTTGTCCACCACTTGCCCCAGTGTATTTGGATGACAGAGTTTATTAGCCTGGGTCTAATTAGCGCCATCTATTAATTTCTGCTTTATGTAAAACTTCAGCATGGATTGTGGAAAAATGCTTTTAATGACACTACAATCTACTAATAAAGGAACAGAGACATAAAAAGCTCAAAACGTTCTTAAATGTTGTAAGTCCCGTTTTTCCTTGTGAGAGTCCTCTTCATATTGATTCCATATTGCAGACGGCAGCTGCTGAATGTGATTTTATTCCTGTTGAACTTTGTAAGGAATTGTAATTTTATCATCCAATTATCTTGTGATGTTGTGCAAAGGGGCCCTTTAGGCAAGTGAGAAGAAAAATGTCTTGAAATTAACTTTAGAGCAAGCATCTGACACAAGTTCCTTCCCCCAGGCAGTTTCACTCCAACACAAGGATCGTCTTGTCAAATCTAGTTGTGTAACACTCCTCCATTTCCCCACTGCTATCGTTTCATCTTGTCACACAGATCCTTTCAGCAAAAGATGGCTTTTTCACTCTTGCCGAGTTAGAACCATCGAAAAGTCACAGCACAAAAGGAGGTCATTCGGCCCATCTTGTCCATGCCAGCCCGAGGACACCCATATGTCCTTTATAATCTCACTTTCCTACACCTGGCCCATAGCCCTGCAGTTTACAGCACTTAAGGTGCGGATCCAGGTACTTTTTAAAAGAGTTTAGGGTCTTTGCCTCCACCACCAACTCAGACAGTGAATTCCAGACACCCTCCATCCTCTGCGTAAACAAATTCTTCCTTATGTCCCCTCTGCACCTACTGCCGCTTATCTTGAGGGATTTTACAACCTCGCTTGTCCCGAAACTGTAAAATCCCACTCAAGGTCAACAGACCCTTCCATGTTCCGCCCCTCACCCACTCCGATTCCCATGGTGGGCGGGACAGGAAAATACCAGCCCATGTCCCCTGTAACTGGAATTTTCCATTAGCTTTCGGAGCGCTGCTCCTTTGTCAGATGGAGTGGATATCTGCTCTCAAACAGGGCATACAGAGACACAAAATCAAGTCACAGAATACTGATTAGAATGCGAATCTCTACAGCCAACCAGGTCTTAAAGATACAGACAATGTGAGTGGAGGGAGCATTAAGCACAGGTTAAAGAGATGTGTATTGTCTCCAGACAGGACAGCCAGTGAGATTCTGCAAATCCAGGAGGCAAGCTGTGGGGTTTATGTCACACTATCAGTAACCCCCACAGCTTGCCTCCTGGACTTGCAGACTCTCACTGGCTGTCCTGTCTGGAGACAATACACATCTCTCTTTAACCTGTGCTTAATGCTCCCTCCACTCACATTGTCTGTATCTTTAAGACCTGGTTGGCTGTAGAGATTCGCATTCTAATCAGTATTCTGTAACTTGATTTTGTGTCTCTGTGCCCTGTTTGAGAGCAGATAGAACATAGAACATAGAACATTACAGCGCAGAACAGGCCCTTCGGCCCACGATGTTGCACCGACCAGTTAAAAAAAAAAACTGTGACCCTCCAACCTAAACCAATTTCTTTTCGTCCATGAACCTATCTACGGATCTCTTAAACGCCCCCAAACTAGGCGCATTTACAACTGATGCTGGCAGGGCATTCCAATCCCTCACCACCCTCTGGGTAAAGAACCTACCCCTGACATCGGTTCTATAACTACCCCCCCTCAATTTAAAGCCATGCCCCCTCGTGCTGGATTTCTCCATCAGAGGAAAAAGGCTATCACTATCCACCCTATCTAAACCTCTAATCATCTTATATGTTTCAATAAGATCCCCTCTTAGCCGCCGCCTTTCCAGCGAAAACAATCCCAAATCCCTCAGCCTCTCCTCATAGGATCTCCCCTCCATACCAGGCAACATCCTGGTAAACCTCCTCTGCACCCTCTCCAAAGCCTCCACATCCTTCCTGTAATGTGGGGACCAGAACTGCACACAGTACTCCAAGTGCGGCCGCACCAGAGTTGTGTACAGTTGCAACATAACGCTACGACTCCTAAATTCAATCCCCCTACCAATAAACGCCAAGACACCATATGCCTTCTTAACAACCTTATCTACTTGATTCCCAACTTTCAGGGATCTATGCACACATACACCTAGATCCCTCTGCTCCTCCACACTATTCAAAGTCCTCCCGTTAGCCCCATACTCAACACATCTGTTATTCCTACCAAAGTGAATTACCTCACACTTCTCCGCATTAAACTCCATCCGCCACCTCTCGGCCCAACTTTGCAACCTGTCTAAGTCTTCCTGCAAACTACGACACCCTTCCTCACTGTCTACCACACCACCGACTTTGGTGTCATCAGCAAATTTGCTAATCCACCCAACTATACCCTCATCCAGATCATTAATAAATATTACAAACAGCAGTGGCCCCAAAACAGATCCCTGAGGTACACCACTTGTAACCGCACTCCATGATGAATATTTACTATCAACCACCACCCTCTGTTTCCTATCCGCTAGCCAATTCCTGATCCAATTTCCTAGATCACCCCCAATCCCATACATCTGCATTTTCTGCAGAAGCCTACCATGGTGAACCTTATCAAACGCCTTACTAAAATCCATATATACCACGTCCACTGCCTTGCCCCCATCCACCTCCTTGGTCACTTTCTCAAAAAACTCAATAAGGTTAGTAAGGCACGACCTACCTGCCACAAAACCATGCTGACTATCACCTATCAATTCATTACTCTCCAAATAACTATAAATCCTATCCCTTATAATTTTTTCCAACATCTTGCCGACAACAGAAGTGAGACTCACCGGTCTATAATTCCCGGGGAAGTCTCTGTTCCCCTTCTTAAACAATGGGACAACATTCGCTAACCTCCAATCTTCTGGTACTATACCAGAGGCCAACGACGACCTGAAGATCAGAGCCAGAGGCTCTGCAATCACTTCTCTTGCCTCCCAGAGAATCCTTGGATAAATCCCATCCGGACCAGGGGATTTATCTATTTTCAGACCCTCCAGAATATCCTGCACATCCTCCTTATCAACTGTAATACTGTCTATTCTACTCCCCTGCAACCCAGTGTCCTCCTCAGCTATATTCATGTCCCCTTGCGTGAACACCGAAGAGAAATATTGGTTCAATGCTTCACCAATCTCCTCCGGTTCCACACATAACTTCCCTCTGCCATCTATAACTGGCCCTAAACTTGCCCTAACCAACCTTCTGTTCTTGACATACCTATAGAACGCCTTAGGATTCTCTTTAACCCTATCCGCCAAAGTCTTCTCATGTCCCCTTTTAGCCCTTCTAAGCTCGCTCTTCAACTCCCTCTTAGCCAATCTAAAGCTTTCTAGCGCACTACCCGAGTGCTCACGTCTCATCCGAACATAAGCCTCCTTTTTCTTTTTAACCAACAAAGAAACTTTTTTGGTGCACCACGGTTCCCTAGCCCTACCAATTCCTCCTTGCCTGACAGGGACATACCTATCACAGACTCGCAGTAGCTGCTCCTTGAAAAAACTCCACATGTCGGACGTTCCCAGTCCCTGTAATCTCCTAGTCCAACCTATGTTTCCTAATTCTCTCCTAATAGCCTCATAATTACCCTTCCCCCAGCTAAAACCACTGGCCCGAGGTTCATGCCTATCCCTTTCCATCACTAAGGTGAACGTAACCGAATTGTGGTCACTATCACCAAAATGCACACCAACTTCCAAGTCTAGCACCTGGTCTGGCTCATTTCCCAGCACCAGATCCAATATAGCCTCACCTCTAGTTGGCCTGTCTACATACTGAGTCAAAAAACCTTCCTGCACGCTTTGAACAAAAACTGACCCCTCTAACGAGCTAGAGCTATAACAATTCCAGTCAATATTAGTCAAGTTAAAATCCCCCATAACAATTGCCCTATTACTTTCACTCCTAAGCAGGATTGACTCCGCAATCCTTTCCTCAACCTCTCTAGAACTTTTAGGAGGTCTATAAAAGACTCCCAACAGGGTGACCTCTCCTCTCCTATTTCTAATCTCCGCCCATACTACCTCAACAGATAAGTCCTCATCAAACCTCCTCTCTGACACTGTGATACAATCTCTGACCAATAATGCTACCCCTCCCCCTCTTCTACCTCCTTCCCTACTTCGACTAAAACATTTGAACCCCGGGACCTGCAGCATCCATTCCTGCCCCTGCTCTATCCATGTCTCTGAAATAGCCACAACATCGAAGTCCCAGGTACTGATCCACGCTGCAAGTTCACCCACTTTATTGCGAATACTCCTGGCATTGAAGCATACACATTTCAAACCCTGCTCCACCCCACCTCTGCAATGCCGTGCATTGCAGTCCCCATCCATGCATCCCTCACTTTCAGCCCCACTACTCAGGATCCCTCCCCCCCCCCGAATCAGTTTAAACCTCCCTGCATGGCCTTAGCAAATTTACCCCCCAGGATATTGGTCCCCTTCTGATTAAGGTGTAGACCATCCTTCTCATAGAGGTCACACCTTCCCCAGTACGAGCCCCAATTGCTTAAGTACCTGAACCCCTCCCTCCTGCACCATCCCCTCAGCCATGAATTCAAACCTTCCCTCTCCCTATTCCTCTCTAAACTATCCCGTGGTACAGGCAAGAGTCCAGAGATAACCACTCTGTCAGTCTTGGCCTTTAGTTTCCACCCCAACTCCATAAATCCCTGCCTAATATCCCCTTCCCCTATCCTCCCTATGTCGTGTGTCCCCACATGTACAATAACTTGTGGTTTATCTCCCTCCCCCCTAAGAGTCCTGAATACCCTGTCAGACACATCCCGGACCCCAGCCCCTGGTAGGCAACACACCAACCCTGAGTCCCTACCTTTAGTTCCGACCCTCCTATCTGTCCCCTTAATTGTGGAGTCCCCAATCACAAGGCCCAGTCTTTTACAGCCCCTAACCACCTGAGCTTTCTCACTCGGCTCACCCCCAGAGATCTGCTCTCTATGCTCAGTTGATTCCTCCTCAACTGTAGCCTCCAGCACCGAAAACCTATTATGGAGGGGAACCGCCCCAGGGGATTGTCTTCCCGATTGCTTCTTACCCCTCCTCCTGGCATTGACCCAAGCCTCATTTCTAGGAGTTACTATTTCTCTATAACTCCTATCAACTTCCACCTCCGCCTCCCGAATTATGCGGAGTTCCTCTAACTCCCCCTCCATCTCCTTTACACGCTCCTCCAGAAGCTGCAATCTAATGCACTTCTTACAACTAAAATCTCCTGAAACACTACTGGATTTCCTCACCACATACATCCCACAGGAGATGCAGCATACTGCCTGAACTGCCATCCCTGAAGCCATTACCAGCAAGAAAAAAAGAAAACAAAAAACTTCCCCACACTTATAATTAGGTTAGAGGAGGATGGAAGGGTGGGATCCTCTACCAGTGTAGAGGATCGGGTATCTCCTCTGCACCAATTTATAGGGCTAGGGGCCCGAGAGAAAAAAAAACTACAGCTACCGGCAGGCTTCGCGATGCGGCCTTCCGGTTTCCGTTAATTACAAAAAACCTCCCGAAAATTAGACAAAAAAAAAACCCAGAATTTACTCACAGTCCGCGCTCTCTCTCTCACCGCTCACAGTCTCCACCCCGCAGGTCCGCTCCCAGAGGAACACTGAGGCCGATACCCCGAGGCGAGTACTTATAAGGTAAGTGAGAGAAAAAAAAACTACAGCTACCGGCAGGCTTCGCGATGCGGCCTTCCGGTTTCCGTTAATTACAAAAAACCTCCCGAAAATTAGACAAAAAAAACCCCCAGAATTTACTCACAGTCCGCGCTCTCTCTCTCACCGCTCACAGTCTCCACCCCGCAGGTCCGCTCCCAGAGGAACACTGAGGCCGATACCCCGAGGCGAGTACTTATAAGGTAAGTGAGAGAGAAAAAAAAAAACTACAGCTACCGGCAGGCTTCGCGATGCGGCCTTCCGGTTTCCGTTAATTACAAAAAACCTCCCGAAAATTAGACAAAAAAAAACCCAGAATTTACTCACAGTCCGCGCTCTCTCTCTCACCGCTCACAGTCTCCACCCCGCAGGTCCGCTCCCAGAGGAACATGAACGAAGCCCAGTCCATCACGCAAACCAGCCTCCCAACCATTGACTCTGTCTACACTTCCTGCTGCCTTGGAAAAGCAGCCAGCTTAATCAAGAACCCCACGCACCCCGGACATTCTCTCTTCCACCTTCTTCTGTCAGGAAAAAGATACAATAGTCTGAGAACATGTACCAATCGACTCAAGAACAGCTTCTTCCGTGCTGCCATCAGACTTTTGAATGGAACTACCTTATATTAAATTGATCTTTCTCTGCACCCTAGCTATGATTGTAACACTAAGTTCTGCACTTTCTCCTTACCTTCTCTATGTACAGTATGCTTTGTCTGTATACCGCGCAGGAAATAATACTTTTCACTGCATACTAATACATGTGACAATAATAAATCAAAATGATCATAGAATCCCGACAGTGCAGAAGAAGACCATTCAGCCCATCGAGCTTGCACCAACTCTTACCAAGGCCCTATTGCCATAACCCCACATATTTTACCCCACTAATCCTCCTGACCTCTATATATCTTGGGACACTAAGGGCTAATTCACCTAACCTATACATCTTTCGGACTGTGGGAGGGAACCGGAGCACCCGAAGGTAACCCATGCAGATACAGGAAGAATGTGCGAACTCCACACAGACAGCCAGGAATCAAACCCAGGTCCCTGGCATCTTGAGGCAGCAGTGCTAACCACTGTGCCACTGTGCTGTCCTAAGGAGAATAATCTGAGTTTCTCTATACTTTCTCCCTCTTCTCTGGTACCGTTCTAGTAAATAATCCGAATATCTCAAAGTAAGTGGTGTCACAAAAATAGTCAAGGTATTGCTTGTAATCTTTAAACATTCTCAGATTTGAGAAGAGTCCGAGTGGATTGGAAAATAGCTAATGTAACATATTTATTCAAGAAAGGAGGGAAGGAGTAAGGAGGAAATTATAGGCCTGTTAGCCTAATGTCTGTAAGAGTTTTAACAACACCAGGTTAACGTCCAACAGGTTTATTTGGTAGCAAATGCCATTAGCTTTCGGAGCGCTGCTCCTTCGTTGGATGGAGTGGAAACCTGCTCTCAAACAGGGCACAGAGACACAAAATCAAGTTACAGAATACTGATTAGAATGCGAATCTCTACAGCCAACCAGTTCTTAAAGATCCAGACAATGTGAGTGGAGGAGGGAGCATGAAGCACAGGTTAAAGAGATGTGTATTGTCTCCAGACAGGACAGGAGGCAAGCTGTGGGGGTTACTGATAGTGTGACATAAAGACATAAAGAACTGGTTGGCTGTAGAGATTTGCATTCTAATCAGTATTCTGTAACTTGATTTTGTGTCTCTGTGCCCTGTTTGAGAGCAGGTTTCCACTCCATCTGACGAAGGAGCAGTGCTTCGAAAGCTAATGGTATTTGCTACCAAATAAACCTGTTGGACTTTAACCTGGTGTTGTTAAAACTGTTACTGTGTTTACCCCAGTCCAACGCTGGCATCTCCACATCAAGCCTAATGTCTGTCCTAAAGTCTGTGCCGGAATCCATTATTAAGGAGGTTATAGCAGAATACTTAGAAAATTATGATGTGATCAGGCAGACCCAACATGTGAAAGGGAAATCATGTTTAACTAATCTGTTAGAATTTTTTTGACCAAGTCACATTCAACGTGAATAAAAGAAAACCGGCAGATGTGGTGCATTTGGATTTCCAAATGGCATTTGATGGGGTGCCACATCAACGTGAGATGAGAGAACATTCTGTAGGGGGTAATATATGAGCATGGATAGAGGATTGGTTAGTTAACAGGAAGCAGAGAGTGGAGATAAATGGTTCAGCAAATTGTAAATAGTGGGGATCCATAGGAATCAGTGCTGGGACCACAACTACTTACAAACTCTATCAAAGACCAGGATGAAGGAGTTAAATGTATGGTGGCCAAATTTGCTGATGACACCAAGATAGATAGAAAAGTAAGTTGTCAAGAGTAGGGATAGAGTCTGCAGAGCCATATAGAGAGGTTAAGTGAGTGGGCAAAAATTTGGTAGATGGAATGTAATGTTGGTAAACATGAAGTTTTCTCATTTTGGTATGAAGAATAGAAAAACAATATATATTTAAATGGAGATAAATTGTAGGACCCGGTAATACAAAGGGATTTGGGTGTCCGACTACAGCAAGTGATTAGGAAGGCAAATGGAATATTGGCATTTATTGCAAGAGTCACAGAGTCTTAGGGATTTTACGGCCGCGCTTGCCCCAATACCAGAAAATCCCGCTACAATTCCCATGGCGGGCAGGAAGGAAAATTCCCCCACAGAGTTGAACAGCACTGAAAAGGACCTTCAGCCTTCAAATTTGTAAGGTACAAAAATCTGAGGACACGTACCAACTGACTCAAGAACAGCTTCTGCTGCCATCAGACTTTTGAATGGACCTACTTTGCATTAAGTTGATCTTTCTCTACACCCTAGCTATGACTGTAACACTACATTCTGCACTCTCTCCCTTCTCTATGAATGGTATGCTTTCTCTGTATAGCGTGCAAAAAACAATACTTTTCACTGTAAACTAACACATGTGACAATAATAAATCAAATAACTTCCTGTTTACAGCATAACCCTTCCTTAAAGTTTATTTATTAGTGTCACAAGTAGGCTTACATTCATACTGCAATAAATTTACTGTGAAAATACCCTAGTCGCCACACTTCGGTGCCTGTTCGGGCACCCTGAGGGAAAATTTAGCATTTTCAATGGACCTAACCAGCACATGTTTCGGACTGTCTGAGGAAACTGGAGTACCCGGAAGAAACCCACGCAGACACGGGGAGAACGTGCAAACTCAACACAGACAGTGACCCAGGCCAGGAATGCGAACCCAGGTCCCTGGCACTGTGAGGCAGCAGTGCTAACCACTGGGCGGCACGGTAGCACAGTGGTTAGCACTGCTGCTTCACAGCTCCAGGGTCCCGGGTTTGATTCCCGGCTCGGGTCACTGTCTGTGTGGAGTTTGCACATTCTCCTCGTGTCTGCGTGGGTTTCCTCCGGGTGCTCCGGTTTCCTCCCACAGTCCAAAGATGTGTGGGTTAGGTTGATTGGCCAGGTTAAAAATTGCCCCTTAGAGTCCTGGGATGTGTAGGTTAGAGGGATTAGCGGGTAAATATGTGGGGGCAGGGCCTGGGTGGGATTGTGGTCGGTGCAGACTCGATGGGCCGAATGGCCTCCTTCTGCACTGTAGGGTTTCTATGATTCTATGATGACTGTGCCACCATGCCGCCACATAATGCCCAGGTCTAGACTCTGACTGAGCGTGGAGCTCCCTGAAATGTTGCTAATTAGCTTTCTACACTTGGACAGCGACAGCTGGGGTCGGAGCCAGGCCTAAGCTATATTTCTCAAGTCCAGAACTCCATGTGGCTTTGTAACACGGCCACCTTAGGAGTCATGGGTGGGAGTGCCATGTTTTATTAGTATTTTATCTTAACGTGTAAAGCAAAAATTGGACTGCGTAACTGACCGTGATTTATTCAAATGGCGTCCTGGTGACAGATGACATATTCCAAAATTCCTCGATTAGATTAAAGCCTCACGACTGACTCCTAACTGTTTCTAATTCTGTGTATCTCTCTCACCGCATGAAATGAATTTGACAGATCAGAGTATGTGGCAGTTCATCTCTGGGCTCTGCAGCCCAATCTGAGCAAATACTCCCAGCTGCGACGATTGATTATAAAAATTATGGTGAAGATATTATAATTTTTTTTTGTCAATCTCCTGTTGGAGAAATTGTGCACGCCAATCTAGAAAGTTAATCAAAACTAGCTCCGATATAAAATGTAAAATAGGCTGGCATGGCCCCTGGATGCTGAAACATTCAGAATAGCCCACATTCTAATAAAATGGCAATTTTAAAACAAAGCATTTGCGTGGGCTTTATAACTTGATTTATGGCTTCACCTAACATCCTCTCATTTGTAACTGAGGTAAACAAAACTCAAATTTGGAAAGGAAAACAGGTGGAAGTGTAAATGTTAAAGACACAGAATTTATGCTGCATCTCAAGTTAAATTAATACACTTGATTTGCCAGTAAATTTTGGCTTTTTTAGCATTACAGTTAATGGCTTCTGACTCATCTTAAACACTTCAACTGTTCATGGTTAATAGATTATTAACGATAGATCGATTAAAAAAAGCCATCTGGATTTTTACCATTTGCCTGTTGCATGGGTTGTTACCTCAACTGTCTCTCTTCCACATTCAGGTTTTTAAAAGTGTATTTATTAGTGTCGCAAATAGGCTGACATTAACACTGTAATGAAGTTACTCTGAAAATCCCCTAGTCGCCACACTCCGGTGCCTGTTCGGGTACACTGCAGGAGAATTTAGCATGGCCAACGCACCTAACCAGCACGTCTTTCAGACTGAGGGAGGAAAAACAGGAAACCTGCTCTGCCACTCAATAAAATCAAAGATCAGCCATAATCTTAATGAATGGTAGAGCAGGCTTGAAGGGTCAGATGGCCTCCTACTCCTGCTTGTGGCTCTTAGGCCTAAACCGGAGCACCTGGAGGAAACCCACACAGACACAGGGAGAATAGGCAGACTCCAATGACAATGACCCAAGCTGGGAATCGAACCTCGGTCCCTGGTGCTGTGAGGCAGCCGTTGCGAACCGCTGTGTCTCCGTGCCGTCCCGACAGCCCCCTGCCCCCAGATCCAGTTCACAAAGAAACTGTACTCACCTGCTGTCCGCCCGCCCTCTTGTCCTCTGACTCTCCAAGAACGTAGAGTCACTGTTGTGCCTTCCTCCCGCCTCCTCTCATCTGGAGTTTTTCTCACACTGGAGGCCACAGAGGTCCAAATCTGTGCTGGCCGTTTGCATATTTCCAGAGGGAATGATCAGTGGATGGTAATTAGAAACTGACCTCCCCGCTGGCCCCCATTGCACCCCTTTACCCAAGCTTGGCAGGAGGGGTGCGGTGGGGATGCAGAGTTACATGGTGGCACCTTCGGTTGGCTGTTTCAAAAGTCTGTGAATACCCATGGAATTATCTGGTAGCTGGTGCCTTTGATCTGGACATTGTGGCTGTAATAGCAGTAAACCTGCCAGCAAGCATCTTCATTACAACTGTAAAACTGACAGCATCTTTAGGTGGTCCTACATGCACATCAAAATGCGGAACCACCGGAGTTACTGCCAATGATTACCCCCTCCTCCAGAGGGCGCACTGTTAAAATCAGTAGAAGTTGCGTGAACATACCCTTTCGCATAATTAGTCACACCTGTACAAACCCTTGAAAATAGTTCCGTTTTGTTGAATGGGATAAAACAGGGTTTTTCGCAGTTTGTGAAGTTCATAATTACTGCTGGACAACCCCTCCGGCCCTGAAAATACTTCAGGAATAAAAGCAAATTACTGCGGATGCTGAAATCTGAAACTAAAAGAGAAAATGCTGGAAAATCTCAGCAGGCCTGGCAACATCTGTATGGAGAGAAAAGAGCTGACGTTTTGGGTCCAGATGACCCTTTGTCAAAGCTTTGTCATCTGGACTCGAAACGTCAGCTCTTTTCTCTCCTTACAGATGCTGCCAGACCTGCTGGGATTTTCCAGCATTTTCTCTTTTGGTTTCAGTTTATGGAATGTCAAATTTCTCCGTTACGATAAAATTCCACAGATTTGCAAAAATATTATTTTTTTAAAGTTTGCAATATTTCAGCATCCATCTCAATCCCAAGCATTTGTCCCAATTTCAATGTTTCATGTGGATAAAATGATTTAAAAAGTGAAACATTCTTCACTGAGATTGGCTGCCTAGCAAGTCTGAGATGGGGGAGAGGGGGAAGCAGAGAGGGGCACTTAATGGCCTGTTCCCACCCCGAGCCTCAGGTTTTTAGGCTGGTGGGTGTCGGTTTGAACAGGGTACCAAAGAGACAATGTTAACAATACTCATCTCAGGCAGGACGGGGGCAGGTAAATGTGAAAGCCTCTTCAGATTTGAGGGAGCCCTTCTCTCAAGGATCTGCAAGCTCAGGGCCGTCCCGCTGCCCCCTTCAGCCTGCTGAGATCGACCCCCTCTCAACTATCTAGGGTACCCCCTGTCTTTCCGCCTGCCACTTAACCTAAGTGTGGTCCTGGCATTTAGGCTCAGACACGGGCACTGCAATACCTCTTCTGGCCACTGTAGCGGGCTTTTCGGAGTCAGTAGGGGTGCGTCCTCCACTGACTCTCGGGATGGTGGGCACAGAGTGTTTGCCACCTTGAAAATCCAGGCAAAAGACCTCTATGAAAGACAGAAGAAAAGAATACTGATGAGAGGAAAGAGAATGTGCCACAAAGTAAGCAGAGGACACATTTTGCTTCTCAGTGAAGATAGTTTGAATGTTCTCGTGTTGAAAGTTCAACAAAGATCAATGATGCAGCCCAGAGCCTTCTTTCAGTAGACCATTCTCTCTCTAATAGTGTGGCTGAGGCTCATTAACTGAGCGACCACAAAGTCATTTATAATTCACTTTTCATATTTCTTTACACTGTCTCGACTAGATAATATTTCCAGCACATTCCCGCGCCCTTATCCCTCACCGGGGAGGTTTACAGAATTTAGAAACTGACCAGCTGTGAACAAGTTAAAACAATGGAAATGTAGCAAATGATTACAGCGATCAAAGTCTTCTATTCTATTCCCAGCAACTGTTCCTGATGCCCAAGATAGATCCAGCGCTGAAATATTACTCCCACCAAGGGAATCACATTCCTGGAAATGATCCAGGGAACTGGTTGTCAGCGTCTCAATAGGGAGAATAATTTACAGTTCTCACAGAAATATGGACAGAAAAATAGAACCTGATTCCCAGAATCCTGGAACCACATGCAATAAAAGTCATCATCAGTCAGTATTTTTAATTATAAACAGAAGGAATCGCAGAATACAACCTCCAAAACACTAGTAAAAGTCTCACATAATAAAATTCCCCTTGCTCCAACAGACAATCCAATTCCAAACATGACATCCCTTACAGACTACTGCTTGACTTATCTTGTATTTTCCCCTGCTCTCCTGCTGGGTTTTCCTCAACCACAGGCCTTCTTAATTAAGTTCCATCATAAGATAAGAAGCACCATGCAAGTCTGCGTTCATGAATCGAGTGATAGAGCACCATAATCACACAACAGAAATTGTGTTCAGAATAATTGGTACCAAAGTCTTAATAGCTCACTGCCTTAACCACTATTCTTCCACCCCTGGGAACTGATTTTTCATCTGCCCTCAACCAGTGGGATAAATATATCTTCATTGTTTCTTGATTTGCTCTTGGAGCATGAGCGTCATCAGCAAGACCAGCTTTTATTGCCTATCTCTGCTTGCTCTTGAGAAGGTCATAGCGCCCGGCTGTATTCTGCTGCAGTCCACGTGGTGAAGGCAAACCCACAATGCTGCTCCGTAGCGAGTTCCAGGGTTTTGACAATGACGTGTCATAAAGCGGAGGTTGATCCCCCTCCGAGAACTAACACCTCGCCACTCAAAGAGGAGTACCTCGTCTCATAATCTGTTAAAGTGAGCGTGAAGTGGTACGATCTGCGCTTCAGCAACATAGTGGTTAAATCAAAATAACTCCCTGACATTCTCTTTAAAGACAACACGGTGGCACAGTGGTTAGCACAGCTGCCTCACAGTGCCAGGGAACCTGGGTTCGATTCCCGACTTTGGTCACTATCTGTGCGGAGTCTGCATGTTGTCCCCATGTCTGTGTGGGTTTCCTCCGCGTGCTCTGGTTTTCTCCCACAGTCCAAAGATGTGCTGGTTAGGTGCATTGGCCATGCTAAATTCTCCCTCAGTGTACCCGAATAGGTGTCGGAGTGTGGCGACGAGGGGATTTTCACAGTAACTTCATCACAGTGTTAATGTAAGCCTACTTGTGACACCAATAAATAAACTTTAACAATTTATTTATCTAACTAACAGTGAACAAGTTAACTAAACTATTAACAAACCGAATAAAACAAGATTCTAATGGTATGCTGTTGAGATAAATACAATTCCCACTCATTAACAAAATAAAATGTAGTCACTCTCACAATTATAACCAGGTATGGAGTCCTCCGAAATATCCTGGGCCTTCTCTGTTGATTCTTCTGTCTGGAATTTCTTTGGTACCTTCGCTATCAAGATGAGGCTTTGTGCTAATAGCTGTGAGCTGTGGCAGGCGGCAGCTGCCCTTCTCCTCTGTCGCACTGCCCCCTTCCTTTTATATCTGTGATGACATATCAATAACCCCCACAATATGATTGATGCTCGGCTGCCAAAGCCATCAAACTTAAATTTAATAGGTTCTTGGTATCTAAGTGCCTGATTCAAATTTGATTGACTGAATTTTTTAAAAATTCAAAAAGCCTGATAGTCTGTTGCCTTGGTAACCCTGCTGCTTGGTCCTCCGACACAACTGTTCCGCTTTTGGGTTCTCTCTGCACTTGCAGTTTTTTTTCTCCGCGAAGGACAGAAAAAGGCACCACCTTTTAACAGACAGTTTTGCAAACACCAATCTACAATTACTCTATCCAACTTTGCAACACAAGGAATGGTGAATTATGTTTGTGGCCCAACTTGTGGTTCTTGGAGGCGCTGGTTTTTCCCACACCCTTGTCCTTCTAGGTAATACAGATTGTGAGTTGGGAGGTTGGGTTGAAGAAGCCTTGGATGAATCGCGGTGCATTTTGTAGATGGTGTGTGTTGGGTGGATCTGAATTAGGTTTCAGCGGTCATCTCCTCGTTTCTGGCCATCCTAAGCGCAGAACTGGTTCACAGGTTGAAATACATGGGTAGGGCGGTGTGGAGAGAATGGCAATCTGCATCTAATTGGGCGGCACGGTGGCACAGTGGCTAGCATTGCTGCTCATGGCGTCAGGGACCCGTGTTCGATTCTAGCCTTGGGTGACTGACTGTCTGGAGTTTGCACATTCTCCCCGTGTCAGCGTGGGTTTCCTCCGGGTACTCCAGTTTCCTCCCACAGTCCAAAGATGTGCAGGTTACGTGGGTTGGCCGCGCTAAATTGTCTCTTTGATTCTGGTTTTACTGGCACAGCTGCCCGAGGCTCATAAGATCGAGGCCAATGGGGAATGCTGTTCTGCGAGCCTCGTCCACCCCGATTTCGGGACGGCCGTGCCGGTAAAATCAGGGTCTTAGTGTCCCCAAGATTTGCAGATTAGGTTGATAGGCAATGCTAAAATGCGTAGGTTAGGGAGATTAGTGAGGTAAATATGTAGGGTTAAGGGATAGCGCCTGGGTAAAATGCTCTGTCGGAGAGTAAATGCTGACTGGATGGGCGGAATCATAGAAATCATAGAAACCCTACAGTGCAGAAGGAGGCCATTCGGCCCATCGAGTCTGCACCGACCACAATCCCACCCAGGCCCTACCCCCACATATTTACCCGCTAATCCCTCTAACTCCCTGACATTCTCTTTAAAGACAACACGGTGGCACAGTGGTTAGCACAGCTGCCTCACAGTGCCAGGGACCTGGGTTCGATTCCCGACTTAGGTCACTATCTGTGTGGAGTCTGCATGTTGTCCCCGTGTCTGTGTGGGTTTCCTCCGCGTGCTCTGGTTTCCTCCCACAATCCAAAGATGTGCTGGTTAGATGCATTGGCCATGCTAAATTCTCCCTCAGTGTAACCCGAATAGGTGTCGGAGTGTGGCGACTAGGGGATTTTCACAGTAACTTCATCACAGTGTTAATGTAAACCTACTTGTGACAACAATAAATAAACTTTAACAATTTATTTATCTAACTAACAGTGAACAAGTTAACTAAACTATTAACAAACCGAATAAAACATATTATTAAACTATTGTAACCAATTTGTGAACAGCAACATCCTATAGACAGCAAGGGAATGTTGACCAAAGAACCTGTTATTTTTTTAAAGTTTAAAGTTTATTTATTAGTCACAAGTAGGCTTACATTAACACTGCAATGAAGTTACTGTGAAAATCCCCCAGTTGCCACACTCCGGCGCCTGTTTGGGTACATTGAGTGAGAATTTAGTACGGCCAATCCACCTAACCAACACATCTTTTGGACTCTGGGAGGAAACCAGAGCACCCAGGGGAAACCCACGCAGACATAGGGAGAACATGCATACTCCGCACAGGCAGTTATCCAAGCCGGGAATCTAAACTCGGATTCCTGGCACTATGAGGCAGCAGTGCTAACCACTGTGCCACCGTACTGCCCATGGATAGATTGCAACCAAGGATGATTTATAAGGGGAGAAATCGTGAAGATAATGGCTGTTATCTTTAAATCCTTCATGGATAGAATCATAGAATCATAGAATCCCTACAGAACAGAAAGAGGCCATTTGGCCCATCGAGTCTGCACCGACCACAATCCCACCCAGGCCCTACCCCCATATCCCTACATATTTTACCCACTAATCCCTCTAACCTACGCATCTCAGGACACAAAGGGGCAACTTTAGCATGGCCAATCAACCTAACCCGCAGATCTTTGGACTGTGGGAGGAAACCAGAGCACCCGGAGGAAACCCACGCAGACACGAGGAGAATGTGCAAACTCCACACAGACAGTGACCCAAACTGGGAATCGAACCCAGGTCCCTGGAGCTGTGAAGCAGCAGTGCTAACCACTGTGCTACCGTACCGCCCAATAGGATAGGAGGAGTGACACCAGAGGACTGGAGATATTACACCCTCTTTCAAAAAAAGACTATGAGGCTAACTCAGAAAATACAGCCACAATTTCCTAGCCGTTCCTGGCAGTGGGATCTTCCGATCCCGCCAATGGCGAGCCCCACTGCAGGTTTCCTGGTGGCGGTGGGTGCATATGACAGGAAACCCACTTGACGGCAGCGGGTAAGAGCATTCTTTTAGAAGCAATAATCTGGGCAAGATTAACAGTGACTTCAGCCAGGATGGATTAATGAAAGAAAGCTAGCACTGATTTATTGAAGGAACTAATTTTAACTAGATTGAGTTTTTGATGAGAGGAGGTGATGGCCGAGTGATTTTATCACTGGACTATTAATGCAGAAACTCAGCTAATTTTCTGAGCACCTTGGGTTCGAATCCCGCCATGGCAGATGGTTGAATTTGAATTCAATAAAAAAATCTGAAATTAAGAATGTACTGATGACCATAAAACCATTGTCGATTGTCGGGAAAAGCCATCTGGTTCACTAATGTCCTTTAGGGAAGGAAATCTGCTGTCCTTACCTGGTCTGGCCTACATGTGACTCCAGAGCCACAGCAATGTGGTTGACTCTCTAGTTGCCGTCTGAAAAAGGACAAGCAGGGATGGGTGATAAATGCTGGCCCAGCCAGTGACACCCGTGTCCCACGAATGAATTTTAAAAAAGGCAAGGTCATGCTGTGATGTGGTGTACATGGACTTCCAAAAGACATTTGATAAAGCCTCATCTAGCCAGTTTGTCGGAAAGGTTGAGGCCCCTGCAATAAACAGTAGAGTTGGCAGCTTGGATACGAAGTTGGCTGAGCGACAGGAAACAAAAGTCCTGGTTGTTTTTCAGACCGGAGGAAGTTATACAGTGAAGTTTCTCGGAGGTCAATGGGACCACTATTTTCTTGATACATATATGAATGACCTTGACTTCAGTGTATGCAGCATAATTTCAAACCCTGCACAAAAACTTGGAAGTAATGTGAACTGTGAGGAGGATAATGATAGACTTCAAGAGGACATGGACAATGGGAATGGGACGTACGCATGGAAAAAGAAGTTTAGTGCAGGGAAAAGTGAAGTGAAGAACAAGGAGAGGCAATATAAAAGAAAGGGTACAATTCTAAAGTGGGTACAAGGGTTAGAGAGAGATCGGAGCAGTTTTGTGCCTAATCATTGAAAGTGGCAGAGTAGGTGGAGAAATTAGTTAAAAAGGCAGACAGAATCCTGGGTGTTACACATACTGTAAGGTATGGTGCGTGTTATAATAAACCTTAATAAAACACTCATTCGATCTCAGCCAAAGTTTGGATTCTATTCCAAGACTTTAGGTAGAGTATGAAGGTGTGGAAAATCATAGAATCGTAGAATCCCTACAGTGCAGAAGGTGGCCATTCAGCCCATCAAGTCTGTACTGACAACACACCCACCCAGGCCCTATCCCCGTAACCCCACATATTTACAGCACTAATCCCTCTAACCTACGCATCTCGGGACACTAAGAGGCAATTTAGCATGGCCTATCAACCTAATCCGCATATCTTTGGACTGTGGGAGGAAACCGGAGCACCCGGAAGAACCCACGAGAATGGTTTCAGGAATGGTGGATTTTAGATGTGAGCATTGATTGGAGGAGCCAAGTCCTCACACTGTTGGCTTTCCTTTTATGCAGAACCAATTAAACAGCAACATATCCTGCCAGGAAAATTCAGGAAAAATCCAGCATTACATACTCATTCAGACATTTTGGAATCTTAAATAGAAGAAAAAACACTGTGGATGTTTATTTATTAGTGTCACATGTAGGCTTATATTAACACTGCAATGAAGTTACTGTGAAAATCCCCTAGTCGCCACACTCTGGCATCAGTTCGGGTACACTGGGGGAGAATTTAACATGGCCAATGCAACCTAACCAGCACGTCTTTCGGACTGTGGGAGGAAACCAGAGCACCCGGAGGAAACCTACGCAGACACGGGGAGAACATGCAGACTCCACACAGACATTGACCCAAGCTGGGAATTGAACCTGAGTCCGTGGTGCTGTGAGGCAGCAGTGCGAATCACTGTGCCACCGCGGCGCCACGAAGAACTCCTATCACACTCCTTGCTTGACGTTTAAGCATATCAATGATGAAGCCGCCTGCTTTCGTTTCCACTTGAAGAGCTAAAATACTTTCAGTCCTGGGCTTGACGATTCAATTTATCATTTAGACCTGGAGTGATGGGAGTCACTTACACAAATATGCTACGCTGTAGATAAAAGCCTTCACACACAGAGTGATTTCTTGTTGCTGTTATTGATTGTGGTATTTTGAAATTTCTAAGCCATTACATTTACTGGGTAATTTTTATTACACCTCTGCCTCAATGTAATATTAAATGTGTTTTGCTCAGAGTTTGCTTCCACTGCACTGAACCATGCATATCAATGAAGCGTTGTATTATTGTGAAATGTTCTATTTGTAGATGACTTTTAGTGTTTGTCAAGGTGACTAATGTTAGTGCTATGGGTATAGAACACTTCCCCATGCCTTGGTGGCCAATCAAACCCTCCCAAGTGGGGTAGCCCATGGATTAAATGAAGAGCAGTGAACTTGATTTCGACAATCCACGATGGCACTCAATTCCCAAAAAAATCACCTCAGGATTACCTCTAATGTGGCTCCAAACTCTGTGGCCTGGGCCTCGGCTCCTCCCTCTGTGACTGGATCCTTAACTTTTTAACCCACAGACCGCAATCAGTAAGGATAGACAACAACGCCTCATCCATGATCATCCTCAACACCAGCACCCCACAAGGCTGTGTTCTCAGCCCCCTACGATACTCCTTATACACCTATGACTGTGTGGCCAAATTCCCCTCCAACTCGATTTTCAAGTTTGCCGATGACACCACCGTAGTGGGTCGGATCTCAAACAATGACGAGACAGAGTGCAGGAATGAGATAGAGAATCTGGTGAACTGGTGTGGCAACAATAATCTCTCCCTCAATGTCAACAAAACGAAAGAAGATTGTCATCAACTTGAGGAAGTGCAGTGAAGAACATTCCCCTGTCTACATCAATGGGAACGGAGTAGAAATGGTCGAGAGCTTCAAGTTTTAAGGTGTCCAGATCCCCTGTATGAAGGATGCTGGAGACAAAATTTAAAGGGCAGGAGGAGGCTGTGATGGATCAGCAGACATATTTTCTAAATGGTTAAAATACTGGAACTAATGAAAATACATAACCGGTCCATCAGCCTGCACAGAGAAAAGATATGTTGATGCGAACTCAGGAATGAGTCTCACCTAAAACGTAAAGCTCTCTTTTCACTTTACAGAAGCGAATAGACCTGCTGCCAGTTTCCAGCATCTTCTGCTCGTACCTGCCGCTTTCTCTGGATGGATGACTCAAACTGGATTGAATAGCCTTCCTCATCTGTGTCCGTATCGAAATCTCATGAAGTCTGGCACTCATCCAGATCCACAATATTGCGCTGCCGCAGAGTGTTTTTCTAAAGCAACTGTGCACATCTGGGATTAGATACAAACACAACAGTGAGAAAAAGCTTCAGTTGTTTCAAAAGGAAGCTAAATGGCTGGACCAATTTTGTTATTATCCATGAAGCAAACGAGACTGGCACAAATGGGACGGCCCGCTGGCAAGGTCGTTATCTCTGCTGCCTCACAGCGCCAGGGACCCAGGTTCGATTCCCGGCTTGGGTCACTGTCTGTGTGGGGTTAGCTGGTCTGCTTCAACTTCAGAGATCAGCCCCCTCCCCTGGTTCCCAAATGGACAACACAGTGACACAGTGGTTAGCACTGCTGCCTCACAGCGCCAGGGACCTGGGTTCAATTCAGGCCTTGGGTGACTGTCTGTGTGATGTTAGCACATTCTCCTCATGTCTGCGTGGGTTTCCTCTGGATGCTCCAGTTTCCTCCCGCAGTCAAAAAATGTGTGGGTTAGGTTGATTGGCCATACTATATTGACCCTTGTGTCAGGGGGATTGGCAAGGTATGTGTGGGGGTTACGGGGATAGGGCTTGGTGGGATGTGGTCGGTACTGGTTTGATGGGCTGAATTGTCTCCTTCTGTACTGTAGGGATTCTATGATTCTACCTAACCCTAACCCTCGGTGGCACAGTGGTTAGCACTGCTGCCTCACAGCGTCAGAGGCCTGGGTTCGGTTCCCAATTTGAGCAACTGCCTGTGTGCAGTTTGCACATTCTCCTCGTGTCTGCATGGGTTTCTGCCGGGTGCTCGGAGTTTCCTCCCACAATCCGAAAGACGTGCTGGTTAGGTGCATTGGCCATGCTAAATTCGCCCTCGGTGTACCCGAACAGGTGTGGCGACTAGAAGATTTTCACAGTAACTTCATTGCTGTTAATATAAGCTTGGCTGTGACACCAATAAATAAACTTTAAACTTCAACACGGCCTTCACCTGTTGCTTTTCCTCCATCTAAAGCCTGATAACCTTTCCATTGCTGCATTGCCCGCGCTCTCTCTCTCTCTCTCTCTCTCCCCTTTCCTCCCATCCTCCTCGCCACTCACCCGCTGCTACACCCCAGGCACACAGTTAGATGGAGCACAAAGCTCTCTTTTCTCTCTTGTCAACAAAATATTTTCACTCTGTGACCTTGGATGAATAATTATGGCTCAGCCAGGTACATTGAAGTGTTTGTTTCGCAAGTGGGAGGATAAGGATGAGACAAGGAGACACAAGTCTGTCAACTGAAGTCGACTCATTTTAGTTAAACACAAATGAAAGAAGAATGTTCTATAGGAAAATTCTAAGCAACTAACCACTAATTCCTGAAATGACTGCTTATAAGATATTGTGATATGTACACAGATGAAAAGGCTGACTAGAAATACAAGAGTTACATGGTGTTTCAATGCCATTTATGATGACATTAATCAGATAAAACAGGCATTGTATGCTCCAACATTGGACAAAGTTGAGTATAAGTCTTATACAATTATAGGATTTCTTTTAATTATTGTCTGGGGACACAATTAGCAACTAATTAAATTTGGGTCAGCTACGAGTCCAAACTAAGTTCAGTGCAAGATAACTAATACATCCTTTCGGATAACGTGGGTGAATAATAGCATTTCATTGCACATTTCCGCTCGAAGGCGGGTTGGGAACAGAGGACACCAAAATTTAGAATAATTGAGAAAAGAACCAGAGGGGAGGAAATGAGGAGAATGTTTGTACTCGGTGAGTACATTGCCTGAAAGAGTGTCAGAGCTAGATTGAGTGGGAACTTCCAAATTGATCCAACTCCTCCCCTGCACCTCACACCATCAATGATTAAACCTGCACCATTTTCATGTTTCTCATGCCCTCAATATGTCCCGGCAGTGCCTCACACCCGATGAACTATATCTGAGATACAGTCGCTGCTCTGTTTCAGGCCCAGCAAGATTCAACATTCAGGATAAGTGGGCCATTTTTAGGAAGTTAAATGACACTTGAATTAAACACTTTCACGGTATTCACCGGCCATCCTGACCTTCGGAGCGAATTGTTAGTCAGAGAATTGTTCATTTAATAGATAATTGATTCATTAGTTTGAGTTTTCTGAATCCATTTAGATGTTTAATTAAACAGTACAGATTAATCAGTTTGTACAAGAGGATAGGAGGGTTACATTGACAAATGCTCTTTAAAAGCTTTCCTGAATATTCCTTTAATCATGTTGGATCATACCAATCCAATGTCTGTGAGTTATGGATATCTATTATAGAACATAGAACATAGAAAAGCTACAGCACAAACAGGCCCTTCGGCCCACAAGTTGTGCCGAACATGTCCCTACCTACTAGGCTTATCTATAACCCTCTATCTTACTAACTTCCATTAACTTATCCAAAAGTCTCTTAAAAGACCCTATCGAATCCGCCTCCACCACCACTAACGGCAGCCAATTCCATGCACCCACCACCCTCTGAGTGAAAAACTTACCCCTAACATCTCCTCTGTACCTACTCCCCAGCACCCTAAACCTGTGACCTCTTGTGGCAACCATTTCAGCCCTGGGTAAAAACATCTGAGAATCCACTCTATCAATACCTCTCAACATCTTATACACCTCTATCAGGCCACCTCTCATCCTTCGCCTCTCCAAGGAGAAAAGACCTAGCTCTCTCAACCCATCCTCATAAGGCATGCCACCTAATCCAGGCAACATCCTTGTAAATCTCCTCTGCACCCTTTCTATGGCTTCCACATCCTTTCTGTAATGAGACAACCAGAACTGGGTACAGTACTCCAGATGGGGTCTGACCAGGGTCCTATACAGCTGCAGCATTATCTCCCGATTTCTAAACTCAATTCCTCTATTGATGAAGGCCAGCATTCCATACGCCTTCTTAACCACAGCCTCTACTTGCGACGCTGCTTTGAGCGTCCTATGAACCCGGACTCCAAGATCCTTCTGATCTTCCACACTGTCAAGCGTCTTACCCTGAATATTATATTCTTTCATCCTATTCGACCTGCCAAAATGAACCACTATACACTTATCTGGGTTGAAGTCCATTTGCCAGTTCTCTGCCCAGTCTTGCATCTTATCTATGTCTTGTTGCAACTGCTGACATCCCTCTACACTATCCACAACACCACCAACCTTTGTGTCATCAGCAAACTTGCCAACCCATTCTTCCACTTCCTCACCCAGGTCATTTATAAAAATCACAAAGAGCAAGGGTCCCAGAACGGACCCCTGGGGCACTTCACTGGTGACCGACCTCCATGCTGAAAAAGACCCATCTACAACCACTCTTTGCCTTCTGTGGGCAAGCCAGTTCTGAATCCACAAAGCAATGTCCCCTTGTATCCCATGCCCCTTCACTTTCTCAATAAGCCTTGCATGGGGCACCTTATCAAATCACCTTATATTGTTGAAAGGTGTTGCCTGAAAAACTGCCTCTAATAAAAGGCTGGATTTGTGTAATGGGAATATGGAAAAACAGTGCTCAATATCTCATTAATAATAGAAGGTTTTATCACAAGAACTGGTTTCAATTGTATTGTTCCTTGCAGAAAAAGCTTTCTGATATTGAAATCAATACCCACCATGTTTGCTTGAATTTGAGGGGAAAATATAACAGTTTCCTTCTATTGGAACAGGCAGCCCAATCTCTGTGCCCCAGCTAATCGCAGGCAAACACTTGGCGGGCAATGGCAACTCGCTGGCAGTCTGAAGGTCCCAACAATCTGTTTTTAGAGCTACAACACAGTAGCACCTGAGGGAATGGGAATGAAGACACCTTCGGTTCAAACAATTCAGTTCAACTGAATGTCTTCACTCTTCAGTTGGAAGGCCAATTTTAGTCAGCTGGGAAAAAAAACGCTGTGAGCAGCTTTTGGAACCAGGAGATATATTCAGCAACGTTCCCTCCACTGCAAGTCCAAGCAAACAAACCAGGACTCGAGATAATTGAATACAGACCTCGAGATTTCACATGGCTAGGAAATATTATTGAGGTTGATGAGTACAGGCTTGGGTTGTGTTAATCGACTGTCAGGTGAAAGGTCACTGAAGGAACGCACTTGATAAACATTCCTCGTCTAATATGTTTCTCTTGACTTTTATTTATGTGAGGTTTTGTTTGTCTTCAGGATTAAAGCCGGAACATTTTAGCTTTTCATGTCTCTCATGTCAACATCATGCGGAGAGACCAGAAAAGCTGGGATTGTTCCCCTTTGAGCAGGAGAGATTAAGGCAAGATTTAATAGAGGTGTCAAAATTGTGGAAGGTTTGACAGAGTAGATCAGGAGGAACTGTTTCCTCTGGCAAGATGGTCGGTAACCACAGAACATGGATTTACAATAATTGACCAAGAAAAACCCTGGAAGGACAGGAGGGGATTTTCTTTTACACACTGAGTTGTTTTATCATCTGGAATGCATGGCCTGAAAAAGTGTTGAAAGCAGATTCGATAGTACCTTTCAGAATGTAATTCTGTCTTAGACTGAAAATACGTAATTTACAGGACTATGTAAAAGTGGAGAGGCACATTGGATGCAATAGGCGGAATTCTCCCAAAAAAATTCAGAGTGTCGAATTCGCATGAAAACTGGAGTAAATCGCGTTGGTTTTTTTTCAACGGGAGTTTCAAAATGAATCTCCCACACTCTGTGCACTGCAGAGAGCACTCGTGTGATTCACTCCAGAATTCAGTGGGCGGGGTCCATTCCCGCTGGAGAGGCCGGCAGCATAGTGCTGAGTGGGCCACTGCGCATGCGCCAATCTGTCAGTGCCGAGAGTGACGCACGTGCAGTGGTCTGGCACTGCCGGCTTCCCGATCGCTGGCCAGCCCCATGCATGTCCGGCCCAGCCTCGACACCCCCACCACAGCTAAGAAATTAGCGCAGCAGGATGGGAGAATCGCCCCCAGTGACTTTGATCCATGCTATTGAATTTTAGGAAATACATCTTGGCTTCCTTTTTTACTCATTTGTGGGGCACGAGCATCGCTGGCTGGTCAGCATTTATTGCCCATCCCTAGTTGCCCGAGGGCAGCTGAGAGTCAACCACATTACTGTGGCTCTGGAGTCACATGTAGGCCAGACCAGGTAAGGGCGGCAGATTTCCCTTCCTAACGTGAACCAGATGGGTTTTTTCCAACAATCGACAATGGTTTCTTGGTCATCAGTAGACCATTGATTCCAGAGTTTTTTTATTGAATTCAAATTCCATCAGTTGCCATGGTGGGATTCAAACCCGGATCCCCAGAGCATTGCCCTGGGTCTCTAGATTACGAGTCCAGTGACAATACTACTGCACCACTCCTCCCCCAAAAGATGTTGTGGTATATGGGGAGAGGGCTGGAGTATGGCTTGAGGAAGACGATCAGCCATGATCATGTTGAATAGTGGAGCAGACTCGAGGAGCCGAATGACCTTATGCCTATTTTCTATATTTCTCTGTCAATGTTTCTCTTTGTTGGAGGGACTGCTGGAACCCAAAACATCTGGCTTTCTTTCCTCATTGTATCTGAATTGAGGCAGAACATTTTTTCACAACCGTTTTGTGAGTGGCAGGTGCAGGTTTTTATTTTGTTTATTGTTATATGGGATTACCTTATCCTCAAATCAACACTTTGTAGCTTTGTAGCTTCCTGATGCCTTCCCTGAATTATAGAAACAAATAAATTTACGGCACGGAAAGGGGCCATTCAGCCCCTCATTTCAGTGCCAGTTGAAGAAGAGTTTTCCAGCCTGATCCCATTTACCAACTCTACTCAAGACTAGAAAATTTTGCCTGAAGTCAACACACCTTTGCATGGTCTGCCTCACCCCGCCCGCTACTGTTCCCATGGTGGGCGGGACAGGAAAACTCTGCCCTTAGTTTCCAGCCCTATAGGTTAAGGAACTTTGAGTCCATAAGCAAGTGTACTTTTAAATGTGATGAGGATTTCTACTTCTATTGCCCTTTCAGGGAGTGAGGTCTGAGCACTTCCCTGTTCCATGAATCTGGCTCATGAAAGGTGCCCAGGAGGTTGGAATTTTTATTCTGAGGCCCACTGCCCCCAGAACGGATTTAGGGGCTGCCAGGAGCATAGGTGAGCTCACAGAAGGATGGTGCCCCCCACCCCCCCCCACCCCTGACCCACCCGCCCCCCCCACCGCCCCCGCCCCCCCACCGCTCCCCCCGCTCCCCCCCAACCATCCCCACCCCCCAACCCCCAAGGTGCTCCAGTACTTTTCCTTCAACATTTGGAAAAGAACAATAAAGCAAAGAACATCTGCCCCGCCCTCACCTGCTGACCACCTCCCTACATATTCCCCATATGCAACTCATGTCAATCGATGCCACCTCATGCCAGGTGCCCAGTCCATAATCTCCCATACACTTCATGCCATCCGATACCCCTGTACCTGTAGCGAACAATGTTCTTTTTAACATTGCAGATATCACTCTCAAAAATTTAAAGGGCAGAAATTTTAAATGCCTTGACAGCTTGAATGCTCCCTTTGACAGTTAATCTGGATAGTTGGTGCTGACAATTTTAACAGATCCCTTTGACAAGTCCCTTTGACAGGTGTTTCTGACAGCTTTGACAGTTGATTTTGACAGGTCATTTGACAATTCCAATAAGCTTGACAATAATGGGTTCATGCACTTTTTACGCACATTTATGCCTCATTTTAACACTTCAAAAAGTCACCTGACCTATTCCAAAAGGCAGCTTACTTACCAGAAAGGAACCCTACCTCCACCAGAGGTGACCAATACCAGATCTAAAGAGGCAGAGTACGTTTCCAAAGGGTATCCAAATGACAGAATTCAAAACTGCTCTTAACTGTCCAAATCTGCACACTCCGGGTTTCACATTCCGGGGATGCAAACATTGCGTGGGGGCGGCTGGTGACTTAAATGGCCAGCAGTCTTGATGAACTGTGCATCTGTGAAGCCCGTTCCGCCCCCATGAGAATAGGAAGTGCCAAGCTCGGGGATGGGATTTAGAATCTTTGGACCACATCCACTATTTTTGCCACAGTGGGAATGCTTACCATCATGGCGAGTTTCAGTTCCTCATCACTCTCTGAGTGAAAACGTCTCTCCTTAACCCCGTCTAATCATTTGACCAATTATTTTACATCTATGCCCTTTGGTTGGTGACCTAAGGGAACAATTCCTATTCCCTCTATCTAGGCCCCTCATAAGTTCTTTGAGGAAGTGACAAGAAAAATTGACCAGGGCAGGGCAGTGGATGTTGTATGTGCTTAACCACAAGGTGGTTAAGAAGGCATCTGGCATGCTGGCCTTCATCAGTCGGGGTGTTGAGTATAGGAATTGGAAAATCATGTTGCAGCTGTATAAGACTTTGGTTGGGTCACATTTGGAGTATTGTGTGCAATTCTGGTCGCCACACTATCAGAAGGATGTTGATGCATTGGAAAGGGTGCAGAAGAGATTTACCAGGATGTTGCCTGGTTTGGGGGACATGGACTATGAAGAGAGGTTGAATAAACTCGGATTGTTTTCATTGGAACGTCGGAGGATGAGGGGGGACCTGATAGAGGTTTTCAAGATTATGACAGAATGGATAGAGTGGGTAGTCAGAGTCTTTATCCCAGGGTCGAAGGGCCAATTACTCAGAGGCATAGATTGAAAGTGAGAGGAGGAAAGTTTAAAAGAGATGTAAGAGGCAAGTTTTTCACCCAGAGGGTGGTGAATGCCTGGAATGCGCTGCCGGAGGGGGTGGTGGAAGCAGATCCTATAACAACGTTCAAGAGGCACCTGGATAGATACATGAACAGGCAGGGAATAGAGGGATATGGAGCACATAGAGGCAAGAAAATATTAGATTGGAGAGGCTTCTGTGTCGGCACAGACTTGGTGGGCTGAAGGGCCTGTTCCCGTACTGTGCTGTTCTTTGTTCTTTGTCCTCTTTGTTCTTTATAAGTTTATACACCTCAATTAAATCTCTGCTCAGCCTCCTCTGTTGCGAAGGAAACAATTTCAGCCTAACCAGTCTTCCAGTCCTGTCAACACATTCATAAGTCTCCTCTGTACCACTCTGGTGTAATCGCATTGGTCCTGTGCGGTGGTGATGAGAACTATGAGAACTATAGTGATGAGAATATGAAACTGCAGTCCAACTGGTGTTTTATGTGCTTCTAGCATAACCTTCCCCTGTATAGTCTGTGGGTGCAATGTTACGCCTTCACTCGTCCTGAAACCGCAAAATCCCGCCCGAGGTCAACGGACCATCCCGTGGTCCGCCCCTTGCCCACTCCGATTCTTGTGGCAGGCAGGATGGTAAAATTCCAACCTATGCCCCAATTAAGGAAAACTGCTACTTTTGTTCTTAATCACAAGTTCTGCTGCCTTCAGGGATTCGTGGGCACGGTCCCTCTTGTTCCCCGATACTATTAAGTATTTTCCCATTTAATTGGGTGGCATGGTGGCACAGTGCCTCACAGTGCCAGAGACCCAGGTTCAATTCCGGCCTTGGGTCACTGTCTGTGTGAAGTTTGCACGTTCTCCCCGTGTCTGCATGGGTTTCCTCCGGGTGCTCCGGTTTCCTCCCACAGTCCAAAGATATGCAGGTTTGGTGGATTGGCCATGCCAAGGTGTATAGGCTATTATTTTATTCTTAGTTTATTATTAATGTCACAAATAGGCTGACATTAACACTGCAATTAAGTTACTGCGAAAATCTCCCAGCTGCCACACTCCGGCGGAACCTGTTAGGAGAATTAGAGGGGTAAATATGTGGGGTTATGTGGATAGGGCCAGATTAAGATGCTCTGTCGGAGAGTTGGTGCAGACTTGATGGGCTGAATAGCCTCCTTCTGCACTGTAGGGATTCTATGGGATTCTATGATTCTATGGTTCTGTATTTTCTTGCCTTATTCGGTTTTCCCCAGATATGTTGCCTCACATTTCTCGAGATGGAATTCCATTTTCCACTTTTCCGCCCACCTGACCAGTCCAGTGATATTTTATTTCAGTCCGTGGCATTCTACCTCATTATCAAACACAAAGCTAATTGTTGTATCATCTGCAAACTTGTGGAAAGCTCATTTTCTTCAAGACTGCGATGTAGACACCTTTGTTTGAGATAAGGGAGATTTCCCCTCAGGTGTGAATGCATTTTTGCATTATTCGAACATTCCTGTCACAATGGCCATCGCTTGGAAATGAGTTGGTGCTGGATTTACAGCACTAATGAGTTTTCCTTGAAATTAAAGAATGTCGCTGAGATACCGGTACTGCCTTATAGACTTTGATCGCATTCTGTCACTGTGATGCGCGAGACAGACGTCCTCTGTTTGTGAGTGAGGCGCGCGGTTACCAATTACAGTCTGCAATAAAAGTAGAATCCTGCAGATGCTGGAGATCTAAAATAAATAAACAGAAAGTTCTGGGAAGGCTCGGCAAGTCTGGCAGCGTCAGTGAGGAGAGAAACAGTTAATGATTCGAGTCCAATGTGACTCTTCTTTGGAACTGAAGGAGGAAAAGCCATACTGGACTCAAAATGTCAACTCTGTTTCTCTCCCCACAGATGCTGCCAGACCTGCTGAGTTTGCCAGCACTTTCTGTCTTCATTACTGATTATGTTCTGTGGTTTTGAAAGCAGCTTCCTATTTCTGTGCTCACGGCAGAGGTTAAAGAAACACAGAAACTGGAAGCAGGAGTAGGCCATTCGGCCCTTCGAGCCTGCTTCATTTTGATCATGGCTGATCATCAAATTCAATATCCTTATCCCCCCCTCCCTCCATATTCCTTTAGCCTCAAGAGGTATATCTAATTTCTTCTTGAAATCACACAGCGTTTTGGCCTCAACTACATTTGGTAGTAGTGAATTCCACACATAAAGGTAAAGTTTATTTATTAGTCACAAGTAAAGCTTACATTAACACTGCAATGAAGTTACTGTGAAATTCTCCTAGTCGCCACAGTCTGTTCAGGTCAATGCACCTAACCTGCACGTCTTTCAGAACGTGGGAGGAAGCCAGAGCATCCGGAGGAAACCCACGCAAACACGGGGAGAACATGCAAACTCCACACAGACAGTGACCCAAGCCGGGAATCGAACCTGGGACCCTGGCACTGTGGAGCAGCAGTGCTAACCACCGTGCTACCGTGCCACCCAATTTACCACCCTCTGGGTGAATAAATTTCTCCTCACCTCAGTTCTAAAAGATTTACCCCCTTATCCACAAGCTATGACCCCTAGTTCTGGGCTCCCCCATCATTGGGAACATTCTTTCTGAATCTACCCTGTCTAATCCTGTCAGAATTTTATAAGTTTCTATGAGATCCACTCTCACTCTTCTAAACTCCAATGAATATAAAAATAAGCAACTCAGTCTCTCCTCATATGTCAGGCCTGCCATCCCAGGAATTAGCCTTTTCTGCACTCTCTCTGCAGCTTGGACATCCTTCCTCAGATAAGGACACCATTACTGCACACAATACTCCAGGTGAGGCCTCACCAAGGCCCTGAATAATTGCGGTGAAACATCATTTTTATAATGTGCAGTACCTGAGGAGAAAGCCAGCAAATGCTCTTGTCGAGTAGACAAAGGTAGTGTAGAAAAATGAGAAATAAGGGTGATAATCAATAAGAATGGAATGCACTTCAAAGACACTGACTCAGGGCAGTCAGTCATCTGAATTTGACAGCTTAGGATTCGCTTTGCTGTGCCGGTTTCAGCCTCTGCAAATTTCCTTTTAACAGCAACGGTGCGTAATGATTTTCCTTTACCCTTGGTTTTAAAATCTTTCTGCTTGGGTCGGAGAGGACAGTTCATTTGTTCTGAATGGATTAAAGCTTCCATTGAAAGACTGGATCCATGAGGCAAGGGCTTCTTCAACACTCATTCTGCTGATACAGGGTGTGAGTAACTTGCAGCTTGTGTTTGATGTGAGCAATTGATCAACATCAAAAGGAGATTGGGATGCGTCGTGAGCTCGCACTTCTGAAGGTTTGTTTTGACAATATTGAGTCATCTTCGTCCCTGCTAAATCGACTTAAAATAAAGATTATTTATTTGAAACGGTTATCTGCAAAGCCTGCTGGTGCACATGACGGGGCCACAAGTGACAGTAGTCTATTTGTGTCCGATGTGTGTTCTGCTAATAGAGCTTATATCATGCAAAGGCCATAAGACCAGATTTTTAAAACTTGTTTATTGGATGTGGGCATCACTGGCTGGGCCAGCATTTATTGCCCATCCCCAAGGGCAGTTAAGTGTCAACCACATTGCTGTGGCTCTGGTGTCACATGTTGGCCACACCAGGTAAGGACAGCAGATTTCCTTCCCTAAAAGACATTTGTGAATCAGATGGGTTTTTACGGCAATCGATGAAGGTTTCATGGTGATCAGTAGATTCTTAATTCCAAATTTTTATTGAATTCAAATTCACCATCTGCCATGGTGGGATTTGAACCCAGGTCCCCAAAACTTGTCCTGGGTCTCTGGATTACTAGCCCAGTGATAATACTACTATGCCATGGCGTATAGGAGCAGAATTAGGCCATTTGGCCCATTGAGTATGCTCTGCCATTCGATCATGGCAGATATGTTTCTCAACCCCAGTCTCCCACCTTATCCCATAACCTTTGATCCTCTTCCCAGTCAAGAACCTATCTATCTCTGTCAATAGGCAAAGTGACTATTACCACTACCGTCTCAACCAATGACACAGTAGATGGCGCATGACTGAGAGATAAGTCCATCTTATTATAATCAAAGTCTATTTGTTCAGCAAACGGTGTCTAATTTGTTTGCTGGTTACGTTGCTGGAGGGATAATCTTGAGAATATGTGTTCAAATCCCACCCTGGCAGCTGGTGATAAAACTCTCTGGAATGCACTGCCTCAGAGTGTGGTGGAGGATGGTGCCATTGAGGCATTCAAAAAAAGGGGATTGATCTGTTAGCTAAGAAGGTAGAGTGTACAGGCTTACAGGGAGAAGCCTGGGGAATAGTACGGAGTGAGTTGCTCCCTTGGAGAGTTGGTACAGACATGATGGACCAAATGGACTCCTACTTGTGCGATTCATCCAATTGGGAATCAGGAGCCCTGTTCTATTTCCAATTTGCTGTGGAATGGCAGTGGTTACTGGAGGATGGACCAATCTGTGCAGGGTGGGAGGTCATGTGATGAAATGTTCAGGAATATACCCAACTAGAATTGGCAACCTTACGGTCAGCACCAGCAAGAAAGCAATTGATTCATTTACATTCATCTGGTTCCTGCTTGTGGGACATCACTACTGCAAGATGGTGGAAGCATTCCTCTCCATAACTCTGACTCTATTCCAAAAGTTAGTGACTGTTTGAAGAGCTGAGGAGATTTTTAGGTTCCCTGCATTAGCAGTTGTTAGAAATGCTGACAGAGATGCTCGAGGTTACAGGTTTGGAAGGTGCTGTCAAAGGAGCCTTTGTTAATTGTTTCCAACTTGCCCATTCCTCAAGATCACGGCTTGCGCACCCTCATTTCCCAATTCTGCCGCCCAGCCTCCTGTTGGTGTACGTCCTCACTTGAAGACTTCCCCTTTTGTCCCTCTTTTACTACACTTCAAGCAGTTAATGATAGCATGGCACAGGACAAAGCCTGGGTGGGGATGGTGGGGTGGGGGGGCGGTTGTGGTGGGGGGGGGGGGGGGGGGTTGCAGGGGGGGGGGGTGGGGGGTGGGGGGGTAGTGGTGGGGGGGGTGGTGGTGGGGGGAGGGCGGGGGGGCGGCGGGGGTTGCAGGCGGGGGTTGCAGTGGGGGGTGCGGGGGTTGCAGGGGGGAGGGAGATTGCCCAGATCCTGTGGAGAGATACTCCACAATCCCACAGCTCCCTGTACCTCAATTTTCAAATGACCCTTCCCTCGTTCAAATTCTTCCCTGGCCTCGCTCCTCCTGCAACCTCCTCAAGTCCTGCAACCCTGTGTCCAGAATCTTGCCACCGTTCACACCGGTGGGATTTTCTCATCCCGCTGCAGTGAACGGAGATTTGGCTGGGCGCCAAATTCTCCAACTTCGCCGCGACAGGAGCGTGGCGTCAACGGCCGGTAAGATCGTGCTCGTTGTTCCTCACATTTCGACACTGTGGGCAGAATTTTCCCATCCCACCCGTTATGGGAATTGTAGCAGGCAGGGGTGGGATGGGGGAGCTGGGAGGGGGACACCGTACAAAAGTCTGTTGGCCTCAGATGGGATTTTCCAGCCTCGGGGCAAGCGCGACAGGAAAATCCTGCCCAGTGTGTCTCCCTGCCTTTGTCCCACTATTGGCAGGTGGACATTAGACTTCTAGGCTCCAAAATCCACAATTCCTTCCCTAAAACTTTCTTGCTCCATCAAGACATTCCTGAAAACCTACATCACTAATCATACTGTTGATGATCTTCCCTCATGTTTCTTCCTTTGTTCTGGCAGCTTCTGTTGTCCTATTCTGATGTTCTGAAATGCTGTGTGATGCTCTCCTACATCACTGCTGCTGTATTAATTCAAGTTGTTGTTAGTTTGAGAATGCAATGTGCACAAACCTGTATCAGTGGAAGTGAAGGTAAAGGGCATTGAAGCAGTTCACTGCTTTTTTTGCAATGCAACTGCAATTGAAAGAAGGGAAATGAGAAAAGAAAAACAAAGTCTGAAAAGATCAGGACTGTTGTAACATAAATCTATAAGTAATTGAAGATGTGTCTCACAGAAGATCATCACTGTTGGATTCTAGCAAAGAGATTCCTGCTATATTTCAGGATTTAAAAACCAGGCCAGGATTAGATGAAGACTGATGTTAATGGGACTTGTCCCATTTATCAAGCAACCCTTGTCAACAAGAATAAAACTTCATTCATGCAAAGGTGACGCAGAGTTATGAATGGAATCTATTTGTGTCCTGTTACTTGTTGGTACAAATCGAGAGAGTTAGGGAGAGCTAGGTGTGAGAATGTCCTCCATTGTGTTTCAGGTTTTGGGGAACAATTTTAGTGCATGCAACATGGTCAGAAGTCAAAGAGAAATTGGACATCAATGGATTGGCACAAGTGACAAGCGTACATGAGCACCTGACAGATGTGCACACACACTAGAGTCTGGATATTTGAGACAGTGACCCATTGGAAATGAGTTCCCCAAGGTCCAAACAAACTGGCCCGCAGAGTCAAAGAGATTCAGTTTGAATTTTGGTTAGAGCAGAGAGTCTCTTGGATCTGCTCAGATGCCCTGGATCAGAAAAGCTAGCCTCTTGGTATTTCTGTGTTTGTTTCTGTGTCACGTCCTGTCCGTCTCTGTGTATTTCTCTTTGTCTGTCTGTCTCTAGTCTCCACCTTCGCCTCTCTTATCACTCTGTTCCTCTCTGTCTGTCTCTCACTGTCTCTGGCCCTCTCTATTTCTTTGTCCTTGATCTTTATCACTTGATGGTATGTAATGGAGGTGACCGCTGGGTGGAGAGGGTGGCGGAGACTCTCATTACGATAGTTGCACTGATCAGGTATTGAATGGCTCTGAAGGATGGACCCTCCGCCAGTCCACCACCCCTTCATCCCCACACTGGAGTCCGCATGCAACTCTGCTTTTACAGCTAATGGAATTGTCTTGAAGTACTGTGGCAACTCTGCACAGTTTTATTTATCGAGTTCCCTGCGCACTGCATTAATTGCCGAATTAATGGTCTCAATTGGTGATGGAGAAAAATGGCTGTCCATGGGCCTATCAAAGTGGAGGTGGGAATGTGGTGGGGTTTCCCATCCACCATCCTCCAGTCTGATTGATTGCTTCTCCCTACCACCAAACACGACACAGGAGAGGGCATTAAATGCCCGTCTATTTTTCCCTCTATCTCCCACTATCTCAAGCACTGCTGCCTCACAACACCATGGACCCAGGTTCAATTCCCAGTTTGAGTGACTGTCTGTGCGGAGTCTGCACGTTCTCCCCGTGTCTGCGTGGGTTTCCTCTGGGTGCTCCGGTTTCCTCCCACAGTCCGAAAGATGTATTGGTTGGGTGGATTGGCCATGCTAAATTCTCCCTCAGTGTACCCGAACAGGAGCCTGAGTGTGGTGACTAGGGGATTTTCACAGTAACTTCATTACAGTATAAATATAAGCCTTCTTGTGACACTAATAAATCAATAAACTCAACTCAATAAACTCTTTCTATGTCACTCTTTCCCTCTGTCTGTCGGTCCATCTGTCCTTCTCTCTCTCTCTCTATCCCATTGCCTTTCTTGTTCTGCATTACTGTCCATTTCTCCCGGTATGTCTTCCCTTGCCTTTTTCTGTGTCACCCTTTCTCTGCCGCACTCTGGCAAGTACTCACTTTCTGTCTTGTTCGTCTCATTCTGTGTCACCATCAGTTTCCCCATGTCTGTCTCTCCCACTCGCTCACTCTCTTTCCATGGAAGAGATTTGACTGAGTCAGCCAGTTACATCTAAAATTGGAACATCGGGTAGGTGAGAATACATGCATTATAATGTACCTTATTGGCGGATAAATGCTAAATCAAAACACCAAGAACTATTGCTATCAGCAACTTGAGACACATACAAGTTAATGAGAATATTGATTTAAATTGCATATGGGGCTTGCAGGTCTCTGTGCTGCGCACTTGAGACAAAGAAATTGGATAATTCTGCACAAAGCAAATAAACAGATGCAGGGGAAAAACCACTACCTCAGTCAGAAGGTTGAAGGTTGTTGGCTTAAGTTCCACCCGGGGGACTTGAGCACAAAATCTCAAGCTAACAGCCCTCAGTACATTAACGAGGGTGTGCTGCATTGTCGGAGGTGCTATCTATCAGATGCCTTCTCAGATAGATGGAAGAGATTATCTCAAAGAATAAAAGCAGGGCAGTTCTCCCTGGTGTCTGGAACAATACTTATCCCTCTGCCAACATTGCTGAAACAGACTAGTAATGGTTAGGTAATTGACCCAAACAGGGGCTGTAGTGTGACGACAAGGGGAATTTCACAGTAACTTCATTGCAGTGTTAAAGTTAAAGTTTATTTATTAGTCACAAGTAAGGCTTACATTAACGCCGCAATGAAGTTACTGTGAAATTCCCCAAGTCGCCACACTCCAGCGCCTGTTTGGGTCAATGCGCCTAACCAGCACATCTTTCAGAATGTGGGAGTTAAACCGGAGCACCCGGAGGAAACCCACGCAGACACGGGGAGAACGTGCAAACTCCACACAGACAGTGACCCAAGCTGGGAATTGAACCTGGGTCCCTGGCGCTGTGAGGCAGCAGTGTTAACCACTGTGCTGCACTGTGTTAATGTAAGCATTACTTGTGATTAATAAATAAACTTTACTTTATATTATCTAATTGTTGTTTGTGGGAGCTTGCTGCACGTCAATTGATTTCCATGTTTCCTACCTCACAGCAGTGATGTCATTCACTGGTTGTGGATTGTTCAGGGGCCTCTTGGTATTACAAAAAGCCAAGACTTTTATTTATATTGCACCTTTCAGCTATCTTTTATAATCAATGAAGTGGTTAGCACTGCTGCTTCACGGCGTCAGGGACTTGGGTTCGATTCCCGGCTTGGGTCACTGTCTGTGTGGAGTTTGCACATTCTCCCCCGTGTCTGCGTGGGTTTCCTCCGGGTGCTCCGGTTTCTTCCCACAGTCCAAAAGACGTGCTGGTTAGTTGCATTGACCCGAACAGGCGCTGGAATGTGGCGATTACGGGAATTTCACAGTAACTTCATTGCAGTGTTAATGTAAGCCTTACTTATGACTAATAAATGAATAAACTTTAAAAAGTACTCTTGAAGTATAATAGCTACTGCAATAAGTGACAAAAGGAGTAAAAGTGATGTGAGGGAAAATGTCTTCACCCAGCGGTGGTTGGAGTCTTTTGATTTGATTAGATTAGATTTTGATTTGATTTCTTGTCACATGTATTAGCATACAGTGAAAAGTATTGTTTCTTTTGCGCGATACAAAGCATACCATTCATAGAGAAGGAAATGAGAGAGTGCAGAATATAGTGTTACAGTCATAGCTAGGGTGTAGAGAAAGATCAACTTAATGCGAGGTAGGTCCATTCAAAAGTCTGACAGCAGCAGGGAAAAAGCTGTTCTTGAGTCGGATGGTTCGTGATCTTAGGCTTTTGTACCTTTTTCCCGATGGAAGAAGGTGGAAGAGAGAATATCCGGGGTGCATGGGGTCCTTAATTATGCTGGCTGCTTTGCCGAGGCAACAGGAAGTGTAGACAGAGTCAATGGATGGGAGGCTGGAGTCTGGAGCAAACTTCCTGAGAGGGTGGAGGCAGATTCGATCGAGTTATTCAAAATGGAATTGGAGTGTAATCTTAAAAGAAAGAGTGTGCAAGGTTACGGCGATGAGGCAAGGGAGTGGGACGAGGTAGGATGCTCTTTCAGAAAGGCAATAAAGACTCGATGGGCCAGGTCACCTCCTTCTGCACTGTAAAGATTTTGCGGTTCAATCTGTGTGCATCAAGATCCCAGACATCAATCAGTTACTGTGGTGTCAACAATTAGGCTGCACTTGGAATATAGTGTTCAATTCTGGTCGCTACACTACCAGAAGGATTTGGTGGCTTTGGAAAGGGTACAGAAAAGATTTACCAGGATGTTGCCTGGTATTGAGGGCATTAGCTATGAGGAGAGGTTGGAGAAACTTGGTTTGTTCTCACTCGAACGACAGAGGTTGAGGGGCGACCTGATAGAAGTCTACAAGATTATGAGGGGCATGGACAGAGTGGATGGTCAGAAGCTTTTTCCCAGGGTGAAAGAGTCAATTACTAGGGGGCATAGATAATATCAGGGTAGTAGTGAGGGATGACATAGGCTCTAACGAACAAAACGTGGAATCGTTATGGGTAGAGATAAGGAATAGTAGGGGGAGAAAGACACGAGTAGACGTGGCCTATAGGCCCCCAAATAATAATGTTGAGGTGGGGAGGGCTATAAACAAGCAAATAATGGATGCGTGCAAAAACGGAACGGCAATAATCATGGGGGACTTCAACCTGCATATTGATTGGCTGACTCAAGTTGGAAGGGGTGGGATGGAGGAAGAGTCCTTAGAATGCTGTCGGGATAGTTACCTTGAACAGTATGTTACAGAACCGACGAGGGAACGAGTTATCTTAGATCTGGTAATGTGTAAGGAGGTAGGTAGAATTAAGGATGTTCTTGTGAAGGACCCTCTTGGGTCAAGTGTTCACAATATGGTCAAATTTCTGATACAAATGGAAGAGCAGAAAGTAGGGTCCCATACCACTGTCCTCTGTTTGAACAGAGGGAAGTACGATAGGATGAGGGCTGAATTGGCTAAGGTGGACTGGGAGAGCAGACTGGTAGGTAGGACAGCTGAAGAACAGTGGAGGATTTTTAAGGAGATCCTTTTCAGTACTCAGCAACAATATATTCCGGTGACAAAGAAGGACTTAAGAAAAGGGATAACCAGCTGTGGATAACAAAGGAAATTAAGGAGAGTATTAAATTAAAGACCGATGGAGAATTGAAAGATTGGGAAAACTTTAAGAAACAACAAAGAATGACTAAGAAAGCGATAAAGAAAGGAAAGATAGGTTATGAAGCTAGGCTAGCTCTAAATATAAAAAATGATAGTGAAAGCTTTTACAAATATATAAAAAGGAATAGAGTGGCAAGAGTGAATGTTGGACCCTTGGAGGACGAGAGGAGGGATTTAATAGTGGGAAATGAGGAAATGGCTGAAACTTTAAATAAGTTTTTTGTGTTGGTCTTCACGGTGGAAGACACAAATAGTTTACCAAATATTAACGATAGAGGGTTGGTAGGAGGAGAGGTACTCGATACAATTAATGTCACCAGGGAGGCAGTGCTTGGTAGACTAATGGGACTGAAGGTAGACAAGTCCCCGGGCCCGGATGGAATGCATCCCAGGGTACTGAAAGAAATGTCAGAGGTAATAGTGGATGCGTTAGTGGTTATTTATCAAAATTCGTTGGATCTGGGGTACTGCTGGCAGATTGGAAAACGGCTAATGTTACGCCGCTGTTTAAAAAAGGAAATAGACAAAAGGCGGGTAACTACAGCATGGTCGGTGAAGGCTTGGAAGGCCAAAGGGCCTGTTCTTGTGCTGTAATTTTCTTAGATCTTTGTTAATCCAGGTATGAAAGGGTTGACGTACGAGGAGATTAAACAGTTTGGGCTTGTACTCGCTGGAGTTTAGAAGAATGAGAGCGGATCTGATTGGGGTATATAAAATTTTAAAAGGGATTGATAAAGTTAATGTAAGCCAAATATTTCCTGTTACGGGGCAATCTGGAACAAGAGGGTACAGGTAGAGGCTGAGGTGCAGTAGACTTAACACTGAGCTGAGGAGAAACTAACTCTCGGTGGTGAATTTGTGGAACTCACTGCCCAATGGCGCGGTGGAGTCTGAATCATTGAATGTTTTCAAGAAGGAGATAGATACATTTCTAATTTTAAAAAAAGGGTAAATGGATATGGAACATGTGGGGAGGTGGATTTGAGACCAGGGAGAGATCAGCCATGAGCTGATTGAATGGCGGAGCAGGCTCGAAGGGCTGAATTTGCAGCCTTCTGCTCCTAATTCCTATCTTTCTCTGTTCCGAATTGATGGATGAACATTGGTCACAACACCAGCTCCCCTGATTATCTTTGAAATACAGTTGTGGTACTTTTTATAGTCACCCAGTAGGACAGACAGAACGTCAGCTTAACTGAAAGACAGCATCTCAGACTGTGCAGCACTCATTCACCACTGCACTGCAGTGTCAGGCTGCACCAATGGAACGGGATTTGAATGTGGAACATTATGATTCAGAGGTAAGACTGCTGTCAAATCTCAACTCATGAAAGGCACAGATAAATTCCAGTCTTTTTTATCAAAAGGAAAGTGACAGAGGAATGCAAAGTCTATTTAAACAGTATCTCCTATCTTCACCCTGACACACACACATATTCCAAACTATATTCATTAACACCCTGACGGATTAAATACTTCTGACAGAACATTAAGATGCCCTCCTACTCAATTAAAACTCTGCCCCAGCAGTGGCACCTTTGGATGCAAGACAGCCAGTGGCCTAATTCCTTTGTAACCTTCAAAAGGTGCACAGTGGTGTTTTCCTGCACTAAAAGCTGCAGAGTATCAGCAGGCGATGATGGAGATTTGATTTTCTTTCTCCCCTTCTGCAACACAAACACATTATCAACAGCTGCATCCAGTCATTCACCCAAAAGGAAATCATAGCCTTTTGACAAGTTGGATATCAAACTGAGGGAATCTCGGTGGGGAGCAGAGCTCACTGTCTGTTGTGTGATTCTTGTGGACCAAGATGTCAAGTCGGCCCCTGAGCTGCTGTTTAATGATTCTTCTCGGATTTGTTGGCTGGTGAATTGTATATGGAGGCGATGGGGGGTCTCAGTCGCCATCTGGAGAGCTGGTGAGAGCCCCATGCTGCCTCCCCTGGGGGAAGCCCACCAAATTAAGTACGGCAGGCTTTCCCCAGGAACATGGCTCCTCAGGGAGGAAAACAATGACTGCCAAGAGGGTGGCACGATGGCACGGTGATGAGCACTGCTGCCTCACAGCGCCAGAGACCAGGGTTCAAATCTAGCCCTGGGTCACTGTCTGTGAAGAGTCTGCATGTTCTCCCTGTGTCTGCGTGGGTTTCCTCCAGGTGCTCCGGTTTCCTTCCACACTCCAAAGCTGCTCAGGTTAGGTTGATTGGCCGTGCTACCTGCCCCAGATCGCCAGGGGGATTTGCAGGGTAAATATGTGGGGTTACAGGGATAGGGCCTGGGTGGGATTGTCGTTGGTGCAGTTTCGAAGGGCCAAATGGCCTCCTTCTGCACTGCAGGGATTCTATGAAAGCTACCAGCCAATTGGAGGATATTGAATGTCAGTGCCACTGGGAGAGAAGTGGCTGCTGCCAGTAACACACCCACCTGAAGGTCAGGTGTGACCCGCGCACAAGTGAGTGATGCAAGTGGCGGGGGTGGAGTCAGAAGAAGAGTGGGTCAGTGCAGACTCGATGGGCCGAATCGCCTCCTTCTGCACTAGATTCTATGATCTACGATGTATGATCTATGATTAAGCAGCTGTCTCTTAATGGGCTCCACCTTCCTGATGCTGTGTGCCTCGATCAGGCACTGAGTACCAAATAGCATTTACTTTTCAGCCTCACCACATTGTGAGTACCCCATCCATGGGATGAGGCCCTTAAGGGCATTTAAGTTTCTCAGTAAGTGGAGGCGCAGAAACGCCATTCACAGGCCTTCCTGCCATGGACTTGATGGAGTGAAGATTGGAAGGTGCCGGGGTCCCAACTCCAACCCTGATTAAATGCCCCAATGCCCCCAAACTCATCATGGAGGAGGGCAATAAAGTCCTCCCCTTGTACCTCCCATTGGTGAAGATGGGTGGAGTGGGAAGTAAGGGCAATTGATGATTTGATTTGATTTATTATTGTCACATGTATTAGCATACAGTGAAAAGTATTGTTTCTTGTGCGCTATACAGGCAAAGCATACCGTACATAGAGAAGGAAAGGAGAGGGCGCAGAATGTAGTGTTACAGTCATAGCTCGGGTGTAGAGAAAGATCAAGTTAATATGAGGTAGGTCCATTCAAAAGTCTGATGGCAACAGGGAAGAAACTACTCTTCAGTTGGTTGGTAAAGGTGGAAGAGAGTATGCCCGGGGTGCGTGGGGTCCTTGATTATGCTGGCTGCTTTTCTGAGGCAGCAGGAAGTGTAGACAGAGTCAATGCATGGGAGGCTGGTGTGAGTGATGGACTGGACTTCGTTCACGACCTTTTAAGACCATAAGACCATAAGACATAGGAGCGGAAGTAAGGCCATTCGGCCCATCGAGTCCACTCCACCATTCAATCATGGTTGATTTCAACTTTTGTAGTTTCTTGCGGTCTTGGGCAGAGCAGGAGCCATACCAAGCTGTGATACAACCAGAAAGGATGCTTTCTATTGTGCATCTGTAAAAGGTGATGAGAGTCATCACGGACATGCCAAATTTCCTCAGCCACCTGAGAAAGTAGAGTCATCGGTGGGCTTTCTTAACTAGAATGTTGGCGTCGAGGGACCAGAACAGGTTGTTGTGAAAAGAGGTGGATGGCACATTCCACAGAAGCATTAAACGATATGCATCCAAGCCTGCACTCAGCTTGTTGATCTGGAATGAGCTGGAATGTTACAATGAGCCTCAGCAACTTTAGTTTCAGAAAACAAAAAGGTTTTGGCCTCCCCAATCTCTGGTTTTCCTCCTTCCCCACTGCAAGATGCCCCTAGATCACCCACTCAACACTTCACCCAAAACCCAAGGCAGCTGTCTTCCACCTCCTACATTCATTTTCTAAGCTCATACATGAAAACTATAGTCCGGAGTGTCACATCAGAGAGCAACCTATTCCTGAGGCGCACACTAAGTACATAGACAGCAGGGGAATGCGTGATTAGAGAGAATGTGGAGATTTCAGGAGATAAATCAAAAGAACAATTAGGAGGGCAAAGAGGAGCAATGGAATTAAATTATTTGGGAACAAAAAACAAGATAGTAAAATATTTTAGCTGCAGTCATGGTAGTCTCCTCAATGTTCGAGTATGCCCAAGTTGTAAATGATTTAATCATCTTCTGTGCATTCACTCATGACTGAAATGTCGGAGGCAGGATCGGTACAGATGTCCCTAGAACTGGCAGTTCACGTTGGCATTATTGGTGCATGGGGAACTTCTGTAGCTGTGCCACCTTTGGCCCTACTCTGATTTGATTTGATTTATTATTGTCACATGTATTAGCATACAGTGAAAAGTATTGTTTCTTGCGCACTATACAGACAAAACATACCACTCATAGAGAAGGAAAGGAGAGGGTGCAGAATGTAGTGTTACAGTCATTGGGTGCATCATTGCGAGTTTGGAGTAAATGGTCCTCAAAATCACGGTGAACCAAATTTCAGTGCGGGGCTCCACATGGGCCAGTCAGTGGCTGTGTTTTCCCAAGAGATGGGCGGCAATGCACAAGTTGGCAAAGCTCTCTTCGGGTGTCCAGGCATCGTTTGTACTGATCAGCTTGATGTTGGTTTTCCCTGAGGCAGATCCCCATTGAAGATCTGCTCCAGGTTCTGGATGTTTCACTAGTTGTGGGCAACTAGGGTGCAAGTCGCCTGCACACAGAAGCTCTCTCATTCCTACCGTTGTGATGTTGGTGGAGCCACACAGTCTGGAGAGATTGAGGAATTTCCCTGTATGGAGCCTAATGTTGATGCCTGCAGGCTTGTTTCTGGTGGCTTCCCAAAGCATTGCGGCAAAGACAAGATTTGAAGAGTTGGGGAACTACAATCCATCCTGGCTTTATCCTGTTGGTATGGCATCGGAAACCTCATCGTAGACACATACACATCCAGCCACATTGTCATAGAATCCCTGTAGTGTAGAAGGAGGCCATTCGGACCATCAAGTCCGCACCAAATTGTGGTGAACCATCGTTGGTTCACCACTGGGGGTTGTTATTATGTTACTGTTGGGCTAGGGTGTTGTTACTGTGGGGGTTGTACAATGTTGTTGGGTTAGGGTGTTTACCTGTTATAAGTGTTATCATGGCACATTCCAGTGGGGTCCCGCCTCCGGTGGCGAGGTATAAGACCCTCTGCTCCGGCAGGACCCCTACAGTCTGAACTGGTGTATTCGTGTTAGTAGTTCCATTGTTACACAATAAAAGCCTTCAATATCGAAGCCTTGGTTCCACGTGCTTAATTGTCGCGCATCAATTTTATTGTGTAACAGAAAACTCACAGCTGTACAAAAAAAAAGAGTATGGAACAGATCTTAAAACCGGATCGTCTGACACTGGACCCACGTGCGGTCGGTGCCGCTAACACATTCAACCATTGGTGGAAGTGTTTCGAGGACTACCTGGCAGCCTCGGTAGCTATCACTACAGACAGTGATAAACTCCAGGTCCTCCACGCAAGGGTAAGCGACACGATTTATCTCGCCATTCGTGCAGCTCCCACTTACCCGGGTGCCGTCGAGCTCCTAAAAAAACGATACACGAAGCCACCCAACGAGATACACGCTCGTTACCTCCTCGCTACACGACGTCGGCAGTCGGGCGAAACCATGGAGGACTACGCCAATGAGCTCCTGCAGCTTGCCAGGGGTTGCGATTGTAAAGACGTATCAGCCGAACAATATATGTACGACCTCGCCCGAGACGCGTTCGTAGCAGGGGTAGGGTCCTCGTACATCAGGCTTAAATTGCTGGAAAAGGGGAAACTCGACTTGACCCAAGCAATGGAGATGGCTGTGATGCTGGAAGCGGCGTCGAAGAGCTTGGCGCTGTACCCCGAGGACCACGTGCAGTCAACGTGGCTGGAGCAAGCTCAGCTCCCTCCTCGCCCCGCTAACCCGCGCTCCCAGATCGATCCGACGACGGCGGCAGCTCCAGGTGGCCAGCGATGCTATTTTTGTGGTGGGGCCAAGCATCCACGGCAACAGTGTCCGGCAAGAACGGCAATCTGCAGCCAGTGCGGTAAAAAAGGCCACTACGGCAAAGTCTGCAGGTCCAAGCCTAAAAACGGCAGTGCAGCTTGTAACCCTCCAGAACGGAGACAATCTCCTTCGGCGTCACAGTACCCACGAGGTCCGACCACGTGCGAACCCAGGACGGTGCCATCGTGGCTGACGGAGGAGGAGGAAGACCACCAGGAGTCGCTGCGTTTGGCGCCCTCGCCCACGTGCGATTCATGGGGGCGGCCATCATGGTCCACGACGACTAGGAGCGACCAGCAGGGGTCCTCAGCATCAACATCGGCAGCATGCAGTGACGCCCAGGGGCCAACGGTGGCGTCGATCTCCCTGGACCAGACCAGGCACTACAGACTTGAAAATTCCATGATGGATATAAAGGTTAGTGGTCGAACTGTGAATTGTCTGTTTGACAGTGGGAGCACCGAAAGTTTCATACACCCTGAAACTGCTAAAAGGTGTGGACTCCGGGTTCTCCCTGCCAAGCAGACAATTTCCATGGCATCACGGTCCCGGTCTGTACCGATCCAAGGACGATGTATGGTAACTCTTGAGGTACAGGGCACAATTTACGAGCAATACAGGCTCCTTGTGTTACCTCACCTTTGTGCGCCAATTCTCCTCGGACTAAACTTTATGGTCCACATGAAGAGTGTGATCCTACAGTACGGTGGGCCACTCCCTTCACTGGCAGTAGGGAATCAGCCGCAGCCTCCAAATTGCCCAAAGCGCCCCGCATGCAATCTATCCACCCTGAAAATCACTACACCATCCCTTTTTAAAAATCTGGTACCTGGCTGCAAGCCCATCGCTACTAAAAGTAGGCGTTACAGCGCTGAGGACCGGATCTTTATTAGATCTGAGGTTCAGCGGCTCCTCAAGGAAGGGATCATACAGGCCAGTGCTAGTCCGTGGAGAGCGCAGGTCGTGGTAGTCAAAAGCGGGAACAAACCTCGGATGGTCATCGACTATAGTCAGACCATTAATCGTTATACGCAGCTGGATGCGTATCCTCTCCCGCGCATTTCTGATATGGTCAATCAGATTGCGCAGTACCGAGTGTTTTCTACCATAGACCTTAAGTCCGCCTACCATCAACTCCCCATCCGCCCAGAGGACCGACAATATACGGCTTTTGAGGCGGATGGTCGTCTATACCAATTCCTCAGGGTTCCATTTGGTGTCACCAATGGGGTCTCGGTCTTCCAGCGTGCTATGGACCGAATGGTGGACCAGAACGGGTTGCGGGCTACCTTCCCGTACCTGGATAACGTCACCATCTGCGGCCATGACCAGCAGGACCACGACACGAATCTCCAACACTTTCTGCGCACTGCATCTCGCCTGAATCTGACCTATAACAGGGAGAAGTGCGTATTCCGTACGCGCAGGTTAGCCATCCTCGGATACATGGTGGAAAACGGGGTCATTGGCCCTGATCCAGACCGTATGCGCCTACTTACTGAACTTCCCTTGCCCGCTAGCACGAAAGCACTGAGGAGATGCCTCGGGTTCTTTTCGTATTATGCACAGTGGGTCCCCAACTACGCGGACAAAGCTCGTCCGCTCATTAAGTCCACGACCTTCCCACTTACGCCGGAGGCCCAATTGGCCTTCAAGGCTTTGAAAAGCGACATCTCGAAAGCCACGATGCACGCGGTGGATGAATCCATCCCTTTCCAGGTGGAGAGTGATGCATCTGATTTCGCCCTAGCCGCCACACTAAACCAGGCAGGCAGGCCCGTCGCGTTCTTTTCCCGCACCCTTCAAGGCCCCGAAATTCGGCACTCAGCGGTGGAGAAGGAGGCTCAGGCCATTGTGGAGGCAGTCAGACACTGGCGCCATTACCTGGCAGGGAAGCGGTTCACCCTGATCACGGATCAACGATCCGTGGCGTTTATGTTCAGCAACACGCAGAGGGGCAAGATCAAGAACGATAAGATCTTGCGGTGGAGAATTGAGCTCTCCACCTATAATTACGATATTATGTATCGTCCAGGGAAGCTCAATGAGCCCTCGGATGCCCTCTCGCGCGGAACATGCGCCATCATGCAGGAGGACCACTCGAAGGCTCTCCACAATGATCTGTGTCATCCTGGAGTCACCAGACTCTACCACTTCGTCAAAGCCCGCAACCTGCCCTACTCGGTGGAGGATGTCAGGTCAGTGACGAGAAGCTGTCGGATTTGCGCAGAATGCAAACCACACTTTTATCGACCAGACCGGGCACAATTGGTCAAGGCCACTCGCCCTTTTGACAGGCTGAGTGTGGATTTTAAGGGCCCCCTTCCCTCAACGGACCGGAATGTCTATTTCCTCAACATAATAGACGAGTATTCCCGGTTTCCGTTTGTTGTCCCCTGTGCGGACACGTCGACTGCCACCGTCATCAAGGCATTCAGTGAGCTTTTTACCCTGTTCGGGTACCCCTGCTACATTCATAGCGACAGGGGCTCGTCGTTCATGAGCAACGACTTGAGGCAATTCCTGCTCTCATTCGGGATTGCCTCTAGTAGAACCACGAGCTACAACCCTAGGGGTAACGGACAGGTGGAAAGGGAGAATGCTACAGTCTGGAAGGCTGTCCTACTGGCACTGAAATCCAGGGGCCTTCCAGTCTCCCGTTGGCAGGAGGTCCTTCCAAAGGCGCTCCATTCTATCCGCTCCCTCCTGTGTACGGCAACCAATGCTACTCCCCACGAGAGGATGTTCTCATTCCCTCGGAAGTCGTCCTCGGGAACCTCATTGCCAGCCTGGTTGACGTACCCAGGACCCGTCCTTCTGCGGCGACATGTGAGGGCTCGCAGGTCCGACCCCTTGGTCGAACCGGTCCAACTCCTCCACGCCAACCCTCAGTATGCCTATGTGGCATATCCTGACGGGCGAGAGGACACTGTCTCCATTAGAGACCTGGCGCCCGCAGGGGACGTAGCAACTCCTGTCGCTCCTATTCCCCCAGTCACGAATCCACTACTCCTCATTGCTTCCCCAGACGTGGCGCGGTCAGCACCGGGACCAGTGCATAACACTTTTACTCCCATGTACAGCTTGCCTGAGACTCGGAGATCGGCGCCACCATCATCACCACCACCACCACCACCAAAGGTTCCAGGATCCCCTGCACCATCGCCTCACCAGGGCCAGCCGGCCCGGGAGTCCTTGAGGGGACAGCCAGACGTTGTTTTGGAAAGAACGCCACCGCAAGCACCTGCTCCGGTTTCGCAACCGGTGTTGAGGAGATCACAGCGTCGGTGCGGTCCTCCAGACCGTCTGGACTTGTGAATTCTGTTTATATGACCTGTTTTTTTCTTGCACCCCGCCACCTTTTGTTCTTAAAGGAGGGGTGAATGTGGTGAACCATCGTTGGTTCACCACTGGGGGTTGTTATTATGTTACTGTTGGGCTAGGGTGTTGTTACTTTGGGGGTTGTACAATGTTGTTGGGTTAGGGTGTTTACCTGTTATAAGAGTTATCATGGCACATTCCAGTGGGGTCCCGCCTCCGGTGGCGAGGTATAAGACCCTCTGCTCCGGCAGGACCCCTTCAGTCTGAACTGGTGTATTCGTGTTAGTAGTTCCATTGTTACACAATAAAAGCCTTCAATATCGAAGCCTTGGTTCCACGTGCTTAATTGTCGCGCATCACAAATCTCTGACAGATTATCTTACCCAGGACCTCTTCCCTGCCCTATCCCTGTAACCCCACACATTTAACATGGCTAATCCATCCAACCAAATATCTTTGGAGGAAACCGGAGCACCCGGAGGAAACCCACACACACATGGGAGAATGTGCAAACTCCACACAGACAGTTACCCGGGGCGGAATTGAACCCGGGTCCCCAGCACTGCGATGCAGCAGTGCGAACCACTGTGCCACCGTGCCACCCATGAGCACAGGATTTTGACAGACATCCTAGCTGGGACAGCACATACCATAGACTAGATTGACTCACTCAGCCCAAATATCCTTGGCTTAACAATGAGGAGGCAACCGAGATAATGGACGGGGGACTGTCTGTAGATGTAGTTTATGTGGACCTTCCGGAGGCATTTAACAAGTTCCAAATATATTTTAAAAATGGTTAGCTGGTTGAATTGAAGGCAAATTATTGACCTAAGGTTGAAGAAGTGCAATATGCAACTGAATTGGATGCAAATGACGAATGGTGATATACAGGATTTGACGTGGAATCTCAACTACACTTATTAATGACTTACCTAAGATAATAGAGTCATATATCTACATTTGCCAATGACACACAATTTAGTCACACAGTAAGTAGACAGGAGCATAGAATTACAAAGATTCATCGATAGATTAAGTGACTGGGAATAATATGGCAAATGGATTTTAACACAGATAAATGTGTGGTCATTGATTTTGAACCAAAATAATGGAATAGATTTGAGTATCGATAATTGTAGAAATATTGCTCCAGAACTTCCTGTCAGAGTCAGAATCCGACCCTGGCCAGACAAAACTACCCACTTGCCTGCATATGGTGAAAAGAAAGCAACATCCTATAGAGGATCTTGCAGAACTCCCACAGTGCTGGAATCCTCACAGAGAGCAGCAAAGAGAATCAGCGCAGAAACCCAGGGGTGTAGCTTGTACAGTTACCCAGGAGTAGTTTTAAATTTTTCTGTCTAACATTTCCTGGATAACTATCCACATAAGTAAGTTGGAACTTTCCAACATTTCTAACTCTAACTCATAGTTGCTTGGTACGACTCCTGCTCTGTCCAAGACCACAAGAAACTAGAAAGGGTGAATGAAGCCCAGTCCATCACGCAAACCAGACTCCCATCCATTGACTCTGTCTACACTTCCTGCTGCCAGCATAATTAAGGACTTCAAGCACCCCGGACATTTTCTCTTCCACCTTCTTCCGTCGGGAAAAAGGTACAAAAATCTGAGGTCACGTACCAACCAACTCAGGAACAGCTTCTTCCCTGCTGCTGTCAGACTTTTGAATGGACTTACCTTGCATTAAATTGCACCCGAGCTATGACTATAACACTACATTCTGCACTCTCTCCTTTCCTTCTCTATGAATGGTATGCTTTGCCTGTATAGTGCGCAAGAAACAATACTTTTCACTGTATGCTAATACATGTGACAATGATAAATCGAATCAAATCAGAGACATTTCTGGAGGGTCCCTTGGAGCAGGAGAATTGTTTGAAAATTCAACCTTTCCAGGCAATTCTCAAAGACTCCTTGCATCTACACACAGAAGCTCTCTCGTTCCTATTGTTGGGATGTTGGTGGAGCCACACAGTCTGGAGAGATTGAGGAGTTTCCCTGACTGGAACCTAATCTTGATGCTTCATTGCGTCGGGTTCTCCATTGAATCGCAAAGCATATCTTGATGATCTGGAGACTGGAACAACTGGGGCAAAAATGTAAATGGCTAATGAATTAGCTTTCACAATTAGACGGCTAGACTAGGGAGTTTTACCTCAGCCATACAATTTTCCTCATGATTTTCCCAATGCTGTTTGTGGGAACTTGCTGTGTGCAAAGTGACTGCCATGTTTCCGACCTTACAACACTTCAAAACTGCTTCATTGGTGCAATGAGGCATGAAAGGAGCTATATAAATCCAAGTGTTTCCTTTTTTGTGTGAATTTAGATGGGTTGTTAGAAGCCAGCCTCCAGTCATGGAATAACCAGCCCAGGATGAATCTCTATCCTTCGGAGAGGAGGGGGTGCAACTGGAATCATAGAGTCATAGAGGTTTATAGCATGGAACAGGCCCTTCGGCCCAACTTGTCCATATTGCCCATTAAGCTAGTCCCAATTACCCAATTGTAACTGTCTAAATGCTTTTTAAAAGACAAAATTGTACCCGCCCCTACCACTACCTCTGGCAGCTTGTTCCAGACACTCACCACCCTCTGTGTGAAAAAAGTGTCCCTCTGGAGCCTTTTGGATCTCTCCTTAAACCTATGCCCTCTAATTTTAGACTCCCCTACCTTTGGGAAAAGATGTTGGCTATCTAGCTGATCTATGCCCCTCGTTATTTTATAGACCTCTATAAGATCACCCTAAGCCTCCTACGCTCCAGGGAAAAAAGTCTCAGTCTATCCAGCCTCTCCTTATAACTCAAACCATCAAGTCCCGGTAGCATCCTAGTAAATCTTTTCTGCACTTTTTCTAATTTAATAATATCCTTTCTATAATAGGGTGGCCAGAACTGTACACAGTATTCCAAGTATGGCCTTACCAATGTCTTGTACAACTTCAACAAGACGTCCCAACTCCTGTGTTCAATGTTCAGATGGTGGAAAAGAAAGTCTCCCACTTGAATTCAAACAAACTTTCCTCATATAATCAACAACAACCTGCATTTTTATGACTCCTGTAACGTAATGAAAAACATCTCCAAGCTACTTCGTGAATTTGTTGAAAAAAGTTTGCGCCTGCTATAAATGGAGACACAGGAAAACAAAACAACTGAGGTAAGTTTTAAGGAACTCCTAAAGGAAAAGAAAGAGGTGGAGACGTCTGAGCAAAGAACTCTAAAGATTAGTATCTCGTCAGCCGTAGTCACGAGCACCAATAGTTGACATAGATTTGAAATGGAATCCCTACAATGCAGAAGGAGGCCATTTGGCCCATTGAGTCTGCACCGACACTCCGACAGTCCCACCCCCTGCCCTATCCCCTTAATCCCACGCATTTACCCCACTAATCCCCCTAATCTACACATCTTTGGACATGTAGGGCCCAATTGTACCATCACGTTGCACCCGTTTTTGGGCATGAAAACTGGGTAAAGTCGGGGGTGAGGTGAGTAGCGCGATCCGTGTCCGCCTCTGTGCCGGTTCTCCCTTTACCAAGGGCCTAAAATGGCCACCGTTGGGACCACGCCCAAAACGGGCGCAACGTCAATTTAAATGCATTTAAATTGACCTAATGGGCTGCACGCCCAACCTTACCGGCACTTCCCCCTTTACCACCACGTTCGCCTATCCAGAATCAGCGCAAAACAGACATGGTCCGCAAAGGTCCAATTCGGGCACTCCAGCTTCTGAGAAGATAAGTTCCGAGCTTCTGGTGGCTCTCTGACTCAGATCGGTGGTGGGGAGGGGGAGGGAGGTGGGTTAGATCATTCTCTCGTTAGGGGGGGAGGGAAGCGGGTCAGATCGCTCTCTGGGTGGGGAGGAGGAGGGAGGTAGTTCAGATGGCTCTCTGGTGGGCGGAGGGAGGTGGGTCAGATGGCTCTGTGGTGGGGGGACAAGGGCAGGGGAGGCGGGGGGGTCCGCTGCCACTCTGCGTGTGATCGCTGGGGGGGGAGAAGGGTCCACTGCCTCTCTGCATGTGATCGGTGGGGGGAAGAGGGGTCCGCTGCCACTCTGCATGTGTTTGGGGGAGGGGCTCACAATTGGTCTGGGTGGCGGGAGAGTGGGGGGATAAGGTGGTCAGTTATGTTGCGGGGGTTGGGCAATGTCTGTGGGAGCCAGAGGGAAGCATTATCCAGTCCGGGAGCGATGTGGCAGGGGAACGTTTCTTTATCTTTTTTTTCTGCGCATGTGTAATTGGAGCTGCAGGATTTTGGGCGCAATAAGCCCTGCCACAGGCTTCTGCAGTGCGATTCAGAATCGCTGATATTTTTGCAGGCAGAGTACGTATGGAGGCGCTTGAGAACGGGTCCAAAAGGCGGATCTGAAACACTCCCAGTTTCAAGTCCACCCAGCACTTAGAAAAAACAGACATGGAGAGAATGTGCATACAGTCACCCAAGGTCGGAATTGAACCCAGGTTCCTCGCTCTGTGAGGCAGCAATGCTAACCACTGTGCCACCATGAGGCCCTAGGAAGCCAAGGGATGACGGAGCCAATCTCATTACAGGATATTTCAATGAGAACAAGCAAGTTTTTTTTTAACCAAAGTTACCCAACAAATGAATGGCACAGTGATACAGGGATTAGCACTGCTGCCTCACAGTGCCAGGGACCCGGGTTCAACTCTGGCCTTGGACTACTAACTGTATGGAGTTTTCATGTCCTCTCCATGTCTGCGTGGGTTTCCTCCAGGTGCTCCAGTTTCCTTCCACCGTCCAAAGATGTGCGGGTTAGGTGTATTGGCCATGCTAAATTGTCCCTTAGTGTCAGGGGGCTTAGCAGGGTAAATACATGAGGTTACAGGGATAGGGCCTGGATGGAATTATTGTCAGTGCAGACTTAATGGGCCAAATAGCCTCCTTCTGCACTGTAGGGATTCTATGATTCTCTGAAAAGTGACGCAGGTGCTGATGTTTTGATCTCTACCTTGTCCGATGACAGTTGATAGCCCAGGAGGAGCTGGTACGGAGACAAAACTTGGAAAAAGTATCCTGACGGGGTTGGGGGAGGGTGGTGATTCCATTTCCTTTGGCTTGTCATTGCCCGCTGACCCTCAGCTGATAACTGCAGTGCCATGTTATCACGAGGCATGCATTTGGTTCCGTGAACACGAATCACTCAGGGACTCTCTTGTCTACTTGTCGGGGCTTCTTGTGATATTCCCTATGATCTCCGAAACAGACGTGGGTCTCTGAAATGGGAACCGGCAGACTATAAATAATTAGGTCACACTAAATTAGCAGGTTATGAGGCGATATTAATTGAGCCTGCCAGATCGTATTATCCTAACGGAAAGGCAATGAGACTGGAAGGTGATCTTCACTTTTTTGTGCCAGTAAAAATGATTTTCTGCAATAGAATAACTGACACTGATGTTGTAAAAATGATAGTAACAGGTTCCATACGAGATATTGAGCAAAGTGATTAACCTTCAATAATATCCTTGCCCTAAACATATGTGCTGTGAGGACTAATCATAATAAATTGGTCATATTGCAGTGGACACCTCCATGAGACCCTTCGGGGTGAGGAAAAGGCTACTTTTTAACCCCTTTAGTTTACCCCAAAGGCTAGCCTGCTTGGCCATTTGACTTAGTTGCTTCCCTGCCGTTAGTGGATAAAGGAGGCACAATATGTTCCGTAAACAGAAAATGCTGGAAAAACTCAGCAGGTCTGGCAGCATCAGTGGAGAGAGGAAATAGAGTTAACATTTCGAGCCCTAATGGCTCTCGTGAGTAAGACATTTCTTCACCCAGAGGGTGGTGAATGTGTGGAATTCACTGCCACAGAATGTAGTTGAGGCCAAAACATTGGACGGCGGGATTTTCTGGTCGCGCTCACCACAAAACCAGAAAATCAAGCCCGTGGTCAACGGACCTTTCCATGGTCTGGCACCCCCCCTCCCCGCCTCCCCCCCTTCCCCCCCCGCCGCCGCCACCCACCACGATTCCCATGGCGAGTGGGATGGGAAAATTCACCCCATTATGTGATTTCAAGAAGAATTTCTATGAAATGTGGTCAAACCATAGCTTACAAGGGGGATTACAGATAGTATAATATCCAAGGAAGGGGCACACAAATTGGCCAGAAAAAAGAACAACAGCCCTGAGGATTGCAATTATATAAAGGGCCTTGGTGAGGCCACGCCTGGAGTATTGTGCGCAGTTTTGGTATCCTTATTTGAGGAAGGATGTCCTTGCTATAGAGGGAGTGCAGCATAGGTTTACCAAGCTGATTCCTGGAATAGCAAGTCTGTCGCATGAGGAGAGACTAAATTGGTTAGGTTTGGAAGAGTTAGAGGAGATCTCGTAGAAACTTATAAAATTCTAACAGGACTTGACAGGGTAGATTCAGAAAGAATGTTCCCGATGGTGGGGGAGTCCAGAACGAGAGGTAAGAGTTTTAGGATAAGGGGTAAACTTTTAGGACTGAGGTGAGGAGAAATTTCTTCACCACAGAGGGTGGTGAATGTGTGGAATTCACTACCACATAAAGTAGTTGAGGCCAAAACATTGTGTGAATTCAAGAAGAAATTAGATATAGCTCTTGGGGCTAAAGGGATCAGGGATATGGGGGCGGGGTGGGGGGGGGGGGTTTGAGGGCGGGGGGTAAGGGGGAATCAGGATATTGAATTTGATGATCAGCCATGATCAAGATGAATGGCAGAGCAGGCTCGAAGGGCTGAATGGCCTACTCCTGCTTCTATGTTTCAATGTTTCTATGTCCTTACCTGAGAAAGAATGTTCTTGCAATAGTGGGAGGGCAGTGAAGGTTTACCAGGCTGATTCCTGTGATGGCGGGTCTGTCATGTGAGCAGAAACTAAATCAGGTAGGATTATATTCTTTGGAGTTTAGAGAGTGAGAGGATTTAATCGGGGGAGGAGAATCTAAAGATGCTCATTCACCAGTTTGGGGAAAACACAACTCGTTTATGTGCAGAGAATTGCAGCCCCAAGGCTGCAATCAGCTCCCGAGATGACTCTGAGTACAGAAGGCCAGGTTTACCAGGGTGATCCCCCACTCTGCTTCGTAATGTATCCCGTGGGTCATGTGACCCTTCCTCTGCAGATTGATCCTTTCAGGGACACTCACCACAGGGGGTGTGCCACCTCCTTGAACTGTTAAGTGTTTGTGGTGAAGGTTCTCCCACAATGCTGTTAGGTGAGGAATTCAAGGATTTTGACCCAGCAAATGTGAGGAAACAATGGTATATTTTAAAGTCAATGAGTTGTGTGCCTTTCAAGGAAATCTGGAGGAATGGTGTTTCAATAGCACCTCATCTACTACCAGAAGGACGTGGAGGCTTTGGAGGGAGTACAGAAAAGGTTTACCAGGATATTGCCTGGTATGGAGGGTCTCAGCTATGAGGAGAGATTGGGTAAACTGGGGTGTTCTCCCTGGAAAGACAGAGGATGAGGGATGACCTAATAAAGGTGTATAAAATTATGAAGGGCATAGATAGGGTGAACAGTGGGAAGCTTTTTCCCAGATCGGAGGTGACGAACACAAGTGGTCACAGGTTCAAGGTGAGGGGGGCAAGGTTCAACACAGATGTCAGGGGGACGTATTTTACACAGAGGGTGGTGGGGGCCTGGAATGCACTGCCAAGCAAGGCGATTGAGGCGGACACACTGGCATCATTTAAGACTTATCTAGATAGCCACATGAACAGACTGGGAATAGAGGGATACAAATGAATGGTCTAGTTGGGCACATGAGCGGCGCAGGCCTGGAGGGCTGAAGGGCCTGTTCCTGTGCTGTATTGTTCTTTGTTCTCTTTGTTCTCTACTTGTGTTTCTGGGTGGCGGAGGCTGTTCCTGTCTATGTAGCCTTGGGTAGCTATGACGTGGAGATGCCGGCGTTGGACTGGGGTGGGCACAGTAAGAAGTCTCACAACACCAGGTTAAAATCCAACAGGTTTATTTGGAATCACGATCGCCTGATGAAGGAGCAGCGCTCCGAAAGCTCATGATTCCAAATAAACCTGTTGGACTTTAACCTGGTGTTGTGAGACTTCTTATTTGGACATCGATGTAAGTCTCTTGCTTGACTAGTCTGTGGGACAATTCTCCCCATCCTGGCACAAATCCCTTGATGTGCACAAAGAGGACTTTGCAGGACTGACTGAGTTGAGTATGCCTTCAAACTGACCTTGTGGTGTTCTGCCAAGTGCTGTTTAGGAAGAAAGATTACACACTAACAAACAGTTGGAGTGTCATTTTAATGGGAAATAAAGCTATTGATCACAGTGCGAGAGATCAATATTGATTTTTCTTTCTCCTTCTGTAATGTATAGGGATGGCAGTAATCAGCTTTCCATGTTGCATGAGTTGAATAGATCTCCATGACAAAGGAAGGATCGAAAAGCATTTGCTCACTGATAAGTCAATCAGATTTAGACTGATCATCTAAACCTTGAGTCGCGTATTATTACAGTTGAGAGCATTACCAGATATCACTCTGTTTCCAGTTTTAAAAAGCCTCACCATTATTCTATTTGTATAGTAAACACTTGAAGCCTGATCTTACGACTTAAAGGCAACTGTGTAGATTTATCAATATGATTATACCACTTCCTCAACTCTTAATCTGATTTTCGACTTACTGACCATGAGCGATGTCCAGGAAAATAGGATTACTGACTGTGTTAATGACTCACTAAAGTCATTGAATTAAGAAGTGAAGCTGGAAATGAGCGCTGATCTCCACAGTTGGGATATTTGCTTGCTGGGAGAGAAGGGATCTCATTTTCCTTTGTTAAGAAACCTTCCAGGTGGCTAGCAGTGTCAGGCACCAATTAAGGCTGAAAGGAGAGGCAAGAAGGAGAGTCATTGGAAAGTAATGATCCTTGGACTTTAACCTTGGTGTTGTGAGACTTCTTAATATGTGGTGGAACAGTGGTTAGCATTACTGCCTCACAGCACCAGGGACCTAGGTTCAATTTTGGCCTCAGATAATTGTCTATGTGGAGTTTGCACATCCGCCCTGTCTCTGTGTGGGTTTCCTCCAGGTGCTCCGGTTTCCTCCCACACTCCAAAGATGCGCAAGTTAGATGAATAAAAGCAAAATACTGCGGATGCTGGAATCTGGAACCAAAAGGGAAAATGCTGGAAAATCTCAGCAGGTCTGGCAGTATCTGGAAGGAGAGAAAAGAGCTGACGTTTCGGGTCCAGATGACGCTTTGTCAAAGCTAAAAGGCATAGCAAGTGGGAGATATTTATACTGCAGGGGGAGGGAATGAAAGATGAGTCATAGCCACAAAAACAAGGGGAAAGATTAAGGGATGCTAATGGCAACCCATAGAGAGATTGGAAGGTATGAATGGCCAAACGGCAGAGAAGCTGAAATCAGAGGGTAAGCTGTGACAGCTGAGAATCTGGGGGGAGCGGGGAGATGGATGGGAGAGAGGTAAAATTGAGAAAAAGGGGGAAATGGTAGGAAAAGGGGCGATAAAAAGGAGGGGACAGAGTGCGGGAAAAGAAAAATAAGGAAAAACAATCAATAAAAGGTGGAGAACAGTTTAAAAAAAAAATGAAAACAAAGGGATCGAGGTGGGGTAGAGCTAATCATCTGAAGTTGTTGAATTCGATGTTGAGACCGGAAGGCTGTAACGCGCCTAGCCGGAAGATGAGATGAGGTTCAAGCTTTGACAAAGGGTCATCTGGACTCGAAACGTCAGCTCTTTTCTCTCCTTACAGATGCTGCCAGACCTGCTGAGATTTTCCAGCATTTTCTCTTTTGGGTGCAGGTTAGATGGATTGGCCATGCTTAGTGTCCAAAGATGTGTGGGGGTTAGGTAGATTTGCCATGGTAAATGTGTGGGGTTACACTGGGTAAGATGCTCTTTTGGAGCGTTGGTGCAGATTCGATAGGCCAAATGGCCTCAATCTGCATTGAAGTGATTCTATGAATTTTATGCGGGGGTTTTAAAAAGTCTCCAAGTGGTGTGATGAAGTGTAAAGTGAGAGGCTATGGAATTTCACATTCCAGCATTGACAGGACATTCAGAAAAGAGAGCAGATTTACTGAATGTCCATTACCAAAGACAGGATGGCACATTCATTCCAGAGGTGAAAGGGCAGCATACACACCTAAATCTACAACATCAACTTGCATTGATCTTGTGAATCAAAGGAACACATTTGATTACAAACGACATTGGCCGAAGGAGGGGTCATAAAAGAGGAGACGGCGACAGAGAGACCGAGGGAGGGAATTCCAGAGTGTAGGTCTTCAGCAACTGCAGACATGGCAAAACAATAATGGAGTGATTGAAACTCGTGATGCTCAAGAGGCCAGAATTGGATGACCGGTGATCTCAGAGCATTAAAGAGTTGGAACAGGTTACAGAGATAGGAAAGGTACAGCCACAAAAGGGTTTGAAGACAGGGCTAAGAATGTAGTTGCACTGGGAGCCAGTAAAGTTCAGTGAGCACGGGACTGAATTGTGAACAGGAGTTAGTGCAAGGCGAGAAGGGCTTTTTGGACGAGCTCAAGTTTGCATGGGGTGGAAGGTGAGAGAATGAGGGTGAAGATTAAAAATTAAAGAGGGAGTAGTATAATTATATTGATTAATCAATGCAATTGCCTTTAAGTTGCGAAATCAGGCTTTAAATCTGCACGCACTGGTGGCATGGTGGCACAGTGGTTAGCATTGCTGCCTCACAGCACTAGGGTTCAATTCCTGGCTTGAGTCACTGTTGATGCAGAGTCTGCACATTCTCCCCGTGTCTGCATGGGTTTCCTCCGGGTGCTCCGGTTTCCTCACACAGTCCGAAATATATGCTGGTTAGATGCATTGGCCATGCTAAATTCTCCCTCAGTGTACCCAAACAGGCACTGGAGTGTGGCGACTCGGGGATTTCCACAGGAACTTCATTGCAGTGTTAATGTAAGTCTACTTGTGACACAAATAAATAAATAAACATTTAATGTGTAAATAGAATAACATCTAACCTTTTTAAAACTGGAAACAGAGCGATATCTGGTAATGCTCGATTATAATAACATACCCAACTGTTCAATTGTTTTGTCTTGTGTGCATAGCGATTGGACAATGGGTCCACTATGAGAAGACTTGAAGCATTGCCATGGTCAGCCTTCATCTTAATGGCTTTGATGAGTTGGCGGAACTGATGTTTAACTTGTCAATCCAGGGAATCAGGATTGGGTGCTGTCATCTAACATCTCGTCGATGCAGCAGTGATGAGTCAAACATGAGTGCATTAATTAGCAGGTGAAAGGGAATCCTCAGGGGAGTGGCAGCAGGCGGAAAAGTTTTGGTCGGACCTGGAATGGCCTCCAGTGATTCCTTTAAAGATGACTGGATAGGCTGCTGAATGCCCTGTCCAACCTTGCGGAGTGAGTGACCTGCCCAGTGCATTAGCAAAGTTACAGTGAAATGATGAGAGGAAGAAAGATCCCCGAGTGCTTTAGAGTGAATCCTAAGTCCCATTTACCCATCACTTTTGACGTTTTAATGTAGAAAACGGTGAAGTCGATTTCCAGCAGGCAATCCTGCAAAGAGCAGTGTGATGAATGACCAGATCAATTGCCTTTGAGATGTTAATTGAAGGGTAAATATTAACCAGGACACCGCTCCTCTTCGAATATGTCCCACGGGATCTTTTATTCCCACCCCAGAGAGCAGACAAAACCTCTGTTAAATGGAAGGCTGGCACCTCTGACAGTGTTGCACTCCCTCAGTCGTTGTCTGCATGGGTTTCCTCCAGATCCTTTGGTTTCCTCCCACAGTCCAAAAGACGTGCTGGTTAGGTGGATTGGCCATGCTAAATTCTCCTTCAGTGTACCCAAACAGGTGCCGGAGTGAGGCGATTAGGAGATTTTCACAATAACTTCATTACAGTGATTTTGATTTGATTTATTATTGTCACACGTATTAACATACAGTGAAAAGTATTGTTTCTTGCGCAAAGAACAAACAAAGAACAAAGAACAATACAGCACAGGAACAGGCCCTTCGGCCCTCCAAGCCTGCGCCGCTCCCCGGTCCAGGATTGAATCCTGAATCCAGGATCCCCACCCAATTTTCCAGCCTATCTACATACCAATATCCTATCCACCGAGCTGTCCCTCACAGCTACGATGCTTTGTTCATCACTGCGCACTATGCAGACAAAACATACCATTCATAGAGAAGGAAAGGAGGGAGTGCAGAATGTAGTGTTACAGTCACAGCTAGGGTGTAGAGAAAGAGCAACTTAATGCAAGGTAAGTCCATTCAAAAATCTGATGGCAGCAGGGAAGAAGCTGTTCTTGAGTTGGTTGGTACATGACCTCAGATTTTTGTATCTTTTTCCCGAAGGAAGAAGGTGGAAGAGAGAATGTCCGGGGTGCATAGGGTCCTTAATTATGCTGGCTGCTTTGCCGAGGCAGCGGGAAGTGTAGACAGAGTCAATGGATGGGAGGCTGGTTTGCGTGATGGACTGGGCTACATTCATGACCTTTAATGTGAGCCCACTTGTGAAAGGCAATTTTTGACCCTATGGCTGGAATTTTACCGTCCAGCCCGCCACGGGAATTGGAGCGGGCGAGGGGTGGACCGTAGAGAGGTCCATCGACCTTGGGTGGGATTTGACCCTTCTGGTACCAGCAAGGCCATAAAATCCTGCCCAATATCTTCTCCTCTCCCGTGAAAATAGGAACGCAATCTGTCCCTTCTTCTCCCCAGACCCCAAGTGATTATTTTTATCTATCACAGTAATTGGAGCATTGAGATAGGTTGCTCGAATGCTGTTTTAAAAAAGAGCCTGGCATTTATTTGGCACTTTTCACAATCACAGGATGTTTCAAAGCACTTTACAGCCAATGAAATACTTTTGAAGTGTTGTAATGTGGGAATTGTGTCAACCAATTTACATACAGCAAGCCCCACTAGCAGCAATGTGATAATGACCAGTTAATTTGAGATTGGTTAGGAGATAAATATTGGCAGGAAACCAGGGATGATTAATAGAATCATAGAATCTACACAGCGCAGAAGGAGGCCATTCGGCCCATCAAGTCTGCACTGACTCTCCTCCGATGGAGTACCTTACCCAGTCCCTATCCCTGTAACCCCACATATTTACGGCAATATTCTTCTATGTCACGTGGTTTGGAACAGAACATGAAGATGGCCATGTTCCCATGCCCTTTGTCCTACTATGTGGTAGAGGTGACGGAGTTACTGCCTTGATGAGATGCTGCAGGGCATCTTGCGGATGGTACATATTGCTGCCGCTGTGCATCTGTGGTGGATGTGGTGTCATCATGCAGGGCTGTTTTGTGTTGGATGGTGTTGAATTTCCTGAGTGTTTTTGGAGTTGTGTTTATCAAGGGAAGGATGGGGACAATTGGTGCCCAAATGAGGTGTCATTTTGTGACCTGACTCAATGCCCATCTTTGAACTGGGTTAGACTATAAAATGTCGGAGGAGAAAAAGGTCATTCGGCCCAAGGAGTCTGTTCCACCACCATTCAGTGAGATCATGACTGATCTATTGTGATAATCCACAATTCCACTTTCCTGCCTTATCCCCATAACCTTTGATTCCCTTACTGATTAAAAATCTGTCTCTCTCAGCCTTTAACAGAATTAATGACCCAGCCTCTACAGCCCTCTGCAGTAAAGAATTCCACAGATTCACTAACCTCTGAGAAAAGAAATTCCTCCTCATCTCTGTTTTAAATGAGAACCCCTTACTCTGAGTTTATGTCTTCTGGTCCTCGACTGTCCCACAAGGGGAAATGACGTCTCAGGATCGACCCTGTCAAACCTAAGAACCCGATTTGTCTCAATAAGGTCGCCTCTCCTTCTTCTAAACTCCAATGAGTACAGGTCCAACCTACTCAAACTCTCCTCATCAGAAAATCCTTCCACACTCCGGATCAACCTAGTGAACCTTCTCCAGACTGCCTCCAATGCCAGTATATCTTTCCTTAGATAAGGGGACTAAAACTGCTCACAATATTCCAGGTGGTCTAACTAGTGCTTTGTATAGTTTTACCGAGACTTCCCAATTTTTAAACTCCATTCTCTTTGCAATAAAGGCCAACTTTTCATTTGCCTTCCCGATTAGCCGCTGAACTTGTATGCCAGCTGCTTGTGATTTTTACACAAGGACCCTCAGATCCCTCTGTGCTGCAACTTCCTGCATCTTGCTCCATTTAAATAATATTCAGCTCATTTATTCTTCTCACCAAAGTCCACTTCACATTTTCCGACATTACATTCCATGTGAGTGGCATGGTGGCACAGTGGTTAGCACTGCTGCCTCACAGCGTCAGGGACCCAGGTTCAATTCCTGGCTTGGATCTGTCTGTGCCGAGTCTGCATGTTCGCCCCATGTCTGTGTCGGTGTGCTCCGGTTTCCTCCCACGTTCTGAAAGGCATGCTGGTCAGATGGATTGGCCATGCTAAATTCTCCCTCAGTGTACCCAAACAGGTGCCGGAGTGTGGCGACTAGGGAATTTTCACGGTGACTTCATTGAAGTGTTAGTGTCAGCCTACTTGTGACAAATGAATACACTTTATTTTTGCCCACTCACTTTACCTGTCTATGTCCCTCTGTAGATTCTTTTGCCGGAATTTTACCGGAATCGGGACGGGTGAGGCTCGCAGAATGGCATTCTCTGTTGGCCTCGGGTGGGATCCTACAAGCCTCGGGCGCACGAGGCGGTAAATTTCCAACATTTGTGTCATCCTCACTGCTTGCCTTCCCACCTATTTTCGTGTCATCTGCAAACTTGGCAATAGTACATTCATTTCCCTTGTCCAAGTTATTAATATACATTGTAAATAATTGTGGCCCCAGCATGGATTCCTGTGGCACACCACTCATTATAGGTTGCCATCCTGGAAGTGTCCCTCTTATTCAACTCTCTGTCTTCTATCAGTTAGAAGTTTAACAACACCAGGTAAACTTCTTACTGTGCTCACCCCAGTCCAACGCCGGCATCTCCACATCATTCTATCAGTTAGTCAATCTCCATCTACGAGAGTGTTGAGGTCACCCAAACTCTTCATAAATGCCAGCAGTGGAAAGAGATTATCATCCCATCATTTGAAAGTTGTTTTGTCCAGCAGATTTCCTGTGTAAAATGACGTTCAGTTCAAAGAGATTGTACTTTAGGCCAACCTGGGTAGTTTTAGCATTAAAAAGAGGGTGGGTAAAAACACATATACTTTTCACAGAGGACATGATGATAAAAAAATGTACTATCAAATGCTTGAAGTTTATTTATTAGTGTCACAAGTAGGCTTATATTAACACTGCAATGAAGTTACTATGAAAATCCCCTAGTCACCACACTCCGGCACCTGTCCGGGTACACTGAGGGAGAATTTAGCACGGCCAATGCAGTTAACCAGCACATCTTTCTGGGAGGAAACTGGAGCACCCAGAGGAAACTCACCCAGACATGGGGAGAACGTGAAGGTTCCACACAGACAGTGACCCAAGCCGGGAATCCAACTCGGGTCCCTGGCGCTGTGAAGGCAGCTGTACTAACCACTGTGGACAGATTGGGGCTAACTTTACCAGCCTGCCCGCCATGGGAATCAGAGTGGGCGAGGGGCGGATCATGGAAAGGTCCATTGGACTCGGGCGGGATTTTCCTGTTTAGTGGCGAGCGAGGGGGGAAAGTCCCATCCATTTTCTCAGCAAGTTCCACAGAGGGTGGAACACGTTCGAAGGGCTGAATGACCTTCTCCTGTTCCAGTGTTTTTTGGGAAAAATCGATGGTTGAATGGTATCAGAAACATCAGGTAATTTGATTTATTCTGGAGAATGAGAAGGCACTTGGATCACTTTCTTATTGTGGGACATTTTGAGAGGAAGGATTTGAAAAATTAGTTAATTTGAAATGAGTTTTTGAAACAAAGTGTATTCGCACCAGATTTATTAAGCAAAGAGCAAAATACCAAGAGATGTCATTAATGGAAAGATGTTGTTGTTCTCTTCCAAGCATGTAAACAACAAACAATTAATTAGCTTGTCACTGGAACCAAAAAACATCTCACACCCATTGTGTTGGGCTGTTGGGATTTCTTTTCCTGGGATCTTAGCCAAGCATACCTTCTTCCCTTTGTGACTCTCAATACAAGTAAGAGATTCTTCAAACAGGAAGTTGCAAGAGGGGGAGACAGTGGTGCAGTGGTATCGCCACTGGACTAGTAACCCAGAGACACAGAGTAAGATCTGGAGACCTCAGCTCGAATCCTGCCTCGGCAGATTTTGAAATTTGAATTCAATAGTATTCTAATAAAAGTCTAATGATGACCATGAAAGCATTGTGGTAAAAACCCATCTGGTTCACCAAACAAAGAAAAGTACAGCACAGGAACAGGCCCTTTGGCCCTCCAAGCCTGCTGATCATGATGCCTGCCTAAACTAAAACCGTATGCACGTATGGAATCTGTATCCTTCCATTCCCATCCTATTCATGTATCCGGCTAGTTGCCTCTTAAATGCTGCTATCATACCTGCTTCCATCACTTGCCTGGGTGCTTTAGGGAAGGAAATTTACTGTCCTTATCCAGTCTGGCCTACATGTGACTTCAGAGGCACAGCACCGTGGTTGACTCTTAAATGCTGTCTGAAATAGTCGAACAAGACACTGAGTTCAAGGGTATTAATGATTGGCAATAAATGCTGGCCTTGCCAACGATGCCCACATCCCATGAACAAATTCAAAAAAGACTCAAAAAAAGAAGTACAGGAGGGTAGTTACATTTTGTTTTGCAGTATTCAGTCTATCAGACCCAGAGGGAAAGCTGGTGTGTTTTATATTGTGGCACAAAGGAGCTGTGCTGAATAAGCTCCATCAGTATGCTTACTTCGTTCACCAGCTGAGAAACAGTATGGGTTAACAAATTGTATCTGACCTTGTTTACCAAACGTTTACTGTGTTTGTCTTTGAGAAATTTGGGGTAATATTTGAGGGCAGAAGTGGAAGGCATTAATATCTGGTTCAGTGACACAGTGATGCCATTATTAGGCACCTGGGATATGCTATCAGTAAATAAATCATTGGGGAGTACAGGTACACCTCTATCCATAAGTGACAAATGCCCAAATTAGAAACTACAGCAAGATCATTATCTTGGAGGAACACCAATCATCTTTTCTGCATTGCTATTTTCAAATGATACTTTTGTAAACCTTTTGTCGTGACCCAGTGATAAGGGGAGGATTGGCCCCCCTCTTTGCCCTTTCCTTGTTTGACAGCAAGTTTTTTTGTTTGAAAGGATGTACTTACTGAATCACTGAGTACTTAACTGTTTACGCACTGTGATCATAAAAGAACGAATACCACATGTTTTCTTGAGTTTAACAAGAAAGTGATTAGCTTTATTACACTTGAACCGATCGAACTAAAATAATAAAATACGCACCAACAGATGTACACACAAATACACAAACACACAGACGTATGCACACACACAAATACACACCACACACACACCACACAACATACACACACTGCAGACAAACACCACACACACTGGCAGACACACACACACACGCATGCACACACACACACCCCCACTCACACAGACACGCACACACACAGACACAAGCATACACACACACAGACACACACACTTTCACGTACACACACAAGCATACACACACACTTTCACATACACACACACAGACGCGCACACACACAGACACACACACACACCACTCACACCGATAGGTGGACACATACATGCACACACATGCACACATACAGACACACACACAGCACACTGACACAGTGGTTCGCACTGCTGCCTCATAGCGCCAGGGACCCGGGTTTAATTTCTGGCTTGGTCTGTGTGGAATCTGCACGTTCTCCGTGTCTGCGTGGATTTTCTCCGGGTGCTCCAGTTTCCTCCCACAGTCCAAAAGACGTGCTGGTTAGGGTGCATTGGCCGTGCTAAATTCTCCCTCAGTGTACCCGAACAGGCGCCGGAATGTGGCGACTAGGGGATTTTCACGGTAACTTCATTGCACTGTTAATGTAAGCCTACTTGTGATACTAATAAATAAATACACACACAGGTGTACACACATGTGCATGCAGGTGCACACAGACACACACACAGCTGCACACACGCACTCACACATGTGTGTGCACACACACAGGCGAATGCACAAATGCAGATTACAAAGTGAGGAAAGGTAGTTTAGCCAAATTAGAGTCCATAAAATTTGAAAGTAATTCACAGTATTTAGTTTGATGACTCGGCTAACTTCAGGCTGAATCCGACGCTCTTGCTGCCTTCACTCAGTTGTCGTCTCCTTTCAGCGTGGAGGTGGTCTAAGGCTGCAGATGTAAGATCTATTTGTCCTTGTGGAGATGAGTTCTTTCTTTAAAAGCTCTCTCTGCTGAATGTGGAGAGAGAGTTAAACAATAGCAGGCAGTTCTGTTCAGAAAACCGATGCTTAAAACATGTAAAATATTGACTTGTCACATGACTGTTCTAACTGGCCAATAATTTCAACGCGATTGTGTATTCCAGTCGTGACTTGATTAAGCCAAGCTTGGAAATTTTCCCTCTTCGCCAAAGTCCTTTGTTCTTTCTTTGATGCTTTGTCTCTCCCCAATTTAATATTTGGATATTGTGCTAATGAAATAGCAAATATGATTCATTCACATTCATTGGAGGTTACTCCCTTTGATGAGATTTTCCAGACATGCCGCCTCCAGCACAATGGGCTTTGAATATGTGCTCTCAGCCAGGAAAACATTATGAGGCTTGACTGAAAGCCAAGAAATCCATTAGCCTGTTGAAACACCTGAGCCCCAGCGAATAGCTATGACCCCCACCCACCTCCTATGTCTCCTTGTGTCCAACCCTGCACCCCAGCCACGCTAAGGTATTCTTCCAATCAAAATTGCATGATTGACAGCTCTGGCACGCTGATCTATGACGTTAATTTCACAATATTTGTTTACACCAGATCAATAGTTTTCAAAGGCTTGGAGTTTCAATGATTGATACTTTACAACGGTCTGGATGATTGACACTTTTACAGGTGTGTAGTAAAAATAAGGCATTTTTAAGTATGTGGAAAGCTATCAGTGAATCACTATTTCCTTGAAGTTTTTTTTTCCCCCGACCTACTGTCACTATTGGGCTCATTGCTTCTGTCAGTATAGTGGGTGAATGGGCATGGAAATGCCACATCTTGGCATGGGGGCATGAGGGGGCCATGGTTTTCTTTTGGGTCATACTTTGGCATAGGGGCATGAAGGGGCATGAAGGATCATGGAGGGTGTTGTCTGGGGGATTTCTTGTCAAGGGGATATAAGGATCCACAGGGTGTAGGTGGTGATGCATACTTTGGCATGGGGGTCAATGATGGGCCATGGGATTTGATTGAAGGCCATACTCTGGTGTGGCGGGGGGGGGCATAGGAGCCACAGCAGGTGAGTGGGGGGGATCATACCTTTTCATTGGGATATGAAGAGCCAAATGAGGTGGGCATGGGGGTGAACCTTGGCGTGAGGGTCATGAAGAGGACTGTTCCAACTTGACCTCATGCTATATTCATGACACCTCTGAGTCACCGTGAACCACGATTCTTTGAAAAGCCGGCCTGACTCCATGGGAATTTTGGAAGACTAGGATGCGCTCAGCATCCTAAAGGAGTCAGCCAGGTTCAGGGTGCAAGGGGTAGTCTTTTGACCTGAAACAGCACACACCCTTAAAAGGCACGCCTGAAAATCTGAATCCCCGGGAATGGAGTCGGGAATCAGGACTCGCCTGTCATTGAAGGGTTTCCAAGTCATCCCAACTTGGAATGAATTCAACCCACAATCATCGTCATCTTAACACCAGCTGACCTTAGGAAAAAAGTGAAAATGGCCACACAAGTAGATCGGGTGGTGAAGAAGGCTTACAGCTTACTTGTCTTTATTGGTCGGGACATTGAGTTCAAGAGTCAGGATGTCATGTTGCAGCTTTATAAGACTTTGGTTAGTATACAGAGTATTTCATTCAATTCTGGCCACCACATTACAGGAAGGATGTGGAGGCTTTGGAGTGGGCGCAGAAGAGATTTACCAGGATGCTGCCTGAATTAGAGGGTATGAGGTACAAGGAGAGGCTGGTTTTCTCTAGAGCGTCAGAGGCTGAGGGGAGACCTGATAGAAGTCTATAAAATACTGAGAGGCATGGATAGGGTTGACAGTCAGAATCTTTTTCCCAGAGGTGAAATGTCTAATATTAGGGGGCACGCACTTAAGGTGAGAGGAGGAAAGTTCAAAGGGGATGTGAGGGGCAAATGTTTTACACAGAGTGGGAGGGATCTGCAATGTGCTGCCAGGGGTGGTGGTGGAGACAGATACAATAGGGGTGTTTAAGGGGCTTTTCGATGAGCACATGAATACGCAAGGAACAGAGCGATATGGACCAAGGGCATGCAGAAGGGATTAGTTTAATTTAGCGTCATGCTCGGCACAACATTGTGGGCTCAAGAGGCTGTTCCTGTGCTGTACTGTTCTATGTTCCATGTTCTAGTAACATGCGAGAGACCATGCAGCCTCCTGAAACTGTTCTGCCAATTAAATTGCTGATCTATATCTCAACTCCATTCACATGTTGTGGCTCCCTTGTCTAGCATAATTCTATCAATTTCAGGTTGTTATTTGACCTAGCATCTGCTGCTTTTTGCAGGAAGCAAAAGTTTCCTCCTTAAACTTAAACTCCTTTAAGTTTCCTCCTGTTAACATCTTATCCTACATCAAATCCCTCCTCATTTTCCTTTCTTTTTTATTCATCCGTGGGACATGGGCATCGCTGGCTGGCCAGCATTTATTGCCCATCCTTACTTGCCCTTTGAGGACAGGTGAGAGTCAACTACATTGCTGCGGCTCTGGAGTCACATGTAGACCAGACCAGGTAAGGAAGGCAGATTTCCTTCCCTAAAGGACATTAGTGAACCAGATGGGTTTTTCCAAAAATCGACAATGGTTTCATGGTCATCAGTAGATTCTTAATTCCAGATAGTTTTTATTGAATTCAAATTCCACCATCTGCCGTGGCAGGATTCGAACCCGGGTCCCCAGAACAGTAGCTATGTTTCTGGATTAATAGTCCAGCGATAATACCACTAGGCCATCATATCCCCATATTCCAGGGAATGCAAACCTAATAGTTGATCACACATGAGGAATGCATTAGGGAGAGTGCAGAAAAGACTTACGAGAATGACTCCAAAGATGAGAGACGTCAGTTACATGCGAAGATCGGAGAAGCTGAGGTTGTTCTTCTTAGAGAGGAGAAGGTTGAGATGGGCTTTGATATAGGTGCTCAAAATCATGAGGGTTTTTGGATGGGGCAGAAACCGTTCCCTTGAAACATAGAAACTAGAAGCAGGAGGAGGCCATTCAGCCCTTCGAGCCTGCTCCGCCATTCATTTTGATCATGGCTGATCATCAAATTCAATATCCTGACCCCCCCTTTCTCCCCATATCCCTTGATCCCTTTAGCTCTGAGAGCTATATCTAATTTCTCCTTGAAATCAGGCAATGTTTTGGCCTCAACTATTTTCTGTGATAGTGAATTCCGCACATTCACCACCCTCTGGAAAATTTCTGCTCATCTCGATTCTAAAAGATCTACTCCACATCCTCAAACTATGACCCCTGGTTCTGGACTCCCCCCACCATTGGGAACATTGGCTGAAGGATCAAGAACCAGAGGACATAGAGTTAAGGTGACTCACTAAAGAACCAAAAAGATGGCATGAGTCACAGAATCACAGAATTGTTCCAGCACATAATAAACCATTTGGTCCGTTGTGTCTGCACCTGCTCTGCAAATGAAACTTGGTGCCATTTCCCTAACTTTTTCCCTTGCACATTTCTTCTATTGAAGTAATAATCTCATGTCTTAATGAATGCCTCGATTGAATCTACCTTCCATGCAGTGCAATCACTTCCTCGCACTGCTTTTGGTTAAGATCAGAATGAGATTGAGAATGTGATGGAGGCAATTCAATCCTGCTTTTCAAATCATAGTTACCCATTGAGAAATTAATTGCAGGGAAAGTGAGCTGAGCTGAGTTGCTGTTGCAGAGAGCCGGCAGAGATACAGCAGGCTGAATAGAGTCAGAGTCACAGAGGTTTACAGCAGGGAAACAGGCCTTTCGGTCCAACTTGTCCATGCCGCCCTTTTATTAACCACTAAGCTCGTCCCAATTGCCCACATTTGACCCATATCCCTCTATACCCATCTTACCCATGTAACTGTCTAAACGCTTTTTAAAAGACAAAATTGTACCACTACCTCTCTGTCTGTGATGTAACCGTTCCACAATCCTATGATTCTCATAATTTGACCCTCGGAGGTCTGGTAATATTTTGATGAACCTATGTCGCACTTCTTTCCAAGGCCAATACCCTCCGGTGTAGTACTCAGCACTCCAGATATGGTGGCAGGATTTTACATCTGCAAATCGGGCGGGTCTTACACCCGCATGAATGTAAAATCGGGCGTCGTACTGACGTCAGGGTGGCACCGCAGCATCATCATACCAATCTCTGAAATGATGGCCATGGAAATTGGCAGCCTGCCCACCACTTTGCAATGAGTGATTAACAAACTGTTGAACTTGTTTGGCTGAATGTAGCAGCAGATTCTGCCAGTAAAGGTGCAGCGTCTGTATGTTTTGTAACTTAAGAGACATTCAGAGAGTGAGGAGCCATAACCGACTTCCTGTCCATGACATGACCCTCTCATGACCTCCCTGCCTATATTTCTGATCTGGTCATCCGATTGGCCGCCTTCCTGCTGGATGACCATTAATTGCCCAACCGAGGCCATTTGATTCGACGAGGGAGATCGCGGGAGCGGAAACAGATGGATCACTCAGTTACTGTTCGGTCCCCCTCACCCTGCTGAAAACCGTAAAAACGCAGCCGAGCCTAATCAGGGATCATAGAATCATACAATCCCTACAGTGCAGAAGGAGGCCATTCGGCCCATCGAGCTTGCACTGACCACAATCCCACCCAGGCCCTCTTCTCGTAACTCCACATATTTACCCCACTAATCCATGTGACTGGATCAAAACTAGATTCATTTGTATTCAAATCCTCTGGACATTATAGGCCATTTGGCCCATCATGTCTGCACTAGCTCTCCAAATGAGCATCATGACTTTGTCCCCCCATCCCTGCACATTAATCTTTTTGAATGTTTTTCTTGTATTTGATTAGTTGCAGTATACGTGGGCCTCCAACTCTCTTCGGACATCCCTGGGTTCCTAGATTTTCATAGTTTCCTGTGGACAGTTTACCTTGATGATCTTCCTGAAAACATGAGGTGTTTCTTTGGCCTCCTCCCAGCCTCAGACTGGAATCAACGTCATTATGTTCACCCTGTGAGGTTCTGCCAAGCTCCTTGCCTTCAATGCTTCCACGGTGGGATGCCTTACCCCACCAGAAAGAGAAGTTCAATCTGATTCTTCATTACACAATCCACAGGAAAACAAGCTTTTATCAAATTTCACCGAGACACTAATCCGAAGATCTGTGCCCTCCACAGTTGGATTCATAAAATCTTCATTCTTCAGCCTGGTTAAGTGGCTCACTCGCTACTCAAGGAGTATAAAATGAGCATCATTAGGCATGAACTCTGATTGGTTAGTTATTTGTCATCCTCCCTAATGAAATTGGGTCGAATGTTTGCCACCAAATTGTTCACACCAGCCATCTTGATGAGTAGCTATTAAGTTCAACAAGAAAAGAAAACATACCTTCCAGGAAAAGAAGCCAGAAGACTTTTTTTTAAAATAAGAGCTTCATGGTAATTTCAGCTTTCAGGTCCCCAGAGCCTCTTCACTAATCAGCCATCCCTTCCTATCATTCTCTCATTAATAACCCAAACAGTCCTTCTTCACTGAACCACCCACACATCCTCCGCTCTCGCTGCCTCTGTTATTACTAACCTCCCCTTAATTTTAAATTGCTTTGCCAACTTTCGCTCATTTTCTTCACAAGATGGTGCCCAGTTGCTGAGACTCCCATCCAGTCGCCATCACTCCTGCTCCTTCTGACCCGCTCTTGTTTCTAAAATTCTAAGTTTTTTTTAAAAAGGGCGATGAAATTAGAATGATGAAAATACTGTGTGTGCCTGCCTTTCTCTGTAGTTATATCTTCCCCTCAGTCTCTCTCTCTACTGCCTGGGTGTTAGAAATTCAAATCTGCCTCACAGGTGCACACAATTGCAGTGCGAGTTGTATCTCTTAAGTGGTGCTAATCAGTTAGCTTTAAAACTCATTGGTTATTTTTTCAAGTTTGAAGGAACATTAAATGAAGAAGATGCATTCTCTCTCCCTCTGACTCTTCTTTCCTCCCCCCCACCACCACCACCCTCCCCGCATCTCCCTCCTCACTATATAAAGCTTATAGAACACAGGTGTTCTGGTAAATTAAGGCGGCCCTTCCCCTTCAGTCTCACAAACTCCAGTTGTTCTAAAACGCACAGTACACTGAAGCAGAGTTCCAAATTTTCCCCTCACCGCAAGACCGGAAATTCCCACCTGAGGTCAATGGAGATTTCCGTTGTCAGACCCTTGCGCGTGCCGATTCTGTGGCGGGTGAGATGATAGACCTCCAGCCCATATGTGCAAAAGTATGACCTGAGTTTGCTGTAACTCCCTTTTTAAAATATTGATTTGATTTGATTTTGATTTATTATTGTCACATGTATTCGCACACAGTGAAAAATATTGTTTCTTGCGTGCTATACAGGCAAAGCATACCATTCATAGAGTACATAGGGGAGAAGGAAAGGAGAGAGTGCAGAATGTAGTATTACAGTCATAGTTAGGGTGTAGAGAAAGATCAACTTAATGCAAGATAAGTCCATTCAAAAGTCTGACAACAGCAGGGAGGAAGCTGTTCTTGAGTCGGTTGGTACGTGACCTCAGACTTTTGTATCTTTTTCCCGACGGAAGAAGGTGGAAGAGAGAATGTCCGGGGTGTGTGGGGTCCTTGATTATGCTGGCTGCTTTGCCGAGGCAGCGGGAAGTGTAGACAGAGTCAACGGATGAGAGGCTGGTTCGTTCACGACTCTTTGTAGTTTCTTGCGGTCTTGGGCAGAGCAGGAGCCATACCAAGCTGTGATACAACCAGAAAGAATGTTTTCTATGGTGCATCTGTAAAAATTGGTGCGAGTCATAGTGGACATGCTGAATTTCCATAGCCTCCTGAGAAAGTAGAGGCGTTGGAGGGCTTTCTTAACTATAGTATCGGCGTGGAGGGGCATGGAAAGGTTGTTGGTGATCTCGACACATAGAAACATGGGTGGGATTTTGCGGCCCTTCCCACCGGCAGAATTTTCCAGTCTCCCCAAAGGCAAACCCTTCCATCCCCCCTCACCGCATTGGGTTTCCCTGGAGCGGGACAGGCGAGCTATGCAACAAGTCATAGACAGCGGCAGGTCTGGAAATTCTGCTGGTGGTCAATGCCCAGCCACATTTGCTGCTGGAAAACACATCACAATGAGGGGGTGGCGGGGGGGGGGGGCGGGGTGATGGTGGTGGTGATGGGGTGGGGGGGGTGGTGGGGGGGGGGGGGCTGGTGGTGGAAAATAAGTTTAAAGTTTATTTATTAATGTCACAAGTAGGCTTACATTAACACTGCAATGAAGTTACTATGAAAATCCCTGAGTCACCACACTCCGACACCTGTTAGGGTACACTGAGGGAGAATTTAACATGGCCAATGCACCTAACCAGAATGTCTTCCGGACTGTGGGAGGAAACCGGAGCACCCGGAGGAAATCTGCACAGACACGGGGAGAATGTGCAGACTCCGCACAGACAGTGACCCAAGCAGAGAATTGAATCTGGGTCCCTGGTGCTGTGAGGCTGCAGTGCTAACCACTGAGCCACTGCGCCGCCCCATACCATCCGATGTCTATCGTACATGCTCAGATTCCGAATTCCCACACAAAGTGAAGGTAAAAATGTCAGGTGTCAGCCTCCTTTCTTGGGCAAAGCCTGGGAGTTGTGTAAATTTAAAAGGAACTTTTATAACTTCAGAGGTGACTCATTGTGCCTTCAAGTTCAAACTAATTGATTAACATCTATACTTATATATGTACAATCTGACAGAACTGCAATACATACTGATTCCCTTCCCCTCCCTGTCTCCAACTGAGGTTCCTCCCCAACCAAGGATGCGCGTCCTCACTCCCAATTGGCGCAACCTCTCCATAGGGTCCTGCCCTAGAAAGTGACCCTCAAGGACCGCCCACCCTTATGAAGGTCCACATTACCACAGGAACAAACTACAATTTGACAGATAAGTTAATTGTTTAATTGTCTCAATCTGAGATTAGGAGGAATTTCTTCACTCAGGGAGTTGTGAAACTTTCCAATTCTCAACCCTAGAGGGCTCTGGGTGTTCAGTCATTGGGTACATTGAGAACTCAATAGATTTTTTGGATGCGAGCGAATGAAGGGAAATGGGGAAGGAGCAGGAAACTGGAGTTGAGGTCAATAATTCGCCAATTTACTTTGATTGGCGGAGCAGACTAAAGGAGGCAAATGGCCGACAGCTGCTCCTGTTTCTCATGTTCTTATTGCCAATTACGTAGACTCGTTTCGCTCTGAGCCTTATCTTAGGTCATTGAAATGTCAGTTACTGTGTATATAAAAAGGCAACAGAAAAACTTTTCAGAAAATATGAAAGCGATTTGTTCGGGAAGCTGGTAACCCAGTTAAGCAGTTATCTGGATAACATCTTACAATTACAAAACAGAGGCTCATGTGTGTCATACGGCATAGGATGTCAAACATTGTAAATGCATATCACAGCTTCACCTGCAGGAAGGATAGGTACTGCAGGCATTTATACTGATTTCTTAATAACATGTACCAAAGCTATGAGCAGACAGAATCAATCAAAGCATTTCTCTAATGTACTGTCAATGGGTGAAGGCAGTATCTCTACCTGTCATGTTGGCACTGGAGAGTTGATTATATCCTCATTGAGTTTGCCATGTGATACTTTGCTTGCCTCCGTGTTGCCTAACTATGCAGTTACCTCTTGATCACCTGACCTTTAAATCATTCATCCAAACTAGAAAGAGCAGGTGACAGGGAGTAGACACAGGGGAGTGTTTTATGGTCATTGGGGGAGGGAGGAGGACTTCAAAATGCAGTTTGTGGTCTATTCACTGCCTACCCACCCACCTCCCCTGACCAGTCTCCCATTTTACACTGGACACGCAGTGGAGGTGTCAGGCAGCCCGTCCACCCTTGAGCCAACTGTCTGTGCAGACTCCCCGTGCCTGCGTGGGTTTCCTCTGGGTGAATCACAGAATCATAGAATCCCTCCAGTGCAGGAGGAGGCCATTCAGCCCACTGAGTCTGCACCGACCACAATCCCACCCAGGCCCTATCTCCGGTTTCCTCCTGCAGTTCGAAAGATGTGCTGGTTAGGTGCGTTGGTCATGCTAAATTCTCCCTCAGTGTACCCAAACAGGCGCCGGAGTGTGGCAACTGGGGCATTTTCACAGTAACTTCATTGCAGTGTTAATGTAAGCCTACTTGTGACACTAATAAATAGACTTTAAACTTGAAACTTTATTAAGGCCAGTAAGTGATCAATTAATGGCTACTTAGGTGCCCCTGGGTAACCCAGTAGCTTTAGCTGTGCAGGCTGACAGTTGGAGGGAGGTGGGATGGAGGGGGGAGTTGGAATCTCCTTTAGGGATCCCCTGTGTCCATTGGAGACATTCCTCCCCTCCTTAAGACCATGCTCCCCCCTTTAACATTCCTAGCCTGGTCTCATAAAGCCGACCCCTCTGCCCTCAGACCGCTCAGTCCCCTCTCTGGGACCAGCCAACCTTTAATTTAGCCTTTGTTAGTTCCTGTTCTTTGGGGACTGGCTGTCGCCCCAACAGTTGCCAGTGCTTAAACCTGGCACTGCTGGGACGACAGAGGTGCCAGCCGGATTGAGCTGCATCTCTTGTGGGACTTCCTATTAGGTGGGGGCTGAAATCCCACCCTTAGCCAATCAACACCCCACCGAATGTTAAATGGCTGTGCGGCACCCGGTAGGATTCATTCCCCACTGACTCTTTTGGGTGGCAGAGTGGCAAGTTTCTGCATCAGAATTCCTTTGTCTTTTGACCAGAATGAATTGGAGTGGAAAGAACAAAGAAAATTACAGCACAGGAACAGGCCCTTTGGCCCTCCAAGCCTGCACCGACCATGCTGCTCGACTGAACTAAGACCCCCGACCCTTCCGGGGACCATATCCCTCCACTCCCATCCTATTCATGTATTTGTCCAGACGCCCCTTAAAACTCACTATCATATCTGCTTCCACTACTTCACCCAGCAGCGAGTTCCAGGCAGCCACCACCCTCTGTGTAAAAAACTTGCCTCCTACATCTCCTTTAAACCTTGCCCCTCACACCTTAAACCTATGCTCCCTAGTAATTGATTCTTCCACCCTGGGAAAAAGCTTCTGACTATCCACTCTGTCCATGCCCCTCATTATCTTGTAGACTTCTATCAGGTCGCCCCTCAACGTCCGTCGTTCCAGTGAGAACAAACCAAGTTTCTCCAGCCTCTCCTCATAGCTAATGTCCTCTATGCCAGGTAACATCCTAGTAAATCTTTTCTGAAGTTTCTGACTTCCTCCAGGTGAAGCTTATGTGGTTGTCTAGTTCTGTTTAAGATTAGGAGCAACGCAAACATGATTTGTTAAAATGTGAAACATGCCACTAGGCCCAAAAATCTGTTCCTGTTTTCCTTTGTTTTATAGGATTTGGCTTTCGCGAGTGAGAAATATATTATCCATTATGATGAATCACGACAGGATCTGACCTCCTCACTACCAATTCAACCCTATATTGTCTCACCATTGTGAATCCATCCCAATACTTAGCCCCCTTCCAATGAGTTCATTCAGGTACAGAGAGGCGGTGACCTACTGGTATTGTCACTAGACTGGTAATCCAAAGACCCAGGGCAAGATTTTGGGACCCAGGTTCAAATCCCACCTGGGCAAATGGTGAAATTTGAATTTAATAAAAAATCTGGAATTGAAAAGTCGAATGATGACCATGAAACTATTGTCAATTGTTGTAAAAACCCATCTGGTTCACCAGTGCCCTTTAGGAAATCTGCGGCCATTACTTGGTCTGTGACTCCAGAGCCATAGCAATATTGTTCACTCTTAAATGTCCTCTGGAGGGCAATTAAGGATGGGCAATAAATGCTGGCCCAGCTGACTATGTCCACATCCCAATAATAAGTTAAAAAAATGTTGCCTCAGTGAATCAAGCACAACAACAGCAACTGCTCGTAAAACTGTTAGCACCTTCAGCATCATAAAGCCTCCCAAGCTGTTTCAGAAGGCAATTCATTACTATGGGTCTGGAGTGACATATAGACCAGACTAGCAAAAGGATGGCAGATTTCCTTTTATATCGGGGATTAGTGATAATTTTATGGTGCTATGCCTGAGGCATGTTTTTAATTCCAGATTTATTAATTGAATTTAAATTCCACCAGCTTTCGTGGTGGGATTTAATTTAATTTAGTTTAATTTAATTTAAATTTGTTAGTGTCACAAGTAGTCTTACATTAAAGTTTAATGTTTATTTATTAGTCACAAGTAGGCTTACATTAACACGGCAATGAAGTTACTGTGAAAATCCCCTTGTCGCCACACTCTGGGACCTGTTTGGGTACGCTGAGAGAGAATTTAGCACCTAACCAGCACGTCTTTCAGACTGTGGGAGGAAACCGGAGCACTTGGAGGAAACCCACGCAGACACGGGGAGAACGTGCAAACTCCACATAGACAGTGACCCAAGTTGGGAGTCGAAACCGGGTCTCTGGCGCTGTGAGGCAGTGGTGCTCACCACATTTGAACCCCTGTCCCCACAGCCTTTGAATTACTAGTCCAATGACATTACCATCATGACATCATCTCCCTTTTTTCACTGCGGTGAAAAGATTCTCGGGATCAAGTTTGCTAATTCCCATTCTGTAATATTGAGCGAGGTAGCCTCAAGATTTTTTTTTCTTTTTCCAAGAAATCAAGTTGAACTTCTTTAACCTTTCTTCATAATTTCTATTCCTGATTCCCAAAACAACCTCTGTTGCTCAGTTCCACTCCCGAGTGGGTAATATAATAATCTCAGAAAACTTGTTCAACGTTTGTGTTGGAACCTGGATTATGTATCTGACTCTGTCTGGCTGTTCTAATTAAACAGAGGGGAAATGCTTCTTGTGGTGTTAGCCTTGGCTCCTGCTTTGATGTATAAAAACATGATCCTTTTTCTTCATATACTTAGAGGGAAATGATGGAAATGGGTCTGATTTTCTCCATTAGAAGGACACGCCATGATAATGAATGGGAAGGATTGATCCATCGGGAGTCTCCACTGGGAATGAATGAGAATAGGTATAGGGAAATATGTGTTCCATTAATTTGTAGACAATAGCCAGCTGAAAAAGTCAATCATACATGTATGTTAATCAATTAAAGTTACTTTTAATGAGTTACCATTGCACAGCACATAAAAACTGTTCCTCCTAGAGTTATAGAATCCCTACAGCATAGAGGCAGGCCATTCAACCCTTTGAGTCTGCATCGACTCTCTCCGACAGAACATCTTACCCAGACCTTATCTGATAACCCCACATATTTACCCTGGGATGTTGCCTGGTCTCGAGTGTGTTGGTTATGAGGAGAAGTTGAGTAAACTAGAATTGTTTTCATTGGAAAAACAGAGGCTGAGGGGAGACCTGATAGAGGTCTACAAAATGATGAGAGGCACAGACAGAGTGGATAGTCAGAGGCTTTTTCCCAGGGCGGAAGTGTCAATCGCAAGGGGGAAAGGGTGAGAGGGGGAAATTTTAAGGGAGATGGGAAGGGAAAGTTTTTCATGCAGAGAGTGGTGGGTGCCTGGAACACACTGCCAGAGGAGGTGGTGGAAGCAGGCACATTAGCAACATTTAAGAGGTGAATAGGGAAGGAGTAGAAAGAGATTTGGTAGAGGTGTATAAAATTATGATGGGTATAGATAGAGTGAATGCAAGCAGGCTTTTTCCACTGAGGCTCGGGGAGAAAAAAACTAGAGGACATGGGTTAAGGGTGAAGGGGGAAAAGTTTAAAGGGAATATTAGGGGGGCTTCTTCACACAGAGAGTGGTGGGAGTGTGGAATGAGCTGCCAGATGAAGTGGTGACATTTAAGAAAAACTTGGACAGGTACATGGATGAGAGGTGTGTGGAGGGATATGGTCCAGGTGCAGGTCAGTGGGAGTCGGCAGAAAAATGGTTTGGCACAGCCAAGAAGGGCCAAAAGGCCTGTTTCTGTGCTGTAATGTTCTATGGTTCTATGGATATGGACCGAATAAAGGCAGAAGGTTTTCTTTTGTAAGTTTAGTTAGGGCATCATGATTGGCATGGGCTTGGAGGACCAAAGTGTCTGTTCCTGTGCTGTACTTTTCTTTGTTCTTTGTTCACTAATCCAGCTCACCTGCACACCTTGGGACACTAAGAGAAAATTTAACATGGCCAATCAACCATGTGGAAGCGCTGGAAAGAGTGCAGAGGAGATTTACCAGGATGCTGCCTGGTTTGGAGTGTCGGTCTTATGAGGAAAGGTTGAGGGAGCTGGGGCTGTTCTCTCTGGAGCGGAGGAGATTGAGGGGAGACTTAATAGAGGTTTATAAAATGATGAAGGGGATAGATCGAGTGAACGTTCAAAGACTATTTCCTTGGGTGGATGGAGCTATTACAAGGGGGCATAACTATAGGGTTCATGGTGGGAGATATAGGAAGGATATCAGAGGTAGGTTCTTTACGCAGAGAGTGGTTGGGGTGTGGAATGGACTGCCTGCAGTGATAGTGGAGTCAGACACTTTAGGAACATTTAAGCGGTTATTGGATAGGCACATGGAGCACACCAGGATGGTAGGGAGTGGGATAGCTTGATCTTGGTTTCAGATGAAGGTCGGCACAACATCGTGGGCCGAAGGGCCTGTTCTGTGCTGTAATGTTCTATGTTTTATGTTCTAACCCACACATCTTTGGACTGTGGGAGGAACCCAGAGCACCCGGAGGAAACCCACGCAGAACATGCAAACTCCATACAGTCACCCAAGGCTTTAATTGAACCCGGGTTCCTGGCGCTGTGAGGCAGCAATGCTAACCACAGTGCCGCCTAATATAACACTAACACGAAGACAGTGTCAAACATTGCATACAGGCTGTGAACCAAGCGATCAACTCCAAATCACAAGGTGGAGGGATTGTATTATGAGGAAAGTTCAGGCAGGTTGCGACTCTACTCATAAGGAACTTAGAAGAATAAGGGGCGATCACATTGAAACATATAGGATTCTCAAGCTAGTTCTGTTCTGCCCAAGACCGCAAGGAACTACAAAATGTTGTGAATGTAGCCCAATCCATCAGGCAAACCAGCCTCCCATCCATTGACTCTGTCTACACTTCCCGCTGCCTCGGCAAAGCAGCCAACATAATTAAGGACCCCACGCACCCCGGACATTTTCTCTCCCATCTTTTTCCATCGGGAAAAAGATGCAAAAGTTTGAGGTCACGTAGCAACCGACTCAAGAACAGCTTCTTTCCAGCTGCTGTCAGACTTTTTAATGGACTTACCTTGCATTAAGTTGATCTTTCTCTGCACCCTAGCTATGACTGTAACATTACATTCTGCACTCTCTCGTTTCCTTCTCTACGAACGGTATACTTTGTCTGTATAGCACGCAAGAAACAATACTTTTCACTGTATGTTAATACATGTGGCAATAATAAATCAAATCAAATCAAAGGTACAGCAGGTAATAAGGAAGGAAAATGGAATCTTGACATCTATTACAAAAGGAATAGAATGTAAAGGTAGTGAAGTGTTGCTGCTCCTGTACAAAGCATTAGTGAGACAGCAACTTAGAATATTGTGTACAGCTTTGGTCCCCTTGCTATAGGAGGGATGTAATTGTATTGGAGCTGGTTCAGAGGAGGTTCACTAGATTGATTCCAGAGGTGAGGGGTTTGTCTTGTGAACAGATTGGACAGTTTAGACAAATTCTCCCTGGAGTTTAGAGGAATGACAGGAGGTCTAATTGAAGTGTACAAGATGATAAGGGGGATTGACAAAGTAGAAGTGGAGAGGGTATTTCCTTTTGTGGGGCAATCTAAAACAAGAGGTCAGAGTTTTAGGATGAGGGGGTGGCAGATTTAAAACAGAGATGAGGAGGAATTACTTCTCTCAAAGAATTGTGAGTCTGTGGAATTCAGTACCCCAGAGTGCAATGGATGCCTGGACATTGGGTAAATTTAAGGAAGAGGAGGACAGATTTTTAATTAGTAATGGGTTTGATGAGCTATGGTGAATGGGCAGGAAAGTGGAGCTGAGGCCAAGATGAGATCAGCCATGATGGTATTGAATGGCGGAGCAGGCGTGAGGGGCTGAATTGCCTCCTCCTGCTCCGAGTTCTTGTGATTCTTAAGGGGTTTGACAGGGTAAATGTTGAGAGGATGTTTCCCCTTATGGGAGAGTCTAGGACAAGGAGGCATAGTCTCAGAATAAAGGAGCGCCAATTTAAGACTGAGATGAGGAAGAATTTCTTCTCTCAGAGGGTTGTGAGTCTTTGAAACTCCTTAGCCACAGGGAGCTGTGGAGACAGAGTCCTTGTGTATATTTAAGGCTGAGATAGATAGATTTTTGATCAGTAAGGGAAGCAAAGGTTATGGGGAAAGGGCAGGAAAGTGCACGTGAGGCATGTCAGATCAGCCATGATCCTATTGAATGACGGAGCAGACCTGAGGGGCTGAATGGCCTCCTCCTGTTCCTATTTCTTATGGTGTTTTTTTTGTGGCACTTGACTCTTCTAGTGAGTGGCTCTCCTTTACAAAGAACAAAGAACAAAGAACAGTACAGCACAGGAAACAGGCCCTTCGGCCCTCCAAGCCTGTGCCGCTCCTTGGTCCAACTAGACCAATTGTTTGTATCCCTCCATTCCCAGGCTGCTCATGTGACAATCCAGGTAAGTCTTAAACGATGTCAGCGTGCCTGCCTCCACCACCCTACTTGGCAGCGCATTCCAGGCCCCACCACCCTCTGTGTAAAAAACATCCCTTTAGGTGAAATATTTTTCGACTCTCATCTGACTTGCATTTTTGTATGCTAATTGTTACTTAAAACATCCATTCTGGCCTTTCTTAACTCTAAGCCTCTCTATTCTAATACTCTACTGGCTGGTCCCACATCCACTAGAAACATGAAATCGTCAAAACTTCCACTGCCATCAGACTATCGCAGTAAACCTCATCGCCCACGTGCACACTGACTCTCTAGCTCTCTGTTCAGTCACAGCCCTATTTCATTCTTTTTTCCTCATGGTCTTGCCCCCACCAATCTCTAGCAGCCTCCAGCTCTGCAGCCTTCAAAGATCTCAGCGTTCCTTCAGTTCTGGTCATGTTCAAATCCCCAATTTTAATTGCTCTATCATTGGCAGCCATGCCTCCAGCTGCCTCACTCCTAAGCTCTGGAATTCCCTTCATAAACTCCTCCATCTCCCTCCCACCTGGTATGGATTTTAACAAGGTCCCACAGGGGTGACTAATTGAGAAGGTTGAAGCACATGGAATTCAAGGTAACTTGGCGAGATGGATCAGAAATTGGACACAGTGATGGTAGAAGGCCGTTCGAGTGACTGGAGGTCGGAATCCATGATGCACCACAAGATTGCGTACTGGGACCCTTATTGTTTGTTATATACATAAATTATATGGATGATAATGTGGGGGGGGAATGATAAGCAACTTTGCAGATGACACCAAGATTGGTAGGGTGGTTAATAGTGAAGAAGAAAGTCGAGGGTTACAGGAAGATATAGATGGGTTGATCAGTTGGGCAGAGAAGTGGCAGATGGCATTTAACCATGGTGTGGAATAGTAACAAGACAAGAGAATATTTAATGAATGGTAGGACACTAGGAACAGATTGGTTTTGGGGTCATCCTGACTTGAAACGTTCTGTTCTCTCTCCACGGATACTGTCAGACCTGCTGAGATTTTCCAGCATTTTCTGTGCAGTGGATTTGATGTGTATGTGACATTTCAGAAGGCATTTAATGAAGTACTACATATTAACCTCATTAGTAACATTGAAGCCCATGGGACGAAGGGAGCAGTTGCAGAATGAATAGAAAATGAGTTAAAACATAATTAACAGTTATGGCGAATGGTTGTTTTCCTGACTGGAGGGAGGTAAATGGTGGAGTTTCCAAGGTCTACAGTTGTTTTCAATATATTTTCATGTCTTGTACTTTGGCAAGAGAGATCACATGTTAAAATTTATAGATGGCATGAAACGAGGAAGTGTAGTAAACAGGCTTCAGGAGGACATCAGCTCGTGGAATGGGTGGCTACATTGCAGATAAACTCTAACGCAGTGTGAGATGATGCATTTTGATAGCAACATAACTTGGAACAATTTAAAAGGAGTACGAGGAAAGAGAGCGGCCATGGAGGGGGCGGGGGGACGAAGCAAACAATAAGACACATTTTTAATTGTGGAGGAACAGAGAGATCTTGGGGTTCATATCCACAGATCTCTAAAGGTTGCCACTCAAGTGGATAGAGCTGTGAATGAAGGCCTATAGTGTGTTAGCTTTTATTAACAGGGGGGTTGGAGTTTAAGAGCCGTGGGGTTATGCTGCAACTGTACAGGACCTTGGTGAGACCACATTTGGAATATTGTGTGCAGTTCTGGTCACCTCACTATAGGAAGGATGTGGAGGCACTGGAGGGAGTGCAGAGGAGATTTGCCAGGATGCTGCCTGGTTTGGAGGCCTGCCTGGTCTTATGAGGAAAGGTTGCGGGAGCTAGGGCTGTTCTCTCTGGAGCGGAGGAGGCTGAGGGGAGACTTAATAGTGGTTTATAAAATGATGAAGGGGATAGATAGAGTGAAAGTTCAAAGACTATTTCCTCGGGTGGATGGAGGTATTACAAGGGGGCATAACTATAGGGTTCGTGGTGGGAGATACAGGAAGGATATCAGAGGTAGGTTCTTTACGCAGAGAGTGGTTGGGGTGCAGAATGGACTGCCTGCAGTGATAGTGGAGTCAGACACTTTAGGAACATTTAAGCAGTTATTGGATAGGCACATGGAGCACACCAGGATGATAGGGAGTGGGATAGCTTGATCTTGGTTTCAGATAAAGCTCGGCACAACATCGTGGGCCGAAGGGCCTGTTCTGTGCTGTACTGTTCTATGTCTATGTTCTATAAGACACCCCTTTCAAATGATCACTTTGATCAATCTTACTTGGTTGGATTTTCATGAGTTGTAAGGACTCTGGAGAGATTAAAAACATTTAAACATGGTGGGCAGGACCCAATTCTGGGATTCGCAGTGTATATAGAGGAAATGGTAGTGAAGTGATATTGTCACTGGACTAGCAATCCAGATACCCAGGGTAATGTTCTGGGATCCCGGGTTCAAATCCCACCACGGCAGAGGGTGACATTTGTAATCAATGAAAACCTGGAATTAAAAGTCTGATGATGACCATGAAACCATTTTGATTTACTATTGTCACATGAATTGGGATACAGTGAAAAATATTGTTTCTTGTGCACTATACAGACAAAGCATACCATTCATAGAGCACATCGGGGAGAAGGAAAGGAGAGGAGGCAGAATGTAGTGTTACAGTCATAGCTAGGGTGCAGAGAAAGGTCAATTTAATCACTATTGTCGATTGTCATAAAAACCCATCTGGTTCACAAATGTCATCCTTAACTGTTCTGATAGATTTTTGATCAGTAAGGGAATCAAAGGTTACAGGGAAAAGGCAGGAAAGTGGATGTGAGGAATGTCGTGACGTGACGCATTGAATTGCCGAGCAGACCTGAGGGGCTGAACGGCCTTCTCCTGTTCCTATTTCTCATGGTCTTTTTTCGTAGCACTTGACCCTTCCAGTGACAGGTTCTCCTTTGGGAGAAATATTTTTCGACTCCCAGCTTACATGTAACTCCAGATCCACAGCAATGTGGTTGACTCTTTAATGCCCTTTGAACTGGCCAAGCAAGCCAGTTCAAGGGCAATTAGGGATGGGCAATAAATGTTAGCACAGCCAGCGACACCCACACCCTGTGAGTGAATTTTTTAAGCAGTGAAAATGCTGCCTTTGGTTCTGCTTGCCTAACCCATTCATAATTTTAAAAACTTCCTTTAGGTCTTTCCTTTCCAAAGAGATAAACAACAACCTGTTCAATATTTCCTGTTGACTGTAATCCCACATTTCTGGCTCACATCAAAACTGACTCCCTGATGTCCCAGTGCTCCGTATCCCACCTCCTCTGTCAAGCCACCCACCCAAATCCCTAATAACATGTCTAGTGAATAAGGCATATGGCATGCTTGCCTTTATAGGACGGGGCATAGAGTATAAAAGTTGGGGTCTGATGTTGCAGATGTATAGAACGTTGGTTTGGCCGCATTTGGAATACTGCGCCCAGTTCTGGTCGCCACACTACCAGAAGGACGTGGAGGCTTTGGAGAGAGTGCAGAGGAGGTTTACCAGGATGTTGCCTGGTATGGAAGGGCTTAGTTATGAGGAGAGATTGGGTAAACTGGGGTTGTTCTCACTGGAAAGACGGAGGATGAGGGGTGACCTAATAGAGGTGTATAAAATTATGAAAGGCATAGATCGGGTGAACGGTGGGAAGCTTTTTCCCAGATCGGTGGTGACGTTCACGAGGGGTCATAGGTTCAAGGTGAGGGGGGGGGCGGTTTAACACGGATATCAGAAGGACGTATTTTTTGCAGAGGGTGGTGGGGGCCTGGAATGCGCTGCCGGGCAAGGTAGTGGAGGTGGACACACTGGGAACATTTAAGACTTATCTAGATAGCCACATGAACGGAGTGGGAATGGAGGGATACAAAAGAATGTTTGTATCAAGTTTGGAGCAGGGAGCGGAGCTTGGAGGGCCGAAGGGCCTGTTCCTGTGCTGTATTGTTCTTTGTTAAAAATGGAGCCATGTTTATACATAAAGTGTTTCATTGCAATTAGTGAGTTTAAAGTTTATTTATTAGTGTCACAAGTAGGCTTACATTAACACTGCAATGAAGTTATTGTGAAAATCCCCTCGTCACCACACTCCGGCGCCTGTTCGGGTACACTGATGGAGAATTTAGTATGGTCAATGCACTTAACCAGCACATCTTTCAAACCATGGGAGGAAACCGGAGCACCCGGAGGAAACCCACACAGGCACAGGGAGAACGTGCAGACTCCGCACAGTGACCCAAGCCTGGAATCAAACCGGGGTCGCTGGTATTGTGAGGCAGCAGTGCTAACACTGTGCCAATGTGCTGAGGCAGATGATACAGTCTGTATGCGTTCGCTGGTGTACTCTGCAGCCTTGCCTAGTGGCGGGAGGTTGCATTCTCTTGCTCATAAGATCTCAAGTCGGACATCGAGGTTGGTGTGCGATAATCCTTCACGACAGCACAAGTGACGGAGGCCACCAGGACAAGAATACCTGGCAATTTAGAGGACCTGTCTGTCAGTTCTGCTTAAGTAAAACAAGCAAGAGCTTGTTTCGGAAATAATAGCTTTTACAGAGATGGGGCGCTTTGACGAAGACCTGGGATGATGCTTCAAGCTGGAGGCTATAATAAATAGATTGGCGTTTTGTGATTCTTCTATTCATATAGATATATTTTTTTACCCAGTTAATGAACCACCAGTAGATGTATTGAGGTAATTTAGACTTAGAAACTGCTGTCAGACATGGAATGGATTGTTTTTATTAGCGTGGCAACATCTCTTTTAGTTCAATTTCCTCTGTGCTTCTAACAAAATGGTTTTCTTCATTTTTTAAACTCCCTCTCTCTCTGTCATTCCTTGTGTGCTTGAAGAATGTTCTGCAGCGACTATCATAAAATTCGACAGTGCAGGAGGAGGCCATTCGGCCCATCGAGTCTGCACCAAACACAATCCCAGCCAGGCCCTATCCCCATAACCCCATGCATTTACCCTACCTAACCCCCCTGACACTAAGGGGCAATTTAGCATGGCCGATCCACCTAACCCACACATCTTTGGACTGTCGGAGGAAACCGGAGCACCCGGAGGAAACCCACATAGACACGGGGAGAATGTGCAAACTCCACACAGACAGTGACCCAAGCCGGGAATCGAACCTGGCGCTGTGAGGCAGCAGTGCTCAGCACTGTGCCACCATGCCGCCCTGTCTAATGACTAGCTTCTTCTTATGTAAGGCTGGCCAATGGGTCTCTGCAGAAGGACATGGCAACACTGACTGCCTCACCCGTCGTCCATGCACAGTTGGGTTGCCAACCCTCCAGGATTGCCCGGGGGTCACCAGGAATTAAAGACTAAGTTCTGGAAAACTGTCGTGAGCGGCATTACAGAAGAAAAATCGTAAGGGGCAACAAGAAAAAATGTGCAATGTTTTAAAAAGAAATCATTTGATCGGTTTGTTTGCTAGAAAAATATTTGAGGTTGGGACAAATGACTGATTGGCTGACAGTCAAGAAAGATCAGGTTGTTTCCTGATTAATGTGCTAATTAATGTGGGAAATCAGTGTGCCATGACTATGGGCAATTGGGGTGACAGGTGGCAGGACATTGACAGGGGGACATGTGATGACCTGTCAGGAATGTTTGATTTGATTTGATTTGATTTATTATTGTCACATGTATTAGCATACAGGGAAAAGTATTTACAGACAAAGCATACCGTTCATAGAGAAGGAAAGGAAAGAGTGCAGAATGTAGTGTTACAGTCATTGCTAGGGTGTAGCAAAAGATCAACTTAGTGTGAGGTGGGTCCATTCAAAAGTCTGACGGCAGCAGGGAAGAAGCTGTTCTTGAGTTGGTTGGTGCGTGACCTCAGACTTTTGTATTTTTTTCCCCGACGGAAGAAGGTGGAATAGAGAATGTCCGGGGTGCGTGGGGTCCTTAATTATGCTGGCTGCTTTGCCGAGGCAGTGGGAAGTGTTGACAGAGTCAATGGACGGGAGGCTGGTTTGCATGAAGGACCAGGCTTCATTCATGGCCCTTTGTAGTTTCCCGCGGTCTTGGGCAAAGCAGGAGCCATGCCAAGCTGTGATAATGTGGAGATGCCGGCGTTGGACTGGGGTAAACACTGTAAGAAGTTTAACAACACCAGGTTAAAATTCTAAGCTGTGATACAACCAGAAAGAATGTCTAAATCAAGTTGACAACAATCACATGTTGCTTATAAAAAGGGGCGGGTAATGGGTGGCAATGTGAACCCTGCCAGTTCTGTTTTGGATGCCACACCCGAGGAAGGATATTCTGGACTTGACGGAGGACTTGTAGTTCGAACCTTTTGAGAACTGTTTGCAGAAACTTGTCTTTAATTTTCCTCGGGGGTGGGAGGTTGAGGAATGAACTGATCGAGATGTTTAAAATGTTCAAAGGATTTGATTGGGTAGATACAGAGCAAACTATTTCCTGTGGGGGAGGGATTGGGGGACATTGGGCAGGATTTTCTTTGAACAAACTATCCAATTAGTCACAGTACGGAGCCCTTCCCACTTCCCAGCAAACTGTCCCTTTTCAACAGTATTTCTCATGATCTTTTGACCATTACCATTGAATGTTTTTCAACATCTGAAAGCAATGCATTCTAGTGAAGAGTGGATATTTTCGAATTCACTGGGGCATCGCTGGCGAGGCAAGCATTTATCACCCACTCTTAATTGCCCTTGAGAAGGTGGTTCTTGAGCCCCTGCTGCCCATGTGGTTTAGGAACACACTTTAGTGCCTCGAACCTAGTATCTAAATGCATTGATCAGAGCTGATCGTAGATCAGGGTATATAAATTTTGTTTAATTATGTGAAAGTGGGGTGTCACAGCGGCATAGTGGTTAGCACTGCTGCCTCACAGTGGACCCGAGTTCAATTCCTGGCTTGGGTCACTGTCTGTGTGGAGTTTGCACTTTCTCCCCGTGTCTGCGTGGGTTTCCTCCGGGTGCTCCGGTTTCCTCCCACACTCCAAAGATGTGCGAGTTAGGTTGATTGGCCATGCTAAATTGCCCTTCGTGTAAGGGGGAACGAGCTACAGTAAATACATAGGGTTATGGTGATAGGATATGAGTGGGATTGTGGTCGGTGCGGACTCGATGGGCCAAATGGCCTCCTTCTGCACTGCATGATCCTATGATTCTATAAGTGGAGAGCATTAATTGGGGTTTCACTTGAGCACCTATTGAGAGACAGTAACTGACACCTATGGCTGAGTTGAGTTAGGAGGTGTATGCTTGCAATGTTTTACTCTGTCAATAAATGTTAGATCAAAAAAAATCAAGGGGCATGAATCACATTGTCATGGAACTGGGCAGGCTCAAACACACCAGCTAAACCTGGCTACTCAAAGATTGGGGCGCCATTTGAACAGGTGCCCCGATCAAAAACTCCAATAAACCTCCTCTCACCTGCCAATGTGGCCTGCACTGCCAATCGGAGGGAGTTATAATTCTGCCCCTCCCCGCACCCGCAATCATCTTTCCCTCCTCCGACACCCCACGATCATCAACCCCTTCCTCCCCACAGTCGGAGCCAGAACCCCCCCCCCCACTGCAACAGCCAACACGGCATCTGGCATCCCCTCCTCATTGGGCCTTTCCCTTCCTACAAGCACACAATTAACCCCCCAGCCCCCCCACCAATGAGGCTCCTACTGGAGCACACCCCTTGGCACAGCTTGGCACTGCCAGGTCAGCACTAGTTTACTGGATAGAGACACGTCAGCTTTCTCACCAGAAACAACACTCTACCATTGTTGACAAGATTTCACCCCACATCTTTCCACATTTGATCCCTTACCCTCTCTGTTTCAGTTTAAATCCTTGATAGGGTTGCCACAGTGACAGTGCATCTTGCAGATGCTTCACATTGCTGCCGTGGTTGCGTGGTGATGGAGGAGATTAAAGTTTAAAATGGCAGGACGGGGTATCAATAAAGCTGGTTGCGTTGTCCTGGATGGCGTTGAGCTTCTTGAATGTTGTTGGAGCTGCACCCATCCAGGTAAGTGGAGAGAATTCCATCACACTCCTGACTTGTGCCTTGTAGATGGCGGATGGGCTTCAGAGAAGATCAGGAGGTGAATTACCCGCTGCAAGCTGCTGTGGAATTCCAATTCCAATTCCAATTCCAATGCTCTTTCCGCATCTAGTGATTTGATTTATTATTGTCACATTTATGAGTATACAGTAAAAAGTATTGTTTCTTGCGTGCTACACAGACAAAGCATACCGTACATAGAGAAGGAAAGGAGAGGGTGCAGAATGTAATGTTACAGTCATAGCTAGGGTGTAGAGAAAGATCAACTTAATGCAAGTAAGGTCATTCAAAAGTCCGAGGGCAGCAGGAAAGAAGCTGTTCTTCAGTTGGTTGGTACATGACCTCAGACTTTTGTATATTTTTCCCAACGGAAGAAGGTGGAAAAAAGAATGTCCGGTGTGCGTGGGGTCCTAAATTATGCTGGCTGCTTTGCCCCGGCAATGGGAAGTGCAGACGGAGTTAATGGATGGGAGGTGGGTTTGCGTGATGGACTGGGCTTCATTCATACCCTTTGTAGTTTCTTGAACTTAGTGGTGCACTAAGGAAGACTGTTTCCTTAGCTAATTATTCTTTAGCTAATTATTCGCCAGGGTCTTTTAGCTTGAGGGGCGCAACTCCACATCAATTATTGATCACCGGGAGTCTCTCCCTCTCGTACCTCCAGTCATTGGCGTGTTTGGAAGAAATTTGCAGGTTGACACTCAACCTGTTTGGCCGCGTTATGAACACGCCTTCCCTGACCATCAGGTCCTGGACTGGGAGTCGAACCTGGAGCTTCACCAGTGGCTCAGAGGCAGGGACCGCTAACCCACTGTGCCACAAAGACCTCCTCAAACTCCTGCAGAAGCAGCCTAGAAAGTGGAATAAACCTAGCATTTAAAGAAGGGAAATACATGGGCCCGAATTCTCCGACCGTTCATGCTGGGCGGGATTCTCCGGTCCTGCAATCAGTGCACGTCCACCCGCGAGCTTCCCGCCGGCGTGGGGGTGACGCCAATGGGAATTGCCGTAAGCAAACAACGCGCCACCTTCCTGCTGGTAGGAAACACGCGGATGGGAGGGCAGAGAATCTTGCACATATTTTTTAAACAGGCAGCGAACAAGAGAGTGGAATTCAACAAGGCGTGTCACGGAGTAAAAACTCCAACATGGATTTCCTGTACTGGAATATTCTGCGATTTGGATGCTTGATTATTATTGCCACAAAAGTTGAGGGAAAAAAAAACATATCCTGTCATGTGCATGCAATATTAAATGGTCCCTGAATTATAAGCTGTGTGTGTTTTGATAATTGCTATGTTTAAAATATGTAATTTAATTTTAATTTAAAGCAGCAGGAAAGCTTTGAAAAATGAGCTGTTATACTTTCCTCCTGTCGCTGAGGCGCGTGGATGAATAATAATCCTTCAGAAAGTTCCGACGCTGAAAAGCACAACCTGTCCAACACGATGTGGACAAATCCCTCTTTGTGACAACTCTTGTATTCACTCACCATAGCAGCACCTGAAAAATGTAAGGCAGAAAATTAAATCGACATTCAAATTGTGGGAACTAATTGAAGATTGTGTACAGTAAAATGGAATGATTCATTCTGGAGAGTTGTCATGTTATGCTTTCTTTTAAAAAAAAGGGAAACATTGGTTTATCTCCTCCACCCGATTGTCGGGAAATTAATTCTCCGAATTTAAGACGGTCGCTTGAGCTTGTTAGAATAAACTGGTGACAGTGGGGCTGGGCCGAGGACTGGTGCTGGAAGAGGAAATGAACATCTCCGCTGCCTCTGCAGTATAATTGATATGGATGATCCAGTTTGATTTTCCATCTCTCTGTCATTTGTAAAATCAGCATTAACAATTCGTTCAAATGATTGATCAACATCATTAGCCTGGACTATGAATTTTATACACAGAAAGATGAAATATGTTGGCCCCGGGCAATGGAACACTTTCTCATTTTGAGCCGCTGGTGGCAACAACATGAAGCACTTTCGCGTCATTGTTACACAACCAACACGTGTGGGTTAGGTCGATTGGCCATGCTAAATTGCCCCTTGGTGTCAGGGGGACTAGCTAGGGTAAATGGGTTTACGGGGATAGGACCTGGGTGGGATTGTGGTCAGTGCAGGCTCAATGGGCCAAATGGCCTCGTTCTGCACTGTAGGGATTCAATGACAACATGGTTAGAAGTAGCAGAGCTAAAATCAGGCCATTTGGCCCAACTGGTCCATGCTCAACATGCCCTCAACATTTTTTTATTCAGTTGTGGGCCGTGGGCGTCACTGGCTGGTCAGCAGTTATTGCCCATCCCTAGTTGCCTGAGGGCAGATGAGAGTCAACCACATTGCTGTGGCTCTGGAGTTACGTGTAGGCCAGGTCAGGTAAGGACGGCAGATTTTCTTCCCTGAAGGATATTAGTGAGCCAAATGGGTTTTCCAACAATCAACAATGGTTTCATGGTCATCAGTAGATTCTTAATTCCAGATATTATCTTTTTATTGAAATCAAATTCCACCATCTGCCATGGCGGGATTCGAACCCGGGTTCCCAGAACAGTAGCTGAGTTTCTGGATTAATAGTCTAGCGATAACACCACGAGGCCATCACCTCCTGTAATAAACCTCTTGGGGCATTTCCAAAGAAATAGACCATATAAGATGCCTCATGACCACCTTCTCAGGATAAGTGGGGAGAGGAAATTTCAGAGGAGGTCACATCCCAGAATGAATAAATTAGAAAGAGTGCAAAAAAAAAATTACTAGGTTGCTACCAGGACTTGATGGTTTGAGTTATAAGGAGAAGCTGGATAGAACAAAGAACAAAAGAACAAAGAAAATTACAGCACAGGAACAGGCCCTTCGGCCCTCCAAGCCTGCACCGACCATGCTGCCCGACTTAACTAAAACCCCCTACCCTTCTGGGGACCATATCCCTCTATTCCCATCTCATTCATGTACTTGTCAAGACGCCGCTTAAAAGTCACAACCGTATCCGCTTCCACTACCTCCCCCAGCAACGGGTTCCAGGCACCCACTACTCTCTGTGTAAAAAATCTGCCTCGTACATCTCCTTTAAACCTTGCCCCTCGCACCTTAAACCTATGCCCCCTAGTAATTGACTCTTCCACCCGGGAAAAAGCTTCTGACTATCCACTCTGTCCATGCCTCTCATAATCTTGTAAACTTCTATCATGTCTCCCCTCAACCTCTGTCGCTCCAGTGAGAACAAACCAAGTTTCTCCAATCTCTCCTCATAGCTAATGCGCTCCATACCAGGCAACATCCTGGTAAATCTTTTCTGTACCCTCTCCTAAGCCTTCACATCCTTCTGGTAGTGTGGCAACCAGAATTGAACACTATATTCGAAGTGTGGCCTAACTAAGGTTCTATAAAGCTGCAACATGACTTGCCAATTTTTAAACTCAATACCTCGGCCGATGAAGGCAAGCATGCCGTATGCCTTCTTGACTACCTTCCTCCCCAGGGGAAGCCAGAGGAAATGGGCGAGGACCAGCCTTGTATCCATCTTGCCAGCTCACCTCTGATCCCATGCGACTACACCTTCTGCACCAGTCTGCCATGAGGGACCTTGTCAAAGGCCTTACTGAAGTCCATGTAGACAACATCTACTGCCCTACCCTCGTCAATCATCTTCGTCACTTCCTCGAAAAACTCGATCAAGTTCGTGAGACACGACCTCCCCTTCACAAAACCATGTTGCCTCTCACTAATACGTCCACTTATTTCCAAGTGGGAATAAATCCTGTCTCGAAGAATCCTCTCCAATAATTTCCCTACCACTGATGTAAGGCTCACCAGCCTGTAATTACCTGGATTATTCTTGCTACCCTTCTTAAACAAAGGAACGACATTGGCTATTCTCCAATCATCTGGGACCTCTCCTGTTTTTAATTTATTTTTTATGTTTTTATTTGCTACCAAATAAACCTGTTGGACTTTAACCTGGTGTTGTTAAAACTCTTACTGTACCTCCCCTGTAGCCAGTGAGGATACAAAGATTTCTCTCAAGGCACCAGCAATTTCTTCCCTTGCCTCTCTCAGTATTCTGGGGTATATCCCATCAGGCCCTGGGGACTTATCTACCTTAATGTTTCTCAAGAACCCCAACACCTCCTCCTTTTTGATCTCAACATGACTCAAACTATCTACACATCCTTTCCCAGACTCAGCATCCACCAAGTCCTTCTCTTTGGTGAATACTGACGCAAAGTACTCATTTAATACCTCGCCCATTTCCTCTGGCTCCACGCATAAATTCCCTCCCATGTCCTTGAGTGGGCCAACCCTCTCCCTGGCTACCCTCTTGCTCTTTATATATGTATAAAAAGCCTTGGGATTTTCCTTAATCCTGCTGGCCAATGTTTTTTCATGGCCCCTTTTAGCCCTTCTTACTCCTTGCTTAAGTTTCTTTCTACTTTCCTTGTATTCCACACTTGCTTCATGTGCTCCCAGCCTCCTAGCCTTGACAAATACTTCCTTTTTCTCTTTGACTAGGCTCACAATATCTCTCGTTACCCAAGGTTCCCAAAACTTGCCATACTTATCCTTCATCCTTCCAGGAATGTGCCGGTCCTTAATTCCTATCAACTTACATTTGAAAGCCTCCCACATGCCAGATGTTGATTTGCCCTCAAACATCTGCCCCCAATCTACATTCTTCAGTTCCTGCCGAATATTGTTGTAATTAGCCTTCCCCCAATTTAGCACCTTAACTTGAGGACTACACTTATCTTTATCCATTAGTACCTCAAAGCTTACTGAATTGATAGACTGGGACCTTTTCCCCTGGAGCGTAGGAGGCTTAGGGGTGATCTTATAGAGGTCTATAAAATAATGAGGGGCATAGATCAGCTAGATAGTCAACATCTTTTCCCAAAGTTAGGGGAGTCTAAAACTAAAGAGCATAGGTTTAAGGTGAGAAGGGACAGGTGCAAAAAGTTCCAGAGAGGCAATTTTTTCACACAGAGGGTGGTGTCTGGAACGAGCTGCCAGAGGTAGTAGTAGAGGCGGATACAATTTTGTCTTTTAAAAAGCATTTAGACAGTTACCTGGTTAAGATGGGTATAAAGGGATATGGGCCAAACACGGGCAATTGGGACTAGTTTAACTGTTAAAAGAAAAGGGTTGTATGAACAAGTTGGGCTGTAAATCTCTATGACTCTCTGAATTAACATTCTAAAAATTTCAGCATACTATCACCCCAGCAATGTTTCCAGATTTTGGGCCTCAGAGTCGGTTTATCAAGCCTCACAGTGACGACCTCACCATTGGTATCATCATCTACTTATCCTCTGATCGTAGTGTAAGGATTTCAGTGTCCAATCATCATTGCATTTCGCAGCATAGAAGGGGGCATTTAGTCCATTGTGTCTGGGCTGGGCTAAAAAAACAGCAATCCACTACCCACTTCCCCATACTGTAGAATTTAGAATGTAGAATGCTCACTTACATGAAGATTCAGGCCATTTCCCATTGACAAGTTTCATCTGGGCTACAGTTTGAACCTGGATTTCCAGAATTTTCTGGGCTGCAGCACAGATTCACCAGCACAATAGCAGAGCTAAACTGAGAACCGTATATACTCGTGTAAAAGCCGACCTGTTGTGAAAGTTGACCTCATGATTTTTGGCTTCAAAAAGAACTAATTTTTTATGTATTGTGTGTGTAAGTGCTGGCCATGTTAAATTCTCCCTCGGTGTACCTGAAAAATGCCGGAGTGTGGCAACTAGGGGATTTTCACAGTAACTTCATTGCAGTGTTAATGTAAGCCTACTTGCGACACGAATAAAATAAACTTCAACTTTATAAGTTGACCCTAGTTTTCCAGCCCAAACATTTCAGAACCAAAACATTATCATAGAATCCCTATAGTGCAGAAGGAGGCCATTCAGCCCATCGAGTCTGCACCGACCACAATCCCACCCAGGCCCTATTTCTGTAACCCTACATATATACCTGACATGAGAGTAAATTTAGCATGGCCAATCAACCTAACCCGCACATCTTCGGACTGCGGGAGGAAACCGGAGCACCCGGAGGAAACCCACACAGACACGGGGAGAACATGCAAACTCCACATAGACGGTGACCCGAGGCCAGAATTGAATCCGGGTCCCTGGCACTGTGAGGCAGCAGTGTTAGCGACTGTGCCACCGTGCCGCCCCAGAAATCCTGGAGATTTTAGTGATTCAATTTCTTTACAAATGTGTAAATACAGATGAATATGAGTACTGGTAAATGAATGCTTAAAAGATTTATACATTGAAGTTCCGTTAAAAATTGTAATGATGAGATAATCGGATTATGAATGACAAACCGCATTGTGATTATTAATTACATACCAGTAATTAGTATAAATTCTTTAACATTGTTGGTTTTTATTTTGATTCTATTTCACCCATCTTTTTTGGATTTCGCATGGACCCAAATCAATCACAAATGGCTTCCCATTGAAAACATTACCTGTCTTTAAGTTGATCCATGATTTTTAACCTAAAACATTGGCCTCTTCTGCACTGTAGGAATTCTATGATTCCATTGTGATGGTGACCAATGGTTGTCCACTTATACTTATTTGGAAAGGGGAAAGGTCATGTACATGTTGTCTGAGTGCACAGATGGACAACGCAACAGCCAGACATACCTATTAAAAGCTTGAGTCCAGTTTCTTGCTATGTCAAGTGAGCTCAGATAGAGGGTGACAGTGAGTAAGAGCAGCAACGTGCTCCCATCTGGACCATGGTCTTCGAATCCAAGAGTCTGCATTCAAACTGTAACCCAGAGTAATTAAAGTGTAGACCGGTCTCAGCTCTCTCATTCATAAGCATAAACTTATCGTAATCTGAAGGCCTGTGGGGAAAGTTCAGGGTAATGGGACTAATTGGGTAGATCTTACAGAGAGCCGGCACTGATATAATGGGCCGAGTGACGGGACAGTAAGATTAAATGATGGTAATTTAATTTGCGAATCTACACACAGGGATGATGGGATGGACAGATGGAGAGATGGAAAAATCATCGCACTCATTCAGAGGTTGTTTCTGCACTGAGGCTGGGCTTCAGGAAGGGACGAGCTAAGAGCCTTCATTGATCATTATTCACTGCTCCATTTTGGCCAGGCTATCTGAGCTCAAAAGAACAGCCAGCCAGGTAAGGAGAGACAAGCCACCGCACACCAGGGAGCATCTCATAACCTCAGTTATCAGGTTCAAAAGAAAACAGGCAACTACTCTCCGCTAGCTGTGGGCCCCTCTACATTCTGATCTCTTGCCCAGCTCTGATTTTAATCGCTCTCCAACTTTCCATCTCTCTGCTCCTTTAAGACTTTCCTTAAAACCTACTTTGTGATTTTGTGGCACAGTGGCATCGTGATTAGCACTGCTGCCTCACAGCGCCAGGGACCCCAGGTTCAATTCTGCCCTCAGGTCACTGCCTGTGTGGAGTTTGCACGTTCTCCTTTTGTCTGCATGGGTTTCCTCCAGGTGCTCCGGTTTCCTCCCACACTCCAAAGAGTTGCTAGTTAGGTGGGTTGACTCTGCTCGATTGTCCCTTAGTGCAGGGTAAATATATGAGGTTATGGGGAGAGGGCTTGGGTGAGAGTCTTGTCAGTGCATGTTTGATGGGCCAAATAGCCTCCTTCTGGACTGTAGGGATTCTATGATTCTATAATCTCTACCTCTCCCTCAAGGGATATAAAGGAAAGACGGGGTCAGGATATTATATTTGATGATCAGCCCTGATCAAAAATGAATGATGAGCAGGCCTCTAAGGGCCGAATGGCCTACTCCTGCTTCTATGTTTCAATGTCACAAATGTGCCATTTTTTAAAATGATAATCTCTTTAGCCCTTGGCCATTTTAAAATGCTAATTGTGTCATTTAAATGCAAGTTTTCTCGATTGACGTCTTTTGAGAGGAGGGATAAAGAGTCGGAGGATGATCAAGAGGAGGCCTATTTCACCCCGAGCTCCTGTCGCACAATGAGGGTTTAAATCATATTTACAATCCTGCACGCAGTTTGTATTTCAGCCGATTCTCCATGTTGTTGATGCAGGCAGAATGAGAATGCTGATAATTGCTTCAGAGACTGTTGAGATTATCCATTTGTTTAGACCTTAATGAGCGTTCTGCGGTTTGGGCCTCAGCACTGGATTCTCTGCTCATCCGTTTGTCAGTAATCGTGTTAAATTGAAGCTTTGCTTCCAGTTTCATTTTAGCATTTTCCAGTTTGAAAATCTGCCATAAACTTCTGGATGGATGATTTTCCGATGGCAGATTTTCGGAGCTAGGGCCTGGTCAGGTTGCCACATGTGACGGTTGCCCTGGGGTGAGCAGTTCAAAATGCACCAACACATTTGTCCCATTTTTTGGTTCATCACTTGCAGAATGATGTAATAAAGAAGGATGCCTCAACCCACCATGTCTGTGTCCGCCCTTTGATAAAGCTCCCCAAAAGTCTCAGTCCCCTGCTCTTTCCCCTTAGGCCTGTCATTTTTCTCTTTCAAAATACTGATACTATCTTTAGAAAGTTATTTTAAAGAACAAAAACAAAGAACAGTGCAGCACAGGAACAGGCCCTTTGGCCCTCCAAGCCTGCACCGGTCACGTTGTCCCATCTAGACCAACTGCCTGTATCCCTCTATTCCCCATCTGTTCATGTGTCTATCCAGATCAGTCTTATATGTCGCTAACGTGTCTGCCTCAACCACCTCACTTGACAGCGCATTCCAGGCTCCCACCACCCTCTGTGTAAAACACTTCCCCCGCACATCTCCACTAAACCTTTCCCCCCTTACCTTGAACTTGAAGTTTAAAGTTTACTTATTAGTGTCACAAGTAGGCTTACATTAACACTGCAATGAAGTTACTGTGAAAATCCCCTAGTTGCCACACTCCGATGCTTGTTTGGGTACACTGAGGGAGAATTTAGCATGGTCAATGCAACTAACCAGCATGTCTTTTTGGAGTGTGGGAGGAAACCGGAGCACCCGGAGGAAACCCACGCAGAGAACGTGCGGACTCCCCATAGACAGTGACCCAAGCTGGGAATTGAACCCGGATCCCTGGGGGCGGGAGGCAGCAGTGCTAACCACTGCACTGAATAAATAGAATCTACAGTACTGAAGGAGACCATCTGGCCCATTGAGTCTGCATCGACCACAATCTCACCCAAGCCCCATCCCCACAACCCCATACATTTACCCTGCTAGTCCCCCTGACACTAGGGTCAATTTAGCATGGCCAATCCACCTAACCTGCACATCTTTGGACTGTGGGAGGAAACCGGAGCATCCAGAGGAAACCCACGCAGACACAGGGAGAACGTGCAAACTTGGAGGAGGAGATTTGTGAGTGGCTCAGCTGTAAAATAGGAATTGCCCCTCTGACACGTATCACCCTTTTTTGGATGGTTGGCAGTATGGTCCATCACCCATTGTACCTCAGTCAACCGTGTTAGCATCTGCTATACCATACAATCTTCCAATCGCACCCACGGTGATCCTCTCCCTCCCCCGCTGCAGGTTTCCAGGAGGTGGAATGTAAGAACAACGGGGAAAAACCTGTTGACAGCGGCAAGATCAGGAGATCTGGCTTCTGGCCAATGGCAGGCCATGCCCGCTGCCACAAGGGATGCCATGGGGCCGCATGGAAAATTACGTCCTTTCTGCTATTGCCTGGATTGCATTTTATTTTTTCTCCTGCTGGGATTGGCTTCAACCAGAGTTGTGTATCCTGCCACAGTGTTGTTCTCAGGTATCAACCCCAAATTGTTGCCATACTTCTGGCCCCCAGACATTTTACTATTCCTTTTGATGTCCCTGTTTTCCAAACGAATGAAAATTTTAATTACTGCCCAATCTTAAGAACACAAGAAACCAAGTAACTTGATCCTTGAATCTCACTCTTAACGTTGATCGTATAAAGCATGACTAAGTCTGTACTCCACCCAGCTAGTCTCCTTCCCCAGATCCGACACAGCCTAATCTAATAGAGAGTCTACCTATCATTGAATAGGATCAGGAGTCAAAGCGTCATAGAGGTTTACAGCATGGAAACAGGCCCTTCGGCCCAACTTGTCCATGCCACCCTTTTTTTACCACTAAGTTAGTCCCAATTGCCCATGCTTGGCCCATATCCCTCTATACCCATTTTACCATGTCTAAATGCTTTTTAGAGGACAAAATTGTACCTGCCTCTACTACTACCTCTGGCAGCTCATTCCAGACACTCACCATCCTGTGAATGAAACAATTGCCCCTCTGGACCCTTTTGTATCTCACCTCCCTCACCTTAAACCTATGCCCTCGAGTTTTAGACTACCTACCTTTGGGAAAAGATGTTGACTATCTCGCTTTCCCCTCATTATTTTCTAGACCTCTATAAGATCACCCTTCAGCCTCCTGAGCTCCAGGGAATATAGTGCCAGTCTATCCAGCCTCTCCTTATAACTCAGAGTAGGCCATTGAGCCATTCAAGCCTAATCTGCCAGACCATAGCTGATTTAAATCTCAACTCCATGTACCCACCATGGCTCCACAACCCTTGTCAAACCAAAATCTATCAATCTCAATTTTGAAATTTTCAATTTACCCCCAGTTTGAGCAACCTTTTTGGGGGTGAGTATCCCAGATTTCCTCTTTATGTGAAGAAATAATTCCTGACATACCGGCAACAGTTTCACTCGAAGTTTAGGTTATGTCTCTTTATTCTGGACATGTCTCCCCACCCTGCTCCCCCCGCCGCCCATCCCCCCAACCCTCCCCTGCTGCTCAACAACTTCCTGCCCCCACCAGAGGAAATGACTTCATAGAATCTAGGGTACGGAGACAGGCCCTTCGGCCCAAACTGGTCCATGCCGACCAAAATGCCCATCTAAGCGAACCCCATTTGCCTACATTTGGCCCATGCCCCTCTAAACCTTTTCTATTCATGAAGCTGCCCAAATGCCTTTTAAATGTTGTCAATGTCCTGCCTCAACCACTTCCTTCAGCAGCTCATTCCACATACGTACCACTCTCTGTGTAAAAAACTTGCTCCTCAAGTTCCCATTAATTCTTTCCCCTCTTAACTTAAACCAATGCCCTCTAGTTCTCGATTCCCCAACCCTGGGAAAAAGACTGAGTGCATTCACTCTATCCATTGCCAATAATTATCTTATACACGTCTATAAGATCACCCCTCATGTCCTATGCTCCAGAGGAAAAAAGTCCTCGCCTGTCCAATCTCTCCCTATAACTCAGCCCCTTGAGTCCTGGCAACATCCTTGTAAATTTCTTCTGCACTCTCTCTAGTTTAATAACATCTTTCCTATAGCAAGGCGACCAGAACTGAACACAATACTTCTCTCTATCTATCCTGTCAGCGGTTTCTGGATGGAATGTTTTGGAATATTAGTCTATTAGTAGACTTCCGTCTTCAACCCTGACCTACTGTCTTCACCCACAATTTCCCCATTCTGAGCCTCAGAAACATGGAAAACATTAAGTTCATCAGTTTTTCCCTTAGTAACCAGATCCAGCTGTGATCTGTAATACTGAAGCGTAATTGAATTTTTTCTTCAGCTCTTTCTATAATTGGCAAAGAAATATTTACTTAAGCTAAAATGCCAAGGAAGGACTGCACATTAGTACTGGGACATTGGTACCTTGCTGACATCAGACTTTTGAATGGACCTACCTTGCATTAAGTTGATCTCTCCCTACACCCTAGCTATGACTGTAACACTACATTCTGCACTCTCTCCTTTCCTTCTCTACGAACAGTATGCTTTGTCTGTATAGCGCGCAAGAAACAATACTTTTCACTGTATGTTAACACATGTGACAATAATAAATGAAATCAAAATGAGGAGAGTCGTCCATATGGGGGGAAACCTAAATCATTGCAAATCTTCGACTTCTTTGCAAAAGGAAAAGCTTACATTCGTTCCTGAAAATTGAATGCCATTCTTTAAATTTATTCTTTCATGGGATGTGGGCATCACTGACAAGGCCACCATTTGTTGCCCACCCTGAATTGCCCTTGAACTGTGTGGCTCGGTAGGCCACTTCAGAGGGTACGTGAGAATCAGCCATCACACCGTGGGGTCGCATGTAGGCCAGACCGGGTAAGGACGGCAGATTTCCTTCCCTCAAGAACACAAGTGAACCAGATGGGCTTTTAACAACAATCAGTGATAGTTGCCAGGTGAGACTAGCTTTACACAGATATATCCATTCATATATATATATAAAATTTATCAGCTTTATATAACAATCAAACGGAGAACAACTGAACTCAACACATGCTGTTTGGACCATCAGCCTATGTTTTTACATTACTGGAGTGGGGTTTGAACCCACAACCTTCTAATTCAGGTGTAAACGTGCTATAAACTGAGTCACGTCTGACAATTCCTAATTTGCCTTTCACAGGCAGCAAGTTCAGGCCAGCCCACTCTCCAGCCTGATCAGAAAGTACAGAGCTGGCTATTGAGATGCCAAAAATAGATTTGGCCAAATTGCAGTGTTTGCGGTTAGAAGCAGCAGTGATGTTTGTTTGAGTCAATTGGTGGGAATTGTCAAAAGTGGTTACATTTTAAAAGTAGCCTGACTCTTTTTTTGCAAATTACTGTTGCTTTACATGTGTTGCCGACTGATCACAGACCAAATCAATGAAGAAAGAATTGTCCTTGTTGGTATAATAATGAAGCTGGATTGTCCTCCACCATCCTCCCCAAACTTGGGGGCGGGGGGGGATTAATGCTGAGATATTGCCACAGTCTGGCCTGGCTCCCAGCTATTGCTACACCAGGGCATTCAAAGAGTAATATCGAATGGAGCATATTCAGATAGTGGTTTAGAATGCTGAACTTGCTAGTGTAAGAAGTGGTTGAGGTATACAGCATAGCTATGTGTGGTGACTTCAGCCTGGCTAATGAGGTTGGCTTGCTAGAGTACGAACTACCTGATGAGTCTTACCCTGATATTCACCTTTTGGTTTGATGTTTTAAGTTTCCTTTCGACTTTGCTTTTGGTTCGGGCTGTTCCCCCTTCCTTTTGGGGAGTTGCCCCTTTTAATTTGTCCCTAAGTTAATTTGAGTTCGTTTATTTGGTTGATGTTGAAAGACATGCCTGATGAGTCTTAATTGATGGTTAAATCAGGGAGCCTCATGTTCCCTATTTAAAGCAGGTGTGTCAGACTCCCAGCCTGCATTCAGCACGGAGCAACTGGAGAGCTGGCTGTGTACAGATGTATGGTGTAAATGAAGTAACTTGGTGATGGAACTTTCACCTCCGTGGAGTTATTACACTATGTTTAAGGGGAAGCTAGATCAGAACATGAGGGGGTAAGGAAAATAATATCACAGAATCACCGACTTGCTCCAATAGAGAAGGAGGTATGGCAGCCTCACTGTACCAGGGACCCGGGTTCAATTCCCAGCTTGGATCACTATCTGTGCAGGGTCTGCACATTTCCCCCAATCGTGTCCACGTACGTTTCCCCCGGAAGCACCAGATTCCTCCCACAGTCCGAATGGCGTGCTGGTTAGGTGCATTGGCCATGCTAAATTCTCCCTCAGCGTACCCGAACAAGTGCCAGAGTGTGGCGGCTTGGGGATTTTCACAGTAACGTCATTGCAGTGTTAATGTAAGCCTACTTGTGACACAAATGAATAAACTCTTTGAAAAAATGTCTACAACACCGAGATGGTTAGATGAAGAGGGGTGGAGCATAAATGTCAACATAGACCAGTTGGGTTGAATAGCCCATGTTGTCCTGTGTAATTCTGTGTTACATGGTTCCCTGAAAGTTAAGTGGGTAAATGTTAATATGGAGGGCTGCGTTTTACGGACCTCTGCTGAGCATGTTTTTGACGGGAGGGGCACATTACCCCACCATGTTCCCAGCCCGACTTCCAAGATCACATCCATATTACCAGCAGGGGGTGAAAGGACACCAAAATCGACAGCCTGCCCTCCTGTGTCCTCTTGTGCAAATCAGCGAGGAGAGAATGTGGGAGCTCCCCAATCTAGCAATCTGAGTTAGCTATTCACATTTGTCGGTTGACACAATCACATTGCCTTTGCAGTAAAAAGTGACTATGAAAAATTAACATTAAATGCAGGAAGCGAGTGCAGATTAGTAATATGAGTAGAATACATAATAAATGAGAATGATTCATTAGCATAGAACTTACTGAAGAAAATTAAGGACGAGGCTTAGATTGATGAAGGGTGTGAATTCATTCTGAGTGTCGCTTTGCCTGAAGAAAGCGGCTGTAGTCAATAATGTTTTTTTTCCTCCTGAATGATGCTGACTGCGCTTGGGTTTGGTCCCAATGAGGCTGACAAGCTAGCAAAGAGCTGGCCCATACCCTCTCAACATGGGGATCTGAGCCCTATTCACGGACACAAGATCTAGGTTGATGTTAGTGTGCAGTACTGAAGGAGTGCTGCACTGTCACGAGTGCCGCCGTTCAGCTGAGGAAATTAAACTGAGGCTCCCTCGGCCCTTTGGTGTGAACGTAATGAATTCCTTGAGGGGGTTGGGGGGAAGCGCCTGTGAGAGGGGAGGGGGTCAGTGTCTGTGAAGGGGGAAGAACTGATCCCTGTGTGGTGGGGGAGGGATACTGTCTGGAAGTGGGGGAGGCCCGATAATTGGAGGAGGTCAGGGAAAGCCCAGCCGATGCAAGGGGGATGTCGTCAATAGCAGTGAGGGGGTGCCCTAACATTTATGGGAAGGAGTTTAATTCCAGAGCAGCTCATGGCACCTTTTAAAGATGGCGCCCTTGCCGGCTCTATAAGCCCCTCCACTGTTTTGTCAAAGATCGAGGAGGGGGGATTATCTCTGTTGTCCTGGCCAATATGGATCCCTCAATCAACCTCACTAAATGCAGATTATCTGGCCATTATTACATTGCTGTTTGTTGGAGCTTTCTGTGTACAAATTGGCTGCTGCGTTTCCTACACTGCAACAGTGACCACACTTGAACATGTACTTAACTGGGTGCAATGTGCTCTGGGATGTCTGGAGGTTGCGAACGGTGCTATGTAAATGCAAACTCATCCTTTCTTTCCTCATGGCATTGGTTCAAAACTATGCCGGGGGTGCACAGGTGAGTGTAGCCCTCAGGGGTAAGGGGCATGGATGGGCAGTGACCAAGCACTTTTCCCTGGCACCCTTGCCATACTAGCAATTCCACCTTGAGGCATGTAGGAGGAGGGGTGGGGGGGGGGGGGGGGGGGGGGGGGGGTGGTGGTTAAGAAGGCGTATGGTGTGCTGGCCTTTATCAACCGAGGGTTTGAGTTTAGGAGTCCGGGGATAATGATGCAGCTATATAAGACCCTCGTCAGACCCCACTTGGAGTACTGTGCTCAGTTCTGGTTGCCTCATTACAGGAAGGATGTGGAAAAGATTGAAAGGGTGCCGTCAGTGGCGGTGGAGGCAAACTCAATAGGGTCTTTTAAGAGACTCCTGGATGAGTACATGGAGCTTAATAGGATGGAGGATTATAGGTCGGCCTAAAAGATAGGGATATGTTCGGCACAACTTGTGGGGCCGAAGGGCCTGTTTTGTGCTGTAGTTTTTCTATGTTTCTATGTTTCTATGATGTACTCATGCACAGACACAGACACTTAGATGCAAACATTCCTGCAAACTTATACGCCTGCATACTCTGAGGAAATATATCTTGTTACAAGTAATTTATATTTGTATATATGTGTGCTGTGCAAAAGGTATAGCTCTGAGTTTTCGTTTCATTTTTTAAAATTGCCAGTACATCTGTCGGTTTGTTTAGATTTCAGCATTTTTAATGAGGTTTTTACAACCTTAAAACAAATGCAGAATTAAAAAAAAACTGGGCTCTTGCCCAGCAACCAAAGGTCCACAGAGACAGCAGAAGTAGTTTATGTTCAGCTCAGAACAAGGTGACCCAGAAAGAAGCAGCATTTTACAGAACTTGCCGGACAAGGCAGGTCAATATGCAGGGACAGAAAGCAAGTACCAGAACCCCCAAAAATAAGTCCACAAAACCCAGAAGCGAGAGAGAAGCAAGGTCCAGGGAGAGCTTCTGCTCAAGGGAACAAAGAACAGTGCCGGAATTTTACCACCTCGCCCGCCTGAGGGTCGTAAGATCCCGTCTGAGGCCAACTGAAAATGCCGTTCTGCGAGCCTCATCCACCCCGATTCTGGGGCGAGTGTGCCGGTAAAATTGATGTCCAGGAGTCTGGAGAAAATTATCTGTTCAGTAAAGTGAAGAGTGCAGAGCAGAGAGAGAGACTCCAAAACTAAAAACAAAGCTGTGGAAAGCAGGCAGAATGCTAAATAGGCCTGTGAGAAGCCAAAGACAGTAAGAAGTCTCACAACACCAGGTTAAAGTCCAACAGGTTTATTTGCTACCAAATAAACCTGTTGGACTTTAACCTGGTGTTGTGAGACTTCTTACTGTGCTTACCCCAGTCCAACGGCAGCATCTCCACATCATGAGAAGCCAAAGATCCAAGGTGACAGGAAATCTTTGACTCCGTATTTTGGGCCTGTGGTGCCGTGGCATTCTGCTGGCATGGTTGGATATCTGAGAGAGTGTGTGGGAGGCAAAGCTTGAATGCATGTGAAGATCCAGGGCAGTGAAACATCGGAAGGAGAGTTCAAAACCCTGGAGGTGGATCCTTGGTCAAGACATCCAAGAGATACCATTGCTGGGAAAAGAACCAAAAGTGTGTACTTTAAGAGCAGAGATTGGAAACCCTCGTGTGGAAGAAAGCATTCCAGTGAGACCAGTTGGTTCACAGTGTGGCTGGCGCCTGAGGGAATTAATGAGAAATCTGCAGAAGTTAATTTGGGTGGCTTGTGTAACTTGGTTTCAGGGTCTGACCAGAGTTTTTTCCATTGCTTCACATGGACTGTGTGCTTCATGTGAACCTTAGAGTATAAGATTTTGTAACTTTTATGACCTTTACAAATCTGTATACATCTGTCAAGGTGTAGTGGTGTGGAGGAGTAGTTTAAAATAGTTCATCTTCTCTTGTTTGATAATTTTTTTTTTCTTTTTGAAAAGTTTTATCAGCTGACTCTTGTGACTCTGTTCAATAACCACCATCCCTGTATCTAAATAAAAAATAAAAGCTATGATCAATCAAGCTGTGTTCCACCCTGGGATCGACCTTTTCACTGGTAACATCAGCTGGGAGTGCAACAATACACACATTCCCACATGCAGACATTCTGGTTTCCTCCCATACTCCACAGATGTGTGGGTTAGGTTGATTGACCATGCTAGATTGACCCTTAGTGTTAGGGAGTCTAGTAGGGCAAACAGATGGGGTCAAGGGCAATTGGGACTAGTTTAGTGGTAAAAACTGGGCGGCATGTACAGGTTGAGCCAAAGAGCTTGTTTCTATGTTGTAAACCTGTATGACTATGACTCTATAAGTGCACACATATACTTGTGCCTGCACACATTCTTAGACATGCATTCACATGTGTGCAGAGACACACAGATACACACACGCACACAGAGAGGAATAAATGTTATCTTGTAATGGGAAACCCTACAGGAGATAATGTTAATAAAACATAGATCAATAATTGAATCACTCAACACAGAGAGATACATGGAGATTAAATGCTGAGTCCAGTCTTAATATTGCCAGATGATTCCTCCCAAATGGGCAATTAATAGCCATCCAAATTATTCAGGAGTGTGAATTGTGAGGTCTTGCCTGAAGCATGGGATCAACATATGAATCGTTTTTATTAGCTATTGGGGAAGGTGGGTAAAGAGCATCAAGAACAACCAGATTCACATAATCAAGTACAGAACAACTGAACACTAATTGTGGCGCCATTGCAAGAAGGGGAGGGGATTTCTCCCCAATGTCCTCACCAACATTTACTCCTCAACAATAAGCATTGAAAGGTAAATGATGGGGTCAGTTATCACACTGCAGTGCGTAGGGAAATAGTGTGCAAGTTAGGTGCAGCATTTCCTTTATTAGAACAGTAATTTCATTAAACATCAAAGTGAATAACGTCACACTTCTCACATTATACTCCACCTGCCACTTTTAACCTGTCTACATCTCCTTGAGTCCTCCTTATCTCATACTTTCCCACCTAGCTTTGTATCATCAGCAAATTTAGATACACTGCTCTCCATCTCTTTATCAAAATCGTTGGTGTAGATCATTAATAGCTGAGGTCCCAGCACTAATCTTTGCGGCACGCCACCAATCGCAGCCAGGCAACTGTTTATCCCTACTCACTGCTTCCTGTCCATCAAACAATCTTCTATCCATACTAATATATTACTCCCAACATGCATGGCCAAAGGATTGGTTAACATAACAAATGTGTCTTTTTAAATTGGAGGGTATTGAATAGCAGAACACCACAAGGATCAATGTTGGGCTCTCACCTATTTACAATCTATATTAGTGATTCAGATGAAGAGACAGAGGGTGCTGTATCTAGGTTTGCTGATGATACAAAGCTAGATGGAAAGCTGCGGGAGAAGACAGAGATAAAGGCAGGTGAAGTGAGTGGGCAGTAAGATGGCAGTTGGATAACCTGGTGTTGTTAAACTTCTTACTTAGTTGGATTATAATGCAGGGAAGTGTGAAGTTATTCACTTTGGTTGCAAGAGTGGCAGTGCTGAATGTTTTTGAAAATGTGAGAAACTTGCAAGTGTTGATTTTCACAGAGACTTGCTCATACAAGGAACACAAAAATTAACACGCAGGTGCAGCAAGCAATTAGGAAGGCAAACGACTTGTTGGCTTTTATTGCAAGGGAACTGGGGTTCAAGAATAAAGAAACCAAAAGAGAAAATACTGGAAAATCTCAACAGGTCTGGCGGCATCTGTAAGGAGAGAAAAGAGCTGATGTTTCGAGTCCAGATGACCTTTTGTCCAGAGCTTTAACAAAGGGTCGTCTGGACTCGAAACATCAGCTTTTTTCTCTCCTTACAGATGCCGCCAGACCTGCTGAGATTTTCCAGCATTTTCTCTTTTGGTTTCAGATTCCAGCATCCACAGAAATTTGCTTTTAACAAGACTAAAGAAGTTGTGGTGAGACCACATCTGGAATATTGCGTGCGGTTTTGGTCCCCACATTTAAGAAAATATATATTTGCATTGCAGGTGCCGCAGTCCATGTTCATTAAGTTGGTCCCTCAGTTATGGGGCTGAGGAAATTGTGTTTGTTTTCTGTGGAGTTTAGAAGAATGAGAGGTGTTCTCATCGAAAATGTTCCATGTTCCAAAGGGGTTTGACAGAGTGGATGCTGAAAGATAGATTCAGCTTGTCGGGGAATCCAAAAGACGGGGACAGAGTCTCAGGATCAGGGGGTGATCATTCAGCACTGAAGAGAAGTTTTTAAAAAAAATTTATTTATTAATCACAAGTAAGGCTTACATTAACACTGCAATGAAGTTACTGTGAAATTCCCCTAGTCGCTACAATCGGCGTCTGTTCGGGTCAATGCACCCTAACCTGCACATCTTTCAGACCGTGGGAGGAAACCGGAGCACCCGGAAGAAACCCACGCAGACACGGGGAGAACATGCAAACTCCACTCAGACAGTGACCCAAGCCGGGAATCGAACTCGGGTCCCTGGCGCTGTGAAGCAGCAGTGTTACCGATCTCTTTAAAGGGCTGTGAATCTTTGGAATTCTATACGAGAGAGGGTTGTGGATGCGCCGTCATTGACTACATTTAAAGCTGGAATAGACAAAATATTACTGTTGGTTCCACGGTGATATTGCAGGAAACTCTAACAAAGGCATTCTACAAACCCACCTCCCAGAGCACATTTGCCAATTTGATTGGTGTAATGTCCTAACTATGTTAGGGGTCTTTTCTTAAAAAGAAAAGAATGCGGTTTGCTCACGTGGATTCAAATTGACAATAACAGTAGATTTATTCAGGAGGTCTTGCCTGCACACAGTACAAACTGGAAGTAAAACAACAGCCTCTGCAAACACCCTAATGACATCACCATCAAATCAACTAATAACCTCTTAAAGAAACCATGCAACCCTTTTAAATATAGAACAATTGGCACAGTCTATGTGAAGATTGTTTCTCACACAACTATTGTATTGCCTATGTTACAAGCCCCAATTATTTCTTGGATGCTACCGGGATTTGATGGTTTGAGTTATAAGGAGAGGCTGGATAGATTGGGACTCTTTTCCTCAGAGCATAGGAGGCTTAGGGGTGATCTTATAGAGGTCGATAAAATAATGAGGGGCATCGATCAGCGAGATAGTCAACATCTTTTCCCAAACATGGTGGAATCCAAGACTAGAGGGCATAGCTTTAAGGTGAGAGGGGAGAGATACAAAAGGGTCCAAAGGGACAATTGTTTCACACAGAGGGTGGTGGGTGTCTGGTAATGAGCTGCCAGAGGTTTTTATTTATTCGTCACAAGTAGGTTTACATTAACAGTGCAATGAAGTTACTGTGAAAATTCCCTAGTCACCACACTCCGGCACCTGTTCGGGTTCACCGAGGGAGAATGTAGCATGGCGAATCCACCTAACCAGCATGTCTTTGAGATTGTGGGAGGAAACCGGAGCACCCGGAGAAAACTCAAGCAGACACGGGGAGAACGTGCAGACTCTGCACAGGCAGTCACCCAAGCCAGGAATCGAACCCGGGCCCCTGGCGCTGTGAGGTAGTAGTGCTAACCACTGTGCCACTGTGCCGCAGTAGTAGTTGAGGTGGGTACAACTTTGTCTTGCGAAAAGCATTTGGCCAGTTACATGGGTAAGATGGGTATAGAGGGATATGGGCCAAACATGGGCAGTTGGGACGAGCTTACTGGTAAAAACTGGGCGGCATGGACAAGTTGGGCCTGTTTCCATGCTGTAAACCTCTATGACTGTATGACAGTTTCATTTACTCTATCCTACCTTTTAGCTCAAAGCCCTCTCCTGACAGATTAAGGGAGAGAAACAAAAAACATCATGTAGCTTTATACCACGGACACTGGCAGATACCCAGTGAGTTGATAACCAGCACTGCTGATGGGATAGTCACTGTGAACCCTTGCAATGTATCAGTGGCTGCACGGTGAATGAATAACAAAAGCAATTGATGGACACCAGAAAACAATTCACTTCTCTTCCCCAAACATTTATTACTTGAATTCCCAAGAGACAGGAGTCACTGAGAGAAAATAAAATACATTTTTGAGCTGTATGATCTGTTTATTATTTAACCTGAAAGAAACACAAACTGAGAGAGGGTGAGGGAGAAAAAGAGAGAGCTACAAACTCAGGGAGAGAGAGAGAGGAGAGTCAGAGGGAGAGAGAGAGAGAATTACAATGCTGGATTTAACATAGTCAGTAGGTTTATAAATTGTTGCCCGCTGCCCACCCATTAGGCCACATTTGGAATACTGCGTCCAATTCTGCTCACCACACAACCAGAAGGACGTGGAGGCTTTGGAGAGAGTGCAGAAAAGGTCTACCAGGATGTTGCCTGGTATGTAGGGTATTAGCTATAAGGAGGGATTGAATAAACTGGGATTGTTCTCCCTGGAAAGATGGAGGCTGAGGGGCGACCTGATAGAAGTTTATAAAATTATGAGGGGTATAGATAGGGTGAACAGTTGGAAGCATTTTCCCAGGGCAGAAATGACAATTACAAGGGGGCACAAGTTCAAGGTAAGGGGAGAAAGGTTCAGTGGAGATGTGCAGGGGACGTTTTTTACACAGAGGGTGGTGGGGGCCTGGAATGCACTGCCAAGGGAGGTGGTTGGGGCAGACATGTTAGCGACATTTAAGACTTATCTGGATAGACACATGAACAGACGGAGAATAGAGGGATACAGGCGGTTGGTCTGGATAGGACAACATGATCAGCATAGGCTTGGAGAGCCGAAGGGCCTGTTTCTGTGATGTACTGTTCTTTGTTCTTTGTACCCATCTACCCCTGCCTCCACTGTAAACTTGGACAGGGAGAAACACAATCTGGAGGTAAGCAGAGTTCATGGCAGCCAGTGTTATCTGCTGTTCTATGAAGTGTTTTATTCTAGGAGTCAGGTTGCTTTGGTACTTATCTCCATTGAGTGAGACTCACCTTGCTAAACTGAATTTTAATGATGAGCTGGGGAATCAGGGAGTGGAATTAGCATTGGTTTTGATTTATTCAAGTAAAGGTAAAGCATATTTATTAGTCACAAGTATGGCTTGCATTAACACTGCAATGAAGTTACTGTGAAATTCCCCTAGTCGCCACAGCCTGGTGCCTGTTCGAGTCAATTCACCTAACCAGCACGCCTTTCAGAATGTGGGAGGAAACCAGAGCACTTGGAGAAAACCCACGCAGTCACGGAGAGAACATGCAAACGCCACACAGACAGTGTCTCAAGTTGGGAATCCACCTGGATCCCTGGTGTTGTGAGGCAGCAGTGCTCACCACTGTGCCACCATGCTGCCCTTTGGTTAGCTTTACTTTTACCATTATTTTTGTAACTTACTTGTCGATACTTAAAAAATAAAATAAAATTGGGTAGAAACATTGGTAAATTGTTACTTTTACTGAATACATTTTTGTTCAAACAGTACCCTTCACGTTTCTCACTGTGGATAATAGTGTAGGTACATCACAGAGGTGGGTTTTATTTAAATATTAGTTATATCCTGAAGTTTTGTTTCCTTATTTTTTGTTGTCCTTTGATTAATAAGTTATGTTATTTATCTCAGTTTGGAGGAGATGGAGGCATAATAGTAATTAACTGGACTAGTAATCCAGAGGCCCAGAGGGACATGTGTTCAAATCTCACCACAGCAAATGGTGGAATTTAAATTCAATTAATAAAATCTGGAATTGAAAGCTAATCTCAGTAATGGTGACAACGGAGCTATTTTCAATTGGTGCAAAAACTCATCTGGTTCACTAATGTCCTTTAGGGGGAAGGATACAAAACTGGCTCGGTCAAAGAAGACAGAGGGTAGCAGTGGAAGGGTGTGTTTCTGAATGGAGGGTTGTGACAAGTGGCGTTCCTCAGGGATCTGTGCTAGGACCTTTGCTGTTTGTAATATTTCTAAATGATTTGGAGGAAAATGTAACTGGATTGATTAGTAAGTTTGCGGACGACACAAAGGTTGGTGGATTTGTGGATAGCGATGAGGACCATCAGAGGATACAGCAGGATATAGATCAGTTGGAGACTTGGGCAGAGAGATGGCAGATGGAGTTTAATCCAGACAAATGTGAGGTAATGCATTTTGGAAGGTCTAATACAGTTTAGAAATATACAGTAAATGGCAGAACCCTTAAGAGTATTGATAGGCAAAGGGATTTGGGTGTACAGGTACACAGGTCACTGAAAGTGGCAATGCAGGTGGAGAAGGTAGTCAAGAAGGCATATGGCATGCTTGTCTTCATCGGCCAGGGTATTGAGTTTAAAAATTGGCAAGTCATGTTGCAGCTTTATAGAACCTTAGTTAGGCCCCACTTGGAATAAAGTGTTCAATTCTGGTCACCACACTACCAGAAGGATGTGAAGGCTTTGGAGAGGGTACAGAAAAGATTTACCAGGATGTTGCCTGGTATGGAGCACATTAGCTATGAGGAGAGGTTGGAGAAACTTGGTTTGTTCTCACTGGAGCGACGAAGGTTGAGGGGAGACCTGATAGACGTCTACAAGATTATGCGAGGCATGGACAGAGTGGAGAGTCAGAAGCTTTTTCCCAGAGTAGAAGAGTCAATTACTAGAGGGCATAGGTTTAAGGTGCGAGGGGCAAGGTTTAAAGGAGATGTACGAGGCAGATGTTTTACACAGAGAGTAGTGGGTGCCTGGAACTCGTTGCCGGGGCAGGTAATGGAAGCGGATACGGTAGTGACTTTTAAGGGGCGTCTTGACAAGTACATGAATAGGATGGGAATAGATGGATATGGTCCCCGGAAGGGTAGGGGGTTTTAGTTAAGTCGAGCAGCATGGTTGGTGCAGACTTGGAGGGCTGAAGGGCCTGTTCCTGTGCTGCAATTTTCTTTGTTCTTTGTAATCTTCCATCCATTCCTGGTCTGGCCTACATGTGACTCCATACCCACATTAAGTGGTTGACTCTTAATTGTCCTCTGAAATGCCCTAGCTCGACATTCAGTTCAAGGGTAATTAAAGATGGGCAACAGACACTTGCCTTTTCAGTGATCCCCACATGAAAGAATAACAGAAAAATGTCTAAAACGGAAAGACAAATATTTAATTCGGGAAATGGAGAAGTGATCACATTTAATTCAGGTAAAGGCAGTAACATTGACAGACAGTGGCCAAATGTGATCAAAGCTCATTGGATTAAGCAAAACCAGGATGTTGCCTGGCCTCGAGGGTGTTGGCTATGAGGAGAGGTTGAATAAACGAGGATCGCTTTCGCAGGAAAGACAAAGGCTGAGTGGAGACCTTAGGGAGGTCTACAAAACTATGAGAGGCATAGACAGGGTGGAAAATCAGAGGCTTTTCCCAGGATGGAAGTGTCAATTACAAGGGGGCACAGGTTCAGGATGAGAGGGGTGAGGAAAGACTTTTATGCAGAGAGTGGTGGGTGCCTGGAACACGCTGCCAGAGCAGGTTAAGCAGCATTTAAGCAACAGGTTAAGCACATTAGCAACATTTAAGATGCATCTGGATGGGTACATGAATAGGGAGGGAATAGAAGGATATGGACCAAATAAGGGTAGAAGGCTTTTTTTTGGTCGTTTAGTTAGGGCATCATGATCGGCGCAGGCTTGGAGAGCCAAAGGGCCTGTTCCTGTGCTGTACTGTTCTTTGTTTGTTGTTCTTTGTAAAACATGATTGGCATCATGTGATTGAATGCCCTGTGATTGAATATCACTTGACGAAATCTCTAAAAAGCGCCTAAGCAGAGTTTCCATATTATTGAAAAACTGCCTCCCAAAATCACTGACATGCTTTATCGAGCTACAACAATGTCTTTGTGGATAACTCCATTACTCAGTGGATTTGTGACCTCCCCACACACTTCCCCCGATTGCAGCTCATGCCTTGTGAGGTTTTAATTATTTAAGGTTCTCCTAATCTAGATAGGAGAGATAAGAAAGAGACAAGGATCCCTGCTTCTGATCACCATCAAGTGAGTGACAATTGCTGGAAAGTGTTGGTGAGCACAGGTTCTTGCCTGAGTGTGATGCTCACAACAGTTCATAGAATCCTTAGAATCTTACAGTGCCATTCGGCCCATCGAGTCTGCACCTACCACAATCCCATCCAGGCCCTATCCCCATAAGCCCATGCATTTACCCTAGCGAGTCCCCCTGACACTAAGGAACAACTTAGCATAGCCAATCAACCTAACCCACACATTTTTAGACTGTGGGAGGAAACTGGAGTACCCGGAGGAAAACCCATGCAGACACGGGGAGAATGTACAAATTCCACACAGACAATGACCCAAGCCAGGAATCGAGCCTGGTCCCTGGCGCTGTGAGACAGCAGTGCTAACCATTGTGCCACTGTGGCACCCTGAATAGCCCAATGACACACAGGGTAGAAAAAGTATGTGCTAAGGATGGTGGTGGGTACGGGGCAGTGGTCACTCGTCTGTGAGTTAAGTATATTAGGAAATCACGGCTGTGGCTATTGTGTGAGGGCAAGGTATGAGCTAATGCTTCAAGGAAATCACATAATTAAATAAACAGAGTCTTTATTGGGAATAAGTAGCTTCCCATTGCTTGTGCATGTAGCTTCAAATCTGATTAAGCAGCCGCTTTATTAAAAATCGATATATGTATAACACTTCTCAAATCCGCTGATATTTAATTAGAGTTTGTGTCAGAACTCATCTGATTAAAAAGTCAGATAAACATCCATTAAATGAACATTGCTTGGCAACAGAGGGAAAGATCGTTGTTCATATTGTTGCACCAACATGGGGTTATAAAGGAAAAGGATCAAGCTCTGCTCATCAAAATACCCTTTTGCCTGGACCTGTATGCCATTAAGGGGTCCCTTGGGAGCCCTGATACCATTAAACAGGGAGTCTTTGGGGTAGAAATTTGGAAACGGCCATAGTTGGGCAAGTTGGGCTCTGATGGGGGAAGGTGGATATTGTCTGACATTTGAATGGCAAGGTCCAATTATTGTGGGACCTTAGGGTTCATTTCTATGGAGTTGATTTGGTGTGAAGTGTTGAACCAAGCTAAGGCCACTATGATGCCAGCCGTGCCCTTTAGGTGAGTGAAGGCCAGGCAGAGTGGGAGGTGTCAGGAATTCAGACCTTCAAATGTGTATCCGCTTCCTGATCGCCATGTTGGGAAAAACAGGTTCTCTGCAGCTAAACTTATAGGTCACTGACATCAGGAGAAAGAACCCTCATCTTTCGATAACTCTGAGCCTGGCTGGTCTACCTGCTGTTAAATTCAACTCACCGAAAACTTTGAAGCTCTCATCTTTAATTGCATAAAGTCCCATTCACCCATCATCCGCGTGCTCACTGATGCTGACGTACAATGATTTTTTACAGACGCACCATAGAAAGCATTCTTTCTGGTTGTATCACAGCTTGATATGGCTCCTGTTCTGCCCAAGGCCACAAGGAACTACAAAAGGTTCATTAATGAAGGCCAGTCCATCACTCAAACCAGCCTCCCATCCATTGACACTTCCTGCTGCCTCGGAAAAGCATCCCGCATAATTAAGGACCCCACGCACCCCGGACATGCTCTCTTCCACCTTCTTCCATCGGGAAAATGGTACAAAAGCCTGAGGTCACGTACCAACCGACTCAAGAACAGCTTCTTCCCTGCTGCCATCAGACTTTTGAATGGACCTACCTCGCATTAAGTTGAACTTTCTCTACGCCCCAGCTATGACTGTAACACTACATTCTGCACCCTTTCCTTTCCTTCTCTATGAATGGTATGCTTTGTATAGTGCGCTAGAAACAATACTTTTCACTGTATCCCAATACGTGTGACAATAATAAATCAAATCAAAGAACAGCACCTCCATTTAAAAATGCTCATTCTTATTATTGAATCCTTTTATAGCCTCGCTCCCCTAGATCTCTGTCACTCCTACTTACATAAAACCCTCCGCAATATCTGTGCTCATCCAATTCTGGCCCCCTGAGCGTCCCTGATTCCCATCGTTCCACCACTGGAGATCATGCTTTCGGCTGGCTAGGTCCTAAGCTCCGAAATTCCCTCCCTAAATCTATCCCTCCACCTCTTTACCTCTAACTCCTCCATTAAAATTCTCCTTCAGAGTCCTTAAAGGGCGGCATGGTGGCACAGTGGTTAGCATTGCTGCTTTACAGTGCCAGGGACCTGGGTTCGATTCCTGGCTTGGGTCACTGTGTGGAGTTTGCACATTATCTGTGTGGGTTTCCTCCGGGTGCTCCGGTTTCCTCCTACATTCTGAAAGACGTGCTGGTTAGGTTCATTGGCCATGCTAAATTCTCCCTCAGTGTACCCGAACAGGCAGTGTGGCGACCAGGGGAATTACACAGTGACTTCATTGCAGTGTTAATGTGAGTCTTATTTATGACTAATAAATAAACTTTAAACCTTAACTTAACATCTGATCTACCTTTAGGGGAGGCAATGGCTTAGTAGTATTATCGCTAGACTATTAATCCAGAAACTCAGCTAATGTTCTGGGGACCTGGGTTCGAATCCCATCACGGCAGATGGTGGCATTTGAATTCAATAAAAAATATCTGGAATCTACTGATGGCCATGAAACCATTGTCGATTGTCGGAAAAAACCCATCTGGTTCACTAATGTCCTTGAGGGAAGGAAATCTGCCATCCTTACCTGGCCTGGCTTACATGTGACTCCAGAGCCACAGCAATGTGGTTGACTCTCAACTGCCCTCCAAGGGCAACGAGAGATAGGCAATAAATGCTGAGCAGCCAGCGATGACCATGTCCCACGAATTAATTCAAATAAAAACCTCTTCATGTGGTCTCAGTAGCAGATTGTCTTTGAGAACAGTCCTTGCAATGTTAACGATGCTATTGAAAGCGGAGAGAAACCTGGCAGGGAGTCAGAAGGAGAAAATAAATGGAATAAGTGTCTCCCTTTCAATCAGCAGTAAGTGTGAATGAATAAGTGGTGGTTATTACAATTTAATGTGTCAGTGCCATACCATAACTTCCATTTGTACTGGCCTTATCAGTCAGTACATCACGAGAGATAACCAGGTAGTCAAAGGATGCCTGACAATGAGCACTAATCGAACTGATGAGTGTCAGGAGTTTAATTACTTTTATTGCAAACACTTTCTGAATTATGTATAATTCACTTCCATCCCCATCCGCCCCTATTTTATTTAAAGAGCGAACCGTCTCATTCAATAACCCGATTTGATGAAAAGAAGAATCAAACGGTGACAATGTATCAGGATAGTTTTTAACATTCCTGTTTTGATGTGTGCCGATGCAATAATGAGGGAAAGGCTGACTAGGAGGTAGCCTGACTGAGAGCGAGCAAGTTTAGATTCAGTCATTACTTGTCAGAAAGCCTTCTCAATACAAGGTGTAACACAATTAAAACTGATGAATGCTAGAAAATTAAAAGTTAATGAAAAAATAAGGAAGTTCTGGCAGTGCCAAAGTGGTCAGCCAATATCTGACAAAGCCAAGGCATTTTTGGTGATTGGGGGATCATCCCACAGAACAGGTTTGGGTTAGGAAGGAATGGGTAGCACTCAGTCAGAATCCCTAAAGTGCAGTAGGAGGCCATTCGGCCCATCGAGTCTGCACCGACTCTCTGACAGAATATCGTACCCAGGCCCTTTCCGCTACACTATCCCCTTAACCCCACATGTTTTCCTTGGCCACATCTAAACTACACTTCTTTGGACATTAAAGGACAATTTAGCAGGGCCAATCCTCCTAACCTGCACATCTTTGGACTGTGGGAGGAAACCGGATCACCCAGCGGAAACCTACACAGACACGGAGAACATGCAAACTCCACACAGTCACCCAAGGCCGGAATTGAACTTGGGGGTCCCTGGCACTGTGAGGCAGTGGTGCTAACCACAGTGCCACTGTGCACTTTGTGCGTTCAAATCCCACTCTGGCAACTCATTTGTGGGGGAGTCCAGAACTAAGTGTCATAGTTTGAAGAAAAAGGGTAAAAAGGTATAACTTTTTAGAACTGAGGTGATGAGAAATTTCTTCACCCAGAGTGTGTTGAATATGAACAGTAAGAAGTCTCACAACACCAGGTTAAAGTCCAACAGGTTTATTTGGTAGCACGAGCTTTCTGAGCACTGCTCCTTCATCAGGTGAGTGGCTAGTGTGATTACCCATAGTGGTGAATAGATTCACCCATCGTGGTGAATGTGTGGAATTCACTACCACAGACAGTAGTTGAGGCCAAAATATTGTCCGATTTCAAGAAGAAATTAGATATAGCTCTAGAGACAAAAGGGATCGGGGATATGGGAGGATCAGGATTGTGGTCGGATTGAATTCGATGATCAGCCATGATCATAATGAATGGCAGAGCAGGCTCAAAGGGCCGAATGGCCTCCTCCTGCTTCTAGTTTCTACGTTTCGTGTGAAAAGACAAGCCTGATACTTGTAGTGAAGCTGTGCTGACTTTTAGATGAGATGTTAAATGGACATCTGGCTTCCCTCCCAGATGGATGTGAAAGGTTTTATGGCACACTTTCCAGATACGTTCTCTTGGCATCCTGGCCAACCAACCCTGAAATCTAAAACAAAATACAGTGGGTGCTGTACACCCAAAATAAAAACAGGAAATGTCAGTAATATTCAACAGGTCAGGCAGTATCTGTTTTGAGAGAAAATAATTAATGTTTTGGGCCAATGACCTTTCTTTCACCCTGCTGATTGTTTTAAGTTTTTGAAACTTTTCAATTGATGTGAGAAAATTAAGCCAAAAAAATTTTGCAATGTATTCTGATTGGTGCTGCTTTTGTACATCTGAATTATAGAATCAAGGTTAGGGCCGGTCAAGGACAGCAGTGGGAACTTGTGTATGGAGTCAGTAGAGATAGGCGAAGTGATGAATGAATACTTTTCTTCAGTGTTCACCAAGGGGAGGGGCCATGTTTTTGAGGAAGAGAAGGTTTTACAGGCTAATAGGCTGGAGGAAATAGATGTTCGGAGGGAGGATGTCCTGGCAGTTTTGAATAAACTGAAGGTCGATAAGTCCCCTGGGCCTGATGAAATGTATCCTAGGATTCTTTGGGAGGCAAGGGATGAGATTGCAGAGCCTTTGGCTTTGATCTTTGGGTCCTCGCTGTCCACGGGGATGGTGCCAGAGGACTGGAGAATGGCGAATGTTGTTCCTCTGTTTAAGAAAGGGAATAGAAATGACCCTGGTAATTATAGACCGGTTAGTCTTACTTCGGTGGTTGGTAAATTGATGGAAAAGGTCCTTAGGGATGGGATTTACGATCATTTAGAAAGATGCGGATTAATCCGGGATAATCAGCACGGATTCGTGAAGGGCAAGTCGTGCCTCACAAATTTGATATAATTTTTTGAGGAGGTAACTAAGTGTGTTGATGAAGGTAGGGCAGTTGATGTCATATACATGGATTTTAGTAAGGCGTTTGATAAGGTCCCCCATGGCCGGCTTATGATGAAAGTGAGGAGGTGTGGGATAGAGGGAAAGTTGGCCGATTGGATAGGTAACTGGCTGTCTGATCGAAGACAGAGGGTGGTGGTGGATGGAAAATTTTCGGATTGGAGGCAGGTTGCTAGCGGAGTGCCGCAGGGATCAGTGCTTGGTCCTCTGCTCTTTGTGATTTTTAGGAATGACTTAGAGGAGGGGGCTGAAGGATGGATCAGTAAATTTGCTGATGACACCAAGATTGGTGGAGTAGTGGATGAGGTGGAGGGCTGTTGTAGGCTGCAAAGAGACATAGATAGGATGCAAAGCTGGGCTGAAAAATGGCAAATGGAGTTTAACCCTGATAAATGTGAGGTGATTCATTTTGGTAGGACTAATTTAAATGTGGATTACAGGGTCAAAGGTAGGGTTCTGAAGACTGTGGAGGAACAGAGAGATCTTGGGGTCCATATCCACAGATCTCTAAACGTTGCCGCTCAAGTGGTTAGAGCTGTGAAGAAGGCCTATAGTGTGTTAGCTTTTATTAACAGGGGGTTGGAGTTTAAGAGCCGTGGGGTTATGCTGCAACTGTACAGGACCTTGGTGAGACCACATTTGGAATATTGTGTGCAGTTCTGGTCACCTCACTATAAGAAGGATGTGGAAGCGCTGGAAAGAGTGCAGAGGAGATTTGCCAGGATGCTGCCTGGTTTGGAGGGTAGGTCTTATGAGGAAAGGTTGAGGGAGCTAGGGCTGTTCTCTCTGGAGCGGAGGAGGCTGAGGGGAGACTTAATAGAGGTTTATAAAATGATGAAGGGGATAGATAGAGTGAACGTTCAAAGACTATTTCCTCGGGTGGATGGAGCTATTACAAGGGGGCATAACTATAGGGTTCGTGGTGGGAGATACAGGAAGGATATCAGAGGTAGGTTCTTTACGCAGAGAGTGGTTGGGGTGTGGAATGGACTGCCTGCAGTGATAGTGGAGTCAGACACTTTAGGAACATTTAAGCGGTTATTGGATAGGCACATGGAGCACACCAGGATGATAGGGAGTGGGATAGCTTGATCTTGGTTTCAGATAAAGCTCGGCACAACATCGTGGGCCGAAGGGCCTGTTCTGTGCTGTACTGTTCTATGTTCTATGTAATTACAGATGTTGGGCCATTTGTTGCTGTTGATACAGTTGCCAGATGACCTTGCTATCAATGCTTGGCTGAGCTCCAGTTCCCACTAAATAATTGGTTCAGCAGGGATCTGTTGACACACACTGAAGTGGAGTATTTGCTTTAATTAATTGCCATCTTAATGAGGATACAATAAGTCATTAATTTTTTGATCTGTCTTTTCCATGTCTCTATGTTTATTTGGACAAGAGTAAGATGTGTAAAGTGGGGCTAGGCTTCTGTTATTGAAACTATGAATGGCTCTGTCTGATTGACAGTTTTAGAAGATTGTAAGAGCAGCAGTTATTCCAAAATAGATTTTTGAATGGGTGTGTTTCATGAGTATTTCAGATCTTGCCATTGTTTTAATGTGGTTCATTGGCTCTATACATTGTGAACTCCAGGTGAGTGGGCAAGGAGGAGACAGGGGTCATGGAAAGGATATGGAGGCATGGAGGTGGCATGCAGGGCATGATTGAAAGGAGAGGGCAAGGAGGGGCCACAGGGCATGGAGTTTGATGATGGATTAGAGGTGGCATGGATTGGGCACAGGGGGCATGTAAGTGGCATGATGGATAATGGGGAGCATGGATGGAGCATGGGGAGTGGCTGGAGTGGTGATGGGGCATTGGGGCTTGATGGCCTAACACACTTTAATACAACTGTGATGTAATCCAGAGGACCGAGGCGGACCTTCTAACTAGTCTGCCTCATCACTCACCCACCTCTGTGGCTGACTCTGAATGACTTCTGGAACCAACTTGATCCAACCTCCGCTTCCCTGCAGCTAAGCTTGTACTGCGCAGGTCATTTTTGGGGGAGATGGGCTTGCTGAGTCAGGTAATTTTTTCACTTGGGAGGCATCATTCAGTAAGTTTCTAATCTCCCCCAGCCCCACAACCCTCTGAGGTATCTCCATGTCTGTAATTCTGGCCTCTTGAGCATCCCCAATTTTAATAGTTCCATCACTGGTGGCTGTACCTTCAGCTACCTTGGACCTAAGCTGAGAAATGTCCCCCCCAAATCTCTCTGCCTTTCTTTTCTCCCTGAAGACACTCTTTAAAACCAAACTCTGTGACCAAGCTTTTGCTGATCTGCCATAAAGTCTCCTTCGGTGGCTCAGTGTCAAATCTGGCTCCATAACACTCCTGTGAAATGTCTGGGATGTTTACTATGTTATTCTGTGTTCAAGTCCCACTCCTGAACTTAAGAGCAGAAATCAAGGCTGGAGCTCCAGTGCACCACTGAGAGAGTGCTGCACTGTCAGAGGTAATGGGTGGGATTTTCCGGCCTGCTCGCCCCGAAACTGGAAAATCCTGCCTGAGGTCTGCTGCGATTTCCGTGGCAGGCAGAACGGGAAAATTTGCCCCAATGCCTTTCAGATGAGATGCTTAATGGAGGCCCATCCAGTCTCTCATATTAACATAAAAAAAAACCATGGCTCCATTTTGTGGAAGAGCAGGGTTCAAGATGCAGCTCATGTTGTTAAGGACAGTTAGGGTTGAGTAATAGGTTGATGGCTTTGCCAATGGTGCCCACATCCTATGAATATTAAAAAGTCTAATGGGTTGAGGAAAATTGGGCTGAAGTAATCCTTGGCAGTGAAGCAGCTTGTGGAAGGTTGAGATGGAGCTGATATAGAGAGACTAAAGGGAGGACACAGTTGAGGTGAGTTAAGTGGCAACTGCAGACTGAGGTGTTCGATTTGAGGCCAGTCAAGCAGATTGACATGATGTAAAAAAAAAGACTATAGTTAGCGCAGCTGCTAAGAGGTAGTTCTGTAATTGTGCTAGTTGCATAATGGAACTTTTTGGAATGAAAAGACTCGTGCTTTATCTTGGTGAGTGCACATTGGGGATGAAATAAAGAATGTCTTGCGTTTATACAACGCCTCAGGAGATCCCAAAGTGGATTGCAGCCAATTTGTAAGTGCAGTCACTTGTGTAATGGAGGGAATGTGACAGCCAATTTATTCCCATGACCTCCCACAACCAGCGTTAAGATAACTGACCAGATCATTGGCCAAGGACACCAGGGAGATCTCTGTTGAATAGTTATCGTGAAAAGGCAAATGACGTCCTCAGTGTAACACTTCATCTGAAAGGTGGCACATCCAGTGTTGCAGCACAGATTTTCACACTAACTTCATTGCAGTGTTACTGTAAGCCTACTTGTGACACTAATGAATAAACTTTAAGCTTTAAACTTTAACACCCTCGGTATTACACTGCGAATGTCAGCTTGGAATTTGTGCTTGGGTCTCTGGGCTTACTACCCACTGAGCCACGTCTGTCCCCCGTGGAGCGCCTATGCATCCATCGGGCTGGGAGAGCGTGCTGCGGGTAGTGTCGGAACCTTGTCTTCCCTCATGTGCATCCCTGGAGAGTCTGAAATGAGCAGCAGATGTATCGTAGGAGCAGCTAGCATCGTGTGATATGTTTACGTAAGATGAATATGAATTGCCTGCAAATGAAGTGTTCTCCTGTGCCCGCGTGGGTGTAATGACTGTGTCAAACATTGCAATAATCAGTATCAACAATGGAAGGCCTTTGTTTAACCTTCCTGCAGCACTTGACGGGATGAAGCAATGTCACCCATACACAATACACTTGCATGCTCTCAGCAAAGTCATTGCATTCTGCTGCGACTCCCACTGTCACGCAACACCTGATGCAAACAAGCTGCCATTGCACAAGCTTCACCACGTCTGCTTCTTTCTATCATCGAGTCATACAGTGCTAAAGGAGGTCATTCGGCCATTTGTGTCTGTGGCAGCTCTTCGAAAGGGCTACTCAATTCGTCCCACTTCCCGAAAGTTCTTTCTCCCCCAACCGGCAACTTCAATTTTTCCTGTTCACTTTTTTTGTTTCCTATTTCCTTTTGAAAGTTCGGGTTGAAAGTGATGACATTGTCCTTCACTGCAGATCGCCACAAAAGAAAACAACATTTACCTCATCTTCCCCCTGATTCTTTTACTGATTACTTTAAGAAACATCTTTATCAGAAGATGACTTTGTGTTGTCAGGGAGTTATAGACATTGTGCATCCAGTGATAATTTGTCAAGGAGCATAATCATAGAATCCCTACTGTGCAGAAGGAGGCCGTTCAGCCCATCGAGACTGCACCGACCACAATCCCACCCAGGCCCGAACCAGTAACCCCATGTATTTACCCTTCTAATCCCCTGACACTAAGGGGCAATTTAGCCTGGCCAATCCATCTAACCTACACATCTTTGGAGTGTGGGAGGAAACTGGAGCACCCGGAGGAAACCCACGCAGACATGGAGAGAATGTGAAAACTCTGCACAAACAGGGACCCAAGCTGGGAATTGAACCCCAGTCCCTGGTGCTGTGAGGTAGTGGTGCTGACCTCTACTGTGCCACCGTGCCACCCATAATGGCATTGTTTTAATTCAGACATGGCTGATGCTTTGAGTTTGTTTGTGTGGTGTGATAGTGATACGGTGGTGCTCCAGCACTGCATCACTTTTACACCACACAAACAAACTATTGTTAGTTACTTCACCCTTCCTCCTCCCTGTATTCTCACAAAGGTAGAAATTGTTACCAGCATTCCACTGTCTGTTATTTCAATCAAGACTCTCAACCCACTTGAAAAGAATTGAATAATATCGCAGATATCAAGTTGGGAAAATATATCAGTGGTGGGAATTTCCATTCTATTAGGACCTAATTTTGAAAGGTTTGAACTGGTTGGTTCGAGGCAGGAGATAATATGATGAATCCTGAAAAAGATCCAAACACAATTGGCAACCCTGAGTGGGTGGCACGGTGGCACAGAGCTTAGCACTGCTACCTCACAGCGCCAGGGATCCAGGTTCAACTCCCAGCTTGGGTCACTGTCTGTGCGGAGTCTGCAAGTTCTCCCAGTATCTGCCTGGGTTTCCTCCGGGTGCTCCAGTTTCCTCCAACAGTCCGAAAGACATTTCTGGTGAGGTGCATTGGCCATTTTCAATTCTTCCCCCAGGGTACCCAAACAGGCGCTGGAGTGTGGCGACTGGGGGATTTTCACAGTAACTTCATTGCAGTGTTCATGTAAGCCGATTTCTGACACTAATAAATAAACTTTAAACCTGGGATATCAGACCTTGAGTCCTTCTGAACCTTTTGGCCACAACTCCAACTCTGGGCCCTTCAGACACTGAACACCCCCATCCAACCATCCCCCAACTACATCCCCCAACAGCCCGCACCCCTCCCAACCATCCCCCAAGACCCCTCCCCTCCCACACACACACACCCCCCTCCTCACCCCCCCATCCCACTGTCTACAACAACATTGTGTCAAAATTGTCCACTAAAGATGGTGAGAAAAGACACAAAAGTTGAAACTAAAGAATTGTCTATGTGCGTCAATATATATGTCAGTGGGTGTGTTCGCATATTTGTTATTTTGTATATTTGCTCCATCCCGCGCTGCTTGGCACTGTGCCAACATTTTGATGTGTGTTTTTATTCATCATCAAATGGTATGAGATGATAGTCACAGACGCATCCATGTGCTATAATCTCAGCAGGAGCAACCAGCTGCGAACCCTTTTTCCAACTGCATATTGCAAGCATCTCATTCCAGTAACTGCTAATCGTGCTCCAAGCAGGAAAGTATTGATTTGATTTGATTTGATTATTGTCACATGTATTAGCATACAGTGAAAAGTTTTGTTTCTTGGGCGCTATACAGACAAAGCATTCATAGAGGAGGAAAGGAGAGAGTGCAGAATGTAGTGTCGCAATCATAGCTAGGGTGTAGAGAAAGATCAACTCAATGCAAGGTAGGTCCATTCAAAATCTGATAGCAGCAGCTGTTCTTGAGTCGGTTGGTACGTGACCTTAGACATTTGTATCTTTTTCCCAATGGAAGAAGGTGGCAGAGAGCACGTCTGGGGTGCGTGAGGTCCTTGATTATGCTGGCTGCTTTGCCGAGGTGGCGGGAAGTGTAGACGGAGTCAATGGATGGGAGGCTGGTTTGAGTGATGAACTGAGCTTCATTTACGATCCTTTGCAGTTTCTTGCCATCTTGGGCAGAGCAGGAGCCATGCCAAGCTGTGAGACAACCAGAAGGAATGCTTTCTATGGTGCATCTGTAGAAGTTGGTGAGAGTTGTTGCGGACATGCCACATTTCCCAAGTCTCCTGAGAAAGTAGAGGCTATTGGGGGGCTTTCTTAACTATGGCGTCAGCATAGAGGGATCAGGAGAGGTTGTTGGTGATCTGGACACCTAAATATTTGAAGCTTTTGACCATTTCTACTTCGTCCCCATTGATGTAGACAGGGGCATGTTCTCCACTCCGCTTCTTGAAGTCGATGACAATCTCCTTTGTTTTGTTGACATTGAGGGAGAGATTATTATCATCGCACCAGTTCACCAGATTCTCAATCTCTTTCCTCTACTCCATCTCGTCATTGTCTCTTAACTCTGGAAGCTCTGTGGTCATGACTGCTCAAGGAACATTAAGCATCATCACGTTTCCCTTACATCAATAGGAGGCAAGCGAGCTGGCTAATTGGATGGAAATAACAATAATAGTTTTCATTTACGTATCACCATTAGCTTAACAAAAAAAAAAGCCAAGGCATTTCAGAGTAACACTATCAGTAAATCTTTGATACACAAGAACATATTAGGACAGGTGACCAAAAGCTTCGTCAAGAAGGTTGCTTTTTTGGGAGCAACTTAATGGAGGAGAGACAGCTGGAGGGGATGAGGGAGGGACTTCCAGGCAGCATATTGACACAGTGGTTAGCAATACTGTCTCATAGCGCCAGGGGCCCGGGTTCAATTCTAGCCTCGGTTCACTGTCTGTGTGGAATTTGTACATTCTCCCTTAATGGGAGGAGATAAGATTACAGGAAAAAGCAAACAACTGCTGTCTGCTCCTGAAAAAATCAAGAGGTGTCTCTGTCTCTCTGGAGGCTGCTGGTTGAGTGTTACAAGACTGCTGTCATTCTGTCCTTCTCTCTCCAGAGGTGTTTGAATGCTCTGGGACTGTCAACAAGTAAAACCTGCGTTGTTTGCTAACTGATTTTAAAGAGGAGTTTAAGTCTGTTAGAAGAATATTGCTTCAGTTGGAACTAATAGAGATAGGTTGGCAGTTAAGAATTGTATCTTGTTATGTTTAAGTATTTCAACTGGTAAAAGTTAAACTAATTCATTTGTTGTAGTTAAACTGTATTGTTAAATAATAATGATAAAAGCTTCCTCATGTGTCAGTAGAGTCACACCTGAAATGCACATATAAGAGGTCTCAGCCTTGACTTATTTGGTACTTCTTTTGCCTCTTAAGTGTCAGTCCAGAGTCTGGAGTACATAATGTATGCTCCCAGTGCATGTTAAACCAAGGTCCCATGATGCAGCTATATAAGACCCTCGTCAGACCCCACTTGGAGTACTGTGCTCAGTTCTGGTCGCCTCATTACAGGAAGGATGTGGAAAAGATTGAAAAGGTGCAGAGGAGATTTACAAGGATGTTGCCTGGATTGAGTGGCATGCCTTATGAGGATAGGCTGAGAGAGCTCGGTCTTTTCTCCTTGGGAGAGACGTAAGATGAGAGGAGACCTAATAGAGGTACATAAGATGTTGAGAGGCATAGATCGGGTGGTCTCTCAGAGGCTTTTTCCCAGGGTGGAAATGGCTGCTACGAGAGGACACAGGTTTAAGATGCTGGGGGGTAGGTACAGGGGAGATGTTAGGGGGAAGTTTTTCACACAGAGGGTGGTGGGCGAGTGGAATCGGCTGCCGTTAGTGGTGGTGGAGGCAAACTCAGTAGGGTCTTTTAAGAGACTCCTGGATGAGTACATGGGACTTAATAGGATGGAGGGTTATAGGTAGGCCTAAAAGGTAGGGATATGTTTGGCACAACTTGTGGGGCCAAAGGGCCTGTTTTGTGCTGTAGTTTTCTATGTTTCTATTCTCTCTTCGGCAGGAGTAAAAGATCCCAAATACCATTCCAAGAAAAGGAATGGAATTCTCCAAGGCAAAATTCTCTGATTGCTCCCGGTGGGATCTTCCAGTCCTGCCGATGGGGACCTCCCTGCTATGGGTTTCCTGGAGGTGGAAGGTGTGAAGAATGGAAAAATCCATTGACAGCGGCGGGAATGTAAGATCCCGGTACCAGACAATGGCGGGCCACCTCCACCACGGGGATGTGCAGAAAATCCCACCCAATGTATCTTGGCTATCTTTTATCCTGCAAGGAACATCACCAAAATAGGTTCTGACTGTTATAGGATGCTAGCAGTGCACGAACTGGGTACTGTTTCCATCAACGACCACACTTCAGAAAGAACTTGGCTGCAAAGCGCTTTGGAATTGACCGAGGTCATGAAGCATATTAGAAACAAAATTGTTTCTTTAATAAAAGAGTACATGCTTTACAAAGGTACTCATTGAATCTTTGGGTTCTGCTGACATTCTTTCAGTTTTTCAAAGGTCTACGGAACAGTTGCTTCTGCGCATGTTAGAAACCAGTTATTTCTATCCTCGAAAATATTAGAAAATATTATTTGAAAATGTACTTTGAAGAGCCCTCTTGTTTTGAGAAGCAGTTTGATTTGAGTGTCAGGAGAATGTAGGCTGTTTCTTTTTTTCTCATTTATTAACACCAACTCATTCTTATTTAGTAGCATTAAGGTCCTGAACTTCAAGCAATAACACACGAACAATGAAAAGGAGTAGAAATGGAAACGCATCAAAAACACTCAATGGACAGGGCTAATATTTTTCATTATTTCTTAAAGCTGTCATTTTTGCTTCCGACATCAGAAGAATCTTTGTTCGTTGTACTTATCCTGACAGATTCCATTCAGTCAACACTGATACACTCAGCATTGTCCCCCGTTGCTTAACTGTGCTGCGGTGCCAAAACTGGATGTAGTCCTTCATTATGGGGTCTAACTAAATGATAGGTTTGACAGGATATGCAATCTTACAGTCCAGAAACAGGCCATTCTTCCCAGCTGGTTTATGCCACTCCGACTTACCTTTATTCGCCTTAACTCGGCAACATATCCGATTCTTCGTGTTCTGAAGAAGTGATATGTAAATGCTATGCTGCTGGGTTAAGATGAATAAAGACCTATGTTTTATGGTCAAATATGATTCCTCGCGTTCTGAAGAAGTCATACTGGACTCAAAACATTAACGCTAGGTGTTGTTTCTGGTGGGAAAACTGGTGTGTTTCTCTCCAGAGAAACCAGTCGATTTGCTCTCCAGATTCGACCACACTCTGTCAAAGAAAATCAAAGGGGCATAAATCATGCCGTCATGGGGCGGGGCCGAAACACGCCGGCAAAACCCGACTGCACAAAGATAATGGCCGGCGCCATCTTTAAACAGTGCCCCAATCAAACCCCCCACCATCCCACCATGGAGGCTTCAGGGGCTCCTCTCCCCAACTCTGATCGGAGAAAGCATTCACTCCCCCACAATCATCAGCCCTTTCTCCCCCCCCTCAATGATCAGCAGCCCTTTCTCCCCCTCCACCCCCCATGATCATCAACCCTTTCTCCCTCTCCCCACCCCCTCCCACCACAATCATCAGCCCTTTCTACCTCATCCCCCAACCCTCCTCCCAGTGATCATTGGCCTCTTCTCCCCCTCCGCTCGGGCCATGGGCCCCCTTCCCCCACCCACACAGTCGGAGATGGCACCCAACCCCCTCCCCCCCACAGCAGCCATTGGCAACATCCCTGTCCGTCTGTCCACTCCGAGCCCACAACCACATCTGCATTAACACTACCTCCCCCCCCGCCCCGCCCCCCCCCGCCCCCCCCCGCCCCCCCATATGGCTGCCACTGGGGCCCACCCCTTGGCACAGTTCGGCACTGCCAAAGTTGATCAGGAACAAGTTGGATTAAATATTCAGTGATATTCAGGATATTTGCCCCTTTAGTTGCTTTTTCATCAGAACCTTGAGTTGGATGTTTGGGTGGGGTGGCAGGCAATGAATGTTTCGTTTCCTTAAAGCACCTTGGGACATTTTAATGACTTTAACAGTGCCATTTACATACTGTTCCTGTTGTAAGTGGATGAAAGAAAAAGACTAAATCCAAGATTTTCAACACATGAGGAATTGAGAAGTTTTCGTCTCCATTTCCATGTAGGAGGCTTCATTGCGTATAGTATCATAGAATCTACAGCATGGAGACAGGCCCTTCGGCCCAAACTGGTCCCTGCCGACCAAAAAGCCCATCTGAGCTAACCCCACTTGCCTGCATTTGGCGCATATCCCTCTAAACCTTTCCTATCCATGTATCTGTCCAAATGCCTTTTAAATGTTGTCAATGTCCCTGCCTCGACCACTTCCTCCGGCAGCTCATTCCACACACGCACCACCCTCTGTATAAAAAAAGTTGCTCCTCAGGTTCCCATTAATTCTTTCCCCTCTTAACTTCAACCTATGCCCTCTCGTTCCCGATTCCCCAACCCTGGGAAAAAGACTGAGTGCATTCGCCCTATCCATGCCTCACTAAGCCAGAATAAAATATGCCAAAATATTAAACAGGGGTGGGTAAAGATAGAAAGTCTCAGAGTTTCTGGCATGTCAGTTCTTTTGAAATGTAGCTATAATGATTTTAATCAGGCGTATTGAGGTGGGCCTTCTTGAATATGAACTCCCTGATTAAGGGCCAAATTGATAGTCCAATCAGGGAGCCCCATGCTCTGTATTTAAACAGGAGTGTCAATTCCTCTGGCACTCCGGATGTAGACTGCATACCGAGAGCACTCTGTATAGTGTTGTTGGATCTTATAAGTAACGGGATTTTAGTGAAGGGACTTCTACCTCCGAGGATTTATTACAGTAACTTTGCCGACTGGTGACTGAGCCGTTATCCCACAATGCACTATGGCGGGGCAGATGGGGAGGCTGCATTGGCAGCAGGGTTAGGGGGATGGGTGTGGGTGGGTTGGTGTCTTTAATCTTGCCTTCACCGAATGCCTGCTGTGCTCAGATAAGAAAAGTAGCTTTTTAAAAAAAGAAACTGTGTATGATCTGATCACAGCAACAGAATCATGCGGGGAATGAAATGATGCTGTTAAAGGCTCACAAAGCTTTATCTGGTAGCTTACATTGTAGCTTCCAATTCCCATTTGATCTCTCTCTTACACAGCTGTAAAGAACAGTGAACCTAACTGCTAACGTATAACTAATTATTAACCTCTGACCACAACATATGTTAATTAAATCTGACAACAGCGTGTGGCAAATTTTATTCTGGTATGGTGAAGCATCTTTCAGGGTTATCATAGAATCATACAATCCTACAGTGCAGAAGGAGGCCATTCGGCTCATCGAGGCTGCATCGACCACAATCCCATCCCGGTCCTATCCCATAACCCCATGCATTTACCTTAGCCAGTCTCCCTGACACTAAGGGGTAATTTAGCATGTCCAATCCGCCTAAACGACGGATCTTTTGGCTGTGGGAGGAAAGGTTATGACAGAGGTGTGAATGGAAGGGTGCGTTCTGAGCCATGAGTGCGTTTCCCTCCTTTGCTTTCTGTTACAATTCGTGAACTGAATCCTCAAACTTACATTTTTCTTTGTAGCCCCACCCCCTTATCACACCCACACCTCACCCCTCTATCTCCCCCCCCTTCCCCCATAATGTCCTACGCTCTGATTAAAGCAAAATCCTGCAGATGCCGAAGACCTGAAATTAAAACATAAAATGGTGGAATGCCTCAATTCTTTCACAAGGCAACTGTCTCAAACTTAACTGCATTCCAAGGCGAAAGGTTAATGTACTGATCTTCAAGATCCCAGGCAGTTTACTAAATGGTAAGCCCAGCGACATCTCTACTTTCCCAGGAGGCTAAAGAAATTCAGCAAGTCTGCGACGACTCTCACCAATTTTTACAGATGCACCATTGAAAGTATCCTTTCCAGATGTATGGCTCCTGCTCTGACCAAGACAGCAAGAAGCTACAAAGAGTCGTGAACAAAGCCCAGTCCATCAGGCAAACTAGCCTCCCATCCACTGACTCCGTCTACACTTCCCGCTGCTGTGGAAAATCAGCCAGCATAATCAAGGAACCCACACACCTCAGATATTCTCAATGGAATTTTACCACCTCGCCCGCCCGAGTCTCACAAGATCCCGCCCAAGGCCAACAGAGAATGCCGTTCTGCAAGCCTTGCCTGGCCTGGAGGGCGTGCCGGTAAAATCCCGCCCACTCTCTTCCACCTTTTTCCATCAAGAAAAGATACAAAAGTCTGAGATCACGTACCAACCGACTCGTAAGAACATAAGAACATAAGAAATAGGAGCAGGAGTATGCCATCTAGCCCCTCGAGCCTGCCCCGCCATTCAATAAGATCATGGCTGATCTGAAGTGAATCAGTTCCACTTACCCGCCTGCTCCCCATAACCCTTAATTCCCCTACCGATCAGAAATCCATCTATCCGTGACTGAAACATATTCAACGAGGTAGCCTCCACCACTTCAGTGGGCAGAGAATTCCAGAGATTCACCACCCTCTGAGAGAAGAAGTTCCTCCTCAACTCTGTCCTAAACTGACCCCCCTTTATTTTGAGGCTGTGCCCTCTAGTTCTGATTTCCTTTCTAAGTGGAAAGAATCTCTCCACTTCTACCCTATCCAGTCCCTTCATTATCTTATATGCCTCTATAAGATCACCCCTCAGTCTTCTAAACTCCAACGAGTACAAACCTAATCTGCTCAATCTCTTCTCATAATCTACACCACTCATCTCTGGTATCAACCTGGTGAACCTTCTCTGCACTCCCTCCAAGGCCAATATATCCTTTCGCAAGTAAGGGGACCAAAACTGCACACAGTATTCCAGCTGTGGCCTCACCAATGCCTTGTACAGATGCAGCAAGACTTCTCTGCTTTTATATTCTATCCCCCTCATGATAAATGCCAACATCCCATTTGCCTTCTTGATCACCTGTTGTACTTGCAGACTGAGTTTTTGCGACTCATGCACAAGGGCCCCCAGGTCCCTTTGCACAGCAGCATGTTGTAATTTTTTTCTATTTATATAATAATCCAATTTGCTATTATTTCTTCCAAAGTGAATAACCTCGCATTTGCCAACGTTATACTTCATCTGCCAGATCCTCGCCCACTAACTCAGCCTATTCAAATCTCTCTGCAGACCTTCCGCTTCCTCCACGCAATTCACTTTCCCACTTATCTTCGTGTCGTCAGCAAACCTTGTGACCTTACACTCAGTCCCCTCCTCCAGATCATCTATGTAAATAGTAAACAGTTGAGGCCCCAGTACCGATCCCTGCGGCACGCCACTAGTCACCATCTGCCAACCAGAAAAGCACCCATTTATTCCAACTCTCTGCTTCCTGTCGGATAGCCAATCCCCAATCCATGCTAACACCCTACCCCCAACTCCGTGTGCCCCAATCTTCTGCAGCAACCGTTTGTGAGGCACCTTATCGAACGCTTTCTGGAAATCCAAAAACACCACATCTACCAGTTCCCCTCCGTCAACCGCACCAGTCACATCTTCATAAAAATCCAGTAAGTTCGTCAAACACGACTTTCCTCTCATGAATCCATGCTGCGTCTGCTTGATCGAACCATTCTTATCCAGATGGCCCGCTATTTCTTCTTTAATGATGGATTCCAGCATTTTCCCAACTACAGACGTTAAGCTAACCGGCCTGTAGTTACCCGCCTTTGGTCTACTTCCTTTTTTAAACAGCATCGTAACAGTAGCCGTTTTCCAATCAGCTGGCACTATCCCAGAGTCCAGTGAATTTTGATAAATAACCACTAACGCATCCACTATTACCTCTGACATTTCTTTCAGTATCCTGGGATGCATTCCATCCGGGCCCGGGGACTTGTCCACCTTCAGTCCTGTTAGTCTATCAAGCACTGCCTCTCTAGTAACAAAGGTATTGAGTACCTCTCCTCCTACCAATAGTCGATCGTTAATATTCGGTAAACTATGTGTGTCTTCCACCGTGAAGACCGACACAAAAAACCTATTTAAAGTCTCAGCCATTTCCTCGTTTTCCACTATTAAATCCCCCCTCTTGTCCTCCAAGGGTCCAGCATTCACTCTAGCCGCTCTATTCCTTTTTATATATTTGTAAAAGCTTTTACTATCATTTTTTATATTTAGAGCTAGCCTAGCTTCATAACCTATCTTTCCTTTCTTTATCGCTTTCTTAGTCGTTCTTTGTTGTTTCTTAAAGTTTTCCCAATCTTCCGATTCTCCACTATTTTTGGCCACTCTGTACGCATCGGTCTTTAATTTAATACTCTCCTTAATTTTCTTCGTTATCCACGGTTGGCTATCCCTTTTCTTACTCAAGAACAGCTTCTTCCCTGTTGCCATCAGACTTTTGAATGGACCTACCATATATTAAGTTGATCTTTCTCTACACCCTAGCTATGACTGTAACACTACATTCTGCATTCTCTCCTTTCCTTCTCCCTCATGTACGCTATGAATGATATGCTTTATCTGTACAGCGTGCAAGAAACAATACTTTTCACTGTATCCCAATACATGTGACAATAATTTATCAAATCAAATCAAATCAAATGAATAATGTGATGACTGTATTCACCTCTCATTAAGGGAATAGCCTGAAACATCTCACTGATTGTGACTGTCTCTCATGTTAAACACGGCTAGTGAAGCCATTGCTGTTAGGTTGCATTGAGCAAAGAGTCAGATGGTGTTTATAAACCGAGCACCTACCTCTCAGGCAAGCTAGCTTCCGACTGAAAGATGTTCCAATGAGCTGCAACTAAACATCCCTGATAGCCCTTTGAAGTTTTGACACAAGACGTGACTCATTTTCCTCTGTCATCTGAGGGCCCGTTCAGATTTATTACCTGCATGTGTCTGCTGACCCAGACTGGATTGGATTCACTTCGATAACCAGATTGATGCGAGTTTATTCAGTCTGGTGACACATTGAAAATACAAAACAATTGTGCATTCAGGTCTCTCTGCTCCACTCTCCTGATTTCTTTGAGTTTTTCCAGTGAATTGGCGAACTGTACTGACATGTAATATATACTCTGTATGTATGTATGCAACTATATGTAATACATACTGTATTATCTGGTCTTTTTTCTATTTGTACATGGGATGTGGGCGTCACTGGCTGGGCCAGCATTCATGGCCCATCCCTGAGGGCATTTGAGAGTCAACCACATTGCTGTGGGTCTGGAGGCACATGTAAGACAGACCAGGTTAGGACGACAGATTTCCTTCCCTGAAGGACATTAATGAAGCGGATGAGTTTTTACGACAATCGACAATGGTTTCATGGTCATCAGTAGACTTTTAATTCCAGATATTTTTTATTGAATTCAAATTTCACCCTCTGCCGTGGTGGGATTTGAACCTGGGTCCCTAGAGCATTTCCCTGGGTCTCTGGATTACGAGTCCAGTCACAATATCACTATGCCACTGCCTTGGTGAAGTAGGGAGGGAAGATACTAAAATCAGCATCCATCGTCTTGCATTAGGGAGGTAACAATTGGCCAACCATTCTCTGCTTTTCTGATGATTACCCACCACCCCATGGCACAAGGATTAGGTTCTGTTGCGATGCTCCTGCAGTCCACTAACCCAACAACACTCATGTTTTCATGCGGCACAGCGGCACAGTGGTTAGCACTGCTGCCTCACAGTACCAGGGACAAGGGTTCAATTCCGGCCTCGGGTCACTGGAGTTTGTACGTTCTCCTCGTGTCTTTCCTCTGGGTACTCCGGTTTCCTCCCACACGTGAAAGATGTGCAGGTGGATTGGCCATGCTAAATTGCACCTTAATGTCAGGGGAACTAGCTGGGTAAATACGTGGGGTTACGGGGATGGGGCCTCAGTGGGATTGTTGTTGGTGCAGGCTCGATGGAATCAACTGTCGGAATTCTATGATTCTATGCTTGCAAGAAGAACACTACTGACTGAGGTACTGCCAACACATGTGGAACTGTACGCCAATAAGAGCCAGAATCTTAAAAGTGAAGAGTGGCAAAACATGGAAGGGAAGCATCGTTAGAACTTCACCTGTTAACATCACGCAGAAGAACAAAGAAGGTGCACACCAAAGGAACCAATCAAACTAGAAGATCAAATCTCCTGTCACTTTTTAACAGGAGACAGCATGCCAAAGCGTAGACACACTTTGCTGTTTCTTTCAAGTGTTGGAAGATGCAATTCCTTCATGTTCCTCTCAAGTCCCAGCAACTTTGATAGTTGCACTCTTCACCCGTCTTCAACAAACAAATGTCTGATCAGGAAAGGAACTCTTCCATCACCTCCACTGAAACCACATCTCCGCTTTCTCACCAAAAGCTTCCTCTCTCATCATCCAGGTTGTAGCTCTGTAAAGCCCAGTTTCCTCCAGTGTATGTGTACCAGTGGAAACTCTTCTAACACCTCACTCACAAGCTGGCATTTGATACAAGGAAATGGCCCCTCATTGAAAAGGCAATGTTATGCCAATTTCAATTGTGGGTGACACGGTGGCACAGTGGTTAGCACTGCTGCCTCACAGCCCCAGGGACCTGGGCTCAGTTCCAGCCTTGGGTGACTGTCTCTTGAATTTGCACATTCTCCCCGTGTCTGCGTGGGTTTCCTCCAGGTGCTCCGGTTTCCTCCTACAGTCCAAAGATGTGTGAGTTAGGTTGATTAGCCATGATAAATTTTCCCTTAATGTTAGGGGGATTAGGAGGGTAAATATGTGCGGTTACAGGAATAGGGGATATGTGGGGTTATGGGGATAGGACAGGACCTGGGTGGGATTGGTGTGGTGCAGGCTCGATGGGCAAAATGGCCTCCTTCTGCACTGTAGATTCTATGAATCACTGCTAGTGCTCAGTTAATCATTTGTTTTTGATTTGATTTGATTTAGTATTGTCACATGTATTGGGGTACAATGAAAAATATTGCTTCTTGCGTTGTACAGACACAACATTTCGTTCATTGAATACATAGGGGAGAAGGAAAGGAGAGAGTGCAGAATGTAATGTTACAGTCATAGCTAGGGTGTAGAGAATGATCAACTTAATGCGAGGTAGGTCCATTCAAAAGTCTGATGGCAGCAGGGAAGACAAGAAGCTGTTCTTGAGTCGGTTGGTACGTGACCTCAGACTGACTCACCTGATGAAGGGGCAGCGCTCTGAAAGCTCGTGCTACCAAATAAACCTGTTGGACTTTAACCTGGTGTTGTGAGACTTCTTACTGTGCCCACAACATGGTGCATGGCTTGGAGGGGGACTTGCAGATGGTGATGCTCCCTTGTGTCTGCTGTTCTTGTCATTCCAGGTGATAGAGATCATGGGTTTGAAGGTGTCATTGAAGGAACCTTGTTGACTGCAGTGTATTGATGCATGACAAACCTCGCTATCATCCCGTCCTGTTGGCCAAGATTTCTCATGGATCAATACACTGCAGTCATCAAGATTCCTTCAATTACACCTTCAAACTCATGATCTCTTTTACCTAGAGAAGGACAAGTACAGCAGACACATGGGAACATCACCACCATCCTGACTTGGAGATATATCGCCGTTCTTACACTGTCGCTGGGTCAGAATCCTGCAAATCCCTCCCTAACAGCAGTGTGGGTGTATCTACACCAAATGAACTGCAGCGGTTCAAGAAGACAGCTCACTACCATCTTCTCAAGGATAATTAAGGATGGGCAATAAATGCTGGCCTAGCCAGCAACACCCACGTCCTAGGAGTGAATTAAAAAATGCCTCCTGCACCATTTGTAATGAGTCAAAGTCCCAATTCATCTCAGGTTGCCTCATTAACACTAAACACTTGGCAGTCAATTCCTTACTGCACTAATTGCTTAAAATGGATTCAGTTTTATTCGAGTTACAGATCCAAGTAAGGGACTTTTTATGCTTTTTAATTAGAGCTATATCCACTCATGCCAACTTTTCTTTGCCATCTACTGTAGTGTGATGGTTACATCATTGGACGAGATGAATAATCCAACATCAGTTCAAATCTCAGCACTGCAGATGTGAGAGAATGAATTCAGTTTAAAAAAATACAGACTGCAAAATCTGAATTGCCAAATTTCCTTTAGGATCCATTCTTACCCAGGGTCTGTATTGGAATCTCGTGCACTGACATGATTGGCCCTCAATGAGCAAGACACTCAGTTGCATCAAAAGGATCAGGGTAACTAGGCATGGACCTGAAACAAGAACATGCAAAGAACAGAATTAAGCAGAGATCACGACCTTGAACCCTGTCTGCCATTTAATGGATCATGATTGATCATAGTATCTTAACTCCATTAACCCACCTTGGATCTGTGCCTCTTAATAACCTTTCCTAACACGTATCTATGGAATATTGGCTTTGCCAGTGATGTTCACACTCTGAGAACGTTTTAAAAAATTCCAAACAACAATTTCTCAAATTCAATTTAATTGACTGTTAATTCAAACTAAGTGGGCCATAACGCAGCTCACCTGGCACAGTGGTAAGCACTGCTGCCTCACTGCGCCAAGGACGCTGGTTCGATTCCCGGCCTGGATCACTGTCTGTGTGGAGTCTGCACATTCTCCCTTTGTTTGAGTGGGTTTCCTCTGGGTGCTCTGGTTTCCGCCCACAGTCTGAAATGTGCGCTTGTTCAGGTGCATTGGCCATGCTAAATTCTCTTTCAGTGTACCTAAACAGGTGCCAGAGTGTGGTGACTGGGGAATTTTCACAGTAATTTCATTGCAGTGTTAATGTCAGCCTACTTGAGACAATAATAAAATGAAACTTATGAAGCTTGATGCACTTCTTGGAAGAGTTATTTGACACAGAACCCATGAAGAGATATTAGGGCAGATTACCAAAATCTGCGTCAGTTACCCGAACAGGCGCTGGAGTGTGGCGAATAGGGGATTTTCACAGTAACTTCATTGCAGAGTTAACCTAAGCCTCCTTGTGATAATAATAAATTAACTTTAAACCTGATCTCAACACGCTGTTTGCCACAAGCATTTATTCCACTTTATGTAATTTTAATTATAATAAAAGGAATTGGGTACAATACTGAAATCAAATGCAGACTTACTGATGTCAGCAGCAAAAGACTATTGTCGTTTATTAGTTACATTGACATATTGCAATTCTCTGCTTAACACAGTGCAATGCCATTCACTAACAGCCAAGAAACTCATAAATAATTTAACACAATTAATAACTAATTAGGAACACAATGCCAGCAATATCCAACACAGATTCACAGTTTCATCTTTTGATAGGTCTCAACACTTGCGTTCAAAATGGTGGGGAATTTTGATCGAGTGGACAAGGAGAAGCTGTTTCCACTAGCCTTGTTGGGGGAATTTTCAGGGGGCTTCCCTCTCGGTGCCTTGTATTGAGCTGGTTTCAGCTCATACAAAACTTGCGAGTTAAAGATGTTCTTTATTTGATCAGTACGCATCGGGAGGGAGATGCCGGATGGGCTCCAACTTCTCTCTAAAATTACATCATATGAACACATCTGATATACTATTGTCGAAGATTCATATTCTCTGCCCAATCTATCATACAAACCGAATGGTCCAATTACATTAATACACACTATTTACCTTGGCCAACAGCATTCTATCCCTGAACATAACTAGGAACTATTGGTTAACTTGACCTGGGACATCTTTCCCTCCCTCACTGCTAAGCAACCTTACCGCATGTCTGACAGGTTCCAGGTTCGCTCTCGTCACCTGCATACTATAAGAACCAAAAGGGAATCAGGGAGTCATCCTGTCTAAACAGTTATACCTTACCGTCACAGCCCACACAGGGAGGCTAAGAGTGAGGGGTGGAATGCTCCTATTGAATTTAATTAGCAATTGAATCCTTCTATTCATTCCACAATCTTAGTACCTCACAGCTGCAAATCTTCCAAAGCCTTTCACTGATTAAGTTCGATACTTCGTTGTTCCAGAGAATGTGGCCTATCTGCTTCTGTTTTTTTCCCATTATGCTTTTAGGGCAGGCTGCCCTTGGCCAAAGCTTACCAGATATTCAAAACTACATTTTAAAATGACAATATTTATTAAAGATTCACTACTACTGATTGTATTGTGTTGAATAGACAGTGCCTTCGTATAATAACGTAAGCGGCACATGGTGATATCTTTGGTATGTATAAGGCACATTATGGTCCCCATTTTAGATTTGTCTACTTTGTTTAATAGTCTCAGAAAGCAGGGGTTTCGGCACCCCATGCTACAGCTCTGATGCTCTGTAACCAGGGATGCAGATTCAAGGTCATTGCCAAAAAGAATCAGAGGGCAAATGCGGAGTGCATTTTTTAATGTGAGTTGTTTGTACCTGGAATGCACTGCCAGAGAAATGGGCAGAAGCAGGTGCAATGTTAACCTTCAAAAGGGACTGGGATACATAATAATAATCATAAGGAAAGGTGATGGTCTGGTGGTATTATCACTAGACTATTAATCCAGAAACTTTGCTAATGTTCTGGGGACCTGGGTTCGAATCCCGCCATGGGCAGATGATGGAATTTGAATTCACTAAAATATATCTAGAATTAAGAATCTACTGATGATCATTAATCGATTGTTGGAAAAATACATCTGGAAGGAAATACATTTAGGGAAGGAAATCTGCCGTCCTTACCTGGTCTGGCTTACATGTGACTCCAGAGCCACAGCAATGTGGTTGACTCTCAACTGCCCTCTAAGGGCAACGAGAGATGGGCAATAAATGCTGGCCAGCCAGTGACACCCATTACCACGAATGAATAAAAAATTGGCCTTCGTGTACAAACCTTAAAATAATTAAACATGCTAAAGCACTTTACAGGAGCATTATCTAACAAGATTTGCCACAGAGCCAGATAAGGAGGTGTCAGGGCAGCTTGGTCAAAGATGTAGCTTTTAAGGAATGTGTTAAAGGAGGAGAGGTAGAACAAGGGGTGGAAGGATAAGAGGAGTGGGGGGAAAACCTCCATAATCTTTCTTGTAAAGGAAAAGTTTGCAGGGCTGTGGGGAACGAGCAGTGATTGTATTAATTGGATAGTTTTTCCAGAGAGCTTACAAAGGCACAATGGGTACACAGATTTCCTTTGATGCTGTGTGTGTCCAAAACTGAGGAGTCATATATATATATATATGATAGACGCTAATAAATACAGCAGGGAATTCAGAGAAATTTCTTTACCCAGAGTGAGAAAGTTGTGAGAATGGAAACTTGCTACCACAAAGAGTGGCTTAGGTAATTAGCAGAGATAGATTTAAGAGGAATATAAATAAATATCTGAGGGAGAAAGGAATAGAAGCATAAGGTGAGATGAAGAGGTATGGGAGGAGCATTAACACTGGCAGGGACCAGTTGGGTCGAATGGCACCTTTCTTGCCTGCAAATAATTTCTAACTACGTACATACGAACATACAAAATAGGAGCAGAAGCAAGCCTTTTGGCTTCTTGAGCCTGTTCCGCCATTCAGTAAGATCCATTTGTATATCGAGTTCCACATTCCCGTCGACCCCAATAACCTTTAATTCCCTTGCCTAACAAGAATCAAAAAACCTCCACCTTAAAAATATTCAATGATCCTACCTGGCTCCACTGCCTTCTGAGGCACAGAGCCAAAGATGTACAACCCTCTGAGAGAAAATATTTCTCCTCATCTCTGTCCGAAAAGGTAACCCCTAATTTTCAAACAGTGTCCCTAATACTGGACCCAATGAGGTGGCACGGTGGCACAGTGGCTAACACTGCTGCCTCACAGCGCCAGGGACCTGGGTTTGATTCCCAGCTTGGGTCACTGTCTCTGTGGAGTCTGCTTGGGTTTCCTCTGGGTGCTCTGGTTTCCTCTCACGGTCCAAAAGATGTGCAGGCTAGGTTGATTGGCCATACTAAATTGCCCCTTAGAGGGTAAATATATGGGGTTGCAGGGATAGGACCTGGGTGGGATTGTTCTCAGTGCAGGATCGATGGGCCAAATGGCCTCCTTCTGCACTGTAGATTCTATGATTCAATGATGAAAGGAAACATCCTTTTCATGTCCACCTTGTAAAGATCATTCAGGGTCTTAGATACTTCAATCAAATCAACCCTAACTCTGCTAAACTCCAGGGTAAACAAGCCTGGTCTGTCTAACCTACAATCTTTATGAATCTGAACCGCCTTCAACGCATTTACATCTTTCCTTAAATAAGGAGACAAAAACTGCACAGAGTGAGGTGTGGTCTCACCAATACCCTGCATAACTGAAGCATAACATCTTTACTTTAACATTCAATTCCTCTCCTAACAAAGGATAGCATTCCATTCACCTTCTTAATTACTTGCTACACCAATACATGCTCATTTTGTGACTCATGCACGCGAACACCTAGATCCCTCTGCATCTCGGAATTCTGCTGCTGTTCTCCTTTTAAAGTAAACCTCTGCTTCTTTGTTCTTCCTGCCAATGTGAACAACCTCACATTTCCCCACATTATACTCCATCCACCAGATTGTTGCCCACTCACTCAACCTACCTATATCCATTTGCAAACTTCTTACGTCTCCTTCACAACATATGTTCCAAACTATCTTTGTGTCGTCTGCAAATTTAACTACCATGCCTTTGATTTGATTTGATTTGATTTATTATTGCTGCATGTATTAGTATACGGTGAAAGGTATTGTTTCCTGCACGCTATACAGACAAAGCATATCGTACATAGAGAAGGGAAGGAGAGAGTGCAGAATGTAGTGTTACAGTTATAGCTAGGGTGTAGAGAAAGATCAACTTAGTGCGAGGTAGGTCCATTCAAAAGTCTGACAGCAGCAGGGAAGAAGCTGTTATTGAGTCGATTGGTATGTGACCTCAGACTTTTGTATCTTTTTCCCGACGGAAGAAGGTGAAAGAGAGTATGTCTAGGGTGCGTGGGGTCCTTAATTATGCTGGCTGCTTTTCCCGAGGCAGCGGGAAGTGTAGACAGAGTCAATGGATGGGAGGCTGGTTTGCCTGATGGACTGGGCTTCGTTAACGATCCTCTGTAGTTTTTGGTGTTCTTGGACAGAGCAGGAGCCAGACCAAGCTGTGATACAACCAGAAAGAACCCTAATCAAAGTAATTGATGCAAATTGTAAAACATTGAGGCCACAGTCCTGATCCCAAGGGGACTCGACTCACCACATCCTGCCAAAGACCCATGTACGCATACTGTCATGACGGATGCTACAGACTTCATCCGGAACACAGGATGTATATGCTAACAAGGAAATACTTGTACAGAGGCTCACAGCTGCTCTCGAACAGCTCACCAACTGTCCCAATTCTGACATATCTTCTGCTCTTAACTACCCTCTCAAGCACAATTAGGGATGGGGGATAAACTTTGGTCCAGCCAGCGATACCCATGTCCCATTAAAGAATGGCGGTAACACAGTGGTTAGCACTGCTGCTTCACAGCGCCAGGGACCCGGGTTCAATTCTCGGTTTGGGTCACTATTTGTCTGGAGTTTGCACATTCTCCCTGTGTCTGTGTGGGTTTCCTCCGGGTGCTCCAGTTTCCTCCCACAGTCTGAAAGATGTGCTGGTTAGGTGCATTGACCAAACAGGCGCCAGAGTGTGGCGACTCTGGGGATTTCACAGTAACTTCATTGCAGTGTTAATGTAAGCCTTACTTGTGCCTAATAAATTAACTTTGCATGAAAAAAAAGACTCCATTTTTAGTCAAGCTGTCAGCAGTTGCCCGTTCTCTCTGTATGATTTTCCAGCGATTCTGGCACCCTCCTTTGAACGTTTAAACTTCTCTGTCTTACTGACAGAAAGCTCTCTCAGTGATCGCTGCTTCTTTTATCCTCTGGCCATGTGCAGAGTCCAATCTTCTCTTCCTTTGATGGACTGTTTTTTTTTCATCAATTTCACTGGAAGATGCAGCAATCTCGAGGTCCAAAGGGTCATTTGCAAAACTTTTAAACTCATTTTCTTAATGGATTCAAAACTTCTTTTAAAAACTTCGGAACTTGCTGCCTCCTGTGTCTCAGAGCAGGGATCGCTTCCCGGAACTCCCACTCACAGGTTCCACTTGGACCGGGAGCCCGGCAATCCAAGCCTCTTCACTTTCCCGCACTCTGGAGACCAAACCACAACTACTCGGGGCTTTAAAAAAAAATCACTCAAAACACTGCCCTGTGTTCTCTTTGTACCCATTTTTTTAAAAAAAACCCAATAACAATGCAGCAACTCATTCTCTTTAAACTTGAATTCCACTTTTCCTTAAGCACAAAATCACACCTCTTGCTTCTGAGGGTTATTTTCTTTTCATTTTCTTTCTGGATATTTCTAAACTTCTGACTGTACCGACCAATTCAGGTTTATTCCGTGTCTGTCCCTCAGGTGTGGCAATATTTCAATATCTCACCACGCACACAGCGCAGGCCACAGGCAGTGTCCTCAAAATCCACCCCACCCTCATCGCCAGTGTAATGATGCATGCTACAGACCTCTTCAGGAGCGCTAAACCTATTTATTAAGAAGGAAAAATTTGTACAGAGGCTCACAGACTCACGGCTGCCCTAGAGCGGCCCATCGGCTGCTCCAGTCTCTTCTACATGTCTTTGCATGTTTTCTGCCAAAGAGAGAGCTCCACTTCCTGGGGTGATTACCCACTCTCGGTCTCAATTGGTCCACCAAGTCAGGTGACCCTCTTCTGCTGTGTTGTCCTTAAAGGGACAATAATCACACAAACTCTCTGTTTTCTGCCGACCAGCCAATCTTCCATCCATGCTAACCTGTTAATCCCTGCACTTTGAACTTTTATCTTACACAATCATCTTTGATTTGGCACCTTATCAAACACTTTCTGGAAATCCAAGTACAGTACATTTACAGGCTTCCCTCTATCCAAGGTACATGTAAACTACAAATCTTTAGAACATTGATTGGTATAAATCTGGTTGCAGGAGAAGAGGTGCCAGAGGGTCATATTAGACTCAAAATGTTAACTCTGTCTTACTTTCCACAGGGGATTGCATTGCTCAGAGTGTGAGGGACTTGCCAGTGCATCACTTAGGCACTGTCCTTAGGCACTGTCAGTGCCAGTAAAGTGTTCCTTGGGTTGGGTTGGAGGGGGGGTTGAAGTTATCCATGGGGCGGGGGGGGGGGGGCTGATGTTGCGGGGAGGGGTATTCGGAGGAAGGGTGTGTTTGCAGGAGAGGAGTGTTCCTATTTTTAATTTCTTGTATTGATGTGCCCTTTAAAAAGGGTGCCCTGATCTTCTCAAACTGTGATGTGGAGATGGCGGCGTTGGACTGGGGTGGGTACAGTAAGTAGTCTCGCAACACCAGGTTAAAGTCCAACAGGTTTATTTGGTAGCACAAGCTTTCGAAGCACTGCTCCTTCACTCACCTGATGAAGGAGTGGCGCTCCGAAAGCTTGTGCTACCAAATAAACCTGTTGGACTTTAACCTGGTGTTGTGAGACTCCTTACTGTGCCTTCTTAAACTGAAGTTGGTGAAGAGGCGCAATCAGGCCCTGCCCACTGCGCCACTCTGCCTATTTTTGGGGGGGAAATTCCACCCAGAGTTAACATTTCAAGTCCAATGTGACTCTTCTTTGGAACTGCAACTCAGTTGATGATTTCGCTTGGATGATAAGAGAAAAACAGATGTGATTTATTCCTTAATGTTCTCACCTCCTGCTTCTTACCTTTACTATAATTTTAATGATACATTTCTACAATTCCAGGGATTTTTTTTCCCCCTTGAGCAATGACTGGCATATGGCAGACACCGATTCCTGATGACTTCTTCAAGGTGCCCCTGTTCAGAGAGAAAAATTCTTCACAAAGCAGTTGAGGCAACAGCACACTGATTTCTCCCACCCTCACAAGCTGAATACATTGCCTTGTTTTCAGGAGCTGACAACAAAGCATTTCAACACGCACCGCAATTTTCTAAATACATCAGGAGGTTGGATTACCCCCAGCCAATGAGGAGAATATGAATAAAACGAGTGCTTAAAAATGATTTGGAATGTGATTCTGACATTGCGTTGAAGTGAATGTGGAGACTTGTATTTCTTTTGTGTTTCCTTCTATCATGGAATGTGGCAAGGTCAACGTCAATTGTCCTTGAGGAGGTGATATTGAGCTACCTTCATAGAGTCAGAGAGTCATAGAGGTTTACAGCATGGAAACAGGTCCTTCGGACCAACTTGTCCATGCCGCCCTTTCTTTCACAAACGTCTAAGCTAGTCTTAATTGCCCGCATTTGGCCCATATCCCTCGATACCCATCTTACCCATGTAACTACCTAAATGCTTTTTAAATGACAAAATTGTACCCGCCTCTACTACTACCTCACCACCCTCTTTGTGAAAAAATTGCCTCTCTGGACACTTTTGTATTTCTCCCCTCTCGCCTTAAACCTATGTCCTCTAGTTTTAGACTCCCCTACCTTTGGAGAAAGATATCGACTATCTAGCTGATCTGTGCCCCTCATTATTTTATAGACCTCTATAAGATCACCCCTCAGCCTTCTACGCTCCAGAGAAAAAAAGTCCCAGTCTATCCAGCCCCTCCTTATAACTCAAACAATCAAGTCTCCTTCATGAACCACTGGGATCCATGTCATGTAGGTGCACCACAGTATTATCAGGGTTGGATTTGCAGTATTTTGACCCCGCGACAGTGAAGGATCGGCGATATCGTTCCGAGTCAGGATGGCTTGGGAACGTGCAGATGGTAGTGTACCCATGAGCCCTTGTCCTTCTCGATGGTAGATGTCTGGTCTCTGTGCTAATAAGGTGTATGCATTAAGCTTAGCCTTAAGTGCATCAATACTCCTGCTTCAAGTGCTCCACGTAACAACAAGTTGCATAATGAGTGGGTCATGTTTTCATCGGACTTGTAACCACCATCTTATGACCTGCAAACAAACATGGGCCAAAATTCTCGCCGGCCGTGGGAATTATAGCGAGTGCAACAGAAAGTTCCGTGGACCATTCAAAGGTCCGTTGATCTCAGGAGGGAATTTCTGGTCTTGGGGCGTGCGTGGCCGGCGAATCTCGCCCACACTTTCCATTCATTGTCCATACATAAGGGCAAATAGTTAGATCTGGCATGTGTGACTTTTAGTTTGTGGGAAAAATTTAAAAGCGAGATAGTTATGGAGCTCTGCACTATCGAAATATTGATACTTCTGACTAGCAGGAGGGAAAGGAAGAGAAAACACGCAATGAAGAGAAAGCAATTTGTATTTCTAGAGCACATCGTGACACCTCTCTCCAACATCCAAAAGCAGTTTGCATGTAATGGATTGTTGTGAAGGGAAGAATAGATTGCTATTACCTAGTTAACAAAGCAGCCAATTTACACACAGCAAGATACAAACCACCATTCGATAAATAAACCATTCAGGAGGAATTTCTTTTCACAGCAAGGGGTGAAATTATGCAACTCGCTGCCACATAGAGTGTTTGGAGCAGAGAGTTTTGATGCACTTAAAATGATGTTTGGTGAATACGTGAGGGAAAAGAGAACGAGGGCCAGTGTGCGTGTGAAGAGGTAATCAGACTGGGAGAAGGATCATGTGGAGTATAAACATTTGCACATTAACATTTCAACGTGACAGTGGGCGTAGCTCCCCTGCCCTTCTTTGAAATAGTCCCAGAGGATCTTTTATGTCTGCATGAGAGGGTAGATAGGGCCTCAGATTAATACCGCATCGAAAAACCAAGCCTTCTGACAGTGTGGCACTCCCTTAGTGCCACACTGGTGTGTCAGACAGGCTGTTGTGCTCAACCTATGGAATTGGACATGAAGCCATCACCTTCAAGCTCAGAGGCAAGAGTGCTCCCAACACAGCCACAGCAGGCACTATTCCCGAGTGACCAACTAACTCATTCTGATGGTGGAGAGGCAAATGATGGCCAGAGCACCAAACGGCTCTTTTATGAAAAGTGCCATAAGCATTTGAATGCCAAGATCGGGCTTCCATTGAACATCTCCACTGAAGGACAGCCTTTCTCCCAGTTAGTATATAATGTTGGATTATTAGTGTGCTTTCAGAATTCAATGCAACTTGAGTCCACAACCTTACGACCAGCACAATTCATGTGCTATTCCAACAACACTAACTTGCATTTATATAGTGCCTTTAACATAGTGAAACACCTTAATGTAGCACAGTGGTTAGCACTGCTGCCTCACAGCGACAGGACGTGGGTTCAATCCCCGGCTTGGGTCACTGCCTATGTGGAATCTGCACATTCTTCCCGTGTCTGCGTGGGTTTCCTCCGGGTGCTCCGGTTTCCTCCCACAGTCCGAAAGATGAGCTGGTTAGTTGCATTGGCAATGCTAAATTCTCCCTCAGTGTACCCGAACAGGTGCCGAAATGTGGCAACCAGGGGATTTTCACAGTAACTTCAGTGCAGTGTTAATGTAAGCCTACTTGGGACAATAATAAAACAAAACTTATGAAACTTAATGCACTTCTTGGAAGAGTTATTTGACACAGAATCCATGAAGAGATATTTGGGCAGATTACCAAAATCTTTGTCAAAGAGTTACATCTTTAGACTCCTCTTAGAGTTTTACCACTTAGAAAGAGACCCTTTGGTCCATTGTGTCTGTGCCAGCCCTCAAGCATCTATCTTTTCTTACCCCATTTTTCAGCACTTATTGAGATAAATTGTAAAGCCAAGGTATTTATTGCTGACTTGATTTCTCATATTTATTAGTGCTAAAGGAATCTGCATGATTCAATTTCACCATTTTGGGTGAACCCTCTGCTAATGGCGATACAGTAGGTCATGACACAAAGGAGGAACGTGAGGTACAGAGGCTGAGAGGCAGAGGGAATTCCAGAGCTTAGCGACTAGGCAACAGAAGGCAAGGTCATCAATGTAGGGATGATTATAAACAGGGATGTTTAAGAGGCCAGAGTCGGAGGAGTGCAGCTACCTTGAGGACTCTAGAGCTGGCAAAAATGACAGCGAGGGAGCATGGAAGAATTTGAAAGGAAGCACGAGAACTTTGAAATTGAGGCATTGCTTAATCTGGAGCCAATGCAGGTCAGCAAACACAACGAGTGATGAGTGAATGGAATGGGTGTGAGTTTGGACATGAGGAGCAGTTTGGGATGACCTCACGTCTAAGGAGGATGGAAAGTGGGAGATTGGTCTGGACTACCTTGCAGTTGCCAAATTGAAATAGAATGGAACCAAACTCTCAATCAGAAAAAAACTCTCGCATTTATATAGCACCATCCAACTTCAGGACATTCTAAAGTACTTTAGAGCAAGTGACATCTTTCTGGAATGTGGGCACTGTTGGGAATGAGGAATTACGGCAACTAATTTGGACTTGGCAAGTTCAGCAACGTGCTAATGACCAGAAAATGTGCTTTTTAATGAAGTCAGTAAATTTTAGAATTCTCATCTTGTATTCAAATGTATTCATCCTTCAGTTAGGCCAAGGCATCAGAGTAAACTGTCTCGCTCTTCAAAATGGCATCATGCAATCTCTTACATCAACCTGACAGGGAAGGTGAGGCCTCCGTTTAAAATTGCTAGTGCAGCCAACAGTGCAGCAGTCCCTCAGTATTGCATTGGAGTGTCAGCTTAGATTATGGCCAGAGTTTTACCCTCCCCTACAAGCAGGTTCCAAAGAGGGAAGCAACATTAAATTCCATGGATGGGATTTCTTCCTGGATCCCGCTCACCCTGACCCAAATGCAGTTTCACGATAGGACGGACAGGGCTTTGGCATGGAAGCCCGACCATGCTGTTATTAAGACCCATAATTGACCATTTAATGGCCTTTTCCCACCCATTTTTAGGCTGACGGGGGCCAGTTGGATCAGGACCCTGTGGAGAAGAAGTAAACAATTTCCAGACTGGGCAAGAAGAGCGTGGGGGTCACTACCTCAATCTGAAGGTGCCTTCAGACTTGAGGTACCCTTCTTTTAGGGACCTGGGAGCTCTGGCCCTCCGTCAATCCCTGGCCTATCCCCCAACATCGAGATAGTCCTCCCCCTACCCTGCACCGCCCCATGACCTTATCTGAGGTGTGGTCCCAGGACTGAGGCTAGGGCCTGGTGCTGCAGTACCTTTTCTGGCCATTGCAGCGCTGTGTATGGAGGGGTTGGAGAGCTGTTGGCCAATTTGATTGGCCAACTGTTCTCCAAGGTAGGACTTCTGTCCACGGGTGGACAGAAGTGCTGCCAATCAATGCTCAGTTGAGCATGAAATGGCGACAGGCACCAAGCTCTCGCCATCCTGAAAATTCAAGCCTATGTGTTTGGATCTCTGGAATTGTGCTTGGACCCACAGGAGAGAGGATTACTGCCCACTGTACTGTAGCTGACGTTTGGAGAGATGCGAGAGAGGGGGGAAGAAACTAAGGAAAACCTTGGTTTACAATCTGATCGCTCACTTTTACTACTTTGTTTTAAACGGGAGTAATGTTAAATCGCTGCTGCTCTGCTTCAGTGTGCTGTGACCGCTCCATATTGACTACCTGTCTGCGCCCTTGATAAACAGGATGATTTGCAGGATTAAGTTTTGTTTTTGAGGCATGCAGTGACTGAAGTGTGCACGAGGCTGTTACGAAAGCAAAGCCAATAGAGGTGCAGTTACAAAATTGACCTACTAACAGCCCTCACATGACCTGCCAATCCCTCCAGCCCCACAATCCTCTGGTATAACTGTGCTCCGACAATCCTGCCTTCTGGCACATCCCCAATTTTAATCGCTCCACCATTGGTGGCTGTGCCTTCAGCTGCCTTGGATGTTAGCTCTGGAATTCCCTCCCTAAATCCTTCCACCACTCAACTTCTGACTTCGGGCTTTAAGCCGCTCCTTAAAACATGCCTCTTTGACCAAGCTTTTTGGTTACTTGTTCCAATAGTTCCTTATGCGGTTCAACGTCAAATATTTTCTGATTACGCTTTTGTGATACATCTTAAGGCATTTTACACTGTTAAAGGTGTAATGTTCTAACTATGGAAGGGGTTTTGGTTTTAACGATAAAGAAAAATGTGGTTTGCATAACAACAACAAGGTTTATTGCAGGAGCATAAAAGCAAAATACTGGGATGCTGGAATCTGAAACACAAAGTAGTGGAAAATCTCAGCAGGTCTGATAGCAACTGTGGAGAGGGAATAGAGCCAATGTATTGAGTTTAGATGACCCAGGGTCATCTCCGGGCATGTTGACCACAGAGAGTAGAAAAGGAAGCAAATGTAGGAACCTGTGAAGCGTGCCAATGACATCATCATCAAATCATGTGACTGGCTCTTAAAGTAATCATGCAGCCACTTAAATATATAACAAAGGACACCTTGAGTGCAAGCTGCTGTGTACAGATACATGGTCCAAGATGATGATGTGCTGTTGCTGTCTAACCATACATTGGAGTCCATCACTATCCCCGCACCCCACCCCACCCTTCAAACCAACCCCCCCGCCCCCCCAATTCCTTCCAATCATTCAAGTCTACTTTGGAATTTGTCTCAAGGACAGTGGATTCTAAATGCTCCTGATTAACACTGAATGACCTGGCTTTGAATTGGCATATTTTGTTCAGTCAACAACATGGTAGATTGGAATAAGGGGTTGACAGCATGGGGTTGGGGGTAAGGGGCAGCTGGTGGGATCCAGGGCTTGGGTTGTGTTGCCCAAGTAGTATTTGTTGATGGGAAATAGCTGGCAGCAATGGCTTGTGACATCGGAGAACTCCAGCCCCATCTGTTGAATGGCAGGCTTTGAACTAACTTGGTGGCAGAGATCCTTGTTAAACAAGTTCGGGACTGGCCAGGGCCCAGGGGCAGCCAACCTCCACGACCAGGGCCTCAATGCATTTGTGGAAAGACAAAAACAAGGCTGCACATTCCCCCCCTCTGCAGACCAAGTAACGGATAATCACCTCACAGTCAGCGAATGACACGCCAATCACTTGGCTTCAGTGATTTGCATTTGCTAAATAACAATAACTCAGTGATGATGGGAGAGTGGTGATTGCCGAACGGTGTTCAAAATACAATAGGCAGGGACAAACGGGATTTTTTGTGCTTTCAGCTGGCTATTAATTCTTTTTTTATATTGTGACGGGAGTTATTACAAAGCTAAAAGAAGACAAATAGTCTGAGTTGTCATAGCATCCCACTCTCAACAACAATCATCCTTTCAAAGTGCATTGAGAGCAGCTTCTTCGCAAAGTCATCCATCGGATATTTTGTGAGCAAAAGGCTGTCACTATATTTTTTTGCAGCATTTTGTTTGTGTCTCCGACTTCCCCCTCGCTCTCCCGAGGCCACACAACAGACCACACGGCGATGATTGCATAACGTTCAGTGACATCACCAATTCCTCAGGTGCTGTAGCAGCCGTGTCTGTAAGCAACAAGGTCTGGAAAATATCCAGGCTTGGGTTGCAAGTAACCTTCACAACATGACAGGAGGTGGTGGCATGATTGCGGATCAGGGGTTATGGGGAAAAGGCTGGAGAATGGGGATGAGAAAAATATCAGCCATGATTGAATGGCAGAGCAGACTCGATGGGCCAAGTGACCTAATTCTGCTCCTATGTCTTATGGTCTTATGGCATTGTCACTGGACTAGTAATTCAAAGACCCAGGGCGGCACGGTGGCGCAGTGGCTAGCACTGCTGCCTCACAGAACCAGGGACCCAGGTTCGATTCCCAGCCTGGGTCACTGTCTGTATGGAGTTTGCATGTTCTCTCTGTGACTGCGTGGATTTCCTCCGGGTGCTCTGGTTTCCTCCCACAGTCCAAAAGATGTGCAGGTTAGGTGAATTGGCCATGCTAAATTCTCCCTCACCTGAACAGGTGCCGGAGTGTGGCGACTGGGGGATTTTCACCGCATGGGGTTGGGGGTAAGGGGCATTGCAGTGTTAATGTAAGCCTACTTGTGACTAATAAATAAACTTTACTTTTAACTTGCTCTGGGGACCCGGGTTCGAATCCCACCAGGGCAGATAGAATTTGAATTCAACAAAAATTCTGGAATTAAAAGTCTAATGATGACCATGACAGCATTGTCGATTGTTGTAAAAACCCAGCTGTTTCCCTATTGAGACCTGGTGTCTTTACCTGGAATGGTTTATGTATGAGTCCTCACTAACCTCTGGGATTTGTGCTAAAATCGGGTGAGTTGTCTCATAGACGAGTCAAGCAATAGCCTGACAAAGTCATACGCACAGAATAATGTCCCAGACATCACAATCCCAGGGCAGACATGGTGGCACAGTGGTAAACAGGCAGGGGGATGTTGCCCTGGGAGGAAAGAACAAAGGACAAAGAAAATTACAGCACAGGAACAGGCCCTTCGGCCCTCCACCTCTGCACCGACCATGTTGCCCGACTGAACTAAAAGCCCCTAACGTTCCGGGGACCATATCCCTTTATTCCCATCCTATTCATATATTTGTCAAGACGCCCCTTAAAAGTCACTACCGTATCCGCTTCCACTACCTTCCCCGGCAACGGGTTCCAGGCACCCACTACTGTCTGTGTAAAAAATCTGCCTCGTACATCTCCTTTAAACCTTGCCCCTTGCACCTTAAACCTATGCCCCCAGCAATTGACTCTTCCGTCCTGGGAAAAAGCTTCTGACTATCCACTCTGTCCATGCCTCTCATAATCTTGTAGACTTCTATCAGGTCTCCCCTCAATCTCCATCACTCCAGTGAGAACAAACCAAGTTTCTCCACCTCTCCTCATAGCTGATGCCCTCCATACCAAGCAACATCCTGGTAAATCTTTTCTGTGCCCTCTCCAAAGCCTCCACATCCTCTGGTCATGTGGCGACCAGAATTGAACACTATATTCCAAGTGAGGCCTAACTAAGGTTCTGTAAAGCTGCAACATGACTTGCCAATTTTTAAATTCAATAGCCTGGCTGATGAAGGCAAGCATGCCGTATGCCTTCTTGACTACCTTCTCCACCTGCACTTCCACTTTCAGTGACCTGTGTACCTGCACACCCAGATCCCTCTGCCTATCAATACTCTTAAGGGTTCTACCATTTACTGTATATTTCCTATCTGTATTAGACTTCCAAAATGCATTACCTCACATTTGTCTGGATTAAACTCCATCTGCCATCTGTCCGCCCAAGTCTCCCACTGATCTATGTCCTGCTGTATTGTCTGATGGTCCTCATCGCTATCCCTCAACATTGACTCTGGACTGGTATGGGTTGGATTGGACTGGATTGGATTGCATTGAATTTTAACTGGATTGGATTGGACTGAACCCGATTGGATTTGATTGGATTGGATTGGACTGAACCAGATTTGATTGGATTGGATTGGACTGAACCAGATTGGATTTGATTGGATTGGACTGGACTGAACCAGATTGGATTTGATTGGATTACACTAGATTGGATTGGATTAGATTTGACTGGATTGGATTGGAGAAATCTCTTTACCCAGCGAATGGCTAGAAGATGGATAGCGAGTAGTTGAGGTGAATAACATAGCCTATTAAAGGAGGAATCTAGATAAGTGCTTGATGGACAATGGAACAGTGTGAAATGTTGATAGCATTAGAGGGAGAAGGATAGGAGGTCTCCAATGTGAAGTATAAACACCAGCATGAGCTTTGGAGTTGAACAGCTTATTTTTGCGCTGTCAATGCTATGTAATACTTTGTAATATTATAGTGACTGTCAACTAATGTTTTTCCATTTGTGGAAGTGGTGTGTGCGTGATTGATTCACTCATTCATTCACTCTTCAATAAATTGGCAAGGAAAGTCTAAAACTAATGTAGTGTGGTGCTATTATGCCAACAAAGGAGGATCCTGTGGAGGCAGGAGGTTGGGCTAGAAGCAGCTTTAATAAGGGTTCTCTGCTGAATACCCTGGGTCCACTGACAAACACATCAGAGCGAGTGTGAACGCACTCGAGGATATTAAAAATGAAGGATGACTTTCTGGAGCCTTCAATACAAAAATGTAACCTAGTTAAAGAGAATGGAACATATGGGTGATTAGAACAAAAAAAAGTACAGCACGGGAACAGGCCCTTCGGCCCTCCAAGCCCGTAACGATCATGGTGCCCTAACCAAAAACAACCCCTTCTATCATTACTCGGTCCATATCCCTCCATATTCATGTGCCCATCCAGGTGCCTCTTAATGTGCTAATGTGCCTGCTTCCACCACCTCCTCTGGCAGCACATTCCAGGCACCCACCACTCTCTGCGTGAAAAACTTAACCCGCACATCTCCTTTAACTTTCTCCCTCTCACCTTTTACCTGTGTCCCCTTGTAATTGACACTTTCTAGCAAAAAGCCTCTGTCTATCCATCCTGTCTATGCCTCTCATAATTTTGTCGACCTCTATCAGCTCTCCCCTCAGCCTCCATCTTTCCAGTGAAAACAATCCTCTCCTATTCAACCTCTCCTCATAGCCCCTTGAGACCAGGCATAGTCCTCATAGTCCCTTCAGACCAGGCAATATCTTGGTGAACCTTCTTTGCGCTCTCTCCAAAGCTCTCTCCATGTCCTTTTGATAGTGTGGTGACCAGAATTGCATGCAATACTCCAAATGCGCCCAAACCAAAGTTTTATACAGCTGCAACATGATTTCCCAACTCCTGTACTCAATTCCTTGGATGATGAAGACAAGCATGCCATATGCTTTCTTAATCATCTTGTGTTGCCACTTTTAGGGAACTGTGGACCTGCATGTCCAGATCCCTCTGTATGTTAATTTTCCGAAGGGTTCCACCGTATACAGTATAATTCGTACCTAAATTTGATCCTCCAAATGCGTCACCTCGCTTTTGTCCAGATTAAACTCCACCTGCCATTTCTGTGTCCAAGTCTCCAATCTATCCTGTTGTATCCTCTGACAATCCTCAGCACCATCAACAGCTCCGCCAATCTTCGTGTCATCTGCAAACTTACTAATCAACCACCAACAATTGATTGAGTTAATTAGTCTCGGAACTGGGTTTGAATGAAGCTGAAATGAGGTGCAAGTTGCCAGCTGCAGGGATCCCATGTGAAACGGATTTTTAAGTCCAATTGTTAATGAAACCAAAAGAGAAAATGCTGGAAAATCTCAGCAGGTCTGGCAGCATCTGTAAGGAGAGAAAAGAGCTGACGTTTCGAGTCCAGATGAGCTTTGACAAATGGGACTCGCAACTTGTGTCCCAGTTGTTTAGTCCCCAACATCTCAAAGTTGAGGTGCTCCTATGGTTGATAACCCAATGAAAGTTCTGAATAATAACTTCCTTCTCTGTCTCAATGCTAAAATCAAAGAGTTAAACTGTTACTAGCAAGTGCTGTCAATGCAATTCTAATTCAGATTAAACTGCAGAAGCATGGACTTTCCTTTGAGAGAAGTGAGTCTAAGGTAAGGCAAGAGTGACCGCACTGCCATTAAGGCAGCATTTGTGGCATCAAGGAGTCTTTGCAAAACCGACTTTCCCACCATCAACATCCTGGGATTTGCTATTGACCAGAAACTGAACTGGACAAACCATATAAACACTGGCTACACCAGCAGGTTTGAGGCTGAGAATTCTGTAGCGAGTAATTCATCTGACGCCTCAAAACTTGTCCGCCATTCCAAGAGCCAAGTCAGGAATGTGATGGAAAACTCTCCACTTGCCTGACTGAGTGCTGCTCCAACGACAGAAGCTGGACACCATCCAGACAGCTTGATTGGAACCGTATACAGCGCCAGAAGCATTCACTCTCTCCAGCACTGGCGTACAGTGGAGGCAGAGTGTACCATCTACAAGATGCACTGCAACAGCTCGCCAACTGCACCTTCCAAAATTGTGACCTCTGCCACTGAGTAGGACATGGGCAGCAGATATCTAAGAACACTAGCATTTGCAAGATCCCCTCCAAGCCACCTACAATCCCCTGATTTGGAACTATTTTGAAATTCATGGTCGCTGGATCAAAAGCCTAGTGAATTATATGCAGATCACATGAAATAATTTATAAAGAATCATAGAACCATAGAATTTCTACAGTGCAGAAGGAGGCCATTCCGCCCATCAAGTCTGCAGCAACCAACAAGCCCACCCAGGTCCTATTCCTGTAACCCCGGATTTTTACCCTGCTAACCCTCCTGACACCAAGGGGCAATTTTGTCATGGCCAAGTAACATAACCCACACATCTTTGGACTGAGGGAGGATACTGGAGCACCTGGAGGAAACCCACGCAGACATGGGGAGAACATGCAAACCCCACACAGACAGTGACCTGAGGCCGGAATTGAATCTGGGTCCCTGGCGCTGTGAGGCAGCAGTGCTAACCACTGTGCCACCGTGCTGCCCCAAAGAAAGATGTTCGGGAAAGTTTTAATTGAGATGTTCAAAATTAGGGGGCTGAATCTATTGACCATGTTGCAATCCCTGTTGGCCAACTGGAAAGCTGGTGACAACCCCGCACGGCCACTTTCAGGAGCCCCAATGGGATGAAATACCAATCAGGGTAGGTAGTCTGCTGTCTGCCATCAGGCCTCCTCTGCCTTGGTAAGCGATGCATTCACCTCCAAGAGCTGGAGGTTAATCAGAGGGACAGGAAATCTTCAGTCCCAACAGTGCCACCAGAAGTTGAGGCCACTATCGGGACTGCAATAGGTTTGAGACTTCGAGCAGAGCTGAAGGCCTGGAAGAGACGTGAGTGGGGTAGGTTTGGTGGGGCCAATTAGGCACATCACAGGGGACAGGAACAGTGGCACAGTGGTTAGCACTGCTGCCTCAGAGCACCAGGGACCTGGGTTCAATTCCTGGCTTGTGTCACTGTCTGTGGGGAATTTGCACATTCTCCCCGTGTCTGCGTGCGTTTCCTCCCACAGTCCAAAGATGTGCGATTTAGGTGGCTTGGCCATTCTAAATTGCCCCTTAGTGTCAGGGGGACTAGCTAGAGCAAATGCATGGGGTTATGCGGATAGGGCCTGGGTGGAATTGTGGTTGGTGCAGACTCGATGGGCCAAATGGCCTCCTTCAGCACTGTCAGATTCTATGATTCTATGTGGAAGAACGAAACCAGGGAGCAGTTTGAAAGCCCACGGGGGTTTGTACAGTGTACTCCCTCCAACACACAGTGGTTAGCACTGCTACCTCACAGCGTCAGTGACCCGGGTTCAATCCCAGCCTCGGATCACTGTCTGTGTGGAGTTTGCACATTTTCCTCGTGTCTGCATGGGTTTCCTCCAGGTTCCTCCCACAGTCTGAAAGACATGCTGGTTAGATGCATTGGCCGTGCTAAATTCTCCCTCATTGTACCTGAACAGGCGTTGTGGTGTGGCGACGAGGGGATTTTCACAGCTACTTCATTGCAGTGTTAATGTAAGCCTACTCGTGACACTAATAAATAAACTTTATAACCTGATCGGAGTCCTCCCAGACAAAATGCTTGGATACCGGTCGCTGCAGTGTGTTGGTATGTGACTGCAACAGACTCTCAAGTAAAATGACTCAGATTGTAGCTCTAAAAAAACAAAAAAAATTAACGCTAAGCTAATGCATCACCCATGTCCTAATACCTAGTCAAAGTGAGTCACTGTGCCATTGTCTGCTGGCCTGTGTGGCATAGCAAACCTCTACATTAAATTCAACAGAATATCAGGGCTTTCGGCATGACACAATAAGCTCTAACTGAGCCTAGCCATGCAAATAGTGATTAGTTCTCCATTGAACAGTTTAATAATCTCTTAAACCCCATGGCTCTAACATGGCAATTGTCCCGTTCAGAGAATTGCTGGCAGCGGGTAGCGACTGAATCCGATAACAGCAGCCCCATCTTTGCCCGCTCAATCTCTGGTTCCAGGGGTATAATTTTGCGACAGGAAAGACTTGTTGTTCAGTGCATAATGATGTGCAAAATGAAAGCCAATGCACAGAGATCAACTGAAGTGCCAAGAATCTATAAACCACTATTGTCATTTTTCTTTTAACCCATTGTGAGGAATGTGCAGTGATGGATGATTCACTCATGTGTCCATCAGCTTTGTGTTAAGGAGAAACGGTGTGAATAAGGATTGCGTTCAGAGGCATGGCATGTTGGCAAAGGCTGCTGATTCTCGCTGGCAATTTTAAGTGTCATCCTAAAGCTGGTAGGACTGTAGGCATATTCTAAAAATAAGAGCCTGACCTTACAGGAGTGAAAGTTTGGAACACTTTTTCTCCAGATATCAGCTGATGCTAATCAAGTATTAATTTATCACATTCACGCTTATAAACTCAAAATGGACACTTTACTTTGAAACAAAAAGGAATTGAGAGGTCAGGCGACCTCTTTGCTGTAAATATGCAGAACAAGATCCACCAAGCTCATCGTCTATTCTAGATGACTTATAGAGTCATAGAGTCATAGTGGTTTACAGCATGGAAACAGGCCCTTCAACCCAACTTGTCCATGCCGCCCTTTTTTTAAACTGCTAAGCTGGTCCCAATTGCCCGCGTTTAGCCCATGTGGAAAAGATTGAAATGGTGCAGAGGAGATTTACAAGGATGTTGCCTGGATTGAGTGGCATGCCTTATGAGGATAGGCTGAGGGAGCTCGGTTTTTTCTCCTTGGAGAGACATAGGATGAGAGGAGATCTAATAGAGGTATATAAGATGTTAAGAGGCATAGGTCGGGTGGACTCTCAGAGGCTTTTTCCCAGGGTGGAAATGGCTGCTACAAGAGGACACAGGTTTAAGGTGCTGGGGGGTAGGTACAGGGGAAATGTTAGGGGGAAGTTTTTCACACAGAGGGTGGTGGGCGAGTGGAATCGGCTGCCATCAGTGGTGGTGGAGGCAAACTCAATAGGGTCTTTTAAGAGACTCCTGGATGAGTACATGGGACTTATTAGGATGGAGGGTTATAGGTAGGCCTAAAAGGTAGGGATATGTTCAGCACAACTTGTGGGGCCGAAGGGCCTGTTTTGTGCTGTAGTTTTCTATGTTTCTATGTTTCTATCCCTCTATACCCACCTTACCCACTTAACTGTCTAAATGCTTTTTAAAAGACAAAATTATACCCGCCTCTACTACTACCTCTGGCAGCTCGTTCCAGACACTCACCACCCTCTGTGTGAAAGAAATTGCCCCTCTGAACCCTTTTGTATCTCTCCCCTCTCACCTTAAACCTATGCCCTCTAGTTTTAGACACCCCTACCTTTGGGAAAAGATGTTGACCATCTAGCTGATCTATGCCCCTTGGCAAAGTTATTAGAATGTGATATATCTTCCTGGATCTATTTTTGAGATGCTATTAAAATGTCAGAGATCTTTCCTGTGGTTAAAGACTTCCCTTCTCCAAATGATTAAAGAAACTATTTTTAACCAAAATGTTTGCAGACCTTTCAACTCCAAAGGCGAAATCAAGAGAATGATGGTCACCATTACTGAGGTCAGTTTTCAATTCCAGATTTATTAGTTGTAACTAAATTTAAATTCCGCCAGTTGCCATGATGGGATTTGAACCCATGTTCCCCAAGCATTTGCCTGGCACTGCTGGATTATTAACCCAGTGACTTTACCGACAAACACCATCTCCACCAAATAGGGGGGCGATGGCCTAGTGGTACTATTGCTACACTATTAATCCATAAACTCAGCTAATGTTCTGGGGACCCGGGTTCAAATCCCGCCATGGCAGATGATGGAATTTGAATTCAATGAAAAATATCCGGAATTAAGAATCTACTGATGACCATAAAACGATTGTCGGAAAAACCCACCTGGTTCATTAGTGTCCTTAAGGGAAGGAAATCTGCCGTCATTGCCCGATCTGGCCTACATGTGACTCCAGAGCCACAGCAATGTGGTTGACTCTTAACTGCCCTCGGGCAGCAAGGGATGGCCAGCCAGCGATGTCCATGTCCTACGAAAGAATGCTTTTGCTTTTTAAAAACATGCTGTCTTTGGGTAACTAAAGGGGAGCCAACCTAATCATCTCTCCTTGCCCATAGCAAATTTTAAAATCAACACTGATGGATTTTTGTTCGCCAAAGATACTCAGGGAGTTGGGGGGAAAGGTGAGCTTGTGGAGTTTGGTCACAGATCACCCTTGATCTCATTGAAAGTTAAAACATGCTGAGGGAACTAAGTGGCCTGCTTCTGTTTTTATATATTCTGACTGTGCATCACAGAACTCTTCAGTCTGCAACTTAATTGTTCCATTCGCATAGCCCCACCACTGCTCACATCTGATCCCTGGCTGAGACAGCATAAATATTGCGGGCAGTTAGGGTGGCGCGGTGCATAGCGGTTAGACTGTGCAGAGTTGACACATTCTCCCTGTGTCTGCGTGGGTTTCCTTCGGGTGCTCCAGTTTCCTCCCATACTCCAAAGATGTGTGGATTAAGTGCATTGATAATGCTAAATTGACTCTTAGTGTCAGGGGGATTAGCAGGGTAAGTATATGGGGTTTTGGGGATAGGGCCTGGGTGGGATTGTGGTCGGTGCAGGCTCGATGGGCTGAATGACCTCCTTCTGCACTGTAGGGATTCTATGTTTATGATTTCTGCGTGGGTTCCCTTAGGGTGCTCAGGTTTCCTTCCACAATCCCAAGATGTGCGGGTTAGGAGAATTGGCCATGCTAAATTGCCCCTCAGTGTCCCAAGATGTGCAGGTTGGGGGAGTAGTGGGGTAAATACTTGGGGATACAGGGATAGGCCTGAGTAAGATGCTCTGTTGGAGAGTCAGTGTAGACGTGATGGACCAAATGGCCTCCTTCTGCACTGTAGGGATTCTATGATAAAGTAAGCACAGATTTAGCTGGGGGAGAGTTATACCAGGCTTGAATCTAATCAAAAGATTCAGGACGTTTATCTACAGAATAATGGATACTTGAGAGGGCTCAGACAGGAATCTATTTGAGGGATTCAGATAGTTCACATGCAGAGGAAGATATATCGACTTTGAGTTCTGAGAAAAGCTTACTCAAATTGGCTGTACCCAGTGCAACCGGATAAAGAATGGTTCAGGCTCCTTCTGAAGTAACCACATATCAGAGACAGAGAGAATTGCAAACAGAGGAAATATTGAGCCAACAACTCAGTCAGAACTCGATTGTCTGTGGTACCCCTGTCCTATTTCCAGCAGACATCTGGGTGGAGAATGCTTTCACAAGTCACCTTCGTACTCACTAGAACTCTGCCAAACACTGCAGATGATGAACGTGGTCATTTTCACCTTGACAGATGAACAAGATATAGATTAATGGATACCTGGGAGTAAGCTACAGTTTGTAATAGGGGAGGTGGTGGTTCAGTAGTATTGTCAGTGGACTAATAATGCTCTGGGGATCTAGATTCAAATCCCCCCACGGCGGATGGTGAAATCTGAATTCAATAAAAAAAGACATAATTAAAAGTCTAATCATGACCATGAAACCATTGTTGATTGTCGTAAAAGCCCACCTGGTTCACTAACGTCCCTTAGGAAAGGAAATCTGGGCTGGCCTGCATGTGACTCCAGATCCACAACAACGTGGTTAACTTTTAAATGCCCGCTAATATGCCACTCAGTTCAAGGTCAATCAGGGATGGGCAAAAAATGTTGGCCCAGCCAGTGACGTCCACATCCCATGAATGTATTAAAAAAAAGAATCTAAACACAGTGGTTAGCACTGCTGCCTCACAGTGCCAGGGACTCCGGTTCAATTCTGGCCTTGGGTCACTGTCTGTGTGGAGATTGCACTTTCTCCCCATGTCTGGGTGGGTTTCCTCCGGGTGCTCCGATTTCCTCCCACAGTCCGAAGATGTGCAGGTTAGGTTGATTGGCCATGCTAAGTTGACCCTAGTGTCAGGGTGATTAGCAGGGTAAATGTGCGGGTTTAAGGGAATAGGGCCTGGGTGGAATTGTGGTCGGTACAGACTTGATTGGCCAAATGGCCTCCTTCTGTACCATAGGGATTCTATGATTCTACGGTAGTTTTTATGCAGAATCATGCATATCAGGCAGTGAGTAATGGATTGGAATTTAATTGTCAGTCTCAGGTGGTGCGCATATATATATAATATAGAATTATTGGTGGGTTTCAGTCTGAAATCGAATCAAGGGTTCAGATGGTTTGTCTATGGAATACTTGGGAGTGCAGTGTATGGTGGAATCTCCTCGAGAGATTCAGTTATGAATTCAGATAGACAGGAATTGTAAATAATGGCTGGTCTAACTGGACTCAGATGGCAGGATCTTAATTTGCTCTTCAACAATGAGCACTGCCTTGAGTGAAATATGGGAGACAGGGGAGGGCAGGAGGGGCAGGGGGAAAATCTTTTGCAACACAGCGTGTGCAGGCAACCAGAACCCACCTTGCTAATTGACTGTTTGGATAGAGTTTTCTGGCCAGCCTGATATTGGGGATGGAGGTGGACAGGGCTCAAGAATACTGTGCCGGCTGGCATGGTCATTTCCTGCCACTATTCCTGGCATCGCTCATTTGAGGGAGGCAGATTCACTGACAGGGGGCTGACTGGGTTTGTTCAGACCTCCATCATTTGAATGTCCCTTCATATTATGACTCCACATGAATGCACAGCGTGACAACCCTTCACACACTGTGAGAAATAATTAATTTCTATAGCATCTTTCTCAACTTCAAGCTAGGGGTGGCATGGTGGCACAATGGTTAGCACTGCTTGCCTCACGGCGCCAGGGACCCGGGTTCGATTCCCGGATTGGGTCACTGTCTGTGCGGAGTCTGCATGTGCTCCCTGTGTCTGCATGGGTTTCCTCAGGGCGCTCCGGTTTCCTCCCACAGTCCGAAAGACGTGCCGGTTAGTTGCCCAGTGTACCCGAACAGGCGCCGGAGTATGGCCACTAGGGGGTTTTCACAGTAACTTTATTGCAGTGTTAATGTAGGCCTACTCGTGACACTAATAAATAAACGTTAAACTATCATTAAAGTCTTTGGATGTCAACATGGTACTCTGAAGTGCAGTCGCTGCTATAATGTGGTGCAACATTAATTCCTTCAAACATTATAACTAATAGTGTAATGAGTAGATAAACTGTTTTCACTGATGTTGATTGAGGGAGAAGATGAGCCACGAGACCACTCCTGTGCTTGCCTTTGAAGCAAGTGCCATGGGATCTTTTATGTCCATCTGAAAGAGCTGATGAAACCTTGGTTTAATGTTAAATTTGAGAGATGAAAACCTTGATCAAACATGAATGACTTAACATTCCTTCTGAGCGTTGCTTACTCAACATCTCTCAGGATGAGCCGTCTCCTGAACGGATCCCATTTATTTCAGATTCACAAGGACAACTGAGCTTCAAAGCTAATCTGTTCTGGTCTCTGTCTATCATGTAGGTGCTCTTTGAATTACACCTTTGAGAGAAGGTTGCTAATTACACTTGCATTTCGATTGACCTTTCATAAGGTGATTAAATCATGGCAATTAGCGTCAATTTGTTAAAAGGTCTCTCTCACTTTGCTTCATTTGATGAGGTTTAGACAGTGCGCAGGATGAAGAACTGCAGGAAACATCAGGCCTTCCAGAGAGGCCTGTGATTGCTTTTTGTCACAAATCAGATGCTATAGTAATGGCACGTAGTGAGATGGCACCAGAACAAAGAGGCTCGAGGACCGAAGGCAACTCATTCTTGGGCCTCTTCAGAATAAACACGGCGAAATACACTCACCAAGGAGACAGTTCACCTATTAAACATTTCACATCCCATTGAGGCCCAGGGAAAAGTCCTGGAGGGGATAACAATAGTGAGAAATCCTGCAGTTGTTTTATTAAGAGTTAAAGTCCAACAGGTTTATTTGGTAGCAAACACCATTAGCTTTCGGAGCACTGCTCCTTCGTCAGATGGAATGGAAATGTGTTTTATTAAACCAGGCATATCACTCCTGCTCTTTTTGTCTCCAGAAGATATTTCTTTTTTCAGTCTTGTCATTGACCCTTTGAGTGACCTCCCAAAAAGATCTCTGGTTCAACTTTAAAAATTAACATGACCCTGACACTGCTGCCTCACAGCGCCAGCGATGTGGGTTCAATTCCGGCTCGGGTCACTGTCTGTGTGGAGTTTGCACGTTCTCCCAGTGTCTGTGTGGGTTTCCTCCGGATGCTCCGGTTTCCTCCCACACTCCAAAGATGTGCAGGTTAGGTGGATTGGCCATGCTAAATTGCCCCTTAATGTCAGGGGGATTAGCAGGGTAAATACATGGGGTTACGGGGATGGGGTCTGGGTGAGATGGTTGCCAACGCAGGCTCGATGGGCTAAATGGGCGCCTTCTGCACTGTAAGCATCCTATGATATTATGATTCTATGATTTAGATCAGGCCCCAGCCTCCATTAAGATCATGGGCTGGATTCCTTGATCGTTGTGACCCCATCAGCAAGAATGGAGAACTTGGCACTCAGCCAAATCTCTGTTCCCTGCAGCGGGACCGGAAAATCCCAGCCACGGGCGAGGCCGGAGAATTGCGGCCCCATATGTGGGATTCCATGCATGCTGCTGAACTGTTTATCATTGTGCAAAACAACCATGTTGAATTTAGATTTCAAAATGGGACAGTGAGGCTCTCAGTAAAAGCTCCTATTACATAACTTTAACACAGTAAAATGTCTCAAAACCACTTCACAGAGTGGTGAAACAAAATGCTACTCTCAGCCATATAAGAAAATGCTAAGATGGGTGTGACCAAATGCTCACTCAAGTTTTGAGGGGTTCTTTAAAGGGGAGAGGAGTTTCAAGAGGCAGTGAGGTTTAGGAAATTAATTCCAGGGTTTTGGGCTTGCAAAGCATCTGAATGCATGGCTGCCAATGGTTGAACAGTTAAAATTGAGGATAGACAAGAGGCAACATAGGAACACCGGAATTCGGAGCAGAAGGAGGCAAATTCGGCCCTTCAGGCCTGTTCCACCATTCAAACAGATTATGGCTGATCTCTCCCTGGTCTCAAATCCACCTCCCCACCTGTTAACCCATGTCCCCTTATCCCTTTCTTTATTAGAAGTATATCTATATCCCTCTCAAAACCATTCAATGATTCAGACTCCACCGCGCTATGGGGCAACGGGTACCACAAATTCACCACCCTCTGCGAGAAGTAGTTCCTCCTCATTTTAGTTTGAAATCTACCACCTCGCAACCTATACCTGTGACCTCTTGTTCTGGATTGCCCCACAAGGGGAAACATTTGGTCTACACTTACTTTATCAATGTCTTTCAGTATTATATATACCTCAATCAGATCCCCTCTCATCTTTCTAAACTCCAGCGAGTATAAATCCAAACTGCTAAATCTCTCCTCATACGTCAACCCTTTCATCCCTGGAATCAATCTGGTGAACCTCCTCTGAACTGCCTCCAATGCCCCCGCATCCTTCCTCAAATAAGGAGACCAAAAACTGGACACAATACTCTCGATGTGGTCTCACCAACACCCTATACAATTGCAACAATAAAGGCGACACGTTAGCACAGTGGTTAGCACTGCTGCCTCACAGTGCTAGGGACGCGGGTTCGATTCCCGGCTCGGGTCACTGGCTGTGCGGAGTCTGCACGTTCAACTTGTGTCTGTGTGGGTTTTCTCTGGATGCTCCGGCTTCCTCCCACGCTCCAAAGATGTGCGGGGTAGGTGGATTGGCCGTGCTAAAGTGCCCCTTAGTGTCAGTGGGGCTAGCTCGCGCAAATGCATGGGGTTATGGGGATAGGGCCTGGACGGGATTGTGGTCAGTGCAGGCTCGATGGGCCGAATGGCCTACTTCTGCACTGTAGGGATTCTATGAACAAAACTTCTCTACTTTTATACTCCGGGCAAAAATAGCAGAAGTGAGAGCACTCAGCATTGTAAAGTTCTTAGTTGCCATTCCCATCCCATAATTTTTAGTAAACTCTAAATAAAATGATAGGTGTCTTGAGGTATCGTATCACATCAGGTATTCTTTGTGTTTTCACTCTCTAACAGCATCTAACAATGTCTGAACAATTATATCATTTACCAACTGGCTTCTTTAATTTAAGAAATGCACTAATTCAAGCATAGCTTTTCAAAGTGGATCTTGGGACCCTGAGAGTTCCATAAGAACATAAGAACATAAGAAATAGGAGCAGGAGTAGGCCATCTAGCCCCTCGAGCCTGCCCCGCCATTCAATAAGATCATGGGTTCCAGGGTGAGTGGAATATTTAAAGATGGTCGTTGGCAGTGGAGGATATTTGAAGAGGAACATAGGAACAGGAGGAGGCCATTCAGGCCATCAAACCTGCTCCACCATTCAATATGACCATTCATTTCAGTGCCTTTTCCCCACAATACCCTGGGATCCCTTTACGTCATCATAGAATCCCTACAGCCCATCGGGTCTGCTGACGGAGTATCTTACCCAGGCCCTCTCTCGCTCTACCCCCCCGTAACCCCATACGTCAACCATGGCTAATCCATCTAACCTACGCACCTTAGGACACTAACGGGCAATTTAGCATGGCCAATTTACCTAACCTGCATGTTTTTGGACTGTGGGAGGAAACTGGAGGTCCTGAAGGAAACCCACGCAGACACGGGGAGAACGTGCAAACTCCGTACAGACAGTGACCCAAGGCTGGAATTGAACCCGGCACCCTGGCGCTGTGAGGCAGCAGCGCTAACCATTATGCCACCGTGCCAATTTTTCAATCTCTACATTAAACATACTCAATGACTGAGCTTTCTCAGCCCCCTTGGGTAGAAAATTCCAAAGATTCACAACTTTCTGTGCAAAAACATTTCTCCTTATCTCGGTCCTAAGTGGCTGCCCCCTCATTTTGAAATTGTACCCTCTGGTTCTAGGCTCCCCAACCAAAGGAAATATCTTACCTGCGTCTACCCTGGGCAGATTGGCAGCACAGTGGCACTGCTACCTCACAGCTCCAGGGACCCGGTTTTGATTCCTGGCTTGGGTCACTGTCTGTGTGGAGTCTGCACATCCTCCTCGTGTCTGCGTGGGTGTCCAGTTTCCTCTCACAGTCTGAAAGACGTGCTGGTTAAGTGCATTGACCATGCTAAATTCTCTTTCAGTGTACCCGAACAGGCGCCAGAGTGTGGCAACTAGAGGATTTTCACAATAACTGCATTGCAGTGTTAATGTAAGCCTACTTGTCACTATGTTTTAAGTTTATTTATTAGTGTCACAAGTAGGCTTACATTAACATTGCAATTAAGTTATTGTGAAAATCCCCTAGTCGTCACACTCCGGTGCCTATTCGGGTACGCCGAGGAAGAACTCAGCACGGCCAATGCACCTAACCAGCACATCTTTCAAACTGTGGGAAGAAACTGGAGAACCCAGAGTAAACCCACGCAGACACGGGGAGAATGTGCAAACTCCGCACAGACAGTGACCTAAGCTGGGAATCGAACCCAGATCCCTGGCGCAGTGAGGCAGCAGTCACTAACCACTGTGTCACCATTAATAAGCAAACTAACTGCCCTGTCTGTTCCTTTAAGATGTGGAGATGCCGGCGTTGGACTGGGGTAAACACAGTAAGAAGTCTCACAACACCAGGTAAAAGTCCAACAGATTTATTTGGCAGCAAATACCATAAGCTTTCGGAGCACTGCTCCTTCGACGAAGACTTCTTACTGTGTTCCTTTAAGTACATTGTAAGTTTTAGTGAGATCAACTCTCATTCTTTGAAATTCTGGAGATTACAGGCCCTGTTTGCCCAATCTCTCTTCATACACAGTCCCATTAACCCAGGAACAAGTCTGGCTAGCCTTTGCTGTGCTTTCTCTCTGGCAACAATATCTTTCCTAAGGGGAGGAGACCAGAGCTGCCTACTGTACACCAGGTGTGGTCTAACCAAGGTTCTATGCAATTGAAGCAAGACTTTGCAATTTCTGTACACCAATCCTCTTGTGATGAAGGTCAACATACCATTAGCCTTCCTAATTGCCTGCCGCACCTGCATGCTAGCCTTCAGGTCCTTTTATGCACCTACACTTTCTAATCTCTTGCCCTTTAAGAAATACTCTAATTTGGAAGCATAAATTGTGACAAGGCCTCAGTACTGCAGCATACAAGTGCTAACGTGGAAAATTAGTGTAAGGGTGTCTCTCTCTGGTAGGTTTTTCCCAAGTTAGAATTTAGATTAGCAGTCAGAGTCCGACTTGGAACTTTAAAGCTACAAGCTAGTTAAGCGTAGGTGAGGTGAGAGCTACTATCCTTGATATCAAGACAGCATTTGACTGAGTTTGGCACCAAGAAACCCTCAAGAAACTGAGAGTAAATGAGAACTGGGGGAAAACTCTTCACTGGTTGGAATCATACCTGGCACAAAGGAAGATGGTTGTGGTGGTTGGAGGTCAGAACATCACTGCAGGAGTTCCTCAGGATAGTGTCCAAGGCCCAGCCATCTTCAGCTGCTTCATCAATGATCTTCCTGCCATTGAAAAGTCAGAAGTGGGAATGTTCGCTGATGATTGCACAATGTTCAGCACCATCCATGACCCCTCAGACACTGAAACGGTCCTTGTCCAAATGCAGCAATACCTGGACAATATCAAGTCTTGGGCGAACAAGTGACAAGTAACATTCATGCTACACAAGTGCCAAGCAATGTTCATCTCCAACAAGAGAGAATCTATCCATCACCCTTGGCATTCAATGGTATTACTATTGCTGAACTCCCACTGCACTTCAGATTCTCGCCAAAGCTCCCTGGACAGCAACTCACGACCACTCTGAGCTGGAAGGACAAGAGCAGGAAATACCAGGGAACACCACCACCTGGAAGTTCCCCTCCCAGCCACTCATCATCCTGACTTGGAAATATGTTGCTGTTCCTTCACTGTTGCTGGGTGAAAATCCTGGAACTCTCTCCCTGACAGCACTGTGGGTGTACCGACACTACCTGGACTTCAATTCAAGAAGACAACTAACTACTTCTTCTCAAGGGCAATTAGGGATGGGCAGTAAATGCTGGCTGAGCCATGGTAACCGTGTGGGGTTGTGGGGATAGGGCTGGGGAGAGGGCCTGGATACAATACTCTGTCAGAGTCAATGCGGACTCGATGGGCCAAATGGCCTCTTCTGCCTCTTCTATGGGACAGTGGAACATTTGAACTGAACAGTAAGGAATTTTTGAAAACCACATGATGAGTGACTCGTGATTTTGCCCTCCAAGACTAACTCAAGAAAATGGCAACTGGTGCTTTTGGCTCACTGTTTCCTTGGGAAAGAAGTTATTAAAACGTTAATGAACTTTATCAACGGAACAGTGGAATCATCACATTTTATAATGATATCTAATTTGGAACAAAAAGGTGCAAAAAAAAATCTTCAATTGCGATTTGCCTCAGATGTAACGAGTTGTCAAGATGACACCTGCTTTTGTCAGATTGATGGATGGAATTGTTATGAGGGTCATTCAGATCTGCTCTGGCATATTCAAATAATACAAAGCCATCTGCTGCACATGGACAAAAAAATCTAACCTTGAAAAGTGTCTACCCAAGTAAATTATCTACCTCTTTATTTCCTTGTTGCGCAGATTCCTGTGTATCCATGCACTGAAGTGGAATTATCAGGTGATGCTTATAAACGGGTCTATGGAACGCAGATGCTATTGGCAAGCTCGACTGCCTTACATTCTCAGGATTTTGTCTGCGTACTGAATTTAGCTTCGTACCATACATTGCGAGTTATTCTGTTGCCGAAATAAGCGCCGCAGGAACATTTGACTGGTGGAGTTCGACATAGGTTTGGGGTCGAGCGCAATTCCCACTGCAAGGTGCAATTTCTTAAAGAACGTGGAACGCTCTTTCAATCAAGAAATGCCAATCATGGAGCATCAGCCTTTAATGTGAAAAGGGTTTGTGCTTTATTGAGTATTACCTCGGCTAACTGATAACTTCGATCAGAGAATTTTGGATTTAAGCCCAACTACAGAGCTGGACACATTATGAAGTCTGATGATGTGTAATCCTGAAGGAATACTGGCATTGCCAGAAACGTGTTCTTTTTTTTGAAACTTGAGGTGAGATTGCCTGGTCAGGAGAATCCGAAAGATCTGATAAGGAGCATGGCGGTTCTCCTGGTACCTTGACTATAAAAGAGCCAATACCAGATGGCTTTAGCACCCATCAGGGTGAGCTTTGTGGGTCAATACCAGGTGGTGATGGGCTCTTTAAGGGTCAGTACCCATTGGCACCGGGCTTTGTGCGTCGGCATGGATCCGTAATGGTTTCTGGGTTAACTCTGATCGGCCATCTATCCCTGGTCAGGAAGCCCATTTATGAAGCTTGCAAGTCAATCCTGCTGGGAGCAAGATTCTTCAGAAGGATTCGATTGACACTTGAAAAATCTCCAGAGCAACAAAATGCATTTTGATCCTCATTTGAAGAATAAACCCCAGCACTTTCATTGCAGCATGGTGGCATGGTGGCACAGTGGTTAGCACTGCTGCCTCACAGTGCCAGAGATCTGGGTGCAATTACAACCTTGGATGAGTGTGTGGAGTTTGCATGTTCTCCCCGTGTCTGTGTGGGTTTCCTCCAGGTGCTCTGGTTTCCTCCCACAGTCTGAAAGATGTGTGGATTAGGTGGATTGGCCATGCTAAATTGACCCTTACTGTCAAATAAAAGTTTATTTATTAGTCTCAAGTAGGCCTACATTAACACTGCAATGAAGTTACTGTGAAAATCCCCTTGTCGCCACACTCCGGGCCTGTTTGGACACACTGAGGGACAATTTAGCATGGCCAATCCACATTTTTTGGATAGTGAGAGGAAACCAGAGCACTGGTTTATCTGTGGAATTCCCTGCCCAGTGAAGCATTTGAGGCTACATCATTGAATGTTTTTTTAAGGCAAGGATAGATAAATTTTTGAACGGTAAAGGAATGAAGGTTTATGGTGAGCGGGCGGGTAAGTGGAGCTGAGTCCACGAAAAGATCAACCATGATCTTATTGAATGGCGGAGCAGGCTTGAAGGGCCTGATGGCCAACTCCTGCTCCTAGTTCTTATGCTCACTTGGAGGAAACCCACACAGACACAGGGAGAACATGCAGACTCCACACAGACAGTGGCCCAAACCGGGAATCAAACCCAGGTCCCTCGCACTGTGAGGCAGCAGTGCTAACCACCGTGCCATCGTGTCAGGGGGATTAGCAGGGTAAATACATAGGGTTAGGGGGAAAAGGCCTGGGTGGGATTGTTGTCGGTGCAGGTGGGCTGAATGCACTGTCGGGATTCTAGGATTAAAGCCTTGGTTTCAACTCATTTCGCATATTGAATGTTAATTAATGATTATTGACAAAGGTAACGAAAACAACCTGATAGATATTTGCCTCCCATACAAATGGAAGCTTTGCCCAAATATTTGGACAGCACAGACACACTACGTCAAACAGGTTTATTTCCATATAAATGTCATCAAGTCGCAAAAAAAACCATTGAATCTCTGAATATCACAGCGGACCACCAGCCAACACTTTGTCCGCAAGCAAAAAGCATTTGCTTCTGCTGCTGTTTAGTTCTTTCACATGCTTGCTCAATCACCTCTCCAAAATCTCTCTTACTTTCTGCTGCCTGCAGTTGCAAACCATGTATATCGCCATAATGAAATTCTCAAATGTGCACAGTTATCAGCACACTGCCAGTCACACGGTACAATCAATTTAGTGAAACCCTTATTCAGCACATTGCTGCGAAAGTCATGGACTCTGTTACCAATCGTAAAGAGGTAAAATTATTCTCATTCTGTGCTCCACACAATGTGGTGTTATCGAGAGCGGAGAGCTAATATATTCCTTATTCTGTGCTGTACACAGGGACAGTGCTATTAAGCGAGAAAGACTAATATACTCTGTATTCTGTGCTGTACACAAGGACAGTGTTATCAGGAGTGGAGAGCTAATATATTCCGTATTCTGTGGTCTACACAGGAACAGTGTTATTTGGAGTGAAGTGTTAATATGCTAATTTTTCTGTATTGCATACGGGGACGGAGTTATTAAGAGTGAAGGGTTAATATACTCTATATTCTGTAGTGTACCCAGGAACAGTGTTATTAAGAATGACGGGCTAATATACTCTCTGTTCTCTAGTGTACATAAGAACATAAGAACTAGGAGCAGGAGTAGGACATCTGGTCCCTCAAGCCTGCTCCGCCATGCAATAAGATCATGGTTGATCTTTTCGTGGACTCAGCTCCACTTACCCGCCCGCTCACCATAACCCTTCATTCCTTTACTGTTCAAAAATTTGTCTATCCTTGCCTTAAAAACATTCAATGAGGTAGCCTCAACTGCTTCACTGGGCAGGGAATTCCACAGATTCACAACCCTTTGTGTGAAGCCGTTCCTCCTCAACTCAGTCCTAAATCTGCTTCCCCTTATTTTGAGGCTATGCCCCCTAGTTCTAGTTTCACCCGCCAGTGGAAACAACTTCCCTGCTTCTATCTTATTTATTCCCTTCATAATCTTATATGTTTCTATAAGGTCTCCCCTCATTCTTCTGAATTCCAATGAGTATAGCCCCAGTCTACACAGTCTCTCCTCATAAGCCAACCCTCTCAACTCCGGAATCGACCTAGTGAATCTCCTCTGCACCCCCTCCAGTGCAAGTATATCCTTTCTCAAGTAAGGAGACCAAAACTGTACACAGTACTCCAGGTGTGGCCTCACCAGCACCTTATACAGCTGCAACATAACCTCCCTGTTTTTAAACTCCATCCCTCTAGCAATGAAGGACAAAATTCCATTTGCCTTCTTAATTACCTGCTGCACCTGCAAATCAACTCGTTGAGATTCCTGCACAATGACACCCAGGTCCCTCTGCACAGCAGCATGCTGCAATTTTTTACCATTTAAATAATAGTCCATTTTGCCGTTATTCCTATCAAAATGGATGACCTCACATTTACCAACATTGTACTCCATCTGCCAGACCCTCTCCCGCTCACTTCGATTATCTATATCCCTTTGCAGACTTTCAGCGTCCTCTGCACACTTTGCTCTTTCACCCAGGAACAGTGTTATTAAGAATGACGGGCTAACATACTCTATAATTTGTAGTGTACCCAGGAACAGTACCCTTATTAAGAGTGAAGGGCTAATATACTTTATATTCTGCAATGTACACAGGGACAGGAGTATTCCGAGTGAAGGGCTAATATACTCTTTATTATGTACTGTACACAGGGACAGTGTTATTAGCCATGCAGAGCTAATATATTCCTTATTCGATAGTGTACATAGAGACAGTGTTATTTTTAGTGAAGGGCTAATACCATTGTTTTTCTGTTCCATGTAGAGGTGAATAGATATTTAGACTATTTCCCTGTTTTAATTCATATAGCTGTCCTGACTTATAGACTCCACATTTGGAATGGAAACTATAGTTGTCACACTGTAATTGTGTGCTTCCACCACTCATACCTCTTCGGAAAGTGTGGTCACGAATAAGTTAACATAAAAATGTGGCTGTGGTAAACCACTTTTAGCTTATTACCTGTGTGTGTGACATGCCTGGACACATCCCTGCCGGCCCTACCCGAGACTCCTCCCCCCCCCTGGTCCAGGTATAAAGGCAACTGCTCCCCACCCCCCTGCCTCAGTCTGGACCAGTTCATCGGCATGGGTGTGCTCCGAGCCTTTTGCTAATAAAAGCCTATTTGTTCTTGCATACAAACTAGTCTTTGCTCGATTGATGGTGCATCAGTGGCCATAGGAATTTATAAAAGGAAAAGGTGGCAGTGCACACATTTGAAAGATTGTCATTTTCATTGGCATTTTGTAATTAATATTACATATGCTCTGCATGCAGCAAGAATTCCAGTTCAAGTCACACGTTCCCAGTCACACTTTCCCTGAAACCTTCTGATGATGATACACAAGTTGTCTTATAGGGGTCTCTCTCCCAATTCTCCTTTAACACTGCAACACAAGCTGTGTTATCAAGGTTAAAATTAAAACAACTTCCTTCTTGTTTTATGCTGAAGGTGTGGGCTCATGCGAGGGCTCACATGAGTACAGACTGAGCCACGGCAAAGAAGGAGAAACTGTTTCCATTTGCAAATCATTGAATCATAGAATCCATGCAGTGCATTAGGCCCATCGAGCCTGCACTGACAATAATCCCATCCAGGCCCTATCATCGTAACCCCATGTATTTACCCACCTAATCCCCCTGACACGAAGAGACAATCTAGCGTGGCCAATCAACCTAACCCGCACACCTTTGGAGTGTGGGAGGAAACCGGAGCACCCGGAGGAAACCCACGGAGACGCAGGGATAATGTGCAAAATTCACACAGACAGTCACCTGAGGCTGGAATTGAACACGGGTTCCTGGTGAAGTGAGGCAGCAGTGCCTAACCACTGTGCCACCATGCCACCCTCCCAAGCGGACAATCTTTTTCACCCATGGGTGGGAACTGTGAGCAGCTATTTTGTTGTAGCGGAGCTCACTCATCTGTCTGTGGTCTCCAATAGGAGTTGACAGCGGAAACTCAAGAGCAGGAACTCGACGTGTCTTCCCCTACTCTTCCCTGTAAGAACAGAGATAATTTTTTTACATTGTTTCAGTACAGAACAATGGCTAAACAGCTAATGTCGGCACAATTACTTCAAACCAAATGCTTGGTTCTTTATTTTAGTTTGTCTCTTCTCCCTGTATCTTCTCACATGGTTAGCACTCTCACCCCTAAGAATTGACCATGATGGACTGGGTAAAAAGAGTAAAAAGATGGTGGAATTGCAATATTAATCAGAGATGATATTGATACAACATTGAGGAAAGATATTAGCATAGATGATGTGGAATCTGTATGAGTCGAGTTAAGAAACAACAAGGGGCAAAAAACATTGGTGGAGCTGATATACAATATTACCACCAACTCAATACAATAGAGGAGGAATTTCTGGAATGCATATGGGATGGTTTTCTGGAGCAATACATTGAGAAAACAACAAGGGAGCAGGCCATCTTGGACTGCATATTGTGCAATGAGAAAGGATTAGTTGGCAATCTAACTGTGAGAGAACTCTTGGGGACGAATGGACATAATACGGTAGAATTTTTTGTCAAGGTGGATAATGATTTAGTTGATTCTGAGACCAGGGACCTCGAATCTCAATAAAAGTAATCATGATGGTATGAGGCATGAATTGGCCATGATGAACTGGGAAACATTACTGAAAGTAAAGACAGTGGACAGGCAATGGCAGCCATTCAAGGAATGAATAGGTGAACTCCAGAAGTTGTTTATTCCTGTTTGGCACAAGAGTGGTAAGGGAATTGTGGCCAAACCATGGCTTGCAAGGGAAATTAGAGATAGTATCTGATTCAAAGAAGAAGCATACAAACTGGCAAGAAAAAGTAATAGACCTGAGGATTGGGAGCAGTTTAAAATTCATCTTAAAACTTAATAGAGAGCAAAGGAGGACTAAGCGATTGATTAAGAAGGGAAAAACAGAATATGAAAGTAAGCTAGTGGGGAACATAAAAACTGACTGTAAAAGTTTTTATAGCTATGAAAAGAGAACAAGATTGACAAAAAACAAATGTAGGCCCCTTACAGTCAGAAACGGGAGGATTCATAATGGGGAATAAAGAAATGACTAAGCAATTAACTTTGTACTTTGCTTCAGTCTTCACAAAGGAAAACATGAATAATGTACCAGACGGGCTGAGAGAAACATGTTTTAGTGAGAAGCTGAAGGAAATCAGCAATACTAGAGAAATGGTTCGGGGGAAGTTGATGGGATTGAAGGTGGATAAATCTCCATCTTAAGGAAGTGGCGCTGGAAAAAGTGAGGAAAGATTTCTTCACCCTGAGGGTGGTGAATGTGTGGAATTCACTACCATAGGATGTATTTGAGGCCGAAACGTTGTCTGATTTCAAGAAGAAATTAGATATAGCTCTTGGGGCTAAAGGGTTCAAGGGATATGGGAGAAAGGGGGGGAAACAGGCTATTGAATTTGATGATCAGCCATGATCAAAACGAATGGTGGAGCAGGGTCGAATGGCCTACTCTTGCTTCTAGTTTGTCTGTTTCTTACCTTGAGTTCAAGTCCTACTCAGAACATAAGCACCAAAATCAAGGCTGACACTCCAGTGCAGTATTGAGCGTGATGCCATCTTCTGATTGAGAAACTGTCCTCTCAAATGGACGTAAAAGATCAGGTTGCACTCGGCCAGATTATCCTGCCATTATTTGCATTGCTGTTTGTGCGAGCTTGCTGTGTCCAAATTGATTGATGTGTTTCCTACATCACAGCAGCGACTGCACTTTGGCTGGTAAGCACTCTGGTATGTCCTGAGGTTGTAAAAGTTTCGATATAATGTCAGCCTTTATGTTCACAATGTCAAAGGATATAACAGGATATGGATAATAATGAAGCCCTAACATTGTTGCGCATTCAGAAGAAAGAAGGAAGAACTTGCATTTGTATAGCACCTTTTAACACCATCAGATGTCTCAGAATGCTTCCACAGCCAATTAAGTACATGGTAATGAGGGGAATGCGGCAACTAATTTACACACAGCAATCTCCTTTACGCAGCGATGTAATAATGGCCAATGTGTTTTAGTAATGTCAGTAGAGAGATAAATAATGACTAGGATATCAGGGAAAACTCCCCTGTTTTTCTTTTAAATAGTGCCAGGGAATCCTTTCTTTTTACCTGAGGCCTCAGTTTAATGTTTTATCTGAAAGACAGCAGGCGGCACCTCTGGGAATGCAGCACTCCCTTGGCTCTGAACAGGAGCACCATCCCACACTTTTATACAGCAGTCTCTGGAGCAGGACTTGAAAGACAACTTCTGACTCAAAGGCGAGAGTGCTACCCACTGAACCAAGACTCATAAAATTCCCAACACGAAGTAGGCAATGTTTTTTTTAAAGAACGTATGAGAGAAGACTGCAAAACAAAACTTGATTTTTGGAAAATATTTCACAAGGAAGGCTTCTGAATGTAGGGCTGCTCTCTATTAAGTTTTAGGATGAATGTTTTGAAAAAGTAAGAAATTAAGTTCATCATAGAATCCCTACAGTGCAGAAGGAGGCCATTTGGCCCATGGAGGCCGCACCAACCACAATCCCATCCAGGCCCTATTCCCGTAACAACACATTCGCCCTGCTAATCCCCTGACACTAAGGGTCAATTTAGCACGGCCAATCAACCTAACCTGCACATCTTTGGAATGTGGGAAGAAACCAGAACACCCAGAGGAAACTCAAACAGACACGGGGAGAATGTGCAAACTCCTCACAGACAGTGGCCCAAGCTGGGAATCGAACCCGGGTCCCTGGCACTGTGCGGGAGCAGTGCTAACCACTGTGCCGTCCTGCTGCCCTCATCAGATATGCATCCCTGGGTTTCAGAAATCTGTCATTAAAATGTAAGGATTATTCAAATAATCCCTCACGCTCTTAGATCAGTGTCATATTGAGAGAATGCTGCACTATCTGATGGGTTGTCTTTCAATAAGACATTATTTGATTTGATTTGATTTATTATTGTCACATGTATTAACATACAATGAAAAGTATTGTTTCTTGCGCGCTATGAGCAAAACATACCGTTCATAGAGAAGGAAAGGAGAGAGTGCAGAATGTAGTGTTACAGTCATAGCTAGGGTGTAGAGAAAGATCAACTTAATGCAAGGTAGGTCCATTCAAAAGTCTGACAGCAGCAGGGAAGAAGCTGTTCTTGAGTTGGTTGGTACGTGACCTCAGACTTTTGTATCTTTTCCCCGAAGGAAGAAGTTGGAAGAGAGAATGTCCAGGGTGCATGGGGTCCTTGAGTACACTGGCTGCTTTGCCGAGGCAGCGGGAAGTATAGACAGAGTCAATGGATGAGAGGCTGGTTTAAGCTGTAGAATAATGACTGCTGTAATGTCCTAACTATATTAGGGGTTGTGGGTTTTAAGCAAAAAAGAAAAAGATGTGCACCAAAATCTTGCTGGCCATTACACTGGCGGGATTTTCCGGTCCCGCCAACAGCGCACCCCCGTCACGGGTTACCCGATGGCGAGGGGTGCATTCAACGGGAAACCCCATTGACAACAGTGGGACTGTGAGATCCCACCACCAGCGAATGTTGCACCGCTTCCCATCACTGCAAAACATGTTGCAAAGGGGAAGGAAAATCCCGCCCATGGCTGCACACGTAGATTCAAAGTAACACACAACAGATCTATTGTAGGACAAAAGCAAATCACTGCGGATGCTGGAATCTGAAAACAAAAGAGAAAATGCTGGAAAATCTCAGCAGGTCTGGCAGCATCTGTATGGAGAGAAAAGAGCTGACGTTACGAGTCCCGATGACCTTTTGTCAAAGCTGCTTTTTCTTGCCAATTTGAATATTGTGGGAACTGTTGCCTGTACAGTGTAGAAATCTAAGACAGAAGCCTGTTAGACACCCCAGTGAGCTCATGATCAAGTCATGCAACCTGCTCCTAAAGCAATCAGGCAACCACTTAAATATATAACTTCCATCCAGAACATATTCCACTGACTGCGAAGTAATTTGGAAGATCTCCAGGGTGAAGAAGGTACTTTTATAGATGTGACTTCTTTCTTTTCTTCTTCTCTGCAGCCACACCTACACTGGCCTGATACCTCAGTTGAACCAGCTGACTGATTTGATTTGATTTGATTTATTATTGCCACATGTATTAACATACAGTGAAATGTATAATTTCTGTGTGCTACACAGACAAAGCATACCGTTCATAGAGAAGGAAACAAGAGAGTGCAGAATGTAGTGTTACAGTCATAGCTAGGGTGTAGAGAAAGATCAACTTAATGCAAGGGAAGTCCATTCAAAAGTCTGGCAGCAGCAGGGAAGAATCTGTTCTTGAGTCGGTTGGTACGTGACCTCAGACTTTTGTATCTTTTTCCCGAAGGAAGAAGGTGGAAGAGAGAATGTCCGGGGTTTATGGGGTCCTTAATTATGCTGGCTGCTTTGCTGAGGCAGTGGGAAGGGTAGACAGAGTCAATGGATGGGAGGCTGGTTTGCGTGATGGATTGGGCTACATTCACGACTTTTTGTAGTTTTTTTTGTGGTCTTGGGCAGAGCAGGAGCCATACCAAGCTGTGATAAAACCAGAAATAATGCTTTCTATGGTGCATCTGTAAAAGTTGGTGAGAGTCGTAGCTGACATGCCAAATTTTCTTCGTTTTCCGAGAAATGACATACAAATATTGGTCCCAGTGTTTCTTTGGTTTGTGCACACAACATGTTACATAATGCTGATGCTCCTAAATATTTGCTGAATGCTCGCAGTTCTCCTCCTGGACCTCAGTTAGCTGCTCTCCACATCAGGCAGGGTTGAAGCCTTGCTGACATTTTCTACGTACAGAAATCTCCTGGTTAGTTAGTATCTCAGGATGAGACAAAGTAGTAGCCAGCTGTGGGAGTGTGAGAGGGAGAGAGAGTGTGCCTGTCGAACGTGTCAGACTCCTTTACCAAACATTACACTGCGATGTCTGGATGGCTGCACACCAAATATATGCAGATGTTTGCATTAGATTCCTGCCAACAAGGCCAATGCGATGCTACAGGCTGAGGGATGAATCTGTCTCTGAGAACATATCACATCAATTATGTTGAGAAGTGAGGGACCTGCCCAGGTTTGTTGAACCGTGTGATGTTTGTCCACTTTATTCATTAATGCTGTCAGCTGTGGCTCAGTGGGTAGCAGGCTCACTTTTGGGTCAGAAGGTTGAGGGTTCAAGTCCCATGCCTGCCTCACAAAATCTTCCAACGCTGGCACTAAAGGAGTGTGGAATTGCTGTTCCTCTGACCTTTCAGTTGAGATGTTAAAATCAAAATCCTTTTCATCCTCCTCGCTGGCAGTAAATACGTTCATAGAATCGTAGAATCCTACTGTGAAGAAGGAGGCCAATTGGCCCATCAAGTCTGGACCAACCACAATCCCACTCAGGCCCTATCCCCATAATGCCATGCATTTACCCTAGCTAGCCCCCCTGACACTAAGGGACAATCTAGCATGGCCAATCCACCTAACCCGCACACCTTTGGCCAATGGGAGGGAACTGGAGCTGCCGGAGGAAACCCACGCAGACACGGGGAGAACGTGCAAACGCCACACAGACAGTGACCCGAGGCCGGGAATCGAACCCGGGTCCCTGGCGCTGTGAGGCAGCAGTGCTAATCCCTGTGCCACCGTGCCACCCACTGTGTTGCGGAGCTATTTTGAAGAATAGCAAGGGAATTCTTCCTGGTCGCATGCCGAATATTTAATTACAAGCAGCATCACAAACAAAAGAATAATGTACTGCAGATCCTGGAAATCTAGGAGTGAAAACGACGGAAAATGCTGCAATTACTCAGCGGGTAATATTACAGATCCTGAGGAAATGCCACAGACCAGAAACGGTGAGTTGGATTATTTGCAACTGAGGTGGGCAGTTGGAGTGGGGAAATTTCCCTACTTGACAGACCCGCATTGGTTTCTGGGTTTCCAGGTTTGTCAATTTCCATAACATTTCCATATGATAATGAGTGTGTTTCAAATTGGTAGGCAGTAACTAGTGGCATGCCATAGGGATCGGTGCTGGGACCCCAGCTATTCACAATATATATTAATGATTCGGATGAGGGAACAAAATATAACATCTCAAAGTTTGCAGATGATACCAAGTTGGGTGGGAGGGTGAACTGTGACGAGGATGCAGAGATCCTTTAGAATGATCTGGACAGTTTGGGTGAGTGGGCAAATCAATGGCAGATGCAGTATAATTTGGGTAAATGTGAGGTTATTCACTTTGGAAGCAAAAACAAGAAGGCAGATTACTACCTGAATGGCTGTACATTGGCAGAGGGGAGTGTGCAGCGGAACCTGGGTGTCCTTGTGCACCAGTCACTGAAGGAAGCATGCAGGTGCAGCGCTGGTAAAGAAGGCAAGTGGCATGTTGGCCTTCATTGCGAGAGGTTTTGAGTATAGGATCAGGAATGTGTTGTTGCAACTATACAGAGCCTTGGTGAGGCCACACCTAGAGTATTGTGTGCAGTTTTGGTCTCCTTTTCTGAGGAAGGATGTTCTTGCTCTCGAGGGAGTGCAGCGAAGGTTTACCAGGCTGATTCAGGGGATGGTGGGACTGATGTATGAGGAAAGATTGACTAGGTTAGGATTGTTTTCGCTGGAGTTCAGACAAATGACGGGGGATCTCATAGAGACTTATAAAATTCTAACAGGACTAGACAGGGTAGATGCAGGGAGGATATTCCCGATGGTGGGGGAGTCCAGAACCAGGTGTCACAGACTGAGGATTCGAGGTAGACTATTTAGGACGGAGGTGAGAAGACATTTCTTCACCCAAAGAGTGGTGAGCCTGTGGAATTCATTCCCACAGGAAGTAGTTGATGCCAAAACATTGAATGTATTCAAGAGGCGACTAGACATAGCACTTGGGGCGAATGGGATCAAAGGTTATGGGGACAAAGCAGGATTAGGCTAATGAGTTGGATGATCAGCCATGATTGTGATGAATGGTGGAGCAGGCTCGAAGGGCCAAATGGCCTCCTCCTGCTCCTATCTTCTATGCATGTTTCTATAATCAGCTCCGTGCCGGAAATCGTTGAGGCTGATGTGGTTTTGATTTTGGACTGAAGGACTATAGGACCTTTGAGGCCAACAAATACACAGACCCACAGTCTGGGTTGGACTTGAATCCCATTCCCAGAAGCAAGAGGCCAATGATTAATCCATTGCATCACAATGAGTGTTAGGGCCAGTATTTCTGATAGGGGATCAGGGGAACGCAATTGACCTCCCGGAAGGAATCTGAGCACAGGGTCTGGCATTTGTTTTCTTGAACGATCCAACTAAGAGGTAGTCATACCGGAGCTTGCTTCTAACTCCATATAGAGTTGACCCCCAGTAAGGTACAAATTACTACCAGCTTTCCGTTCTGTCAGGAACAGGGACCTTTCACTTAAAACGGCACAAAGCAGAGGTACGTATATGTGCTATAAAAGATGAAACCCATTCCATTTCCCTCGGAGAATTATGCTTTAAAAAGTTCCTAATTAGCCTGTCTCTTGAATACTCTTTCTGCATGTATGTGAGTGGCATTTAGAAGCAGAAATTGTCCAATTACTCAGCTTCTAATTAACAGCAAGACTGTACACTCTGAGATCATTTTGATGTCCCCTTTGCAACCATCCTATATAATGCACTGAGTTCTGCCTTGACTATCAGAAGGATACTCTTGTCTGCTGACAAGACAAGATTCAGTGGTTATTTTACTTGATGGCATTTGATTAGACAGGGTGGATTCAGGAAGAATGTTCCTGGTGGTGGGGGAGTCCAGAACTAAAGGGTCATAGTTTGAGGATAAGGGGTAAACATTTTATGACTGAGGTGAGGAGAAATTTCTTCACCCAGAGAGTGGTGAATGTGTGGAATTCACTGCCACAGGAAGTGGTTGAGGCCAATGCATTGTCTGATTTCAAGGAGCAGTTAGATATAGCTCTTGGGGCTAAAAGGATCAAGGGATATGGAGAGGAGGCGGGATCAGGATATTGAATTCGGTGACCAGCCATGATCAAAATGAATAGCAGAGCTGGCTCGAAGGGCCGAATGGCCTACTGCTGCTTCTATACAAACAGAAATACAAGCCCAGTTTGGAGAAAAAGTGCCATTGGATATTTGCAGCAATGGTAGTTGTTTTGTGACACAATATCCCTCAGGGGTTAAGTCCCCTTTTTACCTCTATAACCTCCTCCAGCTCTCTGCACTACCCGAAATCTGACCAATTTTGCGTCCTCGATTTCCAATTCTCCATTCCTTTCAGCTCCCAGGGCCCTAAACTCTGAAATTCCCTTCCTAAAGCCTCTTTAGCTTTCAACATCTTTCAACGGCACGGTGGCACAGTGGTTAGCACTGCTGCCTCATGGCACCAGGGACCCAGGTCGATTCCGGCCTTGGGTTACTGTCTGTATGGAGTCTGCACATTCTCCCCGTGTCTGCAAGGGTTTCCTCCGGGTTTTCCAGTTTCCTCCCACAGTCCAAAGGACGTGCTTGCTTAGGTGCATTGGCCATCCTAAATACTTCCTCAGTGTACCTGAACAGGTGTCGGAATGTGGCGACTAGGGGATTTTCACAGTAACTTCATTGCAGTGTTAATGTAAGCCTACTTGTGACACTAATAAATAAACTTTTTTTAAAAGATCTCTCATTTGATGCTTTTTAAAAATTGTCTCATTGATCAAGCTTTTATTCATTGGGATATAGGTATATATTGTATGTTGGGGTTTTGGGTGAGAACCGTCCCTTGGTGGCATGGTGGCACAGTGGTTAACACTTCTGCCTCACAGCACCAGGGACCCAAGTTTGATTCCCGGCTTGGGTCACTGTCTGTGTGGAGTTTGCATGTTCTCCCCATGCCTGTGTGGGTTTCCTCCGGGTGCTCCGGTTTCCTCCCACTCTCCAATGATGTATGGGTTAGGTGGATTGGCCATGCTAAATTGCCCCTTAGTGTCAGGGGGACTAGCTGGGGTAAATGCATGGGGTACGAGGATAGGGCTTGGGTGGGATTGTGGTCAGTGCAGACTCGATGGGCCAAATGGCCTCCATCCGCACTGTAAGATTCTATAATTTTATGATTCTAAGAGTGCGGGTCAGGTGAAATTCAGGTTGAAATTCAGACTGAACCATCCAACGTGGCGTGTTGCAAAGCACTGTCACAGGGTTGCTATGGTTTCACCAGCACTGTAACATTGAACACGTTGTAAGCTTGATTTGTGACTCTTTTAGAATGGAGACTGCGTGTAGGGCAATTGGCTCCTCTGTGTGTGTGCCCCTGTTGGGCAGTCTTAGATCTGATTGTGAATCAGCGCACACCTCAAATAGAATGTTCCAGTGTTCAAGTTACCAAGCCTACCTCGTGATTCATTCTGCACTCTTAGTCCACAGGGGCATTCATAACCTGTCCTAACCACTCTTTATGTGGTTCAGTGTCAGACTCTGTTTGATACCATGCTCAGTGGTCCCGGGAAAGCAGGTTGAGATATGTTACCCAAAATCAGTGCCCATTTCTGATGGTATTGTCTGAGCATGAGATGAGTGCCAAGCTCTCAGAGGCTTTTTCCGAGGGTGGAAATGGCTGCTACAAGAGGACACAGGTTTAAGGTGCTGGGGGGTAGGTACAGGGGAAATGTTAGGGGGAAGTTTTTCACACAGAGGGTGGTGGGCGAGTGGAATCGGCTGCCGTCAGTGCTGGTGGAGGCAAACCCAATAGGGTCTTTTAAGAGACTCCTGGATGAGTACATGGGACTTAATAGGATGGAGGGTTATAGGTCGGCCTAAAAGGTCGGGATATGTTCGGCACAACTTGTGGGGTCGAAGGGCCTGTTTTGTGCTGTAGTTTCTCTATGTTTCTGTGTGTGGTAGCCATGACGTGGAGATGCCGGTGTTGGACTGGGGTGGGCACAATAAGAATTCTCACAACACCAGGTTGAAGGCCAAACAAGTTTATTTGGAATCACGAGCTTTCAGAGCACTGCTCCTTCATTGGATGAGTGGTCAGGTGTCTCAGGTCCCCACTCACCTGATGAAGGAGCAGCACTCTGAAAGCTCATGATTTCAAATAAACCTGTTGGACTTTAACCTGGCGTTGTGAGACTTCTTACAAAGCTATAACTGGTGTGCTGGCTTATTTAGATGAGGGCGCCAACACCTAAGCCAAGCTGCTGCAACTCCTTTTGTTGTCAGAATTGGAATAACCCTGTTTTCTTTTGCTCGTACTTTTCTCTTCCAATTGAAATTCAGACTGAACCATCCAACGTGGCGATTTGCAAAGCACAGTCACAGGGTTGCTATGGTTTCACCAGTGCTGTAACATTGAACACGTTGTAAGCTTGATTTGTGACCCTTTTAGAATGGAGACTGCGTGTAGGGCCCATGGCTCTAACATTGTCTCTTTAAGTCGGCTCACTGTTAAACTCTGAAAGCTCCTGTGTTCCACACGAGAACTGGATTGTCAATCCCCAAGGCAGTGAACGCTGTGGATCTGTCATTACGCATCGAAAGTGAGTTTATCAGCGGAATAACAAGTAGCAAACAAGGAGAAAAGGCTTCTCCATATGAAAAAATAAAGTCGTGTTCCTTGCATTATCCTCTCTCTGTTTACTCTGGTTGCGGCTTTGCGTGGGTTGCTTGCAGTGGATTCGAATGAAATTTAAGGAAAATTAAAGGAAATGTTGTTGCATTATGCATCACCCAGTCTCTTGCACTGAAGTATTGAGTATAATCTATCTCCTCGCTCTCTCATCACTCACAGCTTGACGTCACCATATTCCATGTTTACTGATCAGCTACCTTGTGTCACTGTTTAGTTTTTATGTTAAATGGATTTTTCTGTTGTTGGTATAATCAGGCCTCGCGTGATGATGATCAGCAACTTCTAACATTCTGTCACAAAATTAAAGGGGAATTTTGTGGGGTTTTTAACCATCAGTAGGGAGAAACTGGCAGAGGACTGGCTCAAAAAAAGTAAAGTTTATTTGTCACAAGTAAGGCTTACATTAACACTGCAATGAAGTTACTGTGAAAATCCCCTAGTCGCCACACTCTGGCGCCTGAGGGAGAATTTAACGCGGCCAATGCACCTAACCATTCCTTCTGGATAGTCAGAAGCTTTTTCCCAGGATGGAAGAGTCAATTACTAGGGGGCATAGGTTTAAGATGCGAGGGGCAAGTTTTGAAAGAGATGTATGAGGGCAAGTGTTTTACACAGAGGGTGGCGAGTACCTGGAACTCTGCCTCACAGCGCCGGGGACCAGGGTTCGATTCCTGGCTTGGGTCACTGTCTATGCGGAGTTTGCACGTTATCCCTGCGCCTGCGTGGGTTTCCTCCGGCTGCTCCAATTTCCTCCCACAGTCCCAGAGATGTGCTGGTTAGGTGCATTGGCCATGCTAAATTCTCCCTCAGTGTAACCCGAACAGGCGCCAGAGTGTGGCGACTGGGGGATTTTCACAGTAACTTCATTGCAGTGTTAATGTAAGCCTATTTGTGACACTAATAAATAAACTTTAAACTTTAAAAAACGTTAGGGAGGGGTGATGTGTGGAAGAAGTAGTTTTTTTTAACCTTCCAGTACTTTTATTCTGATCAAAACAAGCTCATTCAAATGAAGTCCAATCATGGCCCCCACATCGGGGACAAACCAGATCCAAGCTGACAAGATTAGACATTGCATCCTATCTTGGGCTCCATCAAACAAGATCCAAGCTGACAGGATGAGGCATTGCACCCTCTCCTGGCCTTGATCTAATGCTTCATCTTAGTCAAAAGACCAAGATGGCTTTAAAAAATTGCATGAGGTAAAGCCTTGGTTTAACCGCATTGGCTTCCCTGATCCTTTACTCTACCCTAGCCTGGGCAAACCACGATCGGAGGCATCAACACACCCCCAGTGCAATGGGCTAGCCTCGTCCCCAGCCTGATCGCGGTTTCACCCCTGCCAGGATCGAAAGATAACGATGAACCAAGCAAATAAGGTGTTTAAGGATATGGAGGAGACATTTCCTTCTCTGCAGCCATCAAAAGACTTTTAAGATCAGGTGGTTCAAAAGGATCATTTGATTTCTACTCAAGTGCTCCTTAGGTAGTGCAATAACCATCGACTTCAGCTGTAAGACAATAGGAACCAGACAGAAAAAGAACAAAAGATATGGTCAGTCGTTGAAGGAACATTCAAATCTCAGTGTTGATATGCAAACATAAGTCATCTCGATATTACGTCCAACGTTCTCTGAATTACCTGCATCACACATGGACTGATTTACATAAAAAGAAAAGAGAATTCAAATAAGGTGTAATTAGCATCATTGTGGAGACATCCCAGTGCCGTGTTTGCCGTGAGCTGCCGCCCTGAGAGACCATCTTGATCTGAAAGGCTGACAACCAGTTCTCATCCATCTGCATGAGGTATAGACGGAGGAGTGGTCAGAATAAGAATGGAGCTCAGTGTAACCTGAGCAAAGAATTGTCGGCAATCCCATTGCAGTCAGAGGACACAGTCTACGTCAGTTCTGATCAGACACCACTGCCTCATTTCATGCACATTGATGAGGGAGAGTACAGCTAAGATACTGATACGAATGTACTGGCTCGCACACTGAATACAGCTCAGAATTGATATGCAAAAGTAAATCATCTCAATATTGCACACAATATTCTCTGAATTAAGAACAAAGAACAATACAGCACAGGAACAGGCCCTTCGGCCCTCCAAGCCCATGCCACTCCCTGGTCCAAACTAGAATTACCTGCATCGCAGCTGTAGCATGGTGGCACAGTGATTCGCACTGCTGCCTCACAGGGCCAGGGACCCGAATTCAATTTTTGGCTTGGGTCACTGTCTGTGTGGAGTTTGCATATTCTCCCCGTGTCCGCGCGGATTTCCTCCGGTTTCCTCTCACAATCCGAAAGATGTGCTGGTTAGGGTGCATTGAGCCATGCTAAATTCTCCCTCAGAGTACCCGGACAGGCGCCGGAGTGTGGCGACTCGCGGATTTTCACAGTAACTTAATTGTAGTGTTAATGTCAGCCTTACTTGTGACACTATTACTGACCCTCACACTAACCGGGGAATACACACTTCACACTGGGACACCGACCTTTGTGTCAACAAATGACAGCAGTGTCTACCATCAAATCTATACAAGGACAGTAAGACCTGTCCTAGAGCTATAACTTGCCGATTCCTGTGAATTAATTATATAACCAGGTGCTGCATTGTGCTTAATGCACTAGTCAAACTGTTTCTAACACATGTAAAACCTGATAAAACCAAAGGCAAAGTCATGTAAAAGGCCATTACGTTAAACGTCTTTATCTCTCTCCCTGTATCTGAAGTCTATGCTGTGTTGAAAATACCATCACAAACTGAGTGTTCAACCAGAATTGTATTACATTAAATTAGATGCTCCGACATTTAAATGTTTTTGTTCTGCTGTAAAATATGAAGCGGTCAGCCACAGGGATCTAACTGCTGATAGAAGTGTTTAACCCAGCTGCTTTATCAGAAAATTGACAATTGTGTGGCTGATAGACTCAGCAGCCTGTCTGGGAGAATTCCAATCAAGTTGAATTTCACTCCATGGACAATCTGATTCTGTGCTAGTGCCTACGTGTGTGTGTGTGTGTGTGTGTGTATATAAATATGTGTATGTCCATATATGTTTGTGTGTGTGTATATAGATGTGTGTGTGTGTGTCCATATATATGTGTGTGTGTGTGTGTGTGAGTGTGTGTGTATATATGTCTGTGTGTGCACGTGTGTGTGAGTTTATGTTTGTGTGCGCGCACACATGTGTGTGTGTCTGTACATGCATGTGTGTGGGTGTGTACATGTCGATGTGTGTATATATATGTGCGTGGGTGTGGTGTGGGTGTGTACGTGTGTGTGTGTGTGTTGGTGTGCGTGTACACATGTGTGTGGGTGTATACGTGTCAGTGTGTGTGCACATGCACAAGTGTGTGTGGGTGTGTGTGTGCATGTGTGTACATGTGTGTTTGTATGTAGTGTATTGTGTCCATGTAATGGGAGGTGATTTTATTGAAACATATACAAAACTGATGGGACTTGACGGGGAGAGCTTAGAGGATCTTTTCCCATGTAGGGGAGTCTGGAACTGGGGGACACAGTTTAAAAATTGGGGGTCTCATAGAATCAACAGTTCAGAAGGAGGCCATTGCCCATTGAGTCTGCACCGATAACAATCCCACCCAGGCCCTATCACCGTAATCCCATATATTTACCCTCCTAATCCCCCTGACAATAAGGGGCAATTTATCATGACCAATCAACTTAACCTGCACATCTTTGGACTGTGGGAGAAAACCGGAGCACCCGGAGGAAACCCACGCAGAGACAAGGAGAATGTCCAAACTCCACACAGACAGTGACCCAAGCCAGGAATCAAACCCGGGTCCCTGGCACTCTGAGGCAGCAGTGCTAACCACTGTGCCACCGTGCCACCACTCCTATTTAAGGCTGAGAGTAAGGGCTATACAGCCGACCCCTGTCCTTAATTCTGACTGTCTTCTGAAGATAGGGAGTATTTCTTACTCTCAGACGGTTCTTAGTTTGTGGAATTCTCGTCCGCAGGGTCCAGGGGAGGTTGGGTCATTGAATATATCCAAAGCTGAATTAGACACATTTTTGATTGACAAGAGAGTCAAGAGTTATGGGGGACAGACAGGAAAGTGGAATTGAGGCCACACTCAGATCAGCCATGGTCTAATCAAATGGCGGAGTGAGTAAATGGATTCTCCTGCTCCTAACTCTTGTCTTGTATATTTTCAGTGCATTCTGAGTCAAGGGAACTATTCTGGTACCAAATAACTTGTGTGTGTTTCAATGCCAGCTTCTATACACACACAGCCTCCTTAAAAATGCTCTAAAAGCATTTAAGATTAAAAAGAACACATTGAAAAAGAAAGTAAATAATTTTTGTGCAGCTGATATCATAGTTTAGTCCAGTCAAGTACGGTACAACTCTGGTTAGTCACAGCACCAGCCCCTATACATGCACAGCACACATCAGTTCAAAGAGAACACCATTGTGGGATTATACATTTGTCACAAGAATCAAAGCAGCTGTAATTATATTGTGGCTCTCATCCTCTGAATGTCCCAACATCTTTCACATCCAATCAATTCCTTTTGCAGCGTAATCTCAGCTGCAAGAGAAGAAAATGTAGCAGCCAATTTGAGGGCAGTGACGATCCCCAAGCATCACGGAGATAAATGACCAGATAACCTGCTTTGCGAGATATCATCTGAAGGAAGTATGGCCAGGGGAGAACTCCCCTTCTCATCTTCAAAGAGTGGCATGTGATCTGTCAGAGGACAGGCATGGCCCCATTTTAACATCTCTTCAAAAAGACAGCACCGACGGCAGCACAGGTCTCATTCAGCGCTTCACCAAGGTGTCAGCATAGATTCCGTGCTCAAGGTTCTGGAGAGACAACCCACGGTCCGTATGACACTCAGATAAAATGTCCGCAACAACACAGATTATGGGAGGGATTTTACGGCCTCGCTTGGGTGAGACCGGAAACTTCCGCCCGAGGTGAACGGGCATTTCCGTTGTCCGCCCCTCGCCCGCTCCCATTCCGTGGCGGGCGAGGCTTATGAGTCTCTGCATGTGGCACTGTTCTATTTTGGGGCACTAAACTCAAGAGAAGAAACGGAATCTAAATTCTTTGAGAGCTCAGGAGCTTGCCTTGATGCTCGCAAAGTAATAACTGTTTAAGGGATGTTTGGGAGACAGATGTTCTCAATGAATTTAACATGATAATCACACAATATTTCTGTTCCATTACAGACCAGTATAACACTGATTTTCAAGTAACCACAGTGATCTGTTCCCCCACAGTAACCATTGCTTTGCCTTAATGTGATTTTCCTGCTATAAAAAACAATAAAGGGCGCATCAAGCATCTTCTGCCTATCCTGCAAGCAGCAATAGAATCCTCTCACCCACTCCTCCTGTGGTACTGTGTATAACTAATATTAACATCTGAAACAAAATAAGCATTTGCAATTCAACAATAAGGTGCACAATTTGACCTTGTCAGTGTAAAATAACCTAAATTTAAAGTCAAAGAAAGTTTAAATCTTCCCATGATCCCAATGGCTTCCTTCCAAACAGTTAATGGAGTAACTCAGGCCCAGAAGGAGGTCTTTCAGCCCATCAAGTTGATGCAAGCTCCCTGCAAAGCAATCCAGTTCCTCCCATTTCCCTGCTCTACCCCCATATTCGCGCAAGCTTATGTCTCCCAAGTGCTTATCCAACTTCCTTTTGAAAGCATGGATTATTTTTGCTTCTGCTGCTGTTGTAGAATTATAGAATCCCTACAGTGCAGAAGGAGGTCATGTGGCTTCTTGAGTCTACATCGACTCTCTGATAGAGAGAGTCCCACCCAGGTCCTACCCCTGCAACTCCATGTACTTACGCCACTAATCCCCTCCAACCCATGTATCTTTGGAAAATAAGGGGCAAATGAGCATGGCCAATCCACCTAACCTGCACCTCTTTGGAGTATGGGAAGAAACCTTGACATCCGGAGGAAACCCACGCAGACACGGGAGAATGTACAAACACCGCACAGACAGTCCTCCAAGGTCAGAATTGAACCCAGGTTCCTGGTGCTGTGAAGCGGCAGTGCTAATCACTGTGCCACCATGCCACCCTCAGTTGCTGCTTCTCAAAGTTCATTTATCTGATTTGATTTGATTTATTATTGTCAAATGTATTAGTGTGCAGTGAAAAGTATTGTTTCTTGCATGCGATACAGATAAAGCATACTGTTTATAGAGAAGGAAAGGAGAGAGTGCAGGAAGTAGTGTTACAGTCATAGCTAGGGTGTAGAGAAAGATCAACTTAATGCTAGGGAGGTCCATTCAAAAGCCTGATGGCAGCAGGGAAGAAGCTGTTTTTGAGTCGGTTGGTATGTAACCGCAGAATTTTGTATCTTTTTCCCGACGGGAGAAGGTGGAAGAGAGAATGTCCGGGGTGCGTGGGGTCCTCAATTATGCTGGCTGCTTTGCCGAGGCAGCAGGAAGTGTAGACAGAGTCAATGGATGGGAGGCTGGTTTGCCTGATGGATTGGGCTTTACTCACGACCTTTTGTAGTTTCTTGCAGTCTTGGGCAGAGCAGGAGCCATACCAAGCTGTGATATATCTGGAAAGGATGCTTTCTATGGTGCATCTGTAAATGTTGGTGAACGTCGTAGCTGACATGCCAAATTTCCTTAGTCTTGGTCGGCTTTCTTAACTATAGTGTCGGCAGGTTTATTCCTGTCACCAGGAGGCCTACATTAACACTGCAATGAAGTTACTGTGAAAATCCCCCAGCCTCTCTGCTGTAGAGAGAGAGAGATCCCGATCATTACCACTTGCTGCGTGAAATGAAGTTCTTCCTCATATTCCACCTGCTTCTCCTGGCCAAGACCGGTGCTATAGTCCGTGTACCTTCAGTTAGCGGGAACAGATTTTCTTTGTCTACCTTATCAAAACCTGTTATCATCTTGTAATTAATTCACAGCTCCTTGAATTAGATGGCAGTGAAAATTTTTATATGTTCTCAAATGTTTCTTGCAGTAAGGGCCAGATAGATGGAAAATGTTAAGTCTGTGAATTTACTTGTCCTTCTCTTTCGGGGAAATAAGTACATTACTCATTCTGATCACGGGCAGGGAGAACACGCAAGATACTGGCATCAAGAGGACTAGCATTTTATTCAATTGCTGAATGACAATGACCAACTTTCAAGACAATACACATACCAGTGAAGTACAATTCAGAATGAGCAGTGGAACATGCTTCAGTGGAGCCAGAGATTTATTTTTTTGTTGAAATGATTTCTCTTGCACTTTTTCTGTGTTGATCCCAATACTCGATGGGTAACTACTTAACTGATCTGCCTCCGTACTTTCCTGTTTGAAGAACTTTGTTCTGGCGCATTCCTTCATTTGTATCAAAAAACAGAGAACAGTGCAGCACAGAAACAGGCCCTTCGGCCCACCAACTGTGTGCCAATACAGATGTCTCTCTAATCTAATATTTTCTTGCTTCTACATGCTCCATATCCCTCTATTTCCTGCCTATTCATGTATCTATCCAGATGCCTCTTGAACATCGCTTTGGAATCTGCTTCCACCACCTCCTCCAGCAGCACGTTCCAGACATTCACCACCCTCTGTGTGAAACGTTTGTCCCTTACATCTCTTTTAAACTTTCTCCCGCCCACTCTCAACCTATGCCCCTGGATAGTTGACCATTCGACTCTGGGAAAAAGACTCCGACTATCCACTCTATCCAAGCCTGTCATAATCTTATAAACCTCTATCAGGTCCCCCCTCATCCTCCGACGCTCCAATGAAAACAATTCAAGTTTGTTCAACCTTTCTTCATAGTCCATATCCTCCAAACCAGGCAACATCCTGGTAAATCTCTTCTGCACCCTTTCCAACGCATCAACATTCTTCTGGTAGTGTGGCGACCAGAACTGTGCAGAATTGTGCACAATACTCCAAATGCGGCCTAACCAAAGTATTATACAGCTGCAACATGATTTTCCAATTCCTATACTCAACGCCCTGGCTGATGAAGGCCAGCATGCCAGATGCCTTCTTGACCACCTTGTCCACCTGAGTTGCCACCTTGAGGGAACTGTGGATCTGCACGCCTTGATCCCTCTGTATGCTAATATTTCTAAGGGCTCTGCCATTTACTGTATACTTTCCTTCTGCAGTAGACCTTCCAAATCTCATCACCTCACATTTTTCTGGGTTAAATTCCATCTGCCATAATTCGGCCTAGGTCTCCAGCCGATTTATATCCTGCTGTATCCTCTGGCAATCCTCCTCACTATCCAATACTCTGCCAAATTTTTGCATCATTTGCAAATTTTCTAATCAGATCACCTACATTTTCCTCCAAATCATTGATATATATTACAAACAACAGAGGCCCCAGTACTGATCCTTGTGGAACACCGCTTGTCACAGACCTCCAGTTAGAAAAGTACCCTCCCATTGCTCCCCTCTGCTTTCTATGCCCAAGCCAGTTTTGTATCCATCTTACCGGCTCACCTCGGATCCCATATGACTTCATCTTCTGTATCAGCCTGCCATAAAGAACCTTATCGAATGTTTTACTAAAGTCCATGTATACAACATCCACTGCCCTACCCTGCTCATATTTTTTTACTTCCTCCAAGAACTCAATCAAATTTGTGAGACAAACCTCCCTTTCACAAAACCATGCTGCCTATTAATAATAAGCCTATTCTCTTCCAGATGTGAGTGCATCCTGTTCCTAAGAATCTACTCCAATAATTTCCACACCATTGATGTAAAGCTCACAGGTCTGTAAATTCCCGGATTGTTATCCTTACCTGGTCTGGCCTACATGTGACTCCAGGGCCACAGCAATGTGGTTGACTCTCAACTGCCCTCCAAGGGCAACCGGGGATGGGCAATAAATGTTGGCCAGCCAGCAATGACCATGTCCCATGAATTAATAAAAAAAATAATTGCATGCAGAGCACGGAAATAGGCCATTCAGCCCACCTGGTCTGGCCTGTTCTGGTGTTTATGCTCTAGATGAGTCTATCCTCACCCTACCTCACCCACCCTGTTTGTATAATAAAGTTTATTCCTTTTTCCTCATGTTCTTATCAAGCTTTCCCTTAAATGCATTTATCCTGTTCACCTCAACAACTACGTAAAGCAAATGTTATGTTATTGCTGAAGAAAAATACATGTTGTTGAAGCTTTTCATTTTGCACTCATCAGGACAGACACAAGAATGCCAAATTTCAAAGGGAGCAACAATTTATTCTGAATGAGAAAAGTGTGCTGTTTAATTGGCAAGTCAACTCTGATGGGTTGAGATATGATCATAGAGAATTCACCAAGGAACTCCCCAATGCTTTTGTTTAATTTTTTAAAAACTGCAATGCCTGGACATGTTCCTTTTGCCTGCAGAGGACAAGTATCTGTATATAAATATATAGCTTCTAAAAAGGTTAAGTGAGCCACATTGTGAGCCAAATTCATAGGCCGGAAATTTCCCGTCCTGCCTACCGCGGGAATCATAGCAGGTGGGACAGAAAATTCAACAGACCATTTAAAGGTTCGTTGAACTTGGGTGGGAATTCCCGGTCTTGGGGGACGCACAACTGAAAAATCCCGCCCATAATCTTACATTGGATGTTGTTATATTTCTTAGAACACTCAAAGATGGCAACGGTGACACAGTGGTTAGCACTGCTGACTCACAGCGCCAGGGTCCTGGGTTCAAATCCTGACTTAGGTTACTGTCTGTGTGGAGTTTGTATGTTTTCCCCGTGTCTGCATGGGGGCATTCAGGTTTTCTGCCACAGTCCAAAGATGTGCAGGTTAGGTGGATTGGCCATGCTAAAATTGCCCCCTAGTGTCAGGAGCGCTGGCTAGAATGCCTGGGGATAGGGCCTGGGTGGGATTGTGGTTGGTGCAGACTCAATGGAATGAATGGCCTCCTTCTGCACTGTAGGATTCTATGATTCTAAGATTGTTCAACAAGTGCTGTCCAATCAATTCTAACCTTAGACATGGTTTTCTGAGTTTTGCAAACATGGGCTAATTGAGTATGAGTCAGTACTCTTTCCACAATATTCATGTTGCGTAATATCAAGCGGTTAAATTCTACATTCTCACCGCTCCTTGGGTAAATCAATTTACTAATGGATTGATTAGATACTATCTTCATTGTTTTAAAGCCCTCTATCAGGTCACTCCTCAGCCTCTTTTGCAGGGAAAGTGCCTCAAACCATTCAATCTTTCCAGATAGGTATAACCTCTCAGTCGTGGCTTCACTTTTTTAAGTCTTTTTACACTTTCTCCAGATGCCTCGACATCCAATTTTGCACCATCTGCCACTCTATTAATTGCTCTCGAGGGCAGTTGAGAGTCAACCATATTGCTGTGGCTCTGGAGTCACATTTAGGCCACACTAGATAAGGACGGAAGATTTCCTTCCCTATAGGACATGAGTAAACCAGATAGGTTTTCTGACAATCAACAATGGTTTCATGGTCATCAGTAGATTCTTAATTCCAGATAGTTTTTTCATTGGATTCTAACAAAGAAGAACAAAGAAAATTACAGCACAGGAACAGGCCCTTCGGCCCTTCAAGCCTGCACTGACCATACTGCCCGTCTGAACTAAAACCCTCTACCCTTCTGGGGACCATATCCCTCTATTCCTTTCCTATTCATGTATTTGTCCAGACGCCCCTTAAATATCACGATCGTATCTTCTTCCACTACCTCCCCCAGCAACGAGTTCCAGGCAACCACCACCCTCTGTGTAAAATACTTGCCTCGTACATCTAAATCTAATTCCACCATCTGCTGTGGTGGGATTTGAACCCAGCTCCCCAGAACATTAGCTGAGCTCCTGGATTAATAGTCTAGTGATAATACCACTAGGTCTTCAGCCTACCCAAAAACCGGCTGGACATCTGAAATAAAAACATGTTTATGAACTGAACACGCCCGAAGAAGAATCATATTCGACTCGGAACATAAAGGCCAGAATTTACCTGTCATTCACGGACCGCTGCCGTTGCAAGCGAGGACGGAAGATTTGGTGCACGGCTAAGTCTCCATTCACCAGAGTGGGACCAGGAACACCCGCCGTTGTGAGCCGGAATCTGTTTTATCTCGCCGCAGTTGCGGCCAGACGTGCTGAATTTTTCCAGCACTTTCTATTTTTAATTACAGCTTCAATACTTGTGTTTGTGCCTTGATATTATGAATAGTCAATGAGGGCACAAAAAGACCTCAATCACCCACTGCTTTAGAGGAATAGAATTCACAATTCATTCTTGGAAGTGAAATCTCCGACAGTTTCTCCGTATTTGTTTGGTTGTGTTTCAAGAAATAGTTGTGAGGGGGAAAGGATTTGAGAAATAATGAAGGTAAAAAACAGTTAAAAGCAATCTTGGGTGGCACGGTGGCACAGTGGTTAGCACTGCTGCCTCACAGCGCCAGGGACCCAGGTTCAATTCTGGCCCCGGGTCACTGTCTGTGTGGAGTCTGCACGTTCTCCCCGTGCCTGTGTGGGTTTCTTCCGGGTGCTCCGGTTTCCTACCACATTCTGAAAAACGTGCTGGTTAGGTGCATTGACCAGAACAGGTGCCGGAGTGTGGCGACGAGGGGAATTTCACAGTAACTTCATTGCAGTGTTAATGTAAGCCTTACTTGTGACTAATAAATAAACTTTATTTTACTTTAATTTATTTCAGGTTACTTTCTGATTGTCACGGGGCTTCATTTAATGCTTCCCTGCCAATGAGTTTGAAGGTGTGGGGTCATGTTAAATCCAGCGAGCAGCCTGCACACTGGCTTGAGAAGGGATGTAGTTGCTTTGGAGGCAGTTCAGAGGAGGTTCACTCGATTGATTTCAGTGATGAGAGGTTTGACTTTTTGGCGGCACGGTGGCACAGTGGTTAGTGCTGCTGCCTCACAGTGCCAGGAACCTTGGTCCGATTCCCAGCTTGGGTCACTGTCTGAGCGGACTCTGCACGTTCTCCCCGTGTCTGCATGGGTTTCCTCCAGGTACTCCGGTTTCCTCCCACAGTCCAAAAGACGTGCTGGTTAGGTGCATTGGCAGTGCTAAATTCTCCCTCAGTGGACCTGAACAGGCGCCGAAGTGTTGAGATGAGGGGAGTTTCACAGAAACTTCATTGCAGTGTTAATGTTAGCCTACTTGTGACAATCGTACATAAACTTTTAAACTTAAAACTTAAATTTAAGAGAGATTGGGCAGCTTAGGCCTATACTCCCTGGAGTTCAGAAGAATGAGAGGATTGATGTGTACAAGATGATTTGGGGTGGCACAGTGGTTAGCACTGCTGCCTCACCGCGCCAGGCACCCAGGTTCAATCCCCGGCTTGGGTGACTGTTTGTGTGGAGCTTGCACTTTCTCCTTGTGCCTGTGTGGGCTTCCTCCAGGTGCTTCGGTTTCCTCCCACAGTCCAAAGATGTGCGGGTTAGGTGGAGTGGCCATGCTAAATTGCCCCTGGTTTCAGGGGAGTAAATATTACGGGGTTACGGGCTGGGTGGGATTGTGGTTGGTGCAGGCGCGATGGGCCGAATGGCCTCTTTCTGTACTGCAGAAAGAGTATTCCAATGACTCTGTGATAAGGGGGATTGACAAAATAGAGGTTGTTCCTGTAGTAGTTCACATTTATGATCTTATTAGTGTGCTGCTGTATTCAAACTGACTGCTGCATTTCCAATATCGTGACTAAAACTCTAATGTACTTGACGGACCTTAAATGCTCTGAGATGTCCTGAAGTCACAATGGGGGCTATAGAAGTGCAAGTCTGTCTTTAGTGCTTTTGTTGTCATGAAAAAAAAATAGCTGTTTCCATATTAAAAAAAAGACTTCTGCAATTTGAAATGTGTGAGTGGGTTTCAAAAAGTATTTCAGGCTGGTTTGATCTCTGACAGTTTGGAATAAGTATACGCTTAAATAAAAAATGCACAATATATTTTGAATATTAAATATGCAAAACATGACAAGCTGTTCCATAACACTGTCAGCCATGCCAAAAATAAAAATAATCTCTGACTGAGAGTAAACAGATTGGGATTTCTTGCTCAGGAACAAAAATAGCAATTTTATTCTCTTGTCATTTTTCTTGGAAGACTTGTGAAGTACTTGGTCAACCGATGGGCTGCCTATCTTCTCCCTCTCGACTGACATCTTCAGCCGACAGCTATGGGCTCTGTAAGGCATGCCTCAGTGGCATGTGTGGGAGCATCCCCTCGATTTCGAGAGTGGCGCGGTGGCACAGTGCTCAGCACTGCTGCCTCACAGTGCCAAGGTCCCAGTTCAATTCCCGGCTTGGGTCACAATCTGTGTGGAGGTTGCACATTCTCCCCGTGTCTGTGTGGGTTTACCCCGGGTGCTCCGGTTTCCTCCCACAGTCCGAAGGACGTACTGATTAGGTGCATTGGCCTTGCTAAATTCTCCCTCAGTGTCGCTGAACAGGCGCTGGAATGTGGTGACTAGGTGATTTTCACAGTAACTTCATTGCAGTGTTAATGTAAGCCTACTTGTGATGCTAATGAATCAACTAAGGACTTAAGTGGAAAAAGCATCATACTTCTTGATCACTCAAACCTGTGTAAAGGACCAGGTCAGAAACCCCAAGGTATGAAGCCCGACTAGACCCCAACTATTATTTTTATTTTGGTATTAGTGTGAGGATAAGGTATTTCACTCCAGATGTGATTCTACTGACACACTAGGAAGCTTTTACCAAAATAAACTTTTTGTTTAAATACAAATGAATTAGCTTATCGTTTCCCAATTGAAATACTTAAACATGACAAGATACAATTCTTAACTGCTAACCTATCTCCATTAGTTCCAATTTGAGCAATATTCCTCTTATGGACCTAAACTCCCCCTCAAAGACAATGCAGGCTGATGTGTGCTGCCAGTCCCTAAGTCTCCAGAACCCCTCTGGAGAGAAGTGTTCTACCAGGTCCCAAACAGCAGACTTCAGACAGAGTGATAAAGACCTCCTGCACCTTGAAGACCCAAGCAGAAACTGCCTGCTTGTCTCTGTAAGCTTAGCTCCACCCATTCATATAACTCCCGCTCATCAATCAACCTAATTAAACCTTACTCTGAAACCCCAGAGGAAAACTCTAAATACACAGAAATGCATTAGCTCAGATTAAAACAGACACCCCATTATTTAGGATCACCTATTCTTCTGCATTCTCAGCATGTGGGCTACCTGGAGCAGAGCAATCAGCACCATAAACAGAGCTGAATTTCCAGCAAACCCTTCAGAACATGATATAAATACATTTCTTAAAGGCACAGTATTGCCACATCAGCTATGAGCTCAATGAGTATACAGCATATTCTGCCCTATCTTTATTCAGACTGCTATAAAATGGTTGCTTCTAGTTACTGTACCCTGAAGAAAGTTTTTTTAAATCATGATTTCTTTCACAGCTCCAGTATTTTCTTAGTTCACAGCTTCAGTGATGTCATTGTTGCCGGCTTGACTGGAAATGTCTTTTTAATGCTACTTAAGTGGCTTAAATGGTGTTGCTTGTGTTTACCCTGGGATTAGTTTTACGACACTGCATTGTTAGGAAGATGGTCATGTGTTTTTGGACAGTTTTTTCAGTGAGTTTGAGGTTTCATTTTGTGTTTGGCTGCAGTTAGAGTTGGGTTTTAGAAGGGACAGCAAGCTAAAAAGAAGTGTTTTCCCTCTCTCCCTGTTGCTTTGGGAATTCTGCTGGTTATCTGAAAGAAAGGTCAGTAAAGATTCTGCAGTTGATAGCTTGACCAGAGAGTCTCTCCCTGGGGTTCTGAGAAGCTGTTTTGATTTCAACTTGTTCTGAGTGAATCCAGAGGACTGCAGACTCCAACCAAAGGACTCAATTTCCAGTATCACGTAAGCATTAGTCTTTGCTGTGTTGAACTTGTTTAAAGGATTTTGTTTATGGAAGGTTTTGGTTTTGATTGGAACACATTAGATATATTCATTAAGGGTTAAACATTATACTGGTTGTTTTGTTTCTTGTGCGTAATTGGTAAAACGTTTTGCTAATTTTCTTACTATACATGTTAACTATATTCTTAAATAAACTTTGTTTGACAAAAGCTCCCCAGTGGGTCATTTGAATCATACTTGAAGTGAACCATCTCATGCTTATCCAAGCCAAATTCAAGACACAAAACTTATGATCCAGGCGGGTTCCATAAATCACTTTGGAGTTTCTGACCTGAACCACAACACTAGTCAGTATCTCTTGGCAGAAGCCACTTGACTTCAGCAAGGTGTGACCTTTAGTATTTCAATCCAAACAGAACCCATGTATAGAGCCAAGAATTGCAAAGAATATACAGCATAAAACAGGCCATTCAACCAAATCCAACCCTCCTCGTTCAGCTTAACCTACTGATATGGTGGAAGCTAGAACTCTGACATTAAAACAGGGAATGTTGGAAATACTCAATTGGTTAGTCAGAGATAAGCAGTTAACAATTCAGGCTGATGGCTTTTCATCGGTTCAGCAAGACCTGCTGAGTATTTCCAACATTTTCTGCATTTATCATAGGGTAACAATACATTATTTTCCCCATCATATGTTTTTCTAGATTCCCATTCAATGTATGTGCACTATCTATCTCAACAACTGCCTGAGGTGGCGAGTTCCACATTCCATCCAGACTTTCTGACCTCACCCTGCAACCTTCCTTTCCAGAAATAATGGGTGAGGTTCTCCAGCCACCCAGCTGCGTGGTTCCTGCCGGCGGGAGGTGGCGGGTTGTTTACTAGTGGCGGGATTCTCTGGTCCTGCTGCTGTCAATGGGAATCCCCATTGATGTCACCCCATACCGGCGGGAAACCCTTGGGTGGGGGTGCATTGCTGGCGGGACTGGAGAACCCCACCATAGAGTCAGAAAGTCATAAAGGTTTACAGCATGGAAGCAGGCCCTTCGGCCCAACTTGTCCATGCCGCCCCTTTTTTAACCCCTAAGCTATTCTCAATTGCCTACATTTGGCCCATATCCGTCTATACCCATCTTACCCATGTAACTATCTAAATGCTTTTTAAAAGACAAAATTGTACCCGCCTCTACTACTACCTCTGGCAGCTTGTTCCAGACACTCACCACCCTCTGTGTGAAAAAATTGCCCCTCTGGAAACTTTTGTATCTCTCCCCTCTCACCTTAAACCTATGCCCTCTAGTTTTAGACTCCCCTACCTTTGGAAAAAGATATTGACTATCTAGTTGATCTATGCCCCTCATTATTTTATAGATCTCTATAAGATCACCCCTCAGCCTCCTACGCTCCAGAGAAAAAAATCCCAGTCTATGCAGCCTCTCCTTATAACTCAAATCATCAAGTCATGGTAGCATCCTAGTAAATCTTTTCTGCACTCTTTCTAGTTTAATAATATTCTTTCTATATTAGGGTGACCAGAACTGTACGCAGTATTCCAAATGTGGCCTTACCAATGTCTTGTACAACTTCAACAACATGTCCCAAATCTTGTATTCAGTGTTCTGACCCATGAAACCAAGCATGCCGAATGCCTTCTTCACCACCCTGTCCACCTGTGACTCCACTTTCAAGGAGCTATGAACCAGTACCCCTCGATCATTTTATTCTATAACTCTCCCCAACACCCTACCATTAACTGAGTAAGTCCTGCCCTGGTTCGATCGACCAAAATGCATCACCTCGCATTTATCTAAATTAAACTCCATCTGCCATTCATCAGCTCACTGGCCCAATTGATCAAGATCCCATTGCAATCCTAGATAACCTTCTTCACTGTCCACTATGCCACCAATCTTGGTGTCATGTGCAAACTTACTAACCATGCTTACTAAATTCTCATCCAAATCATTAATATAAATGACAAATAACAGTGGACCCAGCACCGATCCCTGAGACACATCGCTGGTCACAGGCCTCCAGTTTGAAAACAACCCTCGACAACCACCCTCTGGCTTCTGTCATCAAGCCAGTTTTGAATCCATTTAGCTACCTCACCCTGGATCCCATGAGATTTAACTTTATGCAACAACCTACCATGCGGTACCTTGTCAAAGGCCTTGTTAAAGTCCATGTAGACAACATCAACTGCACTGCCCCCACCTACCTTCTTGGTTATCCCTTCAAAAACTCAATCAAATTTGTGAGCATGATTTTCCACTCACAAAGCCATGCTGACTGTCCCTAATCAGTCCTTGCCTCTCTAAATGCCTGTAGATCCTGTCTCTCAAATTACCTTCCAACAACTTACCACTACAGATGTGAGGTTCACCGGCCTGTAGTTCCCAGGCTTTTCCCTACAGCCCTCCTTAAACAAAGGCACAACTTTTGCCACCCTCCAATCTTCAGGCAACTCACCTGTGTGAATATCTGGAGAATTCCAGCCAACATCTCTTGAACCTTTATGGTGACTTAATCCATGTTCTGCTGCCTTCTTCAATGTTCAATTTCTAGAAAAATATCTCCTGTTTGAAGCTTTCAAAGAAGAACAGAATGAGTTGTCTCCTTCCATCAGTACTTTCAAAGTCTCAAGTTCATCACCCTTCATTTACTATCCTGATGGGGAATTCTTTCCCACAATTTCCCTCTCTACAATCTGCAGGCTTTTAAAATCTCACACTTATTTCATATCTTTTCGTTCACTGTTTCTCTTTAATGTTGATGATTGCCAATGTATTGACTCCTAATTCTGGGTTTGTCAATATTTATGAAATTAAATGAAGTTGGGCCTCATTCTTGGCATCTTTCAGTGAGAACCGTAGCATCACTTGCCAATATAATAAATGATCAGCCAGGCTTTGACCCAACTCACCACCAAAGCTGCATTTCATCCTGTCATAGTGATGGCCAAGGATTTGATTTGATTTATTATTGTCACATGTATTGGTATACAGTGAAAAGTTTGTTTCTTGCATGCTATACAGACAAAGCATACCGTTCATAGAGTACATATGGGATAAGGAAATGAGACGGTGTAGTATGTAGTGTTACAGTCATAGCTAGGGTGGAGAGAAAGATCAACTTAACATAAGGTAGACCCATTCAAACATCGGATGGCAGCTGGGGGAGAAACTGTTCTGAAGTCGGTTGGCACGTGATCTCAGACTTCTGTATCTTTATCCCGACGGAAGAAGGTGGAAGAGAGTATGCCCAGGGTTTGTGGGGTCCTTGATTATGCTGGCTGCTTTCCCAAGGCAGCGGGAAGTGTAGACGGAGTCTATGGATGGGAGGTTGGTTTGTGTGATGGACTGGGCTACATGCACAACCCTTCGTAGTTTCTGGTGGTCTTGGAGTCATACCAAGCTGTGATACACCGTGAAAGGATGCTTTCTATGGTGCATCTGGAAAAAATTGTGAGAGTTGTCGCAGACATGCCAAATTTCCTTAACCTCCTGAGAAGGTAGAGACATTGGTGGGCTTTCTCAACTATAGGAACCAGGACAGTTTGTAGATGATCTGAACACCTACAGAAGCTCTCGACCATTTCCACTTCATCCCAGTTGATGCTGACAGGTGCGTGCCCTCCACTACACTTCCTGAAGTCGATGGCTATCTTCTTTGTTTTACTGACATTGAGGAAGAGATTATTATCGCACCAATTCACCAGTTTCACATCATTGTTTGAGATCTGACCCACTACGGTGGTGTCATCAGCAAACCTGAAAATTGAGTTGGAGTGAAATTTGGCCACACCGTGTATAAGGAGTTGGAGCAGGTTAGTCAACTCTGGTTGGGCATGTCTCTGGAGATATCATCACGTGACCTCCAGCCACCCCGCCGTAGGTTGCCCATATTTACGTCAGAGCCTTCCACAGCCAATTGGAAAGTGAATAGACTGTTCATTAGCTAATTGACAGGTTCTTGACAGTCAGACAAACAGTCTTTCTGTCTCATGCTGAATTTCTAGGAGATATATCGCGAGTCATAGGTGGATCTGAAACACGTAGGGATTCTATGAAAGCTGTAACTTCATTTGGAATGAGTCCGAGCCAGTGTTCTGGAATGAGATGCAACTGTGACAATGAGTTTTGATGAATACCTGATTAAATCCAAGAAGGGATACAGAAAGCAGCGATGGTGAAGAGGGTAGAAAAGACAAACGGAAATCCTGTCAGATTGAAGAGCATAACTTCTTCAAGGTCGGAAGTTCTAAAAGGGAATGAAACACTGCGATAGCCCCGAGGACCTGCATGGGGAATCACTGATTGACCTCACTGTAGGACTCATTGAATACAAGCTCCCTGGGGATTGGCAATTAACCAACCAGGTGGAGCTCGCAGACCGAGTCCTGTATAAAGCAGGACACTGAGTGGGTCCATTATTCTATTGTCCAAGTTGGGACCTGCTGTGGTCACCACAGGCTTGTGGATTTTTGCTTTGCATTACTTTGTGCAATAAAGCATTTCCTTTACAGCTGACTCCTGGAGTTATTATAAACACCAATACAAAAATAAAACAATGCAGATGCTGGAAATCTGAGACAGATACCAAGAATGTCAGAACACCTGGGGAGAGAGGGAGACGGAGTTAACTTTTTGAGTTGACTCATCTTTTAAACTTTTACCAATGGAGAAGGAGGACAGAGCCTCAGTTAATATCTCATCTAAAAGACAGCACCTCCAAATACACCATAGATCCAGTACAGCACCGGGAGTGTCAGCATGGAGGACAATGTGTTCAAGTCTCTGAAGCCCAGCTTAAACCCAAAACCTCTGATTCAGAGGCAAGATTGACAGAGGGGCAAGGTCGAACTTGCAATTTGGTTCACTGGACGCGCTGGCTGTATCATTTATATCGACTCCACTCTCATCTGAAGATGTGGTGCAGCAAATGTAATGGCTTGTTCGAGATTCTACTAAATGATTGATGTGCGAAGCAATTTGTAGAGAGCTCCAGTAACACACCAGACTTTCAGAAAATGCCCGAGAGAGAGGGGCGGGAAGAGGGAAAGAAAAGGGATTCATGTTAGTGAAAGTGACAGAGAACAATTGGGAGCCGAGAGGGAAACCTACAGTGAAGTACAAACAAGGGTCAGAGATTGGTTAATGAGTTATCTAATTATGATATCAACGCGGTTTATTTGCAGCTCGTGATTGATGAATTATTTACTCTGTTTATTGGCCGTATTAACTCAGAACATTTACTCCGAGCAGTTCTGAGGTGGCAAACTCCGCTTGGAGAATTACTGCAAACGAAAGAATGGTACTTTATGCAGCTCTGGGTGAACAACAAAAACTTGCATTCATGTAGTGCCCTCAAAGCAGCAAAATGCTCTCATAATAGGAGATTTATTCAGCAAAATTCGACACTAAACAACATAAGGAGATATTCGGACCGGTGACATGAAGCTCAGTCAGGTAGGGCTGACACGGTGGCATAGGGGTTAGCACTGCTGCTTCACAGCACCAGGCACCTGGGTTCAAATGCCGGCTTGGATCACTGTCTGTGCGGAGTCTACACATTCTCCCTATGGCTGCGTGGGTTTCCTCCGGGTGCTCCGGCTTCCTCCCACAGTCCGAAAGACGTGCTGGTTAGGTGCATTGGCCGTGCTAAATTCTCCCTCAGTGTACCCAAACAGGCGCCGGAGTGTGGCGACTGGGGGATTTTCACAGTAACTTCATTACAGTGTTAATGTAAGCCTACTTGTGACACTAATAAATAAAGAGTTTTAAGGAGTGTCTTAAAGAGGGGAATGCAAGGTAGAGGGATGAAGAGGTTTAAGGATGAAATTCCAGGTATTACAACTGAAGGCACCACCACCAATAGTGGAGCAATTTCAACTCAGAGATCAATATCAGGTTAACCATTTGCTTGATATCCATGATGAGAGTTTCCCATGTTTATAGAATGTGTATTTTTTTAATAATAAGGGATTTATTTATCTTCTCCTTCTGTAAGTATCACATGTCTTTGATAGTGGAGGTAAGAGCATGGTGCGGAACTCTTTTAATAAAACCTCTTGAATGTTAATTTGAATCGACATGTGCAAATCACATTATTTTCTTTTTGTTGAAAACCCACAACCCCCGAACAGAGTTCGGACATGACAAAAGGAAAATTGACGATGGCTGGAACTCCACCACAATGAAGATTTCCGACAACAGAAATCTCTGTTGACCTCCGGCGGGAATTTCCAGTCTCGCCCGAGCGAGGTCGTAAATCCCACCTGATGAGTAAGGATTTTGTTTCATCAAGAAAAGATCCTAAGTTAGAAAGAAATTGTGGGTCCTCACACTTCGAATATTCGAAGGATGGGGAAAAATCAACAACAGGCTTTTATTATAAGAGATGTTCTCTGCACTGCACAGAGTGCTAACGGAAAGCAAAGCAGTATCCTGTGACAGCACCCTAATGACATTAAATCATGTGATCAGCTCTTAAAGCAACCTGCAACCCTTTTAAATACATTACTGAAGGTGTTTAGAGCAGGAGCTAATTGAAGCAGATTGTTGGAGGAATGGGAGTGGAGAGTGAGGACCTGATGGACCTGAATGAGATGTCACCCTTCGTTATATCCCGAAGCATTTTTCAACCAAGGAAGTACTTTTTTAATTAAATGTGTAATCAAGTTTAATGCAGGAAACTTGGTTCAGATACAGTGGTTAGCACTGCTGCTTCACAGCTCCAGGGATCTGGGTTCGATTTCCGGCTTGGGTCACTGTCTGTGTGGAGTTTGCACATTCTCCTCGTGTCTGCGTGGGTTTCCTCCGGATGTTCCGATTTCCTCCCACAGTCCAAAGATGTGCGGGTTAGGTTGATTGGCCATGCTAAAATTGCCCCTTAGTGTCCTGGGATGCGTAGATTAGAGGGATTAGCGGGTAAAATATGTAGGATATGGGGGTAGGGCCTGGGTGGGATTGTTGTCGGTGCAGACTCGATGGGCCGAATGGCCTCTTTCTGCACTGTAGGGGTTTCTATGATTTCTATGATTTCTATGATATTCCGTGTGATATGGAAAAATGGCTTTTGCTTCAAACCTTCATTTTCATGGAATCATAGAATCTCTCCAGTGCTGGCCACTTGGTCCATCAAGCCTGCACTGAGAACATTCCCAGCCAGGTCCTATCCCCGTAAACCCACGTATTTACCCTGCTAAACCCCCTGACACTAAGGGTCAATTTAGCGTGGCCAATCAACCTAACTCACACGTCTTTGGACTGTGGGAGGGCTCACCTGAGGAAGGAGCGACACTCTGAAAGCTTGTGCTACCAAATAAACCTATTGGACTTTAACCTGGCGTTATGAGACTTCTTACGGAGGAAGCACAAGCAGACACGGGGAGAACATGCAAACTCCGCCCAGTCACCCAAGGCCAGAATCGAACCCGGCTAACCACTGTGCCACCGTGCTGCCCTTTTACCAAAGATAACATCAGAGGTCACATGACCGTGTCAAGCTACAATGCACGAAGACATTTCTCCAAACAAGCAGCAATGAAGCAAATAAATGACTAATCTGTGTCTGGTGATGTTGGCTAAGGATTAAATGATAGGCACAACAGTGGAAAAACTCCACTGCTCCTCTTCAATATAGTGTCTTTAGGTATTTAAATCTCATTAGCTTATGTTAACTTGGTGGGTGGGGGAGAATCTGAGCGAAACAATCTTTAAATTAGTAGTCTCCAGAAACCATTCAAAGAGCAGTGGGCGGGTTGTTATTTCTGGAATCTGTGGTGTTTTATCCACCCATCTCCAGAGCTGTTCAGATACAGTGACAGATGCAACTGAGCCTTTGATACCGTCAGCTCCTGGTGAAAACCTGTCCCTAATACTGGTAGGCCACAGGCTTAATGAACACCAGTTTCACCATGCTGGCAGTGAGCTTTATTCCACTGCTGGCATTCCAGTGACCAGCAAAAAAATTACTTATTGAATTTTTACCGAGGTGTCAGTGACATTTTTTTAAAATGTTGCATTGCTCTTTGAAGTTAGAGTTTTCCCCCTCATATCTATTTCATAGAATCGTAGACTCCTGACAGTGTAGAAAGAAGCCATTCGGCCCATTGAGTCTGCACTAACTCTCTGACAGGCCATCTTTTCCAGACCATCCCGCACCCTATCCCTGTAACCCAATGCATTTGCCCCGCTAATCCCCCTAACTTACACATAGCTGGGAAGGTGGCACAGTGGTTAGCACTGCTCCCTCACAGCGCCAGTGACCCGGGTTCAATTCTGGCCTTGGGTGACTATGTGTGTGGAGTTTGCACATTCTCCCCGTGTCTGCGTGGGTTTCCTTCAGGTGCTCCGGTTTCCTCACACACTCCAAAGATGTGCAGGTTAGGTGGATTGGCCATGGTAAATTGCCTCTTAGTGTCAGGGGGATTTGCAGGGTATATACATGGGGTTATTGCAATATGGCTTGAGTGGGATTGCTGTCAGTGCAGGCTCAATAGGCCAAATGGTCTTGTTCTGCACTGTTGGGATTCTATGATGTTGGAACAAACTCCACACAGTCACTCAAGGCTGGAATTGAACCCAGACCCTTGTCACTGTGAGGCAGCAGTGCTAACCACTGTGCCACTGTACCTCCCCACATGTTTTTCTCTGCCTTTTTTTCTTTCTCTTTGATCACTCTATTCAAGCCCCTTTAGACTCACGGTTGTTCAATCTGCCTTCTCCTCAGGGAATGCTGTGCAGGAGGAAGGATGATTGTTGTTGTGCATAGGGTTGCCAACCTCCAGCATTATTCTGGCGTCTCCAGGAATAAAAGATTATTCTCTGCTAACAAAAAAAACCCGGGCGATAAAGAAAATCTTTGCATTTTTTGAGTGCATTTTTAGAAAGTCTAAAGCATGTCCCAACTTTTGAAGTGTAGTCACTATCGTAATATTGGAAACATAGACACCAATTTACACACAATAAACTCCAAAAAAGAGCAACATGAAAATGACCAGAAATTCTGTCTGTTGATTGAGCAATAAATATCGGCCAGGACTCTATTTCCTACACTCTGTGATTTGAAATAGCTCCATGGGATTTTCTAACAAACTAAGAGGGCAGTCAAGTCCTCGGTTTGACAGACATTTTCTACTATCTCCAGCCAGAATTGTCGAGTGGATGATCCATCTCAGCCTCCTCCAGAGGTCCCCAGCATCACAGATTTTAGTCTTCAGCCAATTCGATTCACTCTTGGTGATATCAAAGTAACGGCTGACGCCATTGGATGCTGCAAAGTCTATGGACCCTGACAACATCCCAGCAATTGTACCAAAGACTTGTGTTCCAGAACTTGTTGCGCCCCTGGCCAAGCTATTCCAGTACAGCTACAACACTGGCATCTTCCCGGCAATGTGGAATGTTGCCCAGGTATGTCCTGTACACAAAAAGCAGGGCAAGTCCAATCCAACCAATTACTGTGTCATTGGGTTACTCTCAATCATCAGTAAATTGATGGAAGGCGTCATCAACAATTCAATCAAGTGACCCTTGCTTAGCAATAACCTGCTAATTTGGCTTCCGCCTGGGTCACTCAGCTCCTGACCTGATTACAGCCTTGGTTCAAATATGGACAGAAGAGCTGAATGCCAGAGGTGAGCTGAGAGTGACTGCCTTTGACATCAAGGCCACATTTTGCCATGTTTGACATCAAGGAGTCAATGGGAATCAAGGGGAAAATCTGGTTGGAGTCATACCTGGCGCAGAGGAAGATGGCTGTGATTGTTGAAGGTCAGTTATCTCAGCTCCAGGACATCACTGCAGGAGTTCCTCAGGGCAGTGTCTTAGGCCCAACCATCTTCAGCTCATTAATGACCTTCCTTCCGTCATGAAGTCAGAAGTGGAGATCTTTGCTGATGATTGCACAATGTTCAGCACCATTTGTGACTCCTCAGATACTGAAGCTGTTCATGTCCAAATACAACAAGACCTGGACAGCATTCAGACTTGGGCTGACAAGTGGCAAGTAACATTCGCGCCACACAAGTGCCAGGCAATGATTATCTTCCACAGAGAGAATATGACCATCATCCCATGAAATTCAATGACATTACCATCATTGAATCCCCTACTCTCAACTTCCTGGGGGTTACCATTGACCAGAAACTGAACTGGACCAGCCATATAAATACTGTGGCTACCAGAGCAGGTCAGAAGCTAGGAGTTCTGTGGCGAGTATCTCACTACCTGTCTCCTGAAAACTTGTCTACCATCAACAAGGCGCAAGTCAGGAGTGTGATGGAATGCTCTTCAATTGCCTGGATGAATGCAGCTCCATCAACACTCAAAAAGCTTGACACCGTCCAGGACAAAACAGGCCACTTGATTAATGCCCCTTCCACAAACTTTCACCCTCTCCATCACTGATGCGCAGTTGCAGCCATGTGAATCATCTACAACATGCAAAATCTCACCAAGGCTCCTTAGACATCTCCTTCCAAATCCATGACCATGACTACCATCTGGAAGGACAAATGTAGCAAATACCTGGGGACATCACCACCTGGCGGTTCCCCTCCAAGTCACTTACCATCCTGACTTGAAAATATATTGCTGTTCCTTCACATCACCTTCTCGAGGGCAATTTGTGGTAGCCAATGAAAGATAGCCTCACCAGTGAAACCAACACATCTCTTGAATGAGTGTGAAAGAAAAAGCTAATCTAACAATGCAGCAGTCTTTCATCACTGCCCTGGAGTGTCAGCCTACATTTCTATGTTCAATTTTCTAGAGGAGACCTTAAACCTACAGATAGCCTCATGACGCAGAGGAAAGGGTGTGACCAACAAAACCACAGCAGACACTGGCCAATAGGGGTAGTAAAATGCATTTAATTTACAGAAGCTTGGCATGAAAATATTGGAGACGGGGTTTCAAAAAGATTATTTAAGAGAGGCGACTGCATTGTAGCCACAATGTAACTTCCAGGAAGAGATCCAATTCGTGTTGGCAATTCTACTTGTCGTACTGGGGCTGTTGACCTATATGCATGGTTCAAGTTACAATCAGTGTGAATCACCAACAATGTACAGCACCAGTAGTACAATGTGACCAATCATCCTCTTCTACGCAACCCACAGTATTATCTACTTACTACTTAAAGATAAATCAGTGCAGGTTTGAACGAAAAACAAACACGCACAAGGAGCTCGGATGGGTAGTAGAAGTAGATCAGTGTTGCCAAGATGATGCCAAAGGTTAGAGACTTCAATTAAGCAGCAAGACTGGAGAAACTGTGAAGTGGATTATAATCTTAGCCCCTTTTTGGGACTATTCCAGAGCAGACGTGCTTCTCGAATGATCACTCTCACTTAAGGTTGAGAAAAACAAGCCTCACAGACACTTGAATGGGTCAGAAAAACAGATCCAACTCTTCCTGAAGGAAATGAACCACCAAAGAATATCCAGGAGTTTTAACGTGTTTTAGCTAGAATATTACAACCCGGATGTTGTAAAGGTCCTGGAATTTCTCCACAACAATGGAGAATATACTGAGGTGGGTTTTTGAGTTTAGATGCAGGAGACAGTATACTTTTAAAATTATATAAGAGTTTATTACAGAACCAAACATGCAATTCCCTTTTTAATAGCCATTCAATCGCAACATTGAGAGTTTTAATAGAGAATCCAGGTCTTATTAATTTTAAAAACTTTTTCATGGGACCTGAGTGCCGATGTCTGGGCCAGCATTTATTGCCCATCACTAATTGCCCTTCAGTGAGTGGTTAAGAGTCAACCACATTGCTGTGGATCTGGAGTCACATGTAGGCCAGACCAGGTAAAAAATTCCTTCCCTAAAGGACATCAATGGACCAGATGGGTTTTATTTTGGCAATCAATAATGGTTTCATGGTCAACATTTTTATTGAATTCAAATTTAACTATCTACTGTGGTGGGAATTGAACCCAGGTCCGCAGAGCATCACCCCAGGTCTGTGGATGACTAGTCTAGTGACATAGAAACATAGAAACTAGATGCAAGAGTAGGCCATTCAGCCCTTCAAGCCTGCTCCACCATTCATTTTGATCATGGCTGATCATCAAATTCAATATCTTATTGCCACCCCCTCCCCTTCTCCTCATAAATCTTGATCCCTTTAGCCCCTAGAACTATATCTAATTTCTTCTTGAAATCAGACAACGTTTTGTTCTCAACTGCAGTCTGTGGTAGTGAATTCCACACATTCACCTCTAAGTGAAGAAATTTCTCCTCACCTCAATTCTAAAAGGTTTACCCCTTATCCTCAAACTATGACCCCTAGTTCTGGACTCCCCCACCATCAAAAACATTCTTTCTGAATCTACCCTGTCTAACCCTGTTAGAATTTTATACGTTTCTACGCGATCCCCTCTCACTCTTCTAAACTCCAGTGAATATAATCCTAACCGATTTAATCTCTCCTCATATGACAGACCTGCCATCCCAGGAATCAGCCTGATAAATCTTCGCAGTACTCCCTCTGTAGCAAGGACATCCTTCCCCAGATAAAGACACCAAAACTGCACACAGTACTCCAAATGTGGCCTCACAACGCCCTACACAATTGCAGCAAGGTATCCCTATCTCTAAACACAAATCCTCTCGCTATAAAGGCCAACATACCATTTGCCTTCTTTACTGCCTGCTGTACCTGTACTTTCAGCGACTGATGCACGAGGACACCAATGTCATGTTGAGTATCCACCTCCCTCAAATGACACCCATTCAAGTAATAATCTGTCTTCCTACGATTGCTACAAAAGTGGATAACCTCACACTTATCTATATTATACTGCAGCTGCCATGCAGATGCCCACACACTCAGCCTGTCCAAGTCACGCTGAAGCATCTCTGCATCCTCCTCACAGCTCACCCTCACATCCAACTTTGTATCATCTGCACATTTTGGAGATAATACATTCAATTCCCTCTTCCAAATCATTAATATTAACAGTTGGGGTCCTATCACAGATCCCTGTGGCACCGCACTTGTAACTGACTGCCAATCAGAAAAAGACCATTTATGCCAACTCTTTGCTTCCTGAAGTAAAGTAAAGTTTATTTATTAATCACAAGCAAGGCTTACATTAACACTGCAATCAAGTTACTGTGAAATTCCCCTAGTCGCCACACCCCAGCACCTGTTCAGGTCAATGCACCTAACCCACACATCTTTGGACTGTGGGAGGGAACCCATGCAGACACGGGGAGAACATGCAGACTCCACACAGACAGTGACCCAAGCCGGGATTCAAACCCGGGTCCCTAGTGCTGTGAGGCAGCAGTGCTAACCACTGTGCCACCGTGCCACCCATGCACAAGTCCTATCTGCTAACCAGTTTTCTATCCATCAAGACATTGCCTGCAACCCCATGTGCTTTAACTTTACAGAGGAGTCTGTTATATGGGACCTTATCGATGGACAATATCATTATGCCACTGCTTCCCCCTACAGAGAAATGTTTCAGAAATCCATCAATATTGAAAGTAGTGTTTATCATAAATCCCTGACTAAGAGGTTACTGAGTCTAGTGAGATATCTCCATTCCAATTAAGGGGAGAACCATCATCACTACAATCCAACAGCAACCTTTACCTTGAGGGAGTGAACCTAGCCAATCTAGAAATTCTACTATGTAGTTCCAATATTTATACCCTAAAAGAGTTAAACCATTTTGAGCACTCATGCTGGACAACATCCTTTGTTTTTCATCAGAATCCTTGAACAGGATACTGAGAGGTGTAGACGGTTATCCCTTTCAGATTCCTGGATTTGATTAACAAATTGTTTCGGCTTATACTTAAGGTTATTCATTCTTAGATTATCGCATGCTATCATTTATTAATGTCTTATTGAGGTGATTTTGGGGGCAGTTCCTGATTTTTTTAATGGAACTACCTTAAGCAGGAGGATATGCCATATTCTATGCCACAGGATGTTGTTGTCCTTGAGTATGCCACTGTACCCGGGCGTGTTTATAAACTTCTCAGACATTTTCTTTTTGTCCAGCAAATGAACTCTGCTTTTTATTTTGAAGTTTGCTTCTAATTCTTAATCCCTGCTTCAGAGGAGAATCACTGTTTTAATCTTATAGCTCCTTATTTATAACTGGATTCTTTACAACGTTTTATTTTTAGCTGCATTCCTTCACTAATAGGGTTGTTTACCTTCGAGTAGAGAAGGTTAAGGGGAGGATAGTGGATGGTTTCGATGGAATAAAAAGCAAAGTAAGATTTGCATTTATGTAGTGTCACTCATGATCGCCAGGCATAGGGTTTTAAAGGGTTTTATGGTCAATGAGAATCTTTTGAAGTGTAGTCACTGTTGCGATTTGGGAAACACAGAATCTGTTTGTTGATATTGGGGCAGCGCGGTGGCACAGTGGTTAGCACAGCTGCCTCACAGCGCCAGGGATCCGGGTTCAATTCCAGTCTCAGGTGACAGTCTGTGTGGATTCTGCACATTCTCCCCATGTCTGCGTGGGCTCCCTCCAGGTGCTCCGGTTTCCTCCTGCACTCCAAAGATTAGGTTGATTGGTCATGCTGAATTGTCCCTTAGTGTCAGGGAGACGAGCAGGTTAAGTACGTGGGGTTGCTAGGTGGGATTGTTATTGGTGCAGGCTCGATGGGCTGAATGGCCTCCTCCTGCACTGTAGGGATTCTGTGATGTTGACTGGGGAATGGTTACTGGCCCGGACTGTGGGGATAGCTTCCCTGCTCTTCCTTGAAATAGAGACAAGGATTCTTTTACATCTATCTGAGCGGGTAGACGAAAGGCCTCGGCTTCACATCACATTGGAAAGGTGACACCTCCAACGGTTACAGGGTTCCCTCGGTACTACAATGGAATGTCAGCCTAACTCTTCAAGTCAGATTTGAAATGGAACCTTGTGTCTCAGAAGCGTGAGTGTTGCGGACTGAGCCATGGCTCATACAAAGTAAAGAAGGAGAAATTGTTTCCATTCCCAAATCATAGAATCCATACAGTGCAGAAGGAGGCCATTCAGCCCATAGAGCCTTCACTGACAACAATCCCACCCTGGCCCGATCCCTGTAACCCCACGTATTTACCCTGCTAATCTCCCTGACACTAAGTGGCAATTTAGCATGGCCAACCCACCTAACCTGCACATCTTTGGAGTGTGGGAGGAAACCAGAGCAGACATGGGGAGAACATGCAAACTCGACACAGTCACTTGAAGCTGGAATTGAACCTGGGTCCCTGGCACTGTGAGGCAGCAGTGGTATCCATTGTGCCACCTCACTACCCGTAAATGTGATTTGATTTATTATTGCCACATGTATTGGGATACAGTGAAAAATATTGTTTCTTGCATCCTATACAGACAAACCTGCTCTTCATAGAATACAGAGGGGAGAAGGAAAGGATAGGGTGCAGAATACAATATTTCAGTTACAGGAAGGATGAAGTGAAAGATATATATACATATATATACACATAGATATATATAAGTCCATTCAAATCCCAGGGTCCTTTTGTATGCAGGTTACTATTTTGTACTACCCACGGTGTTTTAATGATAGCCAATATCGAATACACTCTAGGTAATGTGTAATCATGCGTACATGCTCCCTGTTATTCACTTTGTGCTGGATGTGACATAATGTTCTTATTTCGGTTGTGATCCCAAACACTGTACATTCAATCACAGTGAGAGACATTAACCTAAGGTGAGAAATAAGACTTAATAGTTTTGTTTCCACTGTGACCAGATGAGATGGGGACAATCTGCTCCTTGGCTTTAGATTGCGTTGTGAAAAGCCTTTGATACTCCTCTGATGAGATGGAGAATGGAGGCCGGCTTCACAGAGTCAGGAAAGCTAACACACAATTTATTTTTGGATTCTCAACTTGATGGTTGAAGTCAAATGAGGTTGGCCTCTGGGAAAGATGTACAAAAATAAAATGATGTACCCCAGCCACCTTGTTATTAAAAATTGGAACTTGGTGCATTGGAGACAAAGAAAGTAATTGAGTGGTAGTATTGTTCAGGCTGAGAATAACCTCCCTTGTGCCACCTCTTTAAAAGTAAGATGCTGGATAATTCATTTTCCCAATGTCTGTCAAATGATAAAGTGAAAGGTCTAATGTATAGTGCAGGGGACTAAGATGAGAGTCTTCACCTTTTGAAACTTGGGTCTGCATGCAATCTAGGCGTGAATGATGAGTCATTTCCTAGTGTTAGTCTTTTCTCAACAACAGACTGTTTTTTTATATAACCCAGGGATTCTTCTCAGAGGTGTAAGCAAAAAAAAAACGTCGGCGGAGATTATGGAGCAGAGCAACAGCACCAGTTGTCGAATTCACGGCCGCTGGTTTTGAGCTGAAGGGAAGAGGGAGGTGCGTGGAAGCCAGCAGTCAGAGCCATGGAGAATGCCGGAAAATATTGAAAGTGTGATGGATAGGATTTTGTGAAGGATGGGATAAAAGCAGCAGGGTTTTGGATGAGGTGAAGTTTATGGAGGGTCTTTCTGTATTCTTCCACCACATCTCTTTCTGTTCCAACCGCTCCTTCCCCTTCTTTCTTGCGCTGTCAGGCAGCAGTGCTAACCACTGTGCCACCATGGCGCCTCCCAGGGACCTGGGTTTGATTCCTGGCTTGGGTCACTGTCTGGGTGGAGTTTGCACATTCTCCCCGTGTCTGCGTGGGTTTCCTCCGGGTGCTCCGGTTTCCTCCCACAATCTGAAAGACGTGCTGGTTAGGTACATTGGCCACGCTAAATTCTCCCTCAGTGTACCCGAACAGGCGCCGGAGTGTGGCGACTAGGGGATTTTCACAGCAACTTCATTGCAGAGTTTGTGTCAGCCTACTTGTGATACTAGTAAAATAAACTTTAAAACTTTAAACTTTCTACCTCCCAACCTTCTCCATCTGCTCTCCTTATCCTCTGAGTACATCCTCATTACCATAGAGGTGAGGTATAAGCTGAGAGGCGGTAGATTTAAAACTGAGATGAGGAGGGACTGCTTCTCTCAAGAGGGTGGTGAATTTGTGGAACTCGCTGCCCCATAGTGCGGTGGACTCTGAACCATTAAATGGTTTCAAGAAGGAGTTAAATATATTTCTGATTTTAAAAAACGGGTTGAAGGGACATGGGGATCAGGTCGGGAGATGGATTTGAGACCAGGGAGAAATCAACCATGATTTGATTGAAATACGGAGCAGGCTCGAAGGGCTAAATTGCCTTCCTCTGTTCCTAATTCTGATGTTCCTATGAGATCATGGAACGGCATTTATTGCCCATTCCTAGTTGCCCTGGAGATATTTGGGGGCCTTCTCCCTGTTTCGTTGGTAGCTGGTCTGATGGTGCATGAGGCCACTTTAGAAGGCAATGGATTGACAACAATGGTGGGACTGGAATCACATGCAATCCAGACCAAGGAATGGCAGTAGTTTTTTTTCTTGTGTGGGAGATCTAGGGTACCAGCAACATTAGGCGTTATTAGCTACTATTGTCGACTTGGGCACAAACAGCGTTAGACACTACGAGTACTTGATCTTACAAGCTTTAATTACTTGTGCACAAGGAGAAACAGACTTGCAGCCCTCTGCAGAGAGTGTTTCTGAAGTTACATACAAACAACTTGGCAATTATAGTTAATGACAGCAAATGAGGATCAAGCAATTTTTCTAATTCTTCATTTGCATACATGTTCACCAATTATACCTTAGCTTTTCGCCTTTTCTTATTCGATGAAATCTGTCTCCCGCTAATCCTTCATTTGCATAGCATATCCCCATATCTTGCCTTTGGTATTCTGTTATGGAAAATACTGATTTTTCTCACCCTCTGGTGAAGGCCGAAAAACTGAACGTTTACGGGACTTATGCAGGTGACGATTAGCCGTTCATGCTAAATACGTGAGCACTGATTCCATTGAAGGCCTGTGCGCTGATAAGCATTTTCTTTGCTTGACAGAGATGTATGGAACTTTAATTTTAACAATTTAACTTCCACACCTTAAAGGGGCTCAGCAAGCCAGCTGTGTTTCACAACAAGCTCATAACTTTCCTTTACCAATGTTTTGCTTAACGGAGCTCAAATTCTCAGACTGCTAAGGCAGGGTGTTAATTCATGGGGCAGATTTTCGCAGAGTCGGGAAGACCCTGTGCTTGGTTAAAAATGGCAGGTGGGACCTGGATCCAGACATCTCGATCCAATTTGTCTGATATTCTTGCTGCATGTGTTTCCTCCGGGTGCTCCAGTTTCCTCCTCCAGTCCAGAGATGTGCTGTTTCGGTGGATTGGCCGTGCTGAATTGCTCCTTAGTATCCCACGATGTGTAGATTAGAAGGAAGTAATGGGGTAAATATGTGGGGTTACAGGGATAGGGTCTGGGTAAGATGCTCCGTCGGAGAGTCAGTGTAGACTCGATAGGCTGAATGCCTTCCTTCTGCCCAGTAGGAATTTTATGAATTCTATGATGAGAGAAAGGGTGGAGGTGGGTGGGGCGTCGTGATTCATGTAGAAGGGAAATCTGAGTCCGTGTGGCCATCTATACTCCACTTCCGCGATTGACAAGTTCAACTCCAACGGGCACTGGTCTCTGGGGTAAAAATCGGCTGTTTCCCAGTACTTATTTTGCCAGATTGATGAATCAGGAAATTTCCCGATGAGTTATCTGACTCAGTTGCCTAAATAAGACCCATGGGCGGCGTGGTGGCACAGTGGTTAGCACTGCTGACTCACAGCAAGAGGTTTAACAACACCAGGTTAAAGTCCAACAGGTTTATTTGGTAGCAAAAGCCACACAAGCTTTCGGAGCTGCAAGCCCCTTCTTCAGGTGAAGAAGGGGCTTGCAGCTCCGAAAGCTTGTGTGGCTTTTGCTACCAAATAAACCTGTTGGACTTTAACCTGGTGTTGTTAAACTTCTTACTGTGTTTACCCCAGTCCAACGCCGGCATCTCCACATCATGACTCACAGCGCCAGGGACCTGGGTTCGATTCCTGGCGTGGGCCACTGTCTGTGTGGAGTTTGCACGTTCTCTCCGTGTCTGCGTGGGTTTCCGCTGGGTGCTCTGGTTTCCTCCCACAGTCTGAAAGACGTGCTGGTTAGGTGCATTGACCCGAACAGGCACCAGACTGTGGCGATTAAGGGAATTTCGCAGTAATTTCATTGCGGAGTTAATATAAGCCTAGCTTGTGACTAATAAATAAACTTTAAAAATGTTCTCTGGATTATTAATCAGATGACATAACCACTGTATTACGGCACCCTGTAATACTGTGTTATTATGAGTGAGGTGGCATATATTAGCTTGAGTATGTACCTTTGATACTTTCACTTTGACAACAGCAAATTCAGAATCTATGCTGCAATTAGTCATCCAGTTACAACCAGACTGGACAAGCCAGTCAGCCTGCAGATGGAGTTAGCTCACGAGTAATGAGTTTCATTTTTGATAAACCTACTTTCAGCCTTTGTGTATCTTTCAGTGCTGGCTTTAATGAACTCTCAAACATTTTGAACATAAGAATGCTGCAATTTTAAAGGTGCGGAAAGAAAGGACTTGCGCCTTTCACGACCTCTAGACTTCCCAAAGTGCTTTACAGCCAGTGGTGTATTTTTGAAGTGGAATCGCTGTTGTCAAGCAGGGAATGAAGCAGCCACTTAGCATGTGGCAAGTTTTTGATTTGATTTGATGTATTATTGTCACATGTACTGGTGTACAGTGAAAAGTCTTGTTTCTTGCGTACTGAACAGACAAAAACATACCATTCATAGAGTACGTAAGGGAAGAGGAAAGGAGAGGGGGCAGAATATCGTGTTGCAGTTACAGGCAGGACGAAGAGAAAATCAGTTTAATATGTAATAGGGCCATTCAAAAGTCTGATGACAGCAGGGAAGAAACTGTTCTTGAGTCTGTTAGTATGTGTTTTCAAACTTTTATATCTTTTTCTTGGCGGAAGAACAAATAACAAAGAAAATTACAGCACAGGAACAGGCCCTTCGGCCCTCCAAGCCTGTACCGACCATGCTGCCCATCTGAACTAAAACCCCCTACCCTTCCGGGGACAATATCCCTCCAATCCCATCCTATTCATGTATTTGTCAAAATGCCTCTTAAAAGTCACTATCGTATCTGCTTCCATTACCTCCCCCGACAGTGAGCTCCAGGCACCCAGAGTATGTTCGGGGTTCGTGGGGTCCTTGATTATGCTGGCCGCTTTCCCGGGGCAGTGGGAAGTGTAGCTCCTGCCAATTGAAATGTAGCAATGACTAGATAATCTACTTTAATGATGTTGGTTGTGATGCACCATCAATCGAGCAAAGACTAGTTTGTATGCAAGAACAAATAGGCTTTTATTAGCAATAGACTTGGAGCACACCCATGCCGATGAACTGGTCCAGACTGAAGCAGGGGGGTGGGGAGCAGTCGCTTTTATGCCTGGACACATCCCTGCCGGCCCTACCCGAGACTCCTACCCCACCCCGGTCCAGGTATAAAGGCGACTGCTCCCCACCCCCCTGCCTCAGTCTGGACCAGTTCATCGGCATGGGCGTGCTCCAAGTCTTTTGCTAATAAAAGCCTATTTGTTCTTGCATACAAACTAGTCTTTGCTCGAGTGATGGTGCATCAATTTTATTAGCAAAAGTTTTGGGATGGAGCAGATACTAAAACCCGACAAACTCGAACTGGACCCTCAAGCTGTAGGAGCCTCTAACAGCTTCGATCACATCCTATGAAAAGTTCGATCGCATCCTGGTAAGTTTCAGCGTCTCTAATCATTGAGAATACTTGATCGCTTACCCGGGCGTGGAGCATGTGTAGCTTGTCGGTTTCGGTCCGGACGACGGAGGAGGAGGTGAGGAAAGTTTTGAAACAGCGCAGCCAGTGATCGAAGCTGTTAGAGGCTCCTACAGCTTGAGGGTCCAGTTCGAGTTTGTCGGGTTTTAGTATCTGCTCCAGCCCAAAACTTTTGCGAATAAAATTGATGCACCATCAATCGAGCAAAGACTAGTTTGTATGCAAGAACAAATAGGCTTTTATTAGCAAAAGACTTGGAGCACACCCATGCCGATGAACTGGTCCAGACTGAGGCAGGGGGGTGTGGAGCAGCCGCCTTTATACCTGGACCAGGGGGAGGAGGAGTCTCGGGTAGAGCTGGCAGGGATGTGTCCAGGCATGTCACATATACAGGTAATAAGCGAACAGTTGTTTACCACAGGTTGAAGGATAAATATTGGCCAGGTCACAGAGGAGAATTCCACACTCTTCTTCCTCTTGCTCTGTGGAATTTAGAGCAGATGGGGCCTGGGTTTAATTTATCAACGCTGTCAGGGTGGCACTCCCTCAGTGCCACACTGGAGTACCAGCCTCACTAATGTACAGAGACTCTGGTACTCAGTTGATGGTTTTGTTCCTCGGCAGTGGAGAAAAATTGATGCCAGCAACTCCAAAAGCAAACAGTCACCACAGCTGGGTGCCATTCAGGCTGCTGTTTGCTCGGCTGTGATTGGCCCAGGCTAATTCTCAGATTGTTAGCATAGGGCCAGCTGTTTCCTCCTCTCGTCCATAACAACCTCAGGGATAGACCAGAATGTGGCCTTTTGAGCATCTACAGTATTGTGTATGTGTCCCATTCATGCAAACACCAGGAGCCTATCATAGAATCATCGAATGCTTACACTGCAGAGGCCATTTGGCCCATTGAGTCTGCACCGACTCTCTCTGACAGGGTATCTAACCAGGCCCTCTCTCCCCACCCTATCCGTGTAACTCCATATATTTACCCCGCTAATCCATCTAACCTTCACATATTGGCACACTAAGGGGCAATTTACCATGGTTAATCCACCTAACCTCCATACCTTGGGACACTAAGGGCAATTTAGCCTGGCTAATCTACTTAACCTACACATCTTGGTACACTAAGGGGCAAATTAGCATGGCTGATCCACCTAACCGGCACATCTTTGCACTGTGGGAGGAAACTGGAGCACCCGGAGGAAACCCACGCAGACACTGGGAGAACATGGAAACTCCACACAGACAGTGACCCAAGGCCGGGATTGAACCCCAGCCCCTGGCGCTGTGAGGCAGCAGTGCTATTGCACGAGTCCAGAATCTGAATTCATGCAGCTTACAAGCCATGTACCAAGGAACCATTTTCAGTTTATCTTAGTTGCTTCTGTTTGTTTGGTCCTCCCATAGACTCTTCACCCCACCCGCCCCCCCCCCCCCCCCCCCCCCCGCCAACCCCCCGGCCACCCGCCAACCTCCCCCCCCGCCCCCCCCCCCCCCGCCAACCCCCCCGCACTCAGAAACGCCTTAATGGGTGGGATTTTCCAGTCGCGTCCTGCCTGAGACCAGAAATTCCTGCCCGAGGTCAACAGATCTTTAAATGGTCCGTCAAATTTTCCATCCTGCCTGCGGCAAATGGGACTGGAAAATTTACCCCGATGTTTCAATCTCAGAAGTGGTGGGAAATGTGACCAAAAGTGTGAAATTTCTTCCATAACCAAAAAAATAACAAGGACAATCCCTGCTTGACATAATTATTTATCCGCTGAAGAAATCACTGTCATGTTACAGCTTTAAAATACGTGAGTCTGTTCATTCAATGCCAAGAAGCCAGAACGTCCTCCTGTATTCCACCTTGTTACATCAGCAAGCTGTTAAAAGTAATGATCTTCCTTTTCCTGTTCTTGTTTGGTATTTCACTTTATCACTGGTGAGCCTCATCCAGTCAAGGCATGAGATTGCCCAGCGTCAGAATGCCATTAGCATTATTATTCCCTCTCTCCTGAGAAACCCCACAAAGAGATTGTGAAGGAGGGAGAGAGATAAAGACAGGGAGAAAGAGAGAGATGATGGTGGCCCTGTCCCATATCTCAGCCATTACTCTCTTTTGTACCAACAGTTAATGTACTGTATTTCAGTGGAGCTGCTTGCTCTACGTCTGGTCAAATCTATAAAGCACACCCCTCGGTTTTCAGCCTGACCATTGCAGGAATCACACAGGCTTCATTGAGGGCTTTATTAAGAATTTGTTGAATAATGTAACATTCAAATTGGAAAACGTCAAAAGTTATAGGTAACAGCAGGAGGCATTGGGAAGCGAAGCTCAGAGGAAGGGTTACATTTGACTTTCATTTCTATAGAATTCCTCCAGTGCAGAAGAAGGCCATTTGGCCCATTGAGTCTGCACCGCTCATTGAGTCTGCACCAACTACAATCCACCCAGGCCCTATCCCCATAACCCCACGTATTTACCCTACTAAGTCCCCTGACATTATAGGGCAACTTACCATGGCCAATAAATCTAACCCGCACATCTTTGGATTGTGGGAGGAAACCGGAGCACCCGGAGGAAACCCAAACAGACTCGGGGAGAACATGCAAACTCCACACAGTCAGTGTTCCAAGCAGGGAATTGAACCCAGGTCACTGTGCTGTGAGGCAGCAATGCTAGCCACTGTGCCACCATTCCACCCTCACTCTTTTGTCCCAGAATTGACCTAACTGTAATAGCAATAAAGTCTTATGTAAGACCAGAAGATGAGGTCTGGTGAGCCGTGTTGCTCTTTTGATAGATCTCAATATCTATCTGCCTCCCCACTTTTGAGGCGAAGAAATAATTATCTTCCGTGTTGAGATTAGCTACTTGTTCCAATCAGTTTGAGGTTAAGTGCTATACTTGCTTCTTCCTATCTTATTTCATTTTGCCTTATCAGGAGATGAGTTATGTGCCACAGGATTCCCAGCCACTGACCTGCATTTCTACCCACAGTATGTACATGGCTATTCCAGTTCAGTTCCTGGTTAATGGGAACCTTTGGATATTGATGTTAGAACATGACTTGGCCCATCATGTCTGTTCTGTCATCCACACAGTACATGACTGTTCTGTGCATGAGTTCCATGTATTAGCTTAGCTCCCCATCCCTTTTTTCCCTGACATAACACAAGTGCATAATCACCATAGACTTAAAAGCAAATCACTGCAGATGCTGGAATCTGAGAAACTCCAGCTTTGACAAAGGGTCATCTGGACTCGAAACATCAGCTCTTTTCTCTCCTTACAGGTGCTGCCAGACCTGCTGAGATTTTCCAGCATTTTCTCTTTTGGATTACCATAGTCTTGCTGTGTAAACCCTTTTAAGTTTTATTTTTTATTTTATTAGTGTCACAAGTAGGCTTACATTAACACTGCAATGAAGTTTCTGTGAAAATCCCCTAGTCGCCACACTCCAGGGCCTGTTCGGGTACACTGATGGAGAATTTAGCATGGCCAATGCACCTAACCAGCACGTCTTTCAGAGGAAACCGGAGCACCCGAAGGAAATCCACGCAGACACGGGGAGAACGTGCAAACTCCACACAGTGACCCAAGCCAGAAATCGAACTCAGGTCTCTGGCGCTGTGAAGCAGCAGTTCATAAGACGTTCATAAGATATAGGAGCAGAATTAGGCCATTCGGCCCATCCAGTCTGCTTCGCCATTTGATCACGGCTGATATGCTCCTCATCCCCATTTTCCCGCCTTCTCCCCATAACCCTTCAATCCATTACCGATTAAAAATCTGTCTAACTCCTCCTTAAATTTACTCACTATAAATTTATAAGATTATAGGAGCGGAATTAGGCCATTCTGCCCATCGAGTCTGCCATGTCCGTCAATCATGCTAACCACTGTGCCGCCCTTTATTGATTTACGTGAAAACAAAAAGACTGCTGAACTTCACATCCTTGCTAAAGGAGGCTGGCCTGAGTTTAATGCTGGGACTGCGCTCGTCCCAATTCTTAGCAAGAGGAAGCAGGGTTGCCATGGTAATCTAGGTGGCCTACATAAGTGGGCTGAACGCGCTCTGTCCTGAAGCCAAGGAGACAGCCTTGACACATTTACAGTAATTAAATGGTGGGAAGTATAGGTAAGGGAATGAAAGGCACAGCTTCCGAGCCAGGGTTTGGGTCCCTTTCTAATTAGTATTGCTGCTGCTGAGTGGGAGTTCGATCCACTCCCTGGCTCCAGACGCTTAAGCAGATTGTGACAGAGACAGCCAAGCTGGTGCAAATTGATGTCATGATCCGAATGGAGCCCAGCACTTTATTTAGCGCAAGATCGTGATAACAGTAGCTGCAGAAGTTGGGAGCAGTTTACCGAAGAATAATGGCTTTTGAGCTACTATAAGGCCTGAAGTATTTTTTTGACTTGTGCCGAAGCTGATACGACAGGGAGGATTTTAATTCAGAGCAGGTTACACAGAATAAGATCGAGTTAGAGCAGCCATTCTGCCCATCTGGTTCATGTTCCTGTTCCGCCTGAGCCTCCTCCCTCTGCTCTCCATCTCACACAGTTGGCATATCCTTCATTCCCCTCTTCCCCCATGTGTTTATCTAGCTTCCTCTGCATTCCATCTATGTTAACTACCTCGGCTACCCTGTGTGTAATAATACACTACCCTGAGCAGTGTATTACACTACCTGCTTGTGTAATAAGTCCTCGGAGGCAGAAGTCCCTTCACCAGAATCCCTTTATTTACAAGTCTGACAGCAGCATCCAGAGCGCTTTCAGTTCACAGTCTACACTGGGAGTCCCAGAGGAACTGACACGCCTGGTTAAACACAAAGCAAGAGACTCCCTGATTAATGGGCCAGTCATTCATATTCTAACAGGCCCACCTCAATTGGCTGATTAAAGTCATTACAGGTAGCAAGTTCTATATTTTAACCAATCCCTGGGCAAAGCAGTTCCCTTTTTGGGTTTATTCATTACTACCATATATTTCCAGCTCCTAGTTTAGGAATATTCCACAAATGGAACCATTTTCTTTATGCACACCTTATCAAACATTTTCATAATCTAAGCAACATCAATCAGATTACCCCTCAGTCTTCTCCTTTCTACAGAAAAGAGTCCCAGTCTATTTGATTGCTCCTGATCAGGTGTCTTCCTCCTCCAGGTGCCATGCCCTAAGAGGGCATTTGCAACCATGGACTAACCACTACCATGCCCTATCACGCAACAAGTCCTTCACACTCAGTTCACTCAGCTCCTCTTTCCATCCTTCCTGCTTTTCCATTTTGGGCTTCCTTAAAGATCCAGTAAATCCTATCCTTAAAGGAACATCTGTGATTATGGGTGACTTTAATCTGCATATAGATTGGGAGAGTCAAATTAGTCGCAATACAATAGAGGAGGAATTTCGAGAATGCATTCGGGATGGTTTTCTGGAGCAATACATTGAGGGAACAACAAGGGAGCAGGCCATCTTGCACTGGGTGTTGTGCAGTGAGAAAGGATTAGTTGGCAATTTAGTTGTGAGAGAACCCTTGGGGACGGCTGACCATAATATGGTAGAACTTTCTGTCAAGGTGGATAATGATTTCGTTGATTCTGAGACCAGGGTCCTGAATCTCAATAAATGTAGCTATGATGGTATGAGGCATGGCCTTGACGGACTGGGAAACATTGCTGAAAGTAAAGACAGTGGACGGGCAATGGCAGCCATTCAAAGAATGAACAGGTGAACTCCAGAAGTTTTTTATTCCTGTTTGGCGCAAGAGTTATTAGGGAATTGTGGCCAAACCATGGCTTACAAAGGAAATTAGAGATAGCATCAGGTTCAAGGAAGAAGCATAGAAATTGGCAAGAAAAAGCATTAGGCCTGAGGATTGGGAGCTGTTTAAAATTCAGCAAAGGAGGACCAAGGGATTGATTGAGAAAGGAAAAATAGAGAATGAAAGTAGGCTAGCGGGGAACATAAAAACTGACTGTAAAAGTTTCTATAGATATGTAAAGGGAAAAAGATTGACAAAAAACAAATGTAGGCCCCTTATAGTCAGAAATGGGAGAATTCATAACAGGGAATAAAGAAATGACTGAGGAATTAACTTTGTACTTTGCTTCAGTCTTCACAAAGGAAGACATGAATAATGTACCAGAAGTGCTGAGAGAAACATGTTTTGGTGAGGAGCCGAAGGAAATCAGCATTAGTAGAGAAATGGTTTGGGGGAAATTGATGGGATTGAAGGTGGATAAATCTCCAGTTCCTGATAATCTTCATCCAGAGTACTGGATGAAGATTATCTACTGGAAATAGTAGATCCATTGGTGGTTATTTTCCAAAATTCTGTGGACTCCGGAATACTTCCTACAGATTGGAGGGTAGCTAATGTGAGCCTGCTGTTCAAAACAGAGGTAGGGAGAAAACAGGGAATGATAGATCAGTGAGCCTCGTGTCAGAACTGAGGAAATAGTTAGAACTGAAGTGAGAAGAAATTTCTTCACCCAGAGGGTGGTGAATGCGTGGAGTTCAATATTTGATTTGATTTGATTTATTATTGTCACATGTATTAACATAGCGAAAAGTATTGTTTCTTGCACGCTATACAGACAAAGCATACCATTCATAGAGAAGAAAACGAGAGAGTGCAGAATGCAGTGTTACAGTCATAGCTAGGGTGTAGAGAAAGATCAACTTAATGCAAGTTAAGTCCATTCGAAAGTCTGACAACAGCAGGGAAGAAGCTGCTCTTGAGTCGGTTGGTACGTGACCTCAGACTTTTGTATCTTTTTCCCATTGGAAGAAGGTGGAAGAGAGAATGTCCATTACCACAGAATGTAGTTGAGGCCAAAACATTGTCTGATCTCAAGAAGAAATTAGATATAGCTCTTGGGGCTAAAGGGATCAAGGGATATGGGAAGAAAGGGGGATCAGGATATTGAATTTGATGATCAGCCTTGATTAAAATGAATGGCAGAGCAGGCTCGAAGGGCTGAATGGCCTACTCCTGTTTCTAGTTTCTATATTTCTTTTATTTTTATAGAAACTGGTCTCATTTTATTTCTTCAGTATTTGGTTCAAATGACAGTCTGTCTGCTCTTTTTCTACCACTTTGTCACCTTTCTCATGTTCTCTCCCCCTTTGTCTCTCTTTCTTCCTCTCCCTCTCTTTGTTATCTCATTCTCCTGTCTGGCTTTGCTCTCCATTTTGTTCTCACTCTCTCTTCTTCCCCATCTCTTTGAAGCTCATTACTCTGTCTTTCTCTCTTTCCACAGCCTCACTGTCGGTGTCTTGCTCTACTCTGACTGTCTTGTTTTCATTCTTTCTTTGTTCTCTCCCAGTGTCTTTGCAAGCTCCCTGGAGGCGTGGTGGCACAGTGGTTGGCACTCCTGTCTCACAGCTCCGGGGACTTGGGTTCGATTCCAGCCTTGGCTCACTGTCTGTGTGGAGTGTGCATGTTCTCCCCATGTCTGCGTGGGTTTCCTCCCGGTGCTCTGGTTTCCTCCCACACGTCAAAGATGTGCAGGTTAGGTTGATTGGCCGTGATAAATTGTCCCTTCGTATCAAGGGGGCTATCAGGGTAAAGACGTGGCGTAACGGGAGTAAGGCCTGGATGGGATTGGTGTCGTTGCAGGCTCGATGGGCTGAATAACCTCCTTTTGCAACGTAGGGATTCTATGACATCTTATTATTTTTTCCATTCTATCTCTTTTTCTCCTAATTCTTCCTCTCTATTTCATTCCTCCTCAGTGCTCTGATTTTCCGCTCTATTATTTTTCTCTCTCTCTCGATGTGTTGCAACAATTGCTTCAGAACCTCAAGGAATTTTACTGAGCAGATCATGGCAGTGTCTCTAATGCACACTCCCAGTAGATGGTTATAATGGCTTTAATAACAGAAACACTTCAGTTGCAGCGCTGCACTAGAACACGCACCTCGAGAGTATCTTGGACTCAGAGTATTAATGAAATGAAATCCACCAGGTTAATTCTCAACTCTGGATAATGATTGGCTGACAGTAAGCTACAAGGAGCAGCTTCTTCTGTGGAAAGTCGATTATGTTTGCAAGAAAGCAGCATAATAGAGGCAAATGTGCAGCATTGAATTGTCTGTATCACATTGTTGTCAATTATATGGTGTTGAATGGGAAAGTTAGGGAAGTAGAGAGCACTCAGCATTAGAGGTGTGGGTTTATGCAAAGATTGAGAGACTCTTCTTTATTGCAAAATTGGTGAAGAGGCTGAAATATGGAACTCTTGCTCACAAACATAACACTCATCATTTGTACAGGGACAGGAATGGACCCAGATTGGGATTTGCAGATAAAACTGGAGATTTCCATCAATGGATTAGTTCTGGTTGACAGATTTTACAACCTTCCATTATCACCAATGGCTTCCTTCCTGAAATAACTCCTCAGAGGCTGGTGTCCTTCACCAGATTCCCTTTATTTATAAACTCAATTCCACTCCTAAGAGTGCTTCAGGTCCAAGGTCAGAATACGGAGTGTCAGTAGCCCTAACACTCTTCAATATGTATACAGGTGAGGCTCCGTGATTGGGCAGGCAATCATTACCTCAATTAGGGATCTCATACTCAAAGAGGCCATCCTCATGGGCCTCATTGAGTTCATTACGCTTCAATGTTACAGTTTGATTGACAGTTTCAGGTGGCTACAAACTCATTGAAGTGGGACTATGAATTCTGATGCATTTTGTAAGGGATTAAGCACGTGAATGAAATGTTTGTTTTTATAAGGATGCAGTTGAAGGAATGGAAATGAAGTGAATGAATTTTTATGAATGAGTGTTCAAGTAAAAAGTCTGCAGAACTTTATTTAATGCAATCTCAGAATGTGTCCTGAGGTCTGCTCAGGGTGAACACTGGATACGTTGGCATGGTAGGCGTAATGGCAAAGGGTGATGGATCAGGGCTATGAGTTGTCATGAGTTGGCATAATGGCGATAAAATGCCTTGGGGGATGAGCAGAGGGCCATTGGGTGACATAGAGGGTATTAGATGTGTGCCTGTTGTATACTGTCATTTCTGGTAAAATACCAATGGCAGGGTAGATAGCGGATAGTGTTCTTGGGTCAGCTGAGGCTCTTAGGCGACCAACTATGGGCCTCTAGCTGCCACATGGGGAGACAGCCAAATATATTCTGGAGAATTACTTGCAGCCTAGGTGGGGTACCCTATGGCCCATGGGAGGACCCTCTCCGTGGCTAGGGCTGCACTCCCCCCCAACCCCCAGAGACACTTCCTCAACCCAGAAATGCAACACCGAAGCCACCTTGAACATCCCCGATGGGCCTGGCCCATTCAGCTGAGTTCCAGAGTGGTGTCCATGATGTTGCCAACTTGCAGTCCCAGCAGGGGGCACTATTCCTGAGAATCTGAAGAGCTTTTAAGTTTAAAGTTTATTTATTAGAGTCACAAGTAGGCTTACATTAACACTGCAATGAAGTTACTGTGGAAATCCCTGAACCACCACACTCTGGCGCCTGTTCGGGTACACTGAGGGAGAATTTAGCATGGCCAGTGCACCTAACCAGCATGTCTTTTGGACTGTGGGAGGAAATCGGAGCACCCGGAGGAAACCCATGCAGACACGGGGAGAACGTGCAGACTCTGCAGAATCAAACCCGGGTCAAATCAAATCAGATAGAATCAAACCCAACTCCCTGGTGCTGTTCAGCAACAGTGCTAACCACTGTGCCACTCTAGAGCTGCCAGCCATTCGATAGGGTAACACACAAGCATACACATTAGGAGTAGGAGTAGGCCATTCAGCCCATTGAACTGCTGCGCCATTCAATACGATCATGGCTGATCAGTCACCTCAATGTCTTTTTCCCACACGACCCGCATATCCCTTTACGTCACTGGATTTAGAAATCTGTCAATCTCTGCTTTAAACATACTCAAATGACCAAGCTTCCATGGCCCTCTGGCATAGCAAATTCCAAAGATTCACAACCCTCTCCTCATTTCTGTCCCAGCTGGCTTCCCCCTTAATCTGAAGGTGTTTCCCGTGGTTCCAGATTCCCCAATCAGGGGAGAGATCCTGCCTGCATCTACCCTGTCTATTCATTTCAGTATTTTGTGGGCAGCCCTTTATTTGTATAGCATAGAATCACGATAGTGCAGAAGGAGGCCATTTGGCCCATCGAGTCTACACCGATTCTTAAAGCATTTTACCCATCCCCCCACCCTATCTCCATAACCCTGTGCATTTGCCGCGGCTTATCACCTTGAAACAGTGGCCCCTAGTTCTCAGGTTAGGGTTCCTCACAGTGGGTTAGCACTGATGCCTCACCGCGCCAGGGACCCGGGTTCGAATCCCAGCTTGGGCCACTGTCTGTGTGGAGTCTGCATTAGATGAGGGATGTTGATTATGAGGCAAAACTGAGCAGATTGGGTTTGTATTCATTGGAATTTAGAAGGCTGAGGGGGGATCTTATAGAGACCTATCAGATAATGAAGGGGCTGGATAGGGTACAGGTGGAGAGATTCTTTCCACTTAGAAAGGAAACTAGAACTAGAGGGCACAGCCTCAAAATAAAAGGGGCTCGGTTTAGGACAGAGTTGAGGAGGAACTTCTTCTCTCAGAGGGTGGTGAATCTCTGGAATTCTCTGTCCACTGAAGTGGTGGAGGCTACCTCGTTGAATATGTTTAAATCACGGATAGATGGATTCCTGATCGATAAGGGAATTAGGGGTTATAGGGATCAGGCGGGTAAGTGGAACTGATCCACTTCAGATCAGCCATGATCTTATTGAATGGCGGGGCAGGCTCAAGGGGCTAGATGGCCTACTCCTGCTCCTATTTCTTATGTTCTCCCTGTGTCTGCTTGGGTTTCCTCCAGGTGTTCCGGTTTCCTCCGACAGTCCGGAAGACATGCTGGTTAGGCTCATTGGCCATGCTAAATTCTCCCTCAGTGTACCCGAACAGGCGCCGGAGTGTGGCAACTAGGGGATTTTCACAGTAACTTCATTGCAGTGTTAATGTAAGCTGATTTGCGACACTAACAAATAAACTTTAAAACTTGAAACTATAACAGGCTGACACGGGGTTGTCCATACCTGACCTGCTACCTGAATAAATCCTGGCCTGGACTGACTGAAGGAGTTTATCTGAAATAGTATTTACTGACAGAGTAGTTCAGTGGGTTTACAGTTCCGCGGAGAGAGAGCCTTAGAACGCCAGCATGGCAATCTCAGGAAAGTCAATTTGTTCTTCACATTAAAGCAGCATGTTACCTTGCTCCGAAAGCAGCTGAAACAGTAATGATCACCTGGCGGTTAATCATTAAAAGTGCCAAAGCAGGGAGCCAATTAAAATTGATGACTTGTTTTTTTTTGTGAGCTGAGATAGTTGATAATTGAAAACCTCTTCATCCAGTCTTGTATCTATTGATCTCTGTGGAATCACGTGATACATTGCAACGGTTTTCAGCGTCCTTTCCTCCGCGCTGTAGAGTTTTAATGATGAGGTGAATCTGACTCCTTGGATTCAATCGCAGAATGTGTAAAGAAAACAGAAGAGACAGCCAGTTCCTGGCAGGTTCAACCCACCCAATTCTTAAACAGTGGACAAAGAAATTTAACAGCAGACTGAATCTCCATTCCCCACCACTGTTTTTGCGGATGGCATGGTGGTTAGCACTGCTACCTCACAGCTCCAGGCACCTTGGTTCGACCATAATACCATAAGATATCGGAGCAGAATTAGGCCATTTGGCCCATCGAGTCTGCTCCGCCATTCAATCATGGCTGATATGATTCTCATCCCCATTCACCTGCATTCTCCCTGTAATCCTCGATCCCCTTATTGATCAAGATTCTACCTACCTCTGTCTTAAAGACACTCAATGACCTGGCCTCTACAGCCTTTTATGGCAATGATTTTCATAGATCCACCACCCTCTGGCTGAAGAAATTCCTCCTCATCTCAGTTTTAAAGGAGCGACCTTTCACTCTGAGGTTGTACCCTCAAGTTCTAGTTTCTCCCACTAATAGAAACATCCTCTCCACATCCATTCTATCTGGGCCTCCCAGTATTCTGTAAGTTTCAATTAGATTCCCCCCCCCTCATCCTTCTAAACTCCATCAAGTATAGACCCAGACTCCTCAACCACCCCTCATATGACAAATCCTTCATTCCTGGGATCATTCTTGTGAACCTCCTCTGGACCCCTCCAAGGCATCCTCCCTTAGGTATGGGGCCCAAAACTGCTCACAATATTCCAGATGGATTCCTGGCTTGGTCCACTGTCTGTATGGACCTTGCAAGTTCTCCCCATGTCTGTGTGTGTTTCCTCCCGGTGCTCCGGTTTTGTCCCATAGTCTGAAAGATGTGCTAGTTAGGTACAATGACCATGCTAAATTCTCCCTCACTGTACCCGGAGTGTGGCGACTGGGGGATTTTCACAGTAACTTCATTGCAATGTTAATGTAAGCCTATCGTTGATACTAATAAAATAAAATTTAGTTATAGAAACATAGAAACCCTACAGTGCAGAAGGAGGCCATTCGGCCCATCGAGTCTGCACCGACCACAATCCCACCCAGGCCCTACCCCCACATATTTACCCACTAATCCCTCTAACCTACGCATCCCAGGACTCTAAGGGACAATTTTTAACCTGGCCAATCAACCTAACCCGCACATCTTTGGACTGTGGGAGGAAACCGGAGTACCCGGAGGAAACCCACGCAGACACGAGGAGAATGTGCAAACTCCACACAGACAGTGACCCGAGCCGGGAACCGAATCCGGGATCCTGGAGCTGTGAAGCAGCAGTGCTAACCACTGTGCTACCGTGACTTTCATCACATTAAAAGGAAATCTACTGATACCAAACACAAAGTATTTAATTGATGTTTATCAGCGACAGAGCACTATCGATTCACTGTGCACCTGAGCCAGCATTTGTTGCCCATTCCCAATTGCCCTTGAACTGAGTGACTTGTTTGGCCATTTTAGAGGGTAGTTGAGAGTCAACAACATTGCTGTGGTCACATATAGGCCAGAGCAGGTAAGGGCGGCGGATTTCCATCCCTAAGGGAACCAGATGGGTTTTTGCAACAATCAACAATGGGTTTCAAGGTTAGACTTTTAATTTCAGATTTTTATCAAATTCAAATTTCACCATCTGCTGTGGTGTGATTTGGCCTCAGGTCCCCTGATCATTTTACTGAGTCTTTGGATTACCATAGAACCATAGAACCATAGAAAATTACAGCTCAGAAATTACTCATCCAACAACAATACCGCTACACCATTGTCTAGTTGGCAGCCTCAGAGACTGAAAGCTTTGAGTCCAACCAGACACTTGAGAGCAAAATCGAGGCTGGCGTTCCTGTATAGTACAGCGGCTGTGCTACACATCAGACGTCATCTTTCAGATGAGACCTTAAACAGAGATGCCTCTCTCATGAATGAGAAATACCCTTGTGAGCACGACATTTCAAACAAGTGCAGCTTTTTCCTTTTGTTCTGCAATTCTGAGTGAGCTCTAGGTTTGGGTTCATGCATAAAACAGCACAAGAACTAGGAGCAGGAGTAGACCAGGTGCCACATCGAGTCTGTTCTGCTATTCAATATGATCACGGCTGATTTTGAATTTCTACTCCATTTTTCCCATCTACTCCCCATTTCCCTGATTCCCCAAGACACCAAAATTTGCCCTTAAATATATTCAGCGATAGACAATCCACAACACTCTTTGGCAGAGAATTCCAAAGATTCATAACCTTTGAGTGAAGTGATTACTCCTCATCTTAGTACTAAACGATCGGCCCCTTATTCTGAGGCTGTACTCTATGTTTTCCCACCAATGTAAACGCTGTCAGGCCCTTTCGGAATCTTGTACATTTCAATGAGACCTCCTCTCATTCTTCTGAATTCCAGAGAATACAGGCCCAATTTACTTAGCCCTTCATCACAGAACAACTCCCCAATCCGAGGGACCAATTCAGTGAACCTTCACTACTTTACCTACAATGCTGCCTCACAGCGCCAGGGATCCACGTTCAATTCTGGCCTCGGGTGACTGTCTGTGTGGAGTTTGCATGTTCTCCCCTGTATCTGCGTGGGTTTCCTTCGAGTGGTCTGGTTTTCTCCCACACTCCAAAGATTAGGTGGATCGGCCATGCTAAATTACCCCTTAGTGTCAAGGGGATTAACAGGGTAAATATGTGGGGTTAAGGGCGAGGGTCTGGGTGGGATTGTTGGGGATGCAGGCTTGATGGGCTGAATGGCCTCCTTCTGCACTGTCGGGATTCTATGAAGCCACTTTCAAATATATCCTTCTTTAAATATGGAGACCAAAACTGCACACAGTATTCCAGATGTGGTCTCACTAAAGCCCTGTACAGTGGTAGCAACTCTTCTTTATTCCTGTACTCCAATCCCTTTGATATAAAGGCCAGCCTGCCATTCTCTTCCTCATTGCTTGTTCTTAACTGCCTGTGGTTAAATAGCCTGCCAACACTCACTTTGTTCTTCAGGAAATGATACTTGGATGTCGTACATAGGGTGGCCTGTGGAACCTTACCTCCGCAAGGATGTCAACACCTTTAGCAGTTGAGTGACAGAGAGAAAACTGGGAATTGTTGTTTTTAGCTACAAATCAAAGAAAGATTTGGTGTTTATCCTCTTCAATGTCCATGTAAAAGTAAATGCTAGTTCATCTTCACCATTGGTTGTGAATCAATAAAACACAGATGATATAAGTTGTACACCAGGCAGCTACTCCGCTCAGGAGAATCGCTTTCGGAGCTCTGAAGGTGAACATTTACAGTGTGACTGACAATGAACATATGATTAGGAGAGGCCACTCAGCCCCTCAAGCTTGCTCCGCCATTCAATAAGATCATGACTCATCTGATTGCAACCTGAACACCCTATTCCTATCCGCTCCTGATAACCTTTCACCCCCTTGTTAATGAAGAATCTATCGAGCTCAGCCATAAAAAGGATCTGCTTCCACCCCACTGCCTTTTGAGGAAGAGAGTTCCAAAGACTTATGGACCCTCTGAGAGAGAAAAATTCTCCTAATTTCTGTCTTAACTGAGCAACCCCTTATTTTTAAACAGTTGCCCCGAGTTCGAGGTGCTCCTACAAGAAGAAGCATTCTCCCCACAGCCACCTCAGCTCCAGGGACCCGGGTTCGATTCTGACCTTGGGTAACTGTGGAATTTGCAAGTTCTCCCTATGTCTGCATGGCTTTCCTCCAGGTGCTCCAGTTTCCACCCACAGTCCATGGATGTGTAGGTTAGGTGGATTGGCCATATTAAATTGTCCCTTAGTGTCGCAAGATGTGTCGATTGGGTGGATTAGGCATGGTAAATGGACAGGGTTGCAGGGATAGGGCAGAAGAGAGGGCCTGGATCTGATGCTGAGTTGGTGCAGACTTGATGGGCTGAATGGCCTCCTTGTATATTGTAGGTGTTTCTATGGTTTGATATGTTTCAATAAGTAGTTGAGGCCAAAACGTTGTCTGATTTCAAGAAGAAATTAGATATAGTTCTTGGGGCCAAAGGGATCAAAGGATATAGGGGGGAAGGGGGGGATCAGGATATTGAATTTAATGATCAGCCATGATCAAAATGAATGGTGGAGCAGGCTCAAAAGACCGAATAGCCTACTCCTGCTTCCAGTTTCTAAGTTTCTATGTTGTCACCTATTACACCTAAACTCCAGTGGATACAAGCCGAGCCTCTCTAACCTTTTCTCATAAGGCAGCCTTTCCATTCCAGGTACTCGTCTAGTAAACCTTCTCTGAATTGTTTCCAATGCATTTACATCCTTCCTTAAATAAGGAGACCAGCACTGTACACAGTGCTCCAGATATACGTACTTCCTGGTCAGGATGGAAGTGATTTTCCTGTCAATCAGGCCAGACACCTATTGTCAGTGACTGAAATTGGTTGTATACATTTGTATTATGCAACTAACTTCCATTCACTGCATTTTGCTTTAGCAATCGTCCTGTTTTTCTGTTAAAGCTATGGCTATGAAGTTATGGTGGCTGCCTCACAACGCCAGGGGCCCGGGTTCGATTCCCGGCTTGGGTCACTGTCTATGTGGAGTTTGCATGTTCTCCCCGTGTCTGCATGGGTTTCCTCCGGGTGCTCCAGTTTTCTTCAACCGTCCAAAGATGTGCGGGTTAGGTTGATTGGCCATGCTAAATTGACCCTTAGTGTCATGGAGTTAGTAGTATAAATAAGTGGGGTTATGGGGATGGGGCCTGGGTGGGATTGTGATCAGTGCAGACTCGATGGGCCGAATGGCCTCTGTCTGCACTGCAGGGATTCTAAGATTTTATGAAATCCAGCCTGTCACCCCATGGTCGTGATCAGGGAGTGCTGCATTGTTAGTGCTGTCATTCTTCAGAAGGGAGGTTAAACTGAGGCTCTGTCTGGGTTGCGTAGTGATCACTGGGAATCTGACCAATATTTATTCCTCAGTCAACATCAACCAGAATTATCTGGTCATTATCAAATTGCTGTTTTGTGGGAACTTGCTGTGTAAACATTGGCTGCTGTGTTTCCTACATTACAACAATGATGACACTTCGAAAGCCCCTTTTGACTGTATAAGATCTCTGGTGGTCATGCAAAGCACCATATGGATGCTTCAGAAGATGTTGCTTTACGTTTAGTCAGGAGTTCTGTATGTTATAGTTTGTAGAGGCTCTGTTTAAAAGGATTCTATTTCTTGAGTAAGTAGACTAAGTAAGTAGGAAGGTTTTTAAATTGGCTTGTTTTTTAAAATTCTGTTTTGGGATGTGAGTGCCACTGGCCAGATCAACTTGTATTGCCCATCCCTAATTGCCCACACTGCTGTTATGGGGGTGTCCCTCGACGTTGGCCCATTGACAGTAAAGGAACGGTGATATAGTTCCAAGTTGAGTGGTTTCAAGAAAGAGTAAGGTATATTTCTAATACAAAAAGGGATAAGGGGATATGGGGAACAGGTGGGGAGGTGGATTTGAAACCAGGGCAAGATTAGCCATGATCTGATTGAATGGTGGAGCAGGTTAGAAGGGCTGAATTTGCCTACTTCTGTTCCTAATTCCTATGTTCCTAAGTCAGGGTGCTGTGTGACTTGCAAGGTAACATGGCGAACTTGTTTGATGTAAAACAAACTGTGCATAAGTTCCTCCTCACCTCCAATTCATTGACTGACACATTGCAATACATTAGATGATGCAGCAGTGTCAATGCTCAGGATGTTTTAACAATCTGTTGCAAAGCAACGTTGAAGTGTTCTAAACACCACTTCCACCAAAATAGCAAGCAACTCTGAGCAGTGTGTGTCCTGTACTCCAATTCATCATCTTCTGAGAACCATATGACAAAATGTGCAATAATTCACAGAAATATGAGGATGAACCCATTTAAAATAAAAGAAAGATGATTCTTGAATGATGCAAGTAGAAATCTGGACTTTGCAGTAAGGAACAGTGGGAAAGATTGAGTGAAATATCTCCTTGCTTTGCTTATTGAATTGGAGTCATACCTGGCGCAAAGGAAGACAGTTGCAATTGTTGGACATCAATCATCTCAACCCCAGGACATCACTCCAGGAATTCTAGGGGAGGTGATGGCTTAGTGGTATTATCGCTAGACTAGTAATCCAGAAACTCAGCTAATGTTCTGGGGACCTGTGTTCGAATCCCACCACGGCAGATGGTGGAATTTGAATTCAATAAAAAAAATCTGGAATGAAGAATCCACTGATGACCATGAAACCGTTGTCAATTGTCAGGAAAAACCCTTCTGGTTCACTAATGTCCTTTAGAGAAACCCAACACTGTCCATGACAAAGCATCCCACTTTATCGGCATGTATCCACCACCTTAAACATCCACTCCCTCCACCACCAGTGGCAGTAGTGTGTACCATCTACAAGATGCAAGGCGGTCACATACCAAGAATCCTTGACGGCAGCGAGAAGGAGAAAGTCAACAGATGCTTGCGAACACCACCACTTGCAATTTCCAATCTGGTGAACAGCTGGTCTTGATTCGGAAATATTTTTCCATTCCTTCACCGCCACTGGGTCAAAAACCAGCAAAGTATCTCCCTGACAGCATCATGTCAACTACAGCAGCTCAAGAAAGCAGATCAGTATCACCTTCTCAAGAGCAACTGGTAGAGGTAACAAATGTTGATCTACCAGCGACGCTCATCCTATGAGGACATACAAAAAATGATTCTCTGCAAATACAAATAAAGAAATTGTTTGAATAATAAGTCTTTACCTGAGCTTATTGGGGCCTAGCTGTCAAAAATAACAGCTAACACTGATCATGCTAAATACAAGTGTTGAGCTACAGTCATGCACACTGATTAAAGTCGTTGTTAGCTGTTGCGGTGTTGGATTTAAGCTGACATTCCCATTGCACCTGTCATCTGAATACAAGGGAACAAAGAATGAATTTCTTTGTAAGATCTATTTCCTCAGTAGCCATCAGTTTGACAGCAGTCGAGAAATTACTGTCTGAGATGTGAGCTTGTGACATGTCTTTGCTTGCTTCGATTAAAGCAGTTCCTTAAATAACTTGCATTTCTATAGCACACTTAACACAGATAAACATCCCAAGGCACATTGCAGGAGCCAATCCACTTATGTCGGATTCCTATTTATTGACTACAGCTCAGTCTTCAACACCATTATCCCAAAAAAACTCATCTCCAAATCCTATGGCCCAGCCCGTGGCTCCTCCCTCTGTGACTGGATCCTGGACTTCCTAATCCACAGACCACAATCAGTAAGGATAGGCAATAACACCTCCTCCACAATCATCCTCAACACCGGTGCCCCACAAGGATGTGTCCTCAGCCCCCTACTATACTCCTTATACACCTATGACTGTGTGGTCAAATTACCCTCCAACTCGACATCACTGTCGTGGGTTGGATCTCAAACAATGACGAGACAGAATACAGGAATGAGATAGAGAATCTGATGAACTGGTGCAATGACAATAATCTCTCCCTCAATGTCAATAGAATGATAGAGATTGTCATTGACTTCAGGAAGCGTAGTGGAGAACATGACCCTGTCTACATCAATGGGGACGAAATGGAAATGGTTGAGAGCATCAAAGTTTTAGGTGTTCAGATCACCAACAACCTGTGCTGGTCCCTCCATGCCGACACCATAGTTAAGAAAGCTCAGGAGGCTAAGGAATTTCAGCATGCCCACTATGACTCTCACCAATTTTTATAGATGCACCATAGAAAGCACCCTTCCCGGATGTATCACCTCTTGGTATGTCTCCTGCTCAGACCACGACCACAAGAAGGTATAAAAGGTTGTGAACATAGCCCAGTCCATCACACAAACCAGCCTCCCATCCATTGATTCTGTTTACACTTTCCACTATCTCAGGAAAGCAGCCAGCATAATCAAGGACCCCACACACCTGGACATTTTCTCTTCTACCTTCTTCTGTCGAAAAGGTATAAAAGTCTGAGTTCACGTGCCAACTGATTCAAGAGCAGCTCCTTCCCTGCTGCCCTCAGACTTTTGAATGGACCTATGATATATTTCTCTGTAACTACAGCACAATATTCTGCACCCTCTCCTTTCCTTCTCCCCTATGTACTCTATGAACGGTATATTTTGTCTACGTAGTGCAAAGAAACAATACTTTTCACTGTATCCCATTACATATGACAATAATAAATCAAATCAAATCACCTGGAGATTCTCCTCCAAGTCATTCGCCATCCTGACTTGGAACCATAATACCATTCCTTCACTGTCGCTGGGTCAAAATCCTGGAACTCCCTCCTTAACTGTTGGAGTATCTACATCGTATGGACTAATGGTTCTAGAAGGCTACTCACCACCACATTGGGCAACTAAAGATGGGTGATAAATACTGGCCTAGCTAGTGACGCCCATATCCCGTAAATTAATGTAAAACATTTATTGGATTTGTGCTGTATGACCGATCTTAAATCTGACATTTTCGCAGACGGGTGCTTGTTAAGTGAGCAATTTGATAGACAAATAGTTACAGAATAGATGTGTGTTTTTGTAAGAGAGTAGGAACTCCAGTGAATCATTAGTGCTCAGGACGAGCAGGAATTCTACTGTAATTTCTTTTTTTGCCAATGAGGGTGTTTCTTTTAAATAGTGAGATTATCAATAGATGTTTTCTTTTCTTGTCAGCATGGCTCCTGATGATTGCCCATGGTTGATACTGGGTGAGTTAGCCTGGAGGGGCTAAGGCTAAAGAGGGGGGGGCAAGGGTTGACCTGAGTTCTCCCTGAGTTGGCATACGGGTCATAACAGGACATGTGGATTAGTGAAAGGCATGGGTTGGCATAGGGTTATGGGAACCCCTAGGTGTTGGATAGAAGGGCCTCAGGATCGACTATGATGGGCCATGGAAGTAGGTACAATGGCATGGTGGCACAGTCGTTAGCACTGCTGCCTCACAGTGCCAGGGACCTGAGTTCAATTCCGGCCTTGGGTGACTGTCTGTGTGGAGTTTGCACGTTCTCTCCATGTCTAAGTCGGTTTCTAACAGGTGTTCCAGTTTCTTCCCACAGCCTAAAGATGTGCAGGTTAGCAGGATTGGTGGCATAAATACATGGGGTTACAGGGATAGGGCCTGGGTGAGACACTCTGTCAGAGAGTCGGTGCAGACCCCATGGGCCGAATGGCCTCCTTCTGCACTGTAGGGATTCTATGATTAGTTGGCATGGAACGTGTGGGTTCCATGGGTTGGGTGGGGGGCATGAGGCAGCTTTGTTAGGCATGGATGGGGCATAGGGAGTGAGTGGAGGGAGATGAGGGGATGAATGTATTTTGTGTTATTGTTTATTTTTAATCTTTCACTCAGGCTTTGCGGCCTACCTGCCTCTGTAGCTGGCAGTCAATAGCCTCTGCACTCGTACTAGGCCTGGCCTGCCCTCTAATCCAGTCCATCCCCACTCTCTAACTCTCTCTGTATCCACTTGTCCATTTTTATATCTTTTGCTTCATCTGTTCCTTGTTCTGTCTCTAGCTGCAAAAAAAACTTTTTTTTTGGACAGAATTAATTGCCCCCGGCAACTATTTTGGGATGGGGGGATGGGGGTTTCATTTAATCGGCAGCTGGGGACCCGCCCGCCACCTTCCCACCTCTGCCCCAATTAATTCCAGTGCGGTAAGGCTTACGAATGGCCTTTCTGCCCTGATGTCAATTAAAGCCCTTAATTGGCAATTAAAATCCACTCTGGACAGGGGAGTCACCATGTGGAAAACCTGAAAAACAAATCTTGTCAAGTTTGGCTACGTTCTCTGGGTGGGATGAGAGTTGCACTGTTCAAAGGCAAAAAGAGGGACCCAGCATTGGGGGAGGTGTGGGGGTGTTGAGCCTCTCCTGTGACCCCCAACTGTTCCTGCACCCCTCCCCCCAACCACCACCTTTTGGCTTGGAGCCCCTCGTTGATCCTGAGCCTCTGGTTGGTTCGCCTCTCATAGAATCCCTACAGTGCAGAAGGAGACCATTCAGCCCATTGAGTCTGCACCAACTCTGCGACAGAGCATCTTACCCAGGCCAACACCCCATCCTATTCCCGTAACACCACGCATTTACCCCACTAATCCCCCGAACCCAACCTTTCTTCTCTCTTTCATTTTCCGCTGAACCTATTGTTTACACACCACATGGGCGGCATGGACAAGTTGGGCCGAAGGACCTGTTTCCACTTTGAGGTGGGTCGGGCTATAAACAAGCAAATAATGGATGCGTGCAAAAACGGAACAGCAATAATCATGGGGGATTTTAACCTGCATATTGATTGGTTGACTCAAGTCGGACACGGTGGACTTGAGGAAGAGTTCTTAGAATGCTGTCGGGATAGTTTCCTCGAACAGTATGTTACAGAACCTATGAGGGAGCGAGTTATCTTGGATCTGGTCCTGTGTAATGAGACAGGTAAAACTAATGATCTTCTTGTGAGGGATCCTCTTGGAATGAGTGATCACAATGTGGTTGAATTTCTAATACAAACGGAGGGTGAGAAAGTAGGGTCCCAAACCAGTGTCCTCTCCTTGAACAGAGGGGAGTACAATAGGATGAGGGCAGAATTTGCTAATGTAGACTGAGAGCGCAGACTAGTTGGTAGGACAGCTGAGGAAGAGTGGCGGATTTTTAAGGAGATTTTTCTCAGTACTCAGCAAAAATATATTCCTGTGATAAAGAAGGAATGTAAGAAAAGGGATAACCAGCCGTGGATAACCAAGGAAATAAAGGAGAGTATTAAATTAAAAACCGATGCGTACAGAGTGGCCAAAACTAGTGGGGAATTAGAAGATTGGGAGAGCTTTAAAAAACAATAAAGAACTACTCAGAAAGCGATAAAGAAAGGAAACATAGATTATGAAACTAAACTAGCACAAAATATAAAAACTGATAGTAAAAGCTTTTACAAATATATAAAAAGGAAAAGAGTAGCTAAAGTAAATGTTGGACCCTTAGAAGACGAGGAGGGGGATTTAATAATGGGAAATGAGGAAATGGCCGAGGCCTTAAACAAGTTTTTTGTGTCGGCCTTCACGGTAGAGGACACAAATAGCTTACCGAAAATTGACGGTCGTGGGACTGTCGGGGGTGAGGTCCTTAAAACGATTACTATTGCTAAAGAGGTAGTGCTTGGTAGGCTAATGGGACTAAAGGTAGACAAGTCCCCGGGCCTGGATGGAATGCATCCCAGGGTACTGAAAGAAATGGCAGAAGTAATAGCAGATGTGTTGGTTGTAATTTATCAAAATTCTCTGGACTCTGGGGAAGTGCCGGCTGATTGGAAAACAACTAATGTGACGCCACTGTTTAAAAAAGGAGGTAGACAAAAGGCGGGTAACTACAGGCCGGTTAGCTTAACGTCCGTAGTTGGGAAATTGCTGGAATCCATCATTTAAGAAGAAATAGGGCATCTGGAAAAAATGGTTCGATCAAGCAGACGCAGCATGGATTCATGAAGGGAAAGTCGTGTTTGACGAATTTACTGGATTTTTATGAAGATGTAACGAGTGCAGTTGACAGAGGGGAACTGGTGGATGTGGTGTTTTTGGATTTCCAGAAGGCGTTCGATAAGGTGCCTCACAAAAGGTTGCTGCAGAAGATTAGGGTACACGGAGTTGGGGGTAAAGTGTTAGCGTGGATTGAGGATTGGCTATCTAATAAGAAGCAGAGAGTTGGAATAAATGGGTGCTCTTCTGGTTTGCAGTTGGTGACTAGTGGCGTGCTGCAGGGATCGGTGCTGGGGCCTCAACTGTTTACCATATACATAGACGATCTGGAGGAGGGGACCGAGTGTAGGGTAACAAAGTTTGCGGATGAGACAAAGATGAGTGGGAAAGCGAATTGCGTGGAGGATGCGGGAAGTCTGCAGAGAGATTTGGATAGGCTAAGTGAGTGGGCGGGGATCTGGCAGATGGAGTATAACGTTGACAAGTGTGAGGTTATCCACTTTGGAAGGAATAATAGTAAAATGGACTATTATTTAAATGGTGAAAAATTACAACATGCTACTGTGCAGAGGGACCTGGGGGTCCTTGTGCATGAATCACAAAAACTCAGTTTGCAGGTGCAGCAGGTGATCAAGAAGGCAAATGGAATGTTGGCCTTTATCGCGAAGGGGATGGAGTATAAAAGCAGGGAGGTCTTGCTGCAATTGTACAAGGTACTGGTGAGGCCACAACTAGAGTACTATGTGCAATTCTGGTCCCCTTATTTGCGAAAGGATATATTGGCCTTGGAGGGAGTACAGAGAAGGTTCACCAGGTTGATACCGGAGATGAGGGGGTTGGCTTATGAGGAGAGATTGAGTAGATTGAGCCTGCACTCGTTGGAGTTTAGAAGGCTGAGGGGAGATCTTACAGAGCCATATAAGATAATGATAGGGTAGAGGCAGAGAGATTCTTTCCACTTAGAAAGGAAACAAGAACTAGAGGGCACAGCCTCAAAATAAGGGAGAGTCAGTTTAGAACAGGGTTGAGGAGGAACTTCTTCTCTCAGATGGTAGTGAATCTCTGGAATTCTCTGCCCGTTGAAGCAGTAGAGGCTACCTCGTTAAATATGTTTAAGTCACAGGTAGATAGATTTCTGATCAATAAGGGAATTAAGGGTTATGGGGAGCAGGCGGGTAAGTGGAACTAAACCACTATTAGATCAGCCATGATCTTATTGAATGGCAGGGCAGGCTCAAGGAGCTAGATGGCCTACTCCTGCTCCTATTTCTTATGTTCTTATGTTCTTATGTTCCATGCTGTAAACCTCTATGACTCTATGACATGGAATCACAGCTTGAGACTGGAACAGCTCGATAAGAAATGGTTATGGGGAGTTCTAGTAGCTAATGCAGTTTGTTGTTGGGGATACTGCAATATACCCTTGCGCCTGCTGAGATGTGATCATGTCTTTCCCCTACCCCCCTCCCCAAATTGAGTCCTGTAAAGCAATTATTCCTCATTACAGAAAGAACTTACATTTCTATAATGCCTTTCATGGTGCCTGAACGGTTAACACTGCCGTCTCACAGCTCCAGGGACAGGGCTTCCATTCCTGGCTTGGGTCACTGTCTGTGTGGAATCTGCACGTTCTCCCCGTGACTGCGTGGGTTTCCTTCGGGTGCTCTGGTTTCCTCCCACACTCCAAAGATGTGCGGGTTAGGTGCATTGGCCACGGTAAATTTTCCCTTAGTTTACTCGGAGGGGTGCCCGAGTGTGGCGACTAGGGGATTTTCACAGTCACTTTAATGCAGTGAGCCTACTTGTGACACTGATAAATAAACTTTACTTTACTTCAGAACACCTCAAAGAGCGGGCAACAAATTGAGTACTCCTTTAGTTTTTTTTTAATTTGTTCGTGGGATCTGGGTATCACAGGCTGGGCCAGCAGTTAGTGCCCATCCCCACTTGCCCTTGAACTGAGTGGTTTGTCAGGCCATTTCAGAGGATAGTTAAGAGTGAACCACATTGCTGTGGGTCTGGAGTCACATGTAAACTAGACCAGATGGGCAGATGGAATCACAGCTTGAGACTGGAACAGCTACGGATGGCAGATTTCCTTTCCTAAAGGACATTAGTGAACCAGATGGGCTTTTAAAGCAATCAACAATGGTTTCATGGTCATCATTAAACTTTTAATTCCAGGTCTTTATTGAATTCAAATTTCATCATCTGTTGATGTGGGATTCTAACCCGGGTCCCCAGTGTATTCCCCTGGATCTCTGGATTACTAGTCCAGTGAAATCAGCGCTACACTACCACCTTCCCTATCATCACTGATGCAATTTGATCTGATTCATTATTGTCACATGTCATATACAGTGAAAAATATTGTTTCTTGCGCGCTATACAGATAAAGCATACCATACACAGAGAAGGAAAGGAGAGGGTGCAGAATGTGGTGTTACAGTCATAGCTAGGGCATAGAGAAAGATCAACTTAATATGAGGTAGGTCTATTCAAAATTCTGACAGTAGCAGGGAAGAAGTTGTTCTTGAGTCGGTTGGTACGTGACCTCAGACTTTTGTATCTTTTTCCCGACGGAAGAAGGTGGAAGAGAGAATGTCCGGGGTGCGTGGTGTCCTTAATTATGCTGGCTACTTTTCCAAGGCAGCGGGAAGTGTAGACAGAGTCAGTGGATGGGAAGCTGAATGAATGGAGGAAATGTGACAGCCAATTTGCACTCTGCGAACTCCCATAAACAGCAATATAATCCTGACGAGATCATTTACTTTAAGCTACATTGGATGGGGAATAAATATTAGCCCAGGACGCTTGCGGGATGTCGGGGGGAACCGCTTTTCCCAGAAAGAAAAAAACAGAAAAAATGGAGAAATAAGAATTCTGGTCCTTAGTCTGTTATCCTATTGAGCTGCTCTTTGAATATTGCTGCCAAATCTTTTACGTCAACTTGTGAGGGCAGAGCGAGCCTCAGTTTAACCGTACCATCTAATAGATGTGATCCTACATTTTGAATTTTACATTGGAGATAGGGCCAAGACCACTCCTGTTATCAGGGGATATGGACCTTCACTCCACAGCTGAAGTCATCCCCTGTGTTAAATAATGTGCACAACACACTCCGTACGCCGGAATTAATCAACAACTCATTGATCAGGTGACCCTCTCAGGAGTAGAACAATATCGGAACACCTGGAATACATTCCAATTCCAGCCATTCCATTGGAACGTCGAGTGCTCTTGATTCTTCCTTTTCGGTCAGTTAAGTAAAGCTCTTGGCCATTTTTATTCCGTTTTTATGTGAGCTTGCTTTGAGCTTTGGAAAATGAATTCTTGCTGGTTTTGCCACAGTCAACAGAATAGTTAAATGGAGGGTGCTTGAGGCCAGAGAGTGTTCCGAGTTAATGCTCTTTGCAATTGCACTCCCTGCACGTTACAGTAAATGAAGCACTTTGTGAAGTGTGGCATTGTTGGAGTGTAAGGAGACATGGTGGAAAGTCGGCAGAGTGAGGTCGCACAAATATCCAAGCAGTTGTGGGATTGGTTAATAGAGATGCAGTGGTAGATATCGAAGGGGAAATTTCACAATGCACAGAATACATTTGAGTTGATTTATTTACTCACTTTACCTGTCTGTATCCCTCTGTAGAATCTCTGGTTGGGACTATGTGGCCTTGCTCATCCCGAAACTGCAAAATCCCACCCAAGGTCAAAGAACCTTTCCATCTTCTGCCCCTTGCCCCCTCCGATTCCCGTGGCGAGCCGGATGGTAAAACTCCGGCCCTTGTGTCATCTTCACCACTTGTTCACACCTATTTTATGTCTTCACCTGCTTTAATAAAATACATAAAACCCTGCCATAAATCCATCCATCACTCTGGACGGTCTTTCCCCTGCCAGTTAGTAGCATCGAAAACTAAGATTTAATTTATCTCATGTGACATACATTAATCTATTGTACTTCAACTGAAGGATGGCATTTTTCGATCGGTTTTTAACATAGTCGACTGCGCCACAGTTGACAACTGAGAACCCAACGCAAAGTCTGAGTCAAACTATGAATGGGATCTTCCTTGTCTGCAGAACTGCTTAATCTGCCGGGACATCAGGATACATAGAAACATACAAAATAGGAGCAGGAGAAGCCCATTTGGCCCTTCCAGTCTGCCCTAGCATTCATAATGATCACGGCTGATCATAATTCAAGCTTTGACAAAGGGTTATCTGGACTTGAAATATCAGCTCTTTTCTCTCCTTCCAGATGCTGCCAGACCTGCAGAGATTTTCCAGCATTTTCTTTTTTGGTTCCATAATTCAAGCAGGCTCGAAGGGCCAAATGGCTTCTATTTTCTATGTTTCTATCCAACTCAAGACCTCGCCATTGAACAGGTTCAATTTATAGGATACATTTAATGGAACAAAAAAAGACCCCAGGCACTTCATGTGAGATTTAATAAGGTGATAACAGAACAGGTGCCGTAGGTTTTTAAGTACGTTTTAAAAGAGGGAGAAAGAGAGATTGGGAGGCAGAGTGGGTTAGGGAGTGAGTTCTGTTGCTTGATGCCTAGACCGCTGTCGGCACACTGCCATTGTCAAAGTGATAATAGTCAAGGATTCACAAGAGGCCAGTACAGCGGCACGGTGGCACAGTGGTTAGCACTGCTGCCTCACAGCGCCAGGGACCCGGGTTCGATTCACAGCCTCGGGTCACTGCCTATGCGGAGTCTGCACGTTCTCCCTGTATCTGCGTGGGTTTCCTCCGGGTGCTCCGGTTTCCTCTCACAGTCCAAAAGACATGCTGGTTAGGTGCATTGGCCATGCTAAATTCTCCCTCGGTGAACAGGCACCGGAGTGTAGCGACTGAGGGATTTTCACAGTAACTTCATTGCAGTGTTAGTGTAAGCCTACTTGTGACACTAATAAATAAACTTAAAGCTACTGGAGGAGTGCAGGAATCTTGAAGGATTGTAGAGATGGAGGGGGTTACAGTGATAGGGAGAGGGGTGTACATTGCCCCCAGTGTCATGTCTGCGCACTTATGGGTTGAAACAATATGTTTGCTTGAGTTGTTCTGAGGGAGGAAACGTTTGCGTTGCACTGTTTCATTTGATAGTTGAGCCACGAAACAGTTAAAACATGTAAATAACAGACACATTGACCAAAAAAACCCCAACTCTTCAGAGCAGGTTGATGGTTGATCAGTGGGAGTTTGCCCGTTCACCTTTCCTGCTGTGTCTCATTTCGCCTCCGAGTTTCGTTGTCGGTTGCACAGGTCAGATGTTGTGGTGCAGCCTGGAATTGGAAAGGAGTGACAATTATCTCAGGCACTGTGCAGAAAGGAACCCTACTGATCCGGAGATTCGGTCTGACACCGTGTAATTTAGTAGCAATTGTTTCAAGCACGCAGGAATGGACTTGTGTTCCCCCTCCTCCCTCCCCTTCCGGCCTCACCACCACCCTACCCCTCTCCTGATAAACTGCAGCCTTTAATCGTGAAGTGTTGATCTCTGTCTTTAGGAATTATATGTTACTGAGAAACTAACAGATACGTCACAGGGAGTAGTTGACGCCAAGACATTGAATGTATTCAAGAGGGCCGGCACGGTGGCACAGTGGTTAGCACTGCTGCCTCACAGCGCCAGGGACCCGGGGTCGATTCCTGGCTTGGGTCACTCTCTGTGCGGAGTCTGCACGTTCTCCCTATGTCTGCGTGGGTTTCCTCCAGGTCTTCCGGTTTCCTCCCACAGTCCAAAGATGTGCAGGTTAGGTGGATTGACCATGCTAAATTGACCATTAGTGTCAGGGGGATTAGCAGGGTAAATATGTGGGGTTATAGGGATAGGGACTGGGAGGGACTGTTGCCAGTGCAGGCTAGATGGGCCGAATAAGCGCCTTCTGGGGCGGTACGGTGGCACAGTGGTTAGCATTGCTGCCTCACAGCGCCAGGGACCTGGGTTCGATTTCAGGCTTGGGTCGCTATCTGTGTGGAGTTTGCACATTCTCCCCGTGTCTGCGTGGGTTTCCTCCGGGTGCTCCGGTTTCCTCCCACAGCCCAAGGATGTGCGAGTTACATTTGAGTGGCCATGTTAAATTGCTCCTTAGTGTCAGGGGGACTAGCTAGGGTAAACATGTGGGGTGACAGGGATAGGGCCTGGGTGGGATTGTTGTTGGTGCAGGCTCGATGGGCTGAATGGCCTCCATTGCAGAATGCCTCTGCACTGTAGGGATTATATTATTCTAAGAGGTGGCTAGATGTAGCACTTGGGGCAAACAGGATCAAAGATTATTGGAGAAAGCAAGATTAGGCTATTGAGTTGGACGATCAGACATGATTGTAATAATGGCGAAGCATCCTCGAAGGGCCGAACGGCCTCCTCCTGCTCCTATCTTCTATGTTTCTATGAAGTATTTAAAAATCTTGTTTGCAATTTTAAAAAATGTTCTTCCCTGGTCAATAACAACTTTCGACAGAATTTTATGCTCACCTGCCAGCAGATTTGTAGGTGGGATTGGCAGGGGGCGGTGCCTGTCACATTTCTCGGATGGACTTCCCACTGGCAACCCAGACCTCTTTGCAATTTTGGGCTGGGGTGGGCCTGGGCCAGGCAGGTCCAAAAGGTAGCATTGATTTGATTTGATTTGATTTATTATTGTCACATGTATTAACATTCAGTGAAAAGTATTGTTTCTTGCGCGCTATTCAGACAAAGCATACCGTTCATAGAGAAGAAAACGAGAGAGTGCAGAATGTAGTGGTACAGTCATAGCTAGGGTGTAGAGAAAGATCAACTTAATGCAAGGTAAGTCCATTCACAACTCTGACGGCAGCAGGGAAGAAGCTGTTCTTGAGTCGGTTGGTATGTGATCTCAGACTTTTGTATCTTTTCCCAAAGGAAGAAGGTGGAAGAGAGAATGTCCGGGGTGCGTGGGGTCCTTAATTATGCTGGCTGCTTTTCCGAGGCAGCGGGAAGTGTAGACAGAGTCAATGGATGGGAGGCTGGTTTTTTTGCACTGTAGCGATTCTACAATTCTAAGAGGCGGCTGGATATAGCACTTGGGGTGAACAGGATCAAAGATTATGGGGAGAAGGCAGGATTAGGCTGTTGAGTTGGACGATCAGCCATGATCGTGATAATGGTGGAGCAGGCTCGAAGGGCCGAATGGTTACATTGCTCAGGAACGCAGGCACCAACACTACAACCCTCAAACTCCGGTCACCAACCCCTTTTAACATCAGGCACCAACCCTCAGAGGACTGGCCCCTGCAAGTCCTTCTGAGCCCCTTGAGGTCTCCACCTACACCCCCACCTCCTCCTGCCCTTTTCTCTGGGTCTCACCTTTTGTTATGATGACCACCGGGGGCCCTCAATCGATCTACTCATGGACTTCGTGGAGTATGAGCTGCCTTATTCGCAAGTGGACGCTCGCCCAATAAGAGGCAGCCAGCGGAGGTTTTTAAGCTATAACTTTTCCCGGATGGGAGTTCTAGGTTTTGAGGTTAAGACTATCTGACTGTAAGCCGCCGGGGCAACCTCTTCCTTCGTCACACAACGAGGTGGCGGGAAACTGGCGTTTGGCTGAATTACTATCCCTTCCCACCACACCCAGAGACCCCCAAAATCTCCCTAGTGCTGGACCCCTGGGTTTAGGTGGCAGGGACTACTTGCAGTCCAAGTCCTGTGTGTCCAATGCAGCTTCTGGCAGTGCAGGAATGTGAGAAAATCAGCCTGCCGGTCTCTGAGGTGGGACTTTCTCCTGAGTGAGGTCCACAATTGTCGGGGTACTAAATGGCTGTGGGGCCGGCAGCATTGGAGGAGATACGTTCTCTTGGCTGGTGGGCACATCGAGGACTAGGGGTGTATTATTGACCCTCTTGTTCACATTTTGGTTTGTGTTTTAAATTTCGTTTTTGAGTTGTTTCTTTTATTAAAGGCACTACCCCTTTAAAGAGCCGTCCCTTCGATTTGTCCCTCAGTTTATTTGATTTAGTTCACTTGATTGCTTGATCTCCTCAAAGTAGGACGTTCTCTGCCATCACCTCAAATGGCTGGGAGGCAAACCCCTCCCATCCTAAAATTCACGGCCTTACATTTTTATAGCCCCTTTAACATGGCAAAACATCCCAAGATGCATCACAGGACACTATTTGATATCAAGCAATGTCAGAGGACATTTGGTCAAAGAATTAGATTTTCGTAAGCCCTTTAAAGCAATGGGAGGTGTGGACAAATGGAGAATTATTGAACCAGATGGGTTTTTACAGAAATCAATGACAGTTGTCACGGTCACCATGACAGAGATTAACTTTCAATTTCAGATTTATTGGTTGAATTGAAATTCCACCAGCTGTCAGGGTGGCATTTGAACCCGTGTTCACTGACCATTTGCCAGGATCTTTTGGATTATTAGTTCAGTGACATTACCACTACACCACCATCTCCCTGGTTACCGTTGACAGTGGCCTCTATATATGCTCTTCCCCACAAGAATATTGTTGTGTTTTGAAGACTTTGCTCTTTTTTATTGTCGAAGCTAATGATATACTAAAGACATGGACACTATGACTGAATTATGACTAACTGTTTCTTTTCCCCTCTTCTTTCCTCTTGGTCACCCTTTGCTGTGCTGCCTGTTATCCTCTCAATGGAATCCCTTTGACTGAAAATGGACGGTGTGTCTTTTCTACCCTCCCCTTGTGGTCTTCAATTCCTCATCAATGATCACTCTGGCACCTATCTCTGCAATAGGTAAGCCTCATTCAATCTAACTTGAACCTATTGTTGCCAACTCTGAATGGACGTATTCCTGGAGGTTTCGTCATCCATTTAAACAGTCTTTTGTAAAAGTAAATGTTTGTCCTCATTTTTGGAAAATGGAATTGTGGCTAACGATCCGGCTCGCCATTTTATTTTAATTCATTTACAGGACATGGGCGTTGTTGGCCGGACCAGCACTTATTGCCCATCCTTAACTGCCCTCCATTTCAGAGAGCATTTAGGAATCAACCACAATGATGTGGCTCTGGAGTCACATGTAGGCCAGACCAGGTAAGGATGGCAGATTTCCTTCCCTGAAGGGCATTAGGGAACCAGATGGGTTTTTACGACAATCAACAATAGTTTCATGGTCATCATTAGGTTCTTCATTCCAGATTTGAACTCAGGCCCCCGGGGTATGACCCTAGGTCTTTGGATTACGAGTCCAACAACAATACCACTAGGCCACTGCCTCCCAGCGATCTTATTGAATAACAGAGGAGGCAATATGGCCTACTCCTGCTCCTATCCTGAAACTATTTTTTATATTCTTATGTTCTCCAATATTTTTATAGGTAATCAATAAAAATGAAAAAAGGTACATTTTTAAAAGAATCTCCCTTTAATTTTCCCCCATGAGTTGTGACTTGGAGATGAATCTCCAGTTCTCGGAGACTCCAGGACAATCCAACAGGGTTGGCAACCATTCCCCAACCTGAAATAATATCACATGCCAGTGGTTTATCATTCAGACCTCCAGCTTGTTCTTAAGATGCAATTTAGATAGATACCATTCAGACTCTTTTGGAAACTTGTGTTAAGGCCAAATGCATGGCTAATGATATAATAGTGGGTACCTCTTCTTGAGGCCTATCTCTTGTGTTTGTCCGGATTGAGTGAGGGACAAATGCCGGAAACATTAAGAGCAGTGAATTGTAAACTGTGGGGTCGAAATGAAGGTTTGAGTTTCCTGTAAGTTAAGAATACGACAGAGTTAATGTGGGGATAGCTGAATGCTCATTTTCAGAAATGGGAATTGTGAATTGTTTTTAATGTTCCGGCTCATTTTAAAACTGAACATCAAGTGGAATATGGAACAGCGCTTATTCCACTTGATGTTCAGTTTAGAAATGAGCAAAAGCTGTAGCATTTCACTGGAAAGATGAATGAAGTACCCACTGATTGTGTTGTTATATAGGATTTAAACTCTCAATGTTCCTGAGCCAGTTGATAATCCAATTAACAAAAACCCTGATTGGATTTGTCAACTTGACTTACATTTGGCCGATGGTTCAGAACTCTGCTTGCATTTGAAGTAAGAGCTTCTCAAAATATTGATTTGAGCACAACTTGTTTTCTGTTTCCAGAGATTGGCTATCTTATTCTCCGTGAGGTCTATAATTTTCTAGTGTCCCTCTTTACAGTCTTTTCTTTTCTGTTTCCATGATGTCTAGTTCAAAAAGCACTGGAAGATCTGTCAAATGTGTTCTATTATTGCCTTTGTCCTTCATTAGGATGGCCCTCATACTGCGTGGAAAGGCCGCACGCTGAACAGTGCTGCTATTCTCACATTTGTTGAGCCCTACAATGGCAGAGGCCACGGGGCAGTGTGAGGTACATCTCTGCGACCACTTACAGGAGTCCCATGTTTTCATTTGCTAGATGGTGTTGTCCCATTACTATTGAGACAATGGCCCTGCTAGATGGAAGACCTCCACAGCCAACTGTGGACAGATGGGGGTCTCCATTGGGGGATGGGGGTGTCCATTGGGGGATGGGAGACTGTCCATTGTATTCATGGAGAACACCGGTTTTTGAGATAGACTGTATCTCCTCAAATTGACTCCAAAATGTCCACGTTGCTTGACTTCTTTTGAAGCTAAAACCAGCCATGTTTGGATAATTGCATGACAATGTTGTTTAATATTAGAATCATTCCTGAACCTCATGCTCCCTTTGTGATTGTTCCTTCAAACATATCGCTTTGACCAAGCTTTTGGATACAAGTTTGAATGCCTCTTGATGTGACTTCGGTGTCAATTTTTTTCTGATAATGCCTTGGGATGTTTTACTATTTTAAGGATAGTAAATGATTGTTAAGTTGTTGTTTTCATTGAGTGTGATTAAGGTGATGCCAATAGACAGTGTAACATGATTTTAATATTGTTGTATCATATATCCCCAATTAACTGAGTCGTATGATTTTGTGTTTAGAATTGTTCTTATGATGATATCATATAGTGTATTGTAATTAAGTCCCCATTACTATTCATTAGACAAACATAATCCTGTAAGTGGTCAGACTTCGAATTCCTTCTTCATTCTTCGGGATTTTGGGACCCTTCATCTGCTGCCACCATGTTGAATATTTTCTCACAAAGAGGTCTAGAGGCTAGTATGGTTCACAATAACTGGTTATTGACAAACATAACTCTATACTATATATATATATATATCAGGATATAGTCCTGACTAGGTGCTAACTTCCTGCTGACTTCTACTAGGTTCACTCCTACACTCTACTTCTCCCACGTGATTCTTGTTTTAGAGTTTAAAAGTGTTTTATTATTGTCACAAATAGGCTGACATTAACACTGCAATGAAGTTACTGTGAAAATCCCCTAGTCGCCACACTCCGGCACCTGTTCGGGTACACTGAGGGAGAATTTAGCATGGCCAATGCACCTAACCAGCACGTCTTCTGTACTGTGGGAGGAAACCGGAGCACCCGGAGGAAACCCACACAGACATGGGGAGAACGTGCAAATGCCGCACAGTCAGTGACCCAAGCCAGGAATCGAATCTGGGTCCCTGGTGCTGTGCGGCAGCAGTGCTAACCACTGTGCCACCAATAACATCATAATGTGGCTGGTACTGTGGGACTGGAGAAACATTACCGCCCTTTACAGTTCAGAACACCCGAATACTACACATTAGACATGAAACAATTCTTCACTAAGTTTTCTTTTACCAGGGGAAATATGGGGATAAGCTATTATGCAAGAGCGTGTGGGTCAGGGAATTGGGATGACAGTCTTGTCGTTCCATCTCCAACCCATGCTCCATGAAACCTCAGCTCCCCACTGGAAATGTGAGATTGTGGAACAACCCAGGTAATTGTCAGGGAATTGGGCTAAATTCCGTTATAAGGATGATGTGTCAGTGCCGAGGACTCTCCAGGTTTGAGTTTGAGATAGGCTGCTCTAAACTAAATGGGATTTTAAATCCCAGCTGCTTCAGGAGAATTGTACGATTTGCAGCAGTGCTGAATAAAATGACCCAGTGCATGGCGTGAAGTTCCTTGTCTCAAATGATCCAGTTGTATGTTTGATGAGAATGACGAAGGTGGCACATGGAATGAATGGGATTGGAAATCCAGATAATGGCTTATTCAGAATGAGTCTCGGTGAGTCCATTCTGATCTCACTTTTAAAACGCCCCTTGTAAAGATCCTGACAGCACATTGTACAGCCAACTATTTTCTTTTCTAATTGGATAGGTTTATAGCTGGCTGGTAAACACAAGGCAGGTGATAGGGAGGAAGCAGGACAATGAAATTACCTTTACAAAGCTGAAGCATAATGCCAGCACAGATGTGATGGCCCAAATGATCTCCGAATGTGTTGTGACTCCTATACTTTAAACATTTTCAGTTGTGGTGCAATTTTGCAACAAGTAATTTAAAATGGTGAATGCCAAATCATCCCATGCCATATTAGCAAAGTGTCTCAATTTAATCCCTTTGTCCAATACTTTAACAAACTTGGTTTAATTCAAACAGTTTACCACATTTTGTGACATAACAGGCAAAGACATTTCATACAAATGTATTTGTTTGTTGTGTCACAGAGAGCGAGCAATGACGCATTGAGCAGAATTGTCCAATTTCTTCTAAGCATGGTGGTTGGGGGGGCTCCAGGGGTGCCATGCCCACTGGCCGGAATGGCATGCACTCATGCCCAACTTTGCAGTTGGAGTCTAATTAATTATGCATGAGTGAGCATCCCTCTGAATCACATGGCGGGTCAGAAGCCGATTGGTCCGGCCACCGTCAGCTCGCAGGTTGGAAGGTCCGGTCGCCCGAAGAAGCCACCAGTCCAGCACCCACCTATCACCCTCTCCAGCCCGTCTGTCTTCACGGGATGTTGTGCCCGGAACCCAGAGGTAAAAGGCTGCCAACCTCAAGAAGGAGTCTGTACCTTAATTCAACCACCATGCCCTCAAGGCCTTGATTCAAACCTTTGACAAAGGGTCATCTGGACTTGAAACGTCAGCTCTTTTCTCTCCTCACAGATGCTGCCAGGCCTACTGAGATTTTCCAGCATTTTCTCTTTTGGTCCCCCATTCACCCTGTTCTTTCCCAATTCTACACAGGGACATGGAAATGGAAGTCCTGGAGTTCCTGATCTGAGGAAAAACTAACATTTAGATGACTATGAAGAAAGAGACATGCAACAAATCTGAGGCTAGTAATGTAAAGAAAATCAAGTGGGAAAGATTTGGAACCCATTCCCTGGAAGGATGAATGAAGCTGAGATGGTTGATGATTTCAAAAGGAAATTGTATGGGAACCTGAGGGGAGTAGATTTGCAACACTGTGGGGATAGGCCGGAGGAACGGGAATGACCAGATTGCTCTACAAGAGTCAGCAAAGATTCAATGGGCAGAGTGGCCACCTTCTGTGCTGTAATGACTCTATGGTCGGGAGCTTTCAGTCCTGCCTGCTATGAGAAGCATCACGGGGTGGAACAGAAACTTTGACGAACCAAGTACAGATCTGCTGCCTTTGGGCGGGATGGGAAATGCCAGATTCTGACTCAATGAAACATCTTCCATTCCCTCTGCTCCACATACAGCGGCCAAGTCTTCCAGAGATCTCAGACCAACTTTCAGCAATGCTTTCTCTGATCCTTTCCACCTTAACCTCTCTCCCACCACCTTTTCCAAAAGCCTTCCCAAGAACCATCGGCTTGACGTTGCCTTTCGTCATATCCCTCCACCACCACCCCACCCCACTCTACGTGGTGTTTCATGATATTGTCACTGGACTAGTAATCTAGAGACCCAGGGTTCGAATCCCACCATGGCAGATGGTGGACTTTGAATTCAATAAAAGAGAAGGTTCACCAGGTTGATACCGGAGATGAGGGGGTGTAGCTTATGAGGAGAGATTGAGTAGATTGGGCCTGTACTCGTTGGAGTTTAGAAGGCTGAGGGGAGATCTTATAGAGACATATAAGATAATGAAGGGGCTAGACAGGGTAGAGGCAGAGAGATTATTTCCACTTAGAAAGGAAACAAGAACGAGAGGACACAGCCTCAAAATAAGGGGGAGTCAGTTTAGAACAGAGTTGAGGAGGAACTTCTTCTCTCAGAGGGTAGTGAATCTCTGGAATTCTCTGCCCATTGAAGCAGTGGAGGCTACCTCGTTAAATATGTTTAAGTCACAGGTAGATAGATTTCTGATCAATAAGGGAATTAAGGGTTATGGGGAGCAGGCGGGTAAGTGGAACTAAACCACTATCAGATCAGCCATGATCTTATTGAATGGTGGGGCAGGCTCGAGGGGCTAAATGGCCTACTCCCGCTCCTATTTCTTATGTTCTTATGTTCTTATGAAACCATTGTCGATTGTCAGGAAAAACCCATCTGGTTCACTAATGTCCTTTAGGGAAGGAAATCTGCTGTCCTTACCTGGTCTGGCCTACGTGTGGCTCCAACGCCACAACAATGTGGTTGACTCTCAAATGTCCTCTGAAATGGAGAGCAGTTAGGGATGGACAATAAATGCTGGCCCAGTCAGCGATGCCCAAATCCTGTAAAATGAATTTAAAATGTTACCACTCAGTCTCAATTTATTTTTGACTCTGTGAACTGATGTGATCCCATTGACAGCACCATATAAATACAAGTTTTTGTTTATCAAAGACTGAACAGGTAGTGGCTCTTCTCCCTCAGAAAAGAGGAAGTTTTTTTAAGTTTTAAGATTTATTTATTTGTGTCACAAGTAGGCTTACATTAACACTGTAATTAAGTTACTGTGAAAATCCCCGAGTTGAAGGCTGAAGACTGACCTAATGAAGGCCTTTAAAATTGTAGAGGAGTTTGAAAGAGAAAACATCTCTTCTTGTGGAGTGTCCAGAGCTCGGAATCAAAAATATAATACAGTCACTTATAAATCCAATAAAACATTGATGGGGAACTCCTCGAGCCAATGAGTGGTTGGAATGTGGAACTTGTTACACAGGGTGTAATTGCGGTAAATAGCATTTAAGGAGAAAACTGGATAAACACCTGAGGGAGAAAGGAAGAGGACGTTATGCTGACAGGGTGAGATGAAGTAAAGTGGGAAGAGACTCTTCTCAAGCATAAACACCAGCATTGACCAGTGGGGCCGAGTGGCCTGTTTCAGTGTAATCCTATATAATTGCAATTTGTGATGCCAAGCCTCAGGGAAATTCTGGCTCTTTTCAACTCCAAACGTGGAACAACTAGAATTCAGCTCAGATATAATGTATAGTCATCCTGCACAGAGAGGGGATTCCTTTCCTGATGATTCCACTGACTGAACCCATGGACTTAGTATGCTTGCCTTTGGTATTTCCTGTGACATTGATGTGGTTGAATTCGCTCTGTAATAACAAAGTCCCATATCGGAGATCAATCATGCAATTTTTGCTCGAAAGTCAATGAAGTTTCCATCACAGCAAAAGGGCTATTCCCAGCATACAGTTAGTGTGAGTTACAAATAGACTTTCCCTACACATTCTTCTTCTTTAATGAATCAAAATCAAGACTTGCCATTGTTTCCCAGAGGAAAAAACAGTTCAAAATATTTGAGTCCCAGTTACAATCAGCAATTCTACTTTGAAAAGGAGCAGGAGAATTCTTCTAACTGTTCTGATCAATTTTTATCACTGAATCAACACAAAAGCTAATTATCTGCCAGTTATCATGTGCTGCATGCAAACTGTCAGCCGCATTTAGTTAAAACGCAAACCACAATAACTACCCATCAGTACCTCAGAATAAGAGTGATGTCTACCTGGCTTCATGAGTTGTGTATCGTCAGGTGACTGATCCTGGAGTCACAGGTCTTTGGACAGACAGAACAAGAGTCCAAAGATAAAAAAAAGCTTATTTATTAGTCACAAGTAAGGCTTACATTAACACTGCAATGAAGTTACTGTGAAATTCCCCTAGTCGCCACACTCCGGTGCCTGCTCGGGTCAACGCACCTAACCAGCACATCTTTCAAAATGTGGGAGGAAACCAGCGTGCCCAGAGGAAACCCACGCAGACACGGGGAGAACATGCAAACTTCACAGAGACAGTGATCCAAGCCGGGAATCGAACCTGGGCTGGGAAGCAGCAGTGCTAACCACTGTGCTACCGTGCCACCCTGTGCAGGTTAGGTGGATTGGCTGTGCTAAATTGCCCCTCAAAGTCAGGGGGCTCGCTAGGGTAAATGCATGGGGTTATGGGGACAGGGCCTGGGTAGAATTGTGGTCGATGCAGGCTTGATGGCCCAAATGGCCTCCTTCTGTACTGTAGGATTCTACGATTCTTCTATGAAGAATTGCCTTGTGGAAAGGAGATCCTCAAGCCGGAGTTTTCTTTCTTTCTCTCTTTCTCCCTTTCTCTTTCTCTCTCTCTCCTTACACTCTTGTCACTTCTCTGCAATGGAGTTTATGCAGTCAGTTTCTGACTGTGTTGTGACGCGTTGGATGAGGCAGCACCCCCCGGTATGGTTCTTAGCAAGTGCATCAAAGCAAGTACACAATTGTTTGGGTACACGGAGGGAGAATTCAGCACAACCAATGCAACCTAACCGGCACGTCTTTCGGACTGTGGGAAGAAACCGGAGCAGCCGACGGAAACCTACGCAGGCATGGGCAGACTCTGCACAGAAAGTGACCCAAGCTGGGAATCGAACCCAGGTCCCTGGCGCTGTGAGGCAGCAGTGCTAACCACAATGCCACCATGCCACCACCCCGCAGTTGTACCGAGAGGATCTGTTTCGGAAGCTAATTATTTGCCATGTGGCTGCAGTGTCCAGATCAGCGGAGCTGATTTTACAATGATCATGGTTGCCGTGCTGTAGGTTTCGGTGAAGATGTTGGGATTTGATCGTCTGTCTCCCAAATCCTGTATCCTGTGGGAATACTGCTGCTGGAAAGTTTCCAGTGCCCAGGGATGCCTTGGGTAGGTGATCCGAGTCGCACTGCCACATAGAAGCAGGGTGGTGAATGCAACATCCTTTATCCTCAACTGGAAATCTTTGTTGCTGAAGATCAGCCTGCATTGACTCTGTCTACATTTCCCGCTGACTCGGAAAAGCAGCCAGCATAATTAAGGACCCCACGCACCCCGAACATTCTCTCTTCCACCTCTTCCATCGGGAAAAAGATGCAAAAGTCTGAGGTCACGTACCAACCGACTCAAGAACAGCTTCTTCCCTGCTGCCGTCAGACTTTTGAATAGACCTACCACGCACTAAGTTGATCTTTCTCTACACCCTAACTATAACTGTAACACTACATTCTGCACTCTCTCCTTTCCTTCTCTATGAACGGAATGCTTTGTCTGTATAGCGCGCAAGAAACAATATTTTTCGCTGTATGTTAATACATGTGACAATAATGAATCAAATCAAATCAAATCAAACCTGGTTGCACAGTTTTTTTGGAAGATGATACACCTGATTCTGTGCTGGATCTCCTCTGGAATGGTAACATTTTGAGAAAGGTAGCTGCTGAGATGTAGAAAGTGTTCAACAACTTGTAAAATCTCCCCATCAGTAACAATAGCTAGAGATGTAGCTGCTTGTCTGCAGGAGGGCTCGTGGGGGATTTTGCTATTGCTGGTGTTGGGTTAAAGATCAACCTTTAGTCTGAGGGGTTGAAGAGGTCGAGGGTGCTCTGAATGCCATCATGGTTTCATTTTCTTTATGAAGGGAAATTAATAAAGTTGTGGAAACTTTAGAGGCATATCCCCTCTGTACACAATGACCGGGGGGGGCTTTCTCACATGAATCCCCCTGAACTGGCTCCTACATGTCAATGAAGACATCCTCTTGGAGACCCAATGCCTTTCTGGCCATCCAAGGGAGCCAAAGACATGGGATGGGATTTTCCAGCTCCGCTTGTTGCCAGGATCGTCCAGTCCCACGGAAAGTAAATGGACTTTTGGCAGGGCCACCGAATTTCCCACGACGGTTCCCGCCATGGCAGAGCTGGCAAAGCCCAGCCTTGATCTTTGTCGCTTGACAAATCCAAGGTAAGTGCCTAGAATAATGCAAGTGCTCTGTGTGGCTTTTACTGATCAGCCAAAGGCCCTTGATTGCATTAACTGCGAAGCCCTCTGAAGCTCTCCAGATTCTTAGATGTCCTGCAAAATTCATGACCAGCCTGTGAGTTCTGAACGATGGTAACTTGGCAACCATCCTTTGTAACGTATCGGAGACCAAGCCCTTTCCTATCTGAATGGGCATCAAGCAACTTTATGTCATGACACCAACTTTTCTCACTGTTTTGAAATTTGGCATGTCAGCTACAACTCTCACCAACTTTTACAGATACACCATGGAAAACATTCTTTCTGGTTGTATCACAGCTTGGTATGGCTCCTGCTCTGCCCAAGACCACAAGAAACTACAAAGGGTTATGAACGAAGCCCAGTCCATCACACAAGCCAGCTTCCCATCCATTGACTCTGTCTACGCTTCCCGCTGCCTCGGAAAAGCAGCCAGCATAATCAAAGACCCCACGCACCCTGGACATTCTCTCTTCCACCTTCTTCCATCGGGAAAAAGACACAAAAGTCTGAGGTCATGTACGACTCAAGAACAGCTTCTTCCCTGCTACCATCAGACATTTGAATGGACCTACCTCGCACTACGTTGATCTTCCTCTACACCCGAGCTATGACTGCAACACTATATTCTGCACTCTCTCCTTTCCTTCTCTATGAACGGTATGTTTTGTCTGTATACAATGCACAAAACAATACTTTTCACTGTATGTTAATACTGTTGGCAATAATAAATCAAACCAAATCAAATCAAAATCAAGAGTGCCTCAACCTGGTCATTCGCTTCCACAAGGGGCCATGATTGAGTTTGCTTGGAAGCTTTTGACTTGACGGGAAGCTTTTCATGGGAATAGGGCCTGGGTGGGATTGTGGTCGGTGTAGACTCGATGGGCCAAATGGCTTTCTTCTGCATGTATGGATTGTATGTATAATCCTCAACAAGCTGAGAACCAAGGCTCAGGCGACCCTTCATCACATCCACAATTTATAATATGCTGAAGACTGTGCAGTTGTGGCTCACACTGCCAATGACATTCAGACTTCAAAAATACTGAACTGGCTCTAGATGTTCCTGAGTTGCTCAAGGACAATGTTTCCTTGTTTCCAATTGTTGGAATATGAGCTAAAGAGAAGTCTGCTGAAGGATACGGTAATGTCTGTACGAGACAAATTGTCCATTTCCTGTATTGTTTACATTTTTACTCCATTCTTAAAGCTACAAAGTCAGTGCGCAGAGTGGACCAGGCCCACCCTTAATCCATCTCCTTGCCCGCTCCAAAAAACAGTTCAAATTGAATCCAATTCATGGTCCACACAAGGGAGTCAAACAAGATTCAAGCTGACAAGATGAAGCATTGCAGCCCATCTTGGGCTTGAACTGACTGAGCCAAAGGACCGAGAAGCGATCCCCTGCCATGGAATCATGGTTTCACCTCTATTCCTGCATAACAGTGTATGTATGTGTCTAGGTGTGTGGCTGTCTGACTGTGCTTGCATTTGTATGTCAGTGTGTATGTTAAAGTGTGACTGTTGTGACTGTATATGTCTCGGTGTATGTCCTGAACTCTATGTGAACGTTTTCCCCTTCCTGTTGGAAATGCAGTCCTGTCACACCCATGCTGCAACAGGGTTAAGCGCAGGAAGTGAAATGGATAATACAGACATCGACCAGACTGAATACTTACAGATCTCTCAGAAGCTGATCAACAGATGCAGAGAAATGATTAGTGTTCAAAACTTGGAAATTGTTTTTATTCTGTTATTCATAATTTGCATTCTGGGCTCTGGTCCCTGTGAGATGTTAACTTTGCTCCTCAGTGCAAGACCAGGAGTAGACTCCATTTTAACTGTCAATCACCCTCAGTTACCACCCCCTCTGAGCTGGCTATTCTATGTTGAACAGGCTGTTGGGATCATACAAGAGGTGAAGGAATGGCTTATGGACCACTTTTCTGCAATTCCTCTTCCTGAGCCCACCCTATCCCTGCCTCATCCTGTCTTCTTCCTCACCTTCTCCCCTCCCCACCATCCCCCCTCCTCTGCCTCTTCTCTCCCCTCCCCACCCTCCCCTTCCCCTCCTTCTCCATTCCCCACCCTTTCCCCTACCCACCCTTTCTCTATACAGCATCTCCCCTCCCCACCTATTCCCCTTTATACCTCTCAACTCCCCACCCTCTCCCCTCCCCCTCTTCCCTCTCCACCCTCTCACCTCCCCACCCTCTCCCCTTCTTACTTCTCCCCTCCCCTACCCCTCCCTCCCCTCCACACCATCTCCCCTACCCACCCTTTCTCTTTACTATCTCTCCCCTCCCCACCCTCTCCTCTCTCATCCTTTCCCCTCCCCACCCTCTCCCCTCTCACACTTTCCTCTCCACACCCTCTTCCCTCTCACCCTCCCCCCTCCATACCCTCTTGTCTAGCCATCCTCTCCTACTCCCCACCCTTTTTTGCTCCACACCCTCTTCTCTTCTCCCCCACCAACACCTCTCCCCTCTCCGCCCTCTTCCCCTTAGACATAGCTCTTGGGGCGAAGGGGATCAAAGAATATGTTGGGGTGAAGGCAGGATTAGGCTATTGAGTTGGATGATCAGTCATGATCATAATGAATGGCGGAGCAGGCTCGAAGGGCCGAATGGCCTCCTCCTGCTCCTATCCTCTATGTTTCTGAGGCTGCATTCCCTCCATCTCTCACAGATGGAAGGATACCAACCAATGGGACAAATGAGATAGTTCTTTTTGAAGAGCTGGCACAGGGCACGATGGACTAAACGGCCTCCTTCTGCACTGAAGGAAACTGTGATCTGAATAGAAAATTAGCTACACACTCCCCAGCTGAATTATCTGCTTGTTCCTTTTCTGTGGAGCTGGGAATCGATATTTACCTGGGCCGGATGTTGCAGCTTAGGTCAGCTTACTCAGCAGATCAGTGATCAGAATTAGGAACTTCCTATAGCTCAGTGTAATACTGGATAACGCTCTGAGGAACCCAGAGGTTTATTCCAGACTTCCACCAGCAGATTCCTGAAAGGAATAGCGGATCAAAACTGTCAAAGTGCATGATGCTGGGTAATGACTGCTGTTGTGCATTTCCAGTCTCATTGGCAATCGAAAGGAAAACCGTATCACAGTAAAGGTTTTACATTAATTAACAATTGTCAAATATTTAATTAAAAGCATGGCATTTTGAAATATTGCAGCTACCTCTTCTCCCCACTTCCAGAAAAGTTCAAAGAATAATCAAATCCCACATACTCAAATGTTAAAAGCACAGGGTAATGGATTTTTTTTTTGCCAGCTTGTTAACTTGCATCCCCTCTCTGGGATTTAATTGGTTTGCCTTTCGTTGAACTTCCAACTTGAAAAGGGTGCAGTGACAGTTCCTTAACCACTGCGCATTCTCAAAAACTGACAAAGCCAGAATTACCAGAGGACAGTCGCCATCTGAATTAATTCAACCTTAAATATGCTGAGGCATAACCAACTAAACTAATGCATGTATGTTTTGGGACTCTGGCAAGCTTTCTCATGTCGTTGAACGACTTAACTCTCTGAAGTCCAGTCTAAGACTTGAGTCCGGTTCCCATGCCCAAGGAGAGTCCCTCACACAAAATCAAGACCAGCCATTAATGCCTGCAGTGGTTCCAGAGGTGAGGTCAGAGAAGCAATGTTAAAGAATGATTTGTATCCCGATAGCACCTTTCTGACATCAAAGAAACATTTTACAGTAGTGACTGTAAAATGTAGTGACTGTTGTGCACATCAAGTTCTCTCAAGCAGTAATGACCAGATAATTTGTTTAGCGATGGTTATATATAACTCTGTGTACTTGCTCGCCTCAAGTGCCATTTGTCCATCAGCCCTGCTCTTGTTGACCTACATCACAAAAGAACAAAGAACAGTACAGCACAGGAACAAGCCCTTCGGCCCACCAACCCTGTGCTAACACATGATCCCTAAACTAAAGACCTTTTGCCTCTACGTGGTCTGTATCCCTCTATTCTCTGCCTATTCCTGTATCTGCCAAGATGCATCTTAAACGTTGCTATTATATCTGCTTCTACCACCTCCTCTGGCAACGCATTCCAGTTTCTTACCACCCTCTGTGTAAAAGTCTTGCCTCTCATATCTCCTTTAAGCTTTCCCCCTTTTATCTTAAACCTATGTCCCTGAGTAATTGACATGTCTACCCGGGGATCTCAGTTCAGCAACAGCTGAAAATTCAAATTCTCCTCTTTCTTTTCAAATTCCACCTTGGACTCATCCCTCCCTGTCTCTGTATTCCCCTCCTCAATTGAAGTATATAAGATCCTGAATGCTCTTAACAAGGTTTTTTGACTTGGTTTGATTTATTATTGTCACATGTATTAACATACAGTGAAAAGTATTGTTTCTTGCGCGCTATACGGACAAAGCATACCGTTCATAGAGAAGGAAAGGAGAGAGTGCAGAATGTAGTGTTGCAGTCATAGCTAGGGTGTAGAGAAAGATCAACTTAATGCGCGGTAAATCCATTCAAAAGTCCGACAGCAGCAGGGAAGAAGCTGTTCTTGAGTCAGTTGGCATGTGTCCTCAGACTTTTGTAAATTTTTACTGTTGGAAGAAAGTGGAAGAGAGTAAGTCCGGGGTGCTTGGGATCCTTGATTATGTTGGCTGCTTTTCTAAGGCAGTGGGATGTGTAGACAGTGTCAATAGGTGGGAGGCTCATTTCAATGATGGACTGGACTTTGTTCACAACCCTTTGTCGTTTCTTTCGGTCTTGGGCAGAGCAGGAGCCATACCAAGCTGTGATACAACCAGAAAGAATGCTTTCTATGGTGCATCTGTAAAAGTTGGTGAGAGTTGTAGTGGACATACCAAATTTCCTTAGTCTTCTGTAGAGGTGTTGGTGGAGATGGAAAGGATGTTTCCTCTCCTGGGTGTGTCTAGAACTAGGGGTGCCATTTTAAAATTAGGGTTTGACTTTTCAGGACAGAGACGGGGAGAGTATTTTTCTCTGGAGGTTGTGTGACATTGAATTTCTCCCCCAAGAAATGGTGGAGGAGGGATCAGTGGATATCTCCAAGGCGGAGGTAAATAGATTCTTGTAAGACAAAGGAATCAAAGGTTATTGGGGGTAGCACGGTGGCACAGTGGTTAGCACAGCTGCTTCACAGCTCCAGGGACCTGGGTTCAATTCCCGGCTTGGGTCATAATCTGTGCGGAGTCTGCACATTCTCCCCGTGTCTGCGTGGGTTTCCTCTGGGTGCTCTGGTTTCCTCCTGCAGTCCAAAGACGTGCTGGTTAGGTGCATTGTCCATGCTAAATTGACCCTCAGTGTATCCGAACAGGCACCGGAGTGTGGCGACTCGGGGATTTTCACAGTAACTTCATTGCAGTGTTTATGCAAGCCTACTTGTGATTAATAAATTAAAACTTTAAACCTTTGATAGGAATGTGACATTTGAAACACAAGCAGATCAGCCGTGACCTTATTGAATGGCAGGGCAGGCGCAATGGGTTGAAAGGTTGACTCCTGCTTCGATTGTTTCAATCCTACAACCCTCTGAGATAACTGCACTCATCTCATTCTGTGGATGTAAATCCTGCAATGGCCGCTGACAACTGGCAAATAACATTTGCGCCACATAAATGCCACACAATGACCATCACCAGTAAGAGACACTCTAACCACCGTCCCTTGACATTCAATGGTGTAACCATCACTGAATCCCCCACTGTCAACATCCTTGGGGTTACCATTGACCAGAAACTCAACTGGACTCACCACATAAACACAGTGGCTACAAGAGCAGGTCAGAAGCTAGGAATACTGCGGTGAGTAACTCACCTCCTGACTTCCCAAAGACTATCCACCATCTACAAGGCACAAGTCAGGAGTGTGATGGAATACTCCCCACTTGCCTGGATGGGTGCCGGTCCAACAACACTCAAGAAGCTTGATACCATCCAGGACAAAGCAGCCCGCTTGATTGGCACCACATCTACAAACACCCACTTCCTCCACCACCGACGCTCAGTAGCAGCAGTGTGTACTATCTACAAGATGCACTGCAGCAATTCTCCAAGGTTCCTTAGACAGCACCTTCCAAACCCACGACCATTTCTATCTAGAAATACAAGGGCAGCAGATAAATGGGAACACCCCCACCTGCAAGTTCCCCTCCAAGCCACTAACCATCCTGACTTGGAAATATATCGCCGTTCCTTCGCAGTCGCTGGGTCAAAATCCTGGAATTCCCTCCCTAACGGCATTGTGGGTCAACCCACAGCATCCGGACTGCAGTGATTCAAGAAGACAGCTCATCACCACCTTCTCAAGGGCAATAAATGCTGGCCAGCCAGCGACGTCCCACGAATGAATAAAAAAATGTCATGAGAGGTAATAATAGGGTTGGCACTGGTGAGAGTCCTAAACATGATGTTCCCCATCCCATAATGCACAATTATCAGAGATTGTAATAAATTGAACGATGATTAATTCAATTAGTGAGCTTAACTCTGCCACTTCTGCCCTCAGCGAATGCACTCCCCCACTTGACGTGATGTCACATTGGCACAAAGCACTACTGGTTTTCAAAAATGAAAACCAATCATGATGCCCATGCTGTGGGCGCACAGTGAGGTATAGTCCCTGGGTGGTGCAGGACATGGCAGGGCACTGCCCCTGGCGGCACGGTGGCACAGTGGTTAGCACTGCTGCCTCACAACGCCAGGGACCCTGGTTCAATTCCGGCCTTGGGTGACTGTGTGGAGTTTGCACGTTCGCCCTGTGTCTGCGTGGGTTTCCTCCGGGTGCTCCGGTTTCCTCACGTAGTCCATAGATTCGCGGTTGAGTGGATTGGATACTGAACTGTCCCTTAGGTTAGATGGATTAACCATGGGAATTGTGCAAGGTTACAGGGATAGGGCGGAGGGTTGGGCCTGTGTAAGATGCTCTTTGGAGAGTCAGCGCAGACACGATGGGCCGAATGGTCTCATTCTGCACTTTAGGGATTCTATGATTCCATGAACTGAGCCAACCCTTAAAGGCATCAACACTCTCTGCCACAAAGCTGTTATCTTTCAAATATGTCTTTAACCAAGGCAGCATCTGCCTCGTTGGGGAATGAGGGAATGTTCCACTTCACTCTATGGCCAAAGAGCAGGGGAGATCTCTCTGGTGTGCTCTCTTTCTTTCTGTGTTTTACTTTCCCCCTCTCCTTTTATCGTGTTCGCGTTTCCTCTTTCTCATTCTCCATCTGTTCTCCCCCTTTCTCTATCTCTTTTTCTCACGTGTTTTTCTCTCCCCTCACTCTCATCCTTGACCTCTGTCTCTCCGTTTCCCTACCTCCCTCCTTCTTCTCTCTGTCTCTCTGTCTCTCTCTCTCTTTCTTTCCCTTTCTGTCTTGCATTTGTTCTCTGCCTTTCTCACAATCTCCCTCTCAGCTCTTTTTCTGTCCCTCCATCTCTTTCTCTTTCAATCTCTCGATCACTCTTGCCTCCACTCTCGAACATATCTCCCTCCCTCTCTTTACCACACTCTCTCTGAATCCTGGAGTTTTATGTTTTGCCTGCAAGAATAGAACTAAAACTCTGGATGTTTGACGTTGAGGCATTGCTATTTTAAAAAAAATGGAATCTGTGCCAGATTGTATTGAGTCAATTTGGCCTGAATAAAGCACAATCAATTCCAAATGATTTATCCTTCCTCCCCCTGCGATCAAGCATTGCTACTAATTGCAGTTGTGTGCAATGTTACATGAAACTAATCATTTCGATTCGCTATTAACTCCTTGATTTGCTCCTCCTGTGTGTCAGTAGACTTCCTTCCTGCTCCTGCTGACTGCCTGTTTGCCATAGTTACCAACACCTTGTTGCTATCAAGGGAACAGTCCCCTTATCCTGCACGTGTTTGAGGACTGACAATGTGATTGCATCAGAGGGCACGCAGAGGAGGTTCACCAGTATGTTGCCTGGGATGGAGCATTTGAGCTATAATGAGAGACTGGGTAAGCTTGGATTGTTTTCCCTCGAGCAGAGAAGGATGAGGGGGGAAATGATTGAGGTGTATAAGATTATGAGCGATATGGACAGGGTGAGTAGGGAGCAGCCCTTTGGTTGAGGGGTCAATCACGAGGGGGCATAGTTTTAGGGTGAAGGGCAGGCGATTCGGAGGGGATTTGAGTAAAAACAATCACTCAGAGGATGGTGGGAATCTGGAAGGCACTGCCTGGGAAAGCAGCGGAGGCCGGAAACCTTACAACCTTTAAAAAATATTTGGTTGAGCACTTGAAATATCATAACATTCAAGGATATGGAACAACTGCTGGAAAATGGGGTTAGCGCATCTTTAGTGGAAGTTATTGTCGGTGCAGACTCGATGGGCCGAAGGGCCTTTTCTGCACTGTATGACTCAATGATATTGGTCTGGAACCACAATGTGAATGGAATGGCGCCTGGAGGTGTGGGCTCCATGTGCCAATGATATCAAACAGTTGCCATCCACGACTGAGAACATAGCACTCCCACCTCAGAGTCAGAGGCTATATGTGTTCAAATTCCACAACAGAGATCTCTTTTAAAGTTTATTTATTAGTGTCACAAGTCAGCCTACATTCACACTGCAATGAAGTTACTGTGAAAATCCCCTAGTCGCCACACTCCGGAACCTATTCGGGTACACTGAGGGAAAATTTAACATGGCCAATGCACCTAACCAGCACGTCGTTTTTCAAAATGTGTGAGGCAGTTTCAAGGGCTACTAAGGATGGGCAATAAATGCTGGCCAGCCAGTGATGCTCATGTTTCATGAGCAGCCGGAGGAAACCCACGCAGACACGGGAAGAACGTGCAGACTCCAAACAGACTGTGACTCAAACTGGGATTCAAACCCAGGTCCTTGGCACTGTGAGGCAGCAGTGTTAACCACTGTGCCACCATGCGGCCTCTGCGCATAATCTAGACTAGCACTCCCAGTGTAGTGTTGAGAGGATTCTGCACTTTAACTTCTGGGTTTGGCTTTCACACCGACAGCGGTGCTGTCCACCCTCTCAGGTGAGTGGAAAGTTCCCCGTGGTAGCATTTGGAAAGAAGAGCAGGAAAGTTCTCCCCGATGCCCTGGTCAATATTCGTCTCTCGATCAACATCACTGAAGGAACAGATTTTCTGGCTGCCAGCAGATTTAATGGATTGGTTTCAGGGATGAGGGATTTTAGTGACAAGGTTAGGTTGGGGAAGCTGGGGCTCTTTTCCTTGAGCAAGGGAGATTGAGGAGAGATTTGATAGAGGTGAACAACATTGTGACAGGTTTGGATAAGGTTGATGAGGAAAAGCTGTTCCCTTAGTTGATGTTACAAGGACCAAGGGACACAGATTAAAGTTTCTGGGCAAGAGATGCAGGGGTGGAAGTGAGGAGGAACTTTCTTATGCAACGAGTGGTATTGACCTAAAATTCTCTGCCTATGAGGGTAGTGAAAGCAGAGACAATGAAAGACTTCAAAGGAAATGACATGGGCTCTTGAGGTAAATTAACTCCAAGGCGACAGCAACAGAGGAGGGGCATGGGACTGATTGGATTGTTCTACAGAGAGACAGCATGGGCTCCAATCTCCTCTTGTGCTATTATCAATCTGTTATTGTAATGTTGCACATTCACAGACTTTGTCAGGAACACAAAAGCTATTGATGAATAAGGAAAAACTGTACAGAGGCTAGCAACCCCTCAACTGTCCCAGAGCGGCCCACCAGCTGCCCCAATCCCTACATGTCTTCGATAAGTCTGCTGCCTAAGGGAGGACTCCACTCCCCTGGGGTGATTGCCCCACTCTCAGACCCGACTGATCCCTCAAGCCTCTTCTGCTGTGTCGCCCTTAAGGGCAATGACCACAATCACCTCAGTGATCAAGTTGCTGCTGTGGGAGTCACAGTTTGGCTGTTGTGTACAAGATTGATTACACTTCAAAAGTGCTTAATTGTCTGTAAAGTGCTTTGGGAGTCTGGTCATTGGGATAGGTACGGTATTTCAAGGTAAAACCTATACTTACATCATGCATGTTCTTGCAAAGGAATTGGCAATGATTGAATTACTTCTTGAAGTTAACACAGCAGCCACTTATGTACAAAGTAAGATTCCCATCAGATTGTTTTCTTATTATTCGTGGAACATGGGCATCGCTGGCTGGCCAGCATTTATTGCCCATCCTTAGTAGCCCTTGAAACTGAATGGCTTTGCTAGGCCATTTCAGAGGGCAGTCAAGAGACAACCACATTGCTGTGGGTCTGGAGTTACATGTAGGCCAGACCAGAAAAGGACGGCAGATTTCCTTCCCAAAGGAGAATGAGCATCCAGTTTTATTTATGATTGGTTGAGGGGGGAATAGTGTCCAAGGTAACTGAGGGAATTTACTGTGGCATAGAGGAGAGCAGCAAGTTTGATTCCTGATCTGTGCTCAGTGAGTTGAACTCAGCAGGATAGAGGTGGATTAGAGTCAGTGGCATTGGGCTACTAAAGGGAAAGTAAGATACAGAGAGGCCCCAATACTGATCGTTAATGGAAGGAGCTCTTTACAGTAACATCTCACTTTTAAAAAGAACTCCTGTCATTTGTTCCATTACTGAAAGCATTCTTGATTATCGATTAACAAGGGGTTGAAAGATTATTGGGCATAGGCAGGAATGTGGGGTTGAGGTTGCGATCAAATCAGCCACGAGCTTAATGAATGATGTAGCAGCCTTGATGGGCCGAGTGGCATACTCTTGCTCTCCATTCATATCTTTATATGTCCTCATGTACTTAATACACCCACACACCTCTCACCCAGTGTCTACTGCAAATGGTAGTTCTTCATGTCAGAGTCATAGAATCCCTACAGTACAGGAGGCCATTCAGCCCATCGAGTCTGTACCGACCACAATCCGACCCAGGCCCTATTCCCGTAACCCTACACATTTACCCTGTTAATTCCTCTGAATCTAGAGTCAATTTATCATGGCCAATCAACCTAATCTGCACATCTTTGGACTGTGGGAGGAAACCAGAGCACCCGGAGGAAACCCATGCAGACACGGGGAGAAAGTGCAAACTGCACACAGACAGTGACCCGAGGCTGGAATTGAACCCGGGTCCCTGGCACTGTGAGGCAGCAGTGCTAACCATAGTGCAACCGTGCTGCCCATAACAGTCCAAAGAACAACTCTCTATTTAAACATAGAAACATAGAAGATAGGAGCAGGAGGAGGCCATTTGGCCCTTCGAGCCTGCTCCGCCATTTGTCACGATCATGGCTGATCATCCAACTCAACAGCCTAATCCTGCTTTCTCCCCATAACCTTTGATCCCATTTGTCGCCTCTTGAATACATTCAGTGTTTTGGCATCAACTGCTTCTTGTGGTAATGAATTCCACAGGCTCACCACTCTTTGGATGAAGAAATGTCTCCTCACCTCTGTCCGAAATGGTCTACCCCGAATCCTCAGACTGTAACTCCTGGTTCTGGACTCCCCCATCATCAGGAATATCCTCCTTGCATCTACACTGTCTAGTCCTGTTAGAATTTTATTAGTCTGTGAGAGCACCCCTCATTTGTCTGAACTCCAGCGAAAACAGTCCTACCTCGTCAATCTCTCCTCATACATCAATCCTGCCATCCCCAGAATCAGCCTGGTAAACCTTTGCTGCACTCCCTCGAGAGCAAGCACATTTGGCATCCTTGTGAAGTAGGACTTCATAAGCATTCAGCGCCCACCCCAGTACCAGCCAAGGTCAATGATGGCCATCAGGAGACGGATGGAACCCTGGCTGATATTTCAACCCAGGGAGTGCGAGGGCCAAAGTAGCATCCCAAAATGCCACGGCAGGTGATCTCAAACCAATTCAACATGGACTGGAAGCAATCCTGACCCACTATGGACTGCTGGACTGAGCTAGAACTTGTCTTTACCAACTGAGTTATCAGGGAAGACCTCTTTCAACTCAATTGCAAATTATACACGACATTAATAAGGCCACATTTGGACTACTGTGTATGGTTCTGGTCACCCTATTATAGGAAGGATATTACTAAACTAGAAAGAGTGCAAAAAAGATTTAGAATCATAGAAACCCTACAGTACAGAAAGAGGCCATTCGGCCCATCGAGTCTTCACCGACCACAATCCCACCCAGGCCCTCCCCCCCTATCCCTACAGATTTACCCACTAATCCCTCTAACCTACGCATCTCAGGACACTAAGGGCAATTTTTAGCATGGCCAATCAACCTAACCCGCACACCTTTGGACTGTGGGAGGAAATCGGAGCACCCGGAGGAAACCCACGCAGACACAAGGAGAATGTGCAAACTCCACACAGACAGTGACCCAAGTCGGGAATCGAACCCAGGTCCCTGGAGCTGTGAAGCAGCAGTGCTAACCATTGTGCTACTGTGCCGCCCATTTACTAGGATGCTACCGGGACTTGATGGTTTGAGTTATAAGGAGAGGCTGGACACACTGGGACATTTTGTCCTGAAGCGTAGGAGGCTTAAGGATGAACTTATTGAGATCTACAAAATAATGAGAGACATAAACCAACTAGATAGTCAATATCTTTTCCCAAAGGTAGGGGAGTCTAAAACCCATAGGTTTAAGGTGAGAGGGGAGAGATACAAAAAGGTCCAGAGGGGCAATTATTTTCACACAGAGGGTGGTGAGCATCTGGAATGAACTGCCAGAGGTAGTAGTAGAGGCGGGTACAATTTTGTCTTTTAAAAAGCATTTAGACAGTCAGATGAGTAAGATGGGTATAGAGGGATATGAGCCAAATGTGGGCAATTGGGACTAGCTTAATGGTAAAAAAAGGCAGCATGGACAAGTTGGGCTGAAGGGCCTGTTTCCGTGCTGTAAACCTCTGTGACTCTATGACTGATGATCGTGGAGGAGGACTCTCACCAACTTTTACAGATGCACCATAGAAAGCATTCTTTCTGGTTGTATCACAGCTTATGTCTCCTGCTCTGCCCAAGACCGCAAGGAACTACAAAATGTTGAGAACATAAGAACATAAGAAATAGGAGCAGGAGTAGGCCATCTAGCCCCTCGAGCCTGCCCCGCCATTCAATAAGATCATGGCTGATCTGAAGTGGATCAGTTCCACTTACCCGCCTGATCCCCATAACCCCTAATTCCCTTACCGATCAGGAATCCATCTATCCGTGATTTAAACATATTCAAAGAGGTAGCCTCCACCACTTCATTGGGCAGAGAATTCCAGAGATTCACCACCCTCTGAGAAAAGAAGTTCCTCCTTAACTCTGTCCTAAACCGACCCCCCTTTATTTTGAGGCTGTGCCCTCTAGTTCTAGCTTCCTTTCTAAGTGGAAAGAATCTCTCCACCTGTACCCTATCCAGCCCCTTCATTATCTTATAGGTCTCTATAAGATCCCCCCTCAGCCTTCTAAATTCCAACGAGTACAAACCCAAACTGCTCAGTCTCTCCTCATAATCAACACCCCTCATCTCTGGTATCAACCTGGTGAACCTTCTCTGCACTCCCTCCAAGGCCAATATATCCTTTCGCAAATAAGGAGAAATGTAGCCCAATCCATTGCACAAACCAGCCTCCCATCCATTGACTCTGTCTACACTTCCCGCTGCCTCAGAAAAGCAGCCAGCATAATTAAGGACCCCACCCACCCCAGACATTCTCTCTCCCACCTTCTTCCATCAGGAAAAAGATACAAAAGTCTGAGGTCACGCACAGCCATGATCTTATTGAATGGCGGAGCAGGCTCGAGGGGCCAGGTGGCCTCCTCTTGCTCCTAGTTCTTATGTTCTTATGTACCAACCGACTCAAGAACAGCTTCTTCCCTGCTGCTGTCAGACTTTTGAATGGACTTACCTTGCATTAAGTTGATCTTTCTCTCCGCCCTAGCTGTGACTGTAACACTACATTCTGCGCTCTCTCGTTTCCTTCTCTGTGAACAGTATGCCCTGTCTGTATAGCGCGCAAGAAACAATACTTTTCACTGTATGATAATACATGTGACAATATTAAATCAAATCAAATCCAAATGATCTGTTGCGTAGAATTACATTGAACTGTAGATCACATTAAACAGGCCAACCGATCCATGCAGGTATTGAAGTCTCCTCCCACATGGGTTTACCTCACCCTGTCAACATACCCTGTTGAATGCATAATATTAATAGGGTTAAATCATGCTTTGCAAGATTGGATGTCAATGTCCGCCCGTTTAAATGGATTAATGTCCCCACAAAATGTTTCAATTTACGGAGCGAGTACGGGTCCTGACACTGAAGCTGCACAGCACTGGAAAAGAGCAAGGAATTTTCTTTGACCCTGTACCTATTAGATACCCAAGGCTAACTTTGACAGGAGCGTTATAAATCTCACCCAGCGCCCAGTAAAGCTGGTCTACAGTGGTGACAGTCGCAGTACTCGCTCGGCACTGTCACCTGGAAAAATTGTCCAGTCTCCACTTTGGAGTACCGGATCACTCCGAGGTGAGAAGCATGTGTCATGATGAATTGATGCAGCGGGTGGATAAAGGTCTCAGCCTCTTGTGTGATCGCTTGTCTGGCGCATAAAATAAAATACACATACCTCAGCTGTATGTGTGTGTGTGTGTGAGACATGTCAGCTTTCTGGTTATTTACATCAATCCGATCAAGGTCAACTTTCCATCCCCTTGCTGTGTCAACAGTTTCGCCAGCAGGAAGCCTCCTTCAGAACACGTCGAAAGCCAGTGACTGACAGAGAGAAGATGTGCTGGTATTTTAAATACAGACCACATCTGCAGTGTGTACTATCTACAGGACACACTGCAGAAACTCACCAAGGTTTCCCTCCCTGACTAGTTCCGAAACCCATGAACTTTACCACCGAGAAGATTAAAGGTAGCAAGTGCATGGAAAAAACATACATAGCAAGTTGGAGCAGGAGCAGGCCATTCGGCCCTTTGAGCAGGAGCAGCCACTCATTAATATCATGGCTGATCATCCAGCTCAGGAACCTGATTCTGCCTCCCTCCTCCGCCCTCCCAATATTCTTTGATCCCTTTCACCCCAAGAGCTACATCGAGCTCCTTCTTGAAAACATGCGGGCCAGAATACACCAGAGGGATCTGCCAGTCCCCCCAGCAGCACACCCTTACCTGTGGGTTTCCCACCAGCATGGGGTGACATCAGTAGGAATTCCCATCGACAGCGGTGGGACCAGAGAATCCCGCCATTAGCAAGCAACACGGCACTCCCGCCAGCGGGAAACACACGGCTGGGAGGCCGGAGAATTTTGCCCCTAATGTTTTGACATCAACTACTTTCTGTGGTAGTGAATTCCACAGACTGACTGCTCTCTGGGTGAAGAAATTTCTCCTCATCTCTGTCCTAAAAGGTTTACCCCTATTGCTTTGACTGTGACATCTGGTTCTGGACACCCCGACCATCGGGAACATCCTTCCTGCATCTACCCTATCCAGTCCCGGTAGAATTTTATATGTTTCTATGAGATCCCGTTCATTCTCCTGGATATAATCCTAACCAACTCAATCTCTCCTCATACACCAATCCTGCCATCCCATCATCCCCAAGTTCTCTAAGTCCTGACTTGGATGTGCTTATTGTCATTTCTTCTTTGCTTAAAGTTTATTTATTGGTATAACAAGTAAACTCACATTAACACAGCCATAAAGTTACTGTGAAAATCCCCTAATCGCCACACTCCAGCGCCTGTTCGGGTACACTGAGGGAGAATTATGCATGGCCAATGCACCTAATCAGCACGTCTTTCAGATTGTGGGAGGAAACTGCAGCACGCGGAGGAAACCCACGCAGACACGGGGAGAATTTGCAGACTCCACAGAGACAGTGACCCAAGCTGGGAATCAAACCTGGGTCCCTGGCGCAATGAGGCAGCAGTGCTAACCATTCTGCCACTGTACCGCCCACAAATATTGGTTAAAAAATGTTGCACACCTATTCTTGCAATCAAAGCCAGTGAAAATCTGAAGCTAATCACGGTGCCACCTATTATCTTTGTCACTGGATCAGTGTCATAGAATCATAGAACCCCTATAGTGCAGAGGAAGGCCATTCAGCCCATCAAGCCTGCACTGACAACAATCCCACCCAGGCCCTATCCCCGTAACCCCACGTATTTACCCTAGCTAGTCCCCCTGACACTGAGGGGCAATTGAGCATGGCCTAACCCACACACCTTTGAATGCACCAGGAGGAAACCCACGCAGACATGGGGGGAACATGCAAACACAACACAGACAGACCCACAAGGTCGGAATTAAACCCTGCTCCTCGGCGCAATGAGGCAGCAGTGCTAATCATTGTGCCACCATGCCATCCCAGTGTCCTGGGACCGCCTACCTAACAGCACCTTGTCAACACATGGATCACATGGACTTCAACAGTCCAAGATGGCCCATCGGCCCCATCTCAAGGGCGGCAGGGAAAGGGCAAGTAAATGGTGGCCTTGCTGCTGACGCCTTCAGACTGACTATTCATTACAAGAAGGCAATTTCTAGCCCATTGACTCACTGAGATGAAGCAATAATTACTTTGTGTGCCTTTAGAATGGAAAATCAATTTGGAGAGCAGAGGAGTGGAATTGGTTGCAACATGAACCGTTCTCCCAGGGAGGTTGAAGAGCACAGAGATCAAATAAGACGCGGCAGCACTACTAGTGGTGAGAGGGTCTAATTGCAGCATGACTGGTTTAAGGAGAATTTATCCTTTCGAAATGCAGACAAGGGGATTTATAAAGAGAGGTTGACAATATTTCTGGCAATAAATGTGACAACAGGTTGCAAAGACAGGAAGGTATAGAGATGTAAGATTTTTATACGTGTGTGCAAATGTAAAAAGACAAGGCTGGCTAAATAAATAGTTGTATTAATATAATGCCTTTGCAAGATCTCAAAGAGGTCAAAGCTTTCTCCAGCCAGTCAAATATCTTTGAATTGCAGCCTCTGTTGGAATTCGAAAGCTTAACAGCCAATCTATGTCGAGAGAGTTTGCGCAAACAGCAGTGTGATAATGGCCAAGTGACCTGATTTTTCAGAATTAGAACAGAAGATGATTGAAAAACTCAGCAGGCCTGGTAATGTCAGTGGAGTAAGAAATATCATTAACATTTCTAATCCTTATGAATCTTGTCAGAGTCATAAGCACTGGAGATGTTAACTCTGTTTCTCTCTCCACAGGCGCTGCCAAACCTGCTGAGTCTTTCCAGCATTTTCTATTTTTACTTCAGATTTCCAGCATTCGGAGTATTTGGCATGTGTTCCTCGTTGGTTGAGGGATAAATATTGGCCAGCTAGCCACGGAGAATTGCAGAGCTCCTTTTTTGAAATAATGCCATGGAATCTTGTATAAGATCATAAGACACAGGAACAGAATTAGGCCATTCAGCCCTTCAACCCTGCTCCCCCATTCAATAATGGCTGATAAATTTCTCAACCCCATTCTCCCGCCTTTTTCCCATAACCTCTGATTCCCCTTTCCAATTAAGGACCTATCTGTCTTTGTCTTAAATACACTCAATGACCTGGCCTCCACAGCCTCCTGTGGCAATGTATTCCACAGATTCCTCCTCATCTCAGTTCTAAAGGGCCGTCCCTTTACTCTGAGGCTGTGCCCTTGGATCCTAGTCTCTCCTGCTAATCTTCCCCATGTCCACTCTATCCATGCCTTTCGGTGTTCTGTAAGTGTCAATGAAATTATGTCTAACTGAGAGTACAGATGGGACTTTGGTTTAAAATTTCATTCAAATCCCTGTCTGTGTAGCACTCCCTCAGTACTGTGCTGGATTGTCAACCTTGATAATGGATCCATATCCCTGGAGTAGCACTTGAACCTGTGACCCACTGACTCAGAAACAAGAGTGAAACCCATTGGTCCACGGGACTCCCAACTCGTAAAGGAAAACTTCATATAAATATGGGAAAGGGGCCTTGGAGACTGCTGCAATAATCTTTGACAACCTCCACTATATTAATTTGATTTACGGGACCTAATATAGGTGAAACAGCGTAAAGAATAGAAATAATTATTTTGTGAGCAATGAATTCCTTAACTAATTATCAACCTTAATCCCTAACAAATCTACCGTTCCAACTGGAAAAAGCATGGAAATTGGCACTGAAGAGAGACAGATGAGAAGGAATTGATAGATGCAACAGGGAGGGAGGTAGATCAGTTGAAAGGTGTGAACAAGTTCATGTTTAGTTAATTTATTAGTGTCGCAAGTAGGCTTACATTAACACTGCAATGAAGTTATTGTGAAAATCCCCTGGTTGCCAAATTCCGGCGCCTGTTCGGGTACACTGAGGGAGAATTTATCATGGCCGATGCACCTAACCAGCACGCCTTCCGGACTGTGGGAGGAAACCGGAGCACCCTGTGGAAACCCATGCAGACACAGGGGGAGAATGTGCAGACTCCACAGAGATAGTGACCCAAGTCGGGAATTGAATGTGGTCCCTGGCACCGTGAGACAGCAGTGCTAACCACTGTGCCACCGTGCCACCCAAGGACCAGATGTAGTGATAATGTACAAAACCATGAAACCATAGAATCCCCATAGTGCAGAAGGAGGCCATTCAGCCCATCGAGTCTGCACCGGCTCTTCGAAAGAGCATCTTACAAAGGTTTTGCCTCATTAGACAAATAATTTTAAAATTTCAATTAACTTAGGATGCTTTGTCTTGTTTCTATTGAGCAGGGGTGTATGATAGTGAAAAAACATATCCACAGTTAGCACTGTGATAGCTCGTGTGGGGATCTGCAATAAAGAAGGGGTTTGCATTGATATAAAGGGAGGAATTTTCCAGTCCTGCCTGCCACGGGAATCGTAGCGAGTGGGACACGGACCATGCAAAGGTCCTTTGACCTCGGGTGGAATTTTCCAGCCTTGGGGTGAGAGCGGCCGGAAAATCCCGATGGATGTCTTTCATACCATCAGAACATCCCAAAGCACTTCACAAACATGAAGCACTGTTGAATTGGAGTCACTATTGTAACATAGCAAACACAACAGCCAATTTTCTGCACAGCAAGCTCCCACAAATATTAACGTTATAATGAACAGATAATCGTTTTTTAACAATGTTCATTGAGGGATAAATATTGTCCAGGTTACCAGGGATAGTTTCCATGTGCTTCTTCAAAGTGTTGCCACGGGACCGATGGGCTGAAGGGTATCTTCTGTACTATATGACTCTATGAACTGCCAGAACGAGGGGTCATAGTTTGAAGATAAGGGGTAAACCTGTTAGGGCCGAGGTAAGGAGAAATTTCTTCACCCAGAGAATGTGAATCTGTGTAATTCACTACCACAGGAAGCAGTTGAGGCCAAAATAATGTAGAAATTAGATATAGCTCTTGGGGCGCAAGGGATCAATGAATGTGGGGGGAAGGTGAGATCAGGCTATTGAGTTGGATGGTCAGCCATGATCAAAATGAATGGTGGAGCAGGCTCGAAGGGCCTAATAGCCAACTCCTGCATCATATGCTATGTTTCTATATTCCTCTGATCATTTATGTCCATCTGAGATCGAAGGATGGGCCTCTCAGTTCAGCATATCATCCAAAAACTAGCATCTCTGACAGTGCAGCTCTTCCTCAGCACTGCACTGCTGGAGGGGTCGGCAAAGGGGTTGTGCTCAAATCTCTCGAGTGGGATTTGAACCCATAACCCAGATCCAGAAGGTCAAGAAGGCATGCACACTGGGACCCTGCTGAGGTTGCACTGAGGCCAGCAGGTGGCAGAATTGACGGAGGTGGCTGGACGAGGGGGTGCCATCTGCTGATGTTAGGGTGAAATAAAGCAAGAGGGTTAATTCTTGAGCATGGTCACCCCTCATCTTGATCAACAAAAATAATGACCCACAAAAAAAAATTGTTCCAACTATGCTTGTGATGATTAATAGATTCAGACAGTATTGCTGTGTGCTTGCTTGATGTCGATCTTCATCTAAAGGGATGCAGTGAATTCTATCTCCCACTCAAACAGTGCCTGGTCTTCCAAAGACTTGTTTGAGATGCCATGCTTCATGTCACATCAGTTCCCCATGAATTAACTTGACATGAAAATTCAGCACTCTGAAGTGATCTAGAATCTAACTGCCACCGGCTGTGAGTAACGCACCTAAACTTAGTTCAGGTCTCCGAGCAATGTCAATCATTTCATATCTGCTTGCTGAGCACAGTTCAGTTACGTGATTGTATGTTAGACTGGAGTCACGTGTAAATCACGTGTCGTAGTGACAAAACCATAGAAAGTGTGCCGAACAAGAGGGAGAGGCCACTTGGCCCATCGCGTCTCTGCCGGCCAAAAAGAGAACAAGCCACCCAGCCTAATCGCACTTGCCCAGCATTTGGTCTGTAGCTCTGGAGGTTAAAGGACCTCATGTAACTATCGAGTCTAATAAAAAAAAACAGAAGCCAAAAGAGAAAATGCTGGAAAATCTCAGCAGGTCTGGCAGCATCTGTAAGAAGAGAAAACAGCTGACGTTTCGAGTCCAGAAAACCCTTTGTCGCTTTGATAAAGGGTCAGCCGGACTCGAAACGTCAGCTCTTTTCTCTCCTTACAGATGCTGCCAGACCTGCTGAGATTTTCCAGCGTTTTCTCTTTTGGTTTCAGATTCCAGCATCCGCAGTAATTTGGTTTTATTAAAAAAAAAACTGAAGGTCTGAACAAACTCAGCAGGTCTCTCTGAAGAGAGTTAATGGCCGGATTCTCTGACCGTTCACTCTGACAGGATCTTCCGGAGCCCTGCCACTGGGAAACCCGCGATGAACACCCACCGTGGGTTTCCCGTTGACAGGGGGTGCATACAATGAGAGACCCCCATTGACAATGGTGGAAGCAGAAGATTCCGTCACCAGCCAATGGTGGGCCACCCCTGCCTCTCCAGGAAACACGCTGCGGGTGTGGGGTGGGGGGGGGGGGGGGGGGTTGCAGGGAGAGGCATGGAAAATCCCACCCAATGTGATCCTTCCTCAACGTATATCTAGGCAACTTTTAAAACACCTTTCCAATACTGAACCAGATAGGCTTTTACCATAATCCAGCCATAGAACCATAGAAAATTACAGCTCAGAAACAGACCTTTTGGCCCTTCTTGTCTGTGCCGAACCATTTTTTGCCTAGTTCCACTGACCTGCACTTGGACCATATCCCTCCACACCCCTCTCATCCATGAACCCGTCCAAGTTTTTCTTAAATGTTAAAAGTGACCCCGCATTTACCACTTTATCCGGCAGCTCATTCCACACTCCCACCACTCTCTGCGTGAAGAAGCCCCCCCTAATATTTCCTTTAAACTTTTCTCCTTTCACCCTTAACCCATGCCCTCTGGTCTTTTTCTCCCCTAGCCTCAGCGGAAAAAGCCTGCTTGCATTCACTCTATCTATACCCATCAAAATCTTATACACCTCTATCAAATCTCCCCTCATTCTTCTACGCTCCAGGGAATAAAGTCCCAACCTATTCAATCTCTCTCTGTAACTCAGCTTCTCAAGTCTCGGCAACATCCTTGTGAACCTTCTCTGCACTCTTTCAACCTTATTTACATCCTTCCTGTAACTAGGTGACCAAAACTGTACACAATACTCCAAATTTGGCCTCACCAATGCCTTATATAACCTTACCATAACACTCCAACTTTTATACTCGATACTCCGATTTATAAAGGCCAATGTACCAAAGGCACTCTTTACGACCCTATCCACCTGTGACGTCACTTTTAGGGAACTCTGTACCTGTATTCCCAGATCCCTCTGTTCAACTGCACTCTTCAGAGTCCTACCATTTACCCTGTACGTTCTACTTTGGTTTGTCCTTCCAAAGTGCAATATCTCACACTTGTCTGCGTTAAATTCCATTTGCCATTTTTCAGCCCATTTTTCTAGTTGGTCCAAATCCCTCTGCAAGTTTTGAAAACCTTCCTCACTGTCCACTACACCTCCAATCTTTGTATCATCAGCAAACTTGCTGATCCAATTGACCACATTATCATCCAGATCATTGATACAGATGACAAACAACAATGGACCCAACACTTGACCTTCAGCCAGTCCACAAATCATCATGGTACAATCTGAACTCATAACCGTATGGGTTTCAAATCCAGTGGTACAGCCATCACTTCAGGAGCATTGACTCCCATGAGGAGAATGTGCTAGCATTAATACTCTATGCTAAGGGTGGCATGGTGACACAGTGGTTCGCACTGCAGCCTCACAGCGCCAGGGATGTCTGCGTGGGTTTCCTCCAGGTGCTCTGGTTTCCTCCCACAGACCGAAAGGCGTGCTGGTTGGGCACATTGGCCATGCTAAATTCTCCCTCAGTGTACTCGAACAGGGGCCGGAGTGTGGCGACTTGGGGATTTTCACAGTAACTTCATTGCAGTGTTAATGTAAGCCTCCTTGTGACACTAATCAATAAATTTAAACCGAAGACTTAAACCAGATGTTTGGGATCAGATGATTTCCTGAGCACAGCTCAGATAATGGCCGGGATTTTACGACCTCACTCGGGCGAGGTCCATCAGATCCCGCTCGAGGCCAACGCAGAATTCCGTTCTGCGAGCCTCGCCCGCCTCGGATTCGGGGCGGACGTGGCGATAAAATTCCGGCCAATGCAAAGTTTATTTATTTGTCACAAGTAGGCTGACATTAACACTGCAATAAAGTTACTGTGAAAATCCCTTAGTCGCCGCATTCGGGTACACTGAGGGAGAATTTAGCACGGCCAATTCACCTAACTGGCACGTCTTTCGGACTGTGGGAGGAAACCAGAGCACCCGGAGGAAACCCACGCAGACACAAGGAGAACGTGCAGACTCGACACAGACAGTGGCCCAAGCCGGGAATCGAACCGTGCTCTCTGGTGCTGTGAGGCAGCAGTGCTAACCATTGTGACACCGTGCCGCCTGAAATGTGCAACTTCAAGTTTGATTCTCTCATTCCTTTATTTTTTTTTTCTTCTGCCTTTCATTTCTTTCCTTTTGTTTTTCTCTCTCGCTTTAACTTCCTCTCCCTGTTGGGGAGCGCCTGGCTCCAACCAGCATGTTTGGGATGAGTTAATTCCGTTTCTCAGGCATTAGCAATCACTTTCCCTCCACTCAATTCAATTGGTTTTCTGTTCATTGTATCTCTCTCATTCTGTTGCGACGTTCGCATCCATCACGCGCTCCAGCCCATTTCATTATGTTTATTGATGCGCGGATTGCTACCGTGTATTCTTTGTGGCTTGCGAACAATGCCGACTAATAACCGATAATTGGCCAAATAATCTAAGTCAGTGATGAATAGTCCTGACACAGCTCGCATTAGAGTCATACAAATATTATTGCGCTGGTACAGCTTTCGGCCTGAGAATTTTTCTTTTCATTAACGAGGCAGCCTCCGAGCTATCGGGATTCTATTTCCAGCTTTTCCGAATCCAGATTTTCTTGTTTGTTTCCGTGACACAGCTGTCGTGGGCTAAATAAATGCAGCCAATTAACTTTAACATGAGGTTTATGACTGTTGCTGATCTGAATCTTAACCCGTTGTTAACATGAGGATAGATAGGAAAGTGGTAAATTATATTTAAAGGATTATTGCAATCATTGGATTTGGAGAAACACTGAACTGCTTAATTATCTTCAACTCCAATGAATCAGGTTTGTGGAAAACCATAAAAACATCAACGTTTAGTTTTTTTAAGTTTATGTTTATTTCGTAGTGTTGCAAGTAGGCTTACATTAACGGGGCGATTCTCCCCAAAAAATTTGAAGTGCTGAATTGGCAGGAAAACTGGTGTAAATCACGATTGTTTTTTCAGTGGGAGTTCAGACGCGAATCTCCCACACTCTGTGCAATGCAGAGGTCACAATCTGGAATATCATTAGAAGCTTGCAGGGGTGCAAGGCCTATTCACGTCGGAGTCTGACAGTTCTGGAACTCTGCACGTGCGCAGTAGCCCCGATCTGTCAGCTTCCCATTTGCTGGCCAGCTTGAATCCTGGCCAGAGCCAGGGACCCCCGCAGTGCTGCCCACTCCCCCCCCCCCCCCCCCCCGCCTCCCTAGCTCCCACCATGGCCCAATCGCAGCCCCCACAAGCGTTCCCGGGCCAGCCATGACCTCCACCCCCTCTGTCCAGCACCCCCTACCCCCATCAATGACGATTCCCATAACCCCCCAAAACCAGTGCACAACGCTCCCCCCCATGGGAGGCAGACCCCCCGCCCCCAGGAGCAGACCCCCCCCCCCCCCCCCACCCCGACAGATGCCCACATGGGAGGCAGACCCCCCTCCGGCAGACCCCTGCCCAGCCTGCCCCAATTCCTAGCCTCTATCGAGCCCCGACCGGATCCCAATGCAGAGTGACAGCGGGACCCCCTACCCCCACTGATCGCTCCCTCCAGGCTGTGCCCCCATCTGTCCCTGCCATTAGACCCCACCCCTTGACCCCACTCCTAGGCCCCACCCCCACTTGGCACTGCCCGATGCTTGGTGGGCAGTGCCAGGGTGCCCCCTGGGCATGGGCACTTTGCGCCTTGGGCAGTGTCAGGATCATTGGCTGGCACTGCCAAGGTACCCATGCCCAGGGGACACCACCCCACTCCACCCAACACCCTGAGTGGCCCTGAGTGCCCCCCTTCACTCCAGGGGGGTCTCCCGCTAGTTCCCCGAAAGTGGGGAGCTACTCTAAACCCCGCCGGAGTGAATTGTACTGGTGGGGTGGGAGATGCTATCCGGCCCAAGGAATTCAGTCCCGGGCCGATCACAACATTCAAATCACATTAAAAAAAAATAGATTAAAATGACTTACCTGGTCTTCCTGACTGTTTCCTGCGTTGTCCCGACCGCGCCAGATTTCTGGTTGTGGGAGACGCGCTTGCGTCAGGAACGCATGTGCGAATCCCGCAAATCGATGCACGTGCGCGTCTCCCGACTGACCCGCCAAAATGTTAGTGGGTCGGAATGGGTGGACCGCCCCACAACACTGTAATGGAGCACCCAGAGGAAACCCACGCAGACACGAGGAGAACATGCAGCCTCCTCACAGACGGTGACCCGAGCTGGGAATCGGACCTGGGTCCCTGGCGCTGTGAGGCAGCAGTGCAATCCACTGTGCCACCGTGCAGATGCCTGGCTGCTGAAGAGTGCAGGGGATTACTTATCTAATGTCAGACATAATTATATGCCCTGTTACAGCAGATTGTGGCCTATTGTGTACGGAGCTGAATACAACAGCGCTGACATTGCAGCAGTCCCTCAGATATTCACTTTATTCAACTCCTGGAATGGTCCTGCCACACCTGTGTCAGCATAAAATCATAGAATCCCGACAGTGCGGAAGGAGGCCATTGGGCCCATTGAGTCTGCACCGACAACAATCCTACCCAAGCCCTACCCCCTTAAACCCACACATTTACCTGGCTAGTCCCCCTGACAGTAGTTTAGCATGGCCAATCCACCTAACCTGCACATCTTTGGAGCAGGGGAGGAAACCCACAGACATGGAGAGAACGTGCAGACTCCATGCAGACAGCGACCCACACGGGGAATTGAACCCAGATCCCTGGCGCTGTGAGGCAGCAGTGCTAACCACTGTGCTACTGCTATGATGTCACAGAAGGAGGACATTCGGCCTACTGTACAGGTTGTCAGTCTAAAAAAGAGCTAACCACCCAAATCTCATCTTCGAGCTCTTAATACACCTTCCAGCTCAGGCAGTTCATGAACATATCCAAGCAATTTTTACATGAGAAGAGGTTTCTGCTTTCAAACATAAGCTCCGGGGTGAAAAACAAAACACCATTTCTCCTCAACTCCCTCGACTCGTTAGTCAGCCCCTAATCCACCCCTCAAATTATTGATCATTCTACTGAAGTGAATCATTTCAACCATTATCTTGCAATTGTGTCTTTGTCTATATATGCCTTGTTTGTGAAACCTACCGCTCCACCCCTCCACGCAGTGCTCCAAAAGCTCGTGATTCCAAATAAACCTGTTGGACTTTAACCTGGTGTTGTGAGAATTCTTACTGTGCCCACGCCAGTCCAATGCTGGCACCTCCACATCATGCTGAGGTGAAATCAGACTTTCCTATCTATTCTACCAAGGCCCCACGTAATGTAGTACACCTCAATTAAATCACCCCTCAGCCTGCCCCTTCCAAAAAGAAATTAAGCCCTGATTTTCCTCATTGCCAAAACTGGTTATTCCTGGCAACATTCCTGCAGATCTCTATACTCCCTCTCTACCAACCCCCAGAACTTGATAGCCAAGGAAGGTGCATTCATGATGCGGTCAAAGACGTTGAGTGTGTCAACCTGCAAATCCTTCCAAACACATCAATTGGCTGGTGGTAAGAGCAAGAGAGATGCCTGGTAAGTTAGGCTTGATGTGGAGTGGCGCCCCTCAAGCTATAAGCCCCTGGCGACAGATGAGTGACCTGTTCCAGGAATCACTAGCTATGGAAACAGATGAAAACTCAGCCTTAGTGCAGGAAGAGAATTGGAATACTCTCTCTTGTACAATCATATCTTTCTTGTAAGGTGATGACTAGAACTGTATGCCATACCCTAGTAGTGACTAAAGTAGTGTTTTATACAGAACTCGCATAACCTCCTGCTCTTAATATTTTATGATGTGGAGATGCCGGCGTTGGACTGGGGTGAACACAGTAAGAAGTCTCACAACACCAGGTTAAAGTCCAACAGGTTTATTTGGTAGCAAATACCATAAGCTTTCGGAGCGCTGCTCCTTCGTCAGATGGAGTGGAAATGTGCTCTCAAACAGGGCACAAAGACACAAAATCAAGTTACAGAATACTGATTAGAATGCGAATCCCTACAACCAGCCAGGTCTTAAAGGTACAGACAATGTAGGTGGAGGGAGCATTAAACACAGGTTAAAGAGATGTGTATTGTCTCCAGACAGAACAGCTAGTGAGATTCTGCAAGTCCAGGGGGCAAGCTGTGGAGGTTACTGATAATGTGACATAAATCCAACATCCCAGTTTAGGCCGACCTCATGTGTGCGGAACTTGGCTATCAGTTTCTGCTCAGCGACTCTGCGCTGTCGTGTGTCGTGAAGGCCGCCTTGGAGAACGCTTACCTGAAGATCCAAGGCTGAATGCCCGTGACTGTAGGCTGGATGTAGAGATTCACATTCTAATCAGTATTCTGTAACTTGATTTTGTGTCTCTGTGCCCTGTTTGAGAGCACATTTCCACTCCATCTGACGAAGGAGCAGCGCTCCAAAAGCTTATGGTATTTGCTACCAAATAAACCTGTTGGACTTTAACCTGGTGTTGTGAGACTTCTTACTTAATATTTTATCCAGCTAAAGTAGAGATGTTTCCCATATGCCTTCTCAATCACCCGCCTTGAAAGATCAACTTAGTGCGAGGTAGGTCCATTCAAAAGTCTGATGGCAGCAGGGAAGAAGCTGTTCTTGAGTCAGTTGGTACGTGTCCTCAGACTTTTGTATCTTTTTCCAGACGGAGGAAGGTGGAAGAGAGAATGTCCAGGGTGCGTGGGGTCCTTAATTATGCTGGCTGCTTTTCCGAGGCAGTGGGAAGTGTAGACAGAGTCAATGGATGGGAGGCTGGTTTGCGTGATGGATTGGGCCACATTCATGACCTTTTGTAGTTTCTTACGGTCTTGGGCAGAGCAGGAGCCATACCAAGCTGTGATATAATCAGAAAGAATGCTTTTTATGATGCATCTGTAAAAGTTGGTGAGAGTTGTATCAAGCTTGCCACTTCCCCTTGGATGTCCTGGGTTGGTACCAGGCCTGCCATCAAGTTTTAATGACATTGTTCCATTCCAGAGACCAGAGTGGACCTTTCCTCGTGACGATTCCTTTTGCAGAGGTTTCACAGTTAAAATGAATGAGCTTGAGCTTGCGTAGAAAAATATCTTTATTTATGTCGTAGGTTCCACTCTCAAAGTTCTTCGCAGCTAATTAATTACTTCTTCAAGTGCCATCGCCACTGTTACATAAATTAGTGCAGGAGCCAATTTCCACAAACGTAAGGTCCCACAGGGAGCAATGAGATAAATGGCCAGTTGCTTTATTTTTGTTTGGCTAAGGTGAGTAATAAATATTGGCCCAGGAAACTGTTCTGTTCTTTTTCAAACATTGCAATCTTATGCTTACGGGAAGTTCACTTGCTTTTGTAATGTAGGAAATTTTGCACACAGCGGGGTCTCACAAACAGCAATGAAATGATACAAACATCCAAACACGGAGCAGAAGAAGGCCATTCCACCTTTCGAGCCTGCTCTGCCATTTGCTAAGATACTTGCTGATCAGATAGCAACTTGAAATCTGTGTCTACCCCTGATAAGCGGTACACCCTCAGTACTACATTGGAAGTACCAGCCTAGATTGTGAACTCAGTTTTTCTTATTAGTGTCCCAAGTAGGCTTACATTAACACTGCAATGACGTTACTGTGGAAATCCCCTAGTCGCCACACTCTGGTGCCTGTTCGGGTACACTGAGGGAGAATTTAGCATGGCCAATGCACTCAACCAGCACGTCTTTCAGACTGTGGAGGAAACTGGAGCACCCGGAGGAAACCCACACAGACACGGGGAGAATGTGCAAACTCCGCACAGACAGTGACCCAAGCCAGGAATTGAACCCGGATCCCTGGTGCTGTGAGGCAGCAGTGCTGACCACTGTGCCACTGTGCCACCCACTCAGGTCTCTGGAATGGAACTACGCTCCCACCACATCTGACTTAGGGCTGAGTCACAGCTAATCATAACCTAATGCATTGACAAGAAAATTCACAATCTGTCACATTTCTGCCATTATTTTCTTCTTCCTCTTCATCTTCTGGCTTCTCTGGTTTTGTTTGGGATCACCGCAATGTGGGTTGATGACCTTCCTCCAACTCTTTCTGTCAGTCAATCATTCCTCTTCCAATCCCGTGACATTTAAGTCTCTCACCGTCTTTCCATCTGCTCTTTGGCTTTCCTCTCCTCCTTCTATTCAGCAGCCCCGACTCCATCACTCACCTCATCCCATTCCCACTCTCTCTCTCCCTCTTCACAACAGATGTTCATACCATTTCAATCTCTACTTGGCTAATGTCTTCGAGATGCTCACAATCTTCACTTGATGTGCTGATTTCTGATCTTGTCCTGTCTCATTTCCTAGGATCAGGAGTAGGCCATTCAGCCTTCCAGCCTGTACCTCCATTCAATATGATCATGGCTGACCCTCTATCTCAACTCTATACTCCCACTTTCTGTCCATCCCCCTTGACACCTTTAGAGTCTATAAATCTATCTATTTCCTTCTTAAATATATTCAACATATTAAATATACTTAGCCTCGACAGCCTTCTGGGGTAGAGAATGCCACAGGTTCACCATGCCTGAAGAGGTTTCTTTCCATCTCAATCCTAATTGGTCTACCCTGTATCCTGAGACTGTGACCCTTTTGTTTGCACTGTTTGAGAGCACATTTCTACTCCATCTGACGAAGGAGCAGTGCTCCGAAAGCTGATGGCATTTGCTCTCAAATAAACCTGTTGGACTTTAACCCGGTGTTGTGAGACTTCTTACCGTGTTCACCCCAGTCCAATGCCGGCATCTCCACATCTAGACTCTGCCAGCCAGAGGAAACAACATCCCTGCATCCAGTCTGTCCAACTCTATCCAACCCTGTCAGAATTGTATACATTTCAATTGGAACCTCCCTCATTCTTCTAAACTCCAGTAAATCCAGGCCCAGTCGACTCAATCTCTCCTCATACAACATCCCTGTTCTGGTGAACCTTCACTGTGTTCCCTCTGTGATAAGTATATTCTTTCTTAGGTGAGGAGACTAAAATTTCACACAAAACTCCAGCTGTGGTCTCGCCAGGGCCCCTGTACAATTACAGTAAGCCAACTTTGCTCCTGTACTCAAGTAGCTCTTGCAATAAAGGCCAATGCACCATTTGCTTTCTGAACCACTTTATTCCTGACAATTTCGTGTTCCTGCTGTTCTGTGCTCACACAAATATGAAACAGGGAATGCTTCCTCTCCTCTGAAATTCGCAGCCTGCTAACAAGGTGGCAGGAATGTGCAGAGTGGAAACATATCCCGGGGAGAATCCAATTCTCTTACTCAGCTGGGTGGCTCTTCATAGCAAAGGAAACCTGAGAATACTCTGAGATTTCTTTGCAGTTTCTTCTTGGTCGGGGGGGGGGGGGGGGGGGGGTTGTGTTCAGGAACTCCCAGTAAAGCTACCTGCAAAGGAGGCAAAAGAATGATCAAGCAACTGATGTCCCATAAAGATATTGGAGTAGCAAGTTAACTTGGTGCATCTTCATTAGGCTTTCAGCAATGTCAGCAGATTGTAGTGTGAATCTATCATTTGGCACTGCTCTTTTCATTCATCTAATTGATCCTTCTCTATGTATAGTCCCTTCTTGTGCGCCTAGGTAACCTTCAGAATCCGCCCCCCCGCCCCGCCGCCCCCCCACTCATGGAAGATTGCCAACTGTGCCTAGAACAGCACGAACCGAAAGCCGGACTCTGAAGAGTGCCATTCAGACACCACAAATGCCACACAGCATCAAATTTTAAAGGGGAAAAAAAAAGCCATACTTATTATGATTGAAAACATTTTTACATTTTGAGTAGCTCAGCATCTTGCAAACTGCATCCTGTAGATTGTTGGCCTGACTCATTCTCTCTGAGTCGAACTGATTACTCAATTAACTTAATAAAAATAGCACATGCAGTTCATCCAGAGACTTTGGGCATTTTTTTACAAACATTATTTCATGGAAGAGGGAATTAAATTGAGTTGGAAGAGGGAACTGAATGTATTATCTCCAAATTTGCAGATGATACAAAGTTGATCGGGAGGGTGAGCTGTGAGGAGGATGTAGAGATGCTTCAGCGTGATTTGGACAGGCTGAGTGTGTGGGCATCTGCACGGCAGATGCAGTATAATGTGGATAAATGTGAGTTTATCCACTTTGGTAGCAATAATAGGAAGACAGATTATTACTTGAGTGGGTGTAAATTGAGGGAGTGGATACTCAGCGAGACCTCATTGTACTTGTGCATCAGTCGCTGAAAGCAAACAGGGACAGCAGCAGTAAAGAGGCAAATGGTATGTTGGCCTTCATAGCAAGAGGATTTGAGTATGGGGAAATTCCTCCTCATCGCTGTTTTAAAAGGGGAACCGCTTCGTCTGAGATTATGTCCTCGGGTCCTAGACTCTCCCACAAGGGGAAACAACCTCTCATCATCTACCCTGTCAAGCCCCATGGCTCAATAAGGTCGCCTCCCATTCTTCTGAACTTCAATGTGTACAGTCCCAACTTACTCAATCTCTCCTCATAAGAAAGTCCTTCCTAACCTGCGATCAACCTGATGTGGGGATGCTGGCCTGGGTTGGGCACAGTAAGAAGTCTCATAACACCAGTCCAACAGGTTTATTTGGAATCATGAGATTTCAGAGCACTGCTCCTTCATCAGGTGAGTGGAGCACTCCTCCATTCAAACATTCTTCTCCACTCACCTGATGAAGGAGCAGCGCTCCAAAAGCTCGTGATTCCAAATAAACCTGTTGGACTATAATCTGGTGCTGTGAGACTTCTTACTTGGATCGGCACGGTGAACCTTCTCAGGAGTGCCTCCAATGCCAGTATCTCTCTCCTCAGATAAAAGGATGAAAATTGTTCACAGTATTCCATGTGTCATCTAGTGCCTTATATAGTTTAGCAAGTCTTCCCTATTTTTGTTTTCCATTCCTTTTGAAATAAAGGCCAACATTCCATTTGCCTTCCCTATTACTTGCTGGATTTGCATGCTAGCTTTTTATGAATTATGCACAAAGGCCCCCACATCCCTCTGTGCTGCAGATTTATGCAGTCTTTCACTGTTTAAATGACATTCAGTTCCTTTATTTTTCCTACCAAAGTGCTAACAGTGGATAACAGACATCAGTGGATCAGTTTACAGAAGATCTGACACTGTTATGGTCACTTTTATCAATATTTATTCTCCCTGAAGAGCTATTCCAGATTGGTGGAGTGATCAGCTTGGGATGGGTGTGCAGGGGTAGAGCCATTAAACTATCTCACAGCTCACCTTCCATCAACCCAGTGTCCCAGCTATCTACTCTTTATATGTGCTCACAGACAATTAATAACCATCACCTGCTTTCTCTTAACCATGGCAATGTAATTGGCATGACACTAACAAAGGTTAACAATGTAATTGGCGTGACATTAACCAATGTAATCGACATGACACTAACAAATGTTAAAAATGTAATTGACATGACATTGACAAACGCTGATAATGTAATTGACATGACATTAGCACGGAAGACCGTGGTGACCTACGCCACTCAGACTTGCACTTAGGTGGTGATGACTCTGTTAGCTGCCCTAATGGGCACCAAGTGTCACATGCCCATCACTACCTGTGTTCACTCAGATACTGGTGCCACACTGTCTTAAATTTGAAATTCTCATCCTCACCCCTCCCTGTATCTGTAAACTCCTCCAATCCTCCATAATCCCTGCACTTTTCCAAGTTTGACTTGTTGCTCATCCCCGATTTTAATCATTCCACCATTGGTGGCCATGCCTTCAGCTGCCTAGGCCCCAAGGTTTGGAATTCCCTCCCTGAACATCTCCATCTCTCTCTCTCTGTCTCCTTCTGACAGTCACTTGATCAAGATTTTGGTCACCCTTCCTCGTATTTTTTTTCTGCTGACTGGGTTCCAAAATTTATCACTCCTGGAAAGTGCTTTGGGGCAGTTCACCATGTTAAAGGTGCTAGATAAACACAAGTTGTTGTTGTTCTATCTGTTGGAAGGGAGATTTTCTGGCATCCCAGCATTGTGTTTCTCACGGCGGGAGGTGGCGCGCTCCTCGCTGCCAGTAGGATCTTCCGGCCCCACTGCAGTCGTGGTGGCACGGTGGTTAGCACTGCTGCCTCACAGCGCCAGAGACCCGGGTTCAATTCCTGGCTTGGCTCACTGTCTGTGTGGAGTGTGCACGTTCTCCCCGTGTCTGCGTGGGTGTCCTCCGGGTGCTCCGGTTTCCTCCCACAGTCTAACTATGTGCGGGTTAGGTTGATTGGCCATGCTAAATTGACCCTAGTGTCAGGAGGATGAGCAGGGTAAATGTGTGGGGTTGCGGGAATGGGGCCTGTGTGGGATTGTAGTACAGAATCGATGGGCCAAATGGCCTCCTTCTGCATGGTAGGGATTCTATGATTCTGTCAATGGGGTTTCCCAGTGATTGCACCCTACACCTCTGGCAAACCCACAGCAGGCATGCACTGGCGACTGCGCCAGAAGTTCCCACTGGTGTGAACAGCGGGAGAATTCCGGCCTTTGTTTGCTGGGTCAAAATCCTGAAAGTCCCTCCCTACCAGCACTGTGGATGCACCTGCACCACATGCACTGCACCTCCACCTTCTCCAGGGCAACTAGGGACAGGCAATACATGGTGACCTAACCAGCAATGCTCAAATCCCTTGAAAGAATAAATTCAGAAAACCCCTTGAAGGGAACGAAGGGAGAACATTCGAGAACGGGACAGCAATTGTCCCACACGCAAACTCAGCTCTGCCAGGGACACCCACCCCTTCAATATTTATGACCATCCCATCGGTGTGTTGACTGGAAACCTGCAAGATCCTATTTTAATTTGATGGCCTGTTCATTACCGCGTTCAGAATGTAAAATTATGTTAAAGCAACACAGAGGCCCTCAGGAGAAATACCCTCGCGCGGTTATTGAGACGAAACTAAAGAAAAAAGGTTAAATTGACAGCATCAATTTCTGTAAATTGTACAACTTGCTGAATAATTTATTGTTTAATAGACGGAGGCAAATAGATTACAGAATAATGTCAGAACGTTGGTATTCAATGGCAGTTCCTGGCCTTGGATCAATGTTACAATGTGACACATGTTTAATAAGTAATAAAATTATTAAAACAGCGCTGACATTGCACATTTCTTTCACCTGCTAATGATTTTATAATGCACCTTTATCTGTTAACGGGTTTGTTTTCTCAAACACTTTTCTCCCCATCGAATGGAACTCAAAAAAAAACCTAAGGGATTTTGTACGATAGGGTCAAGCAAGTGATATATGAATCAAACATCCACTTTACGACGCTCTGTATTTTTACATCGGTAGAAGTAAAAATCTACAATAGAAATCATTGGGTTCTTCATCAGCCTATGGCGTTTGACACAGTCGAACTACATCACCTTTCGAATCTCCAAATCAAGCTAGAGCTCGAGTTTCTTGTTGCCCTCAGGGAAACATATATAACCTCAGGCAAAAAATATGGGGGAGGCGATGGCCTAGTGGTATTATCGCTAGACTATCAATCTAGAAACTCAGCTAATGTTCTGGGGACCCAGGTTCGAATCCTGTCACGGCAGATCATGGAATTTCAATTCAATAAAAAAAAGCTATCTGGAATTAAGAATCTACTGACGATCATGAAACCATTGTCGATCGTCAGGAAAAACCCATCTGGTTCACTAATGTCCTTTAGGGAAGGAAATCTGCCATCCTTACCTGGTCTGGCCTACATGTGACTCCAGAGCAATGTGGTTGACTCTCAACTGCCCTCCAAGGGCAACTAGGGATGGGCAACAAATGCTGGCCAGCCAGCGGCACCCATATCACACGATTGAATGAAAAGAAAAGTCAGTAACCTCCAATTGTGCATAGGAACATTGCACAGGATTTACCACCCAACCCGCTGCGTGCTTCTTGCTGGCAGAATGCAACCTGCCATTGGCTGACGATGGTACAATAACTCAGGAAGCTCAACTGGACAGGGAACATAGTTTATTTACAGAATGCAACTCCACTACTATGGTATATGCACACTAGTCCTTGCCTGGGACAAATAGTCCAGCAGGTCCAGTCCCAGGTCCACCTTATAAAAGGCTTAGGTAGAGAGTTCCAGTTCAGCAGGTCACTGCCTGTTACCAGGGGAACTCATATTCAACCAGTCCCACGGGGAGATCAATCAGTGATTCCCCATGGACCTCGTGGGGGGGGGGGGGGGGGCGGGTTATCATAAGCGGGATCCTCTGCTCATGTCTTTGTCAACAGGGTTTCCCATTGAATGCTCCTTTCCCCACCTGGAAACCCAAAGTGGGGATGCATCATCGGCAGGACTGGACGGGCATACAGTCCCAGCAAAAGTCTTTATTTTACACTTAACATGATAAAGTTCACTCTCGTGTTCCAGATACATTTTACATTTGTGGCCATCAGGCACTTACAGATTCATTGAACACAATGCCATAGAAGGCCATATGCTTCTGCAGAGAGAGAACAGAGCTAACGTTTCAAGTTTTGTCGTGCACCATTTGCCTTACATTGAGTAAATTATGTGACACATTTTGATTCTCGATGAAACAATATGCCATTTTTATAAACAACCAAAAGGCAAATAGTTTCTGATGAAAACAAGTCCTCAGCTGGAGGGCTGGAGGTCAAATTAATGTCATAAGGAAAATGGGAGAGTTGCAGTTTGTTCACTGGCCTCTAAAGTTTGATACATCTCCTTCAAGTCACCCATATGCTAATTCATAGAAACATAGAAGCATAGAAACATAGAAGATAGGAGCAGGAGGAGGCCATTTGGCCCTTTGAGCCTAGTCCGCCATTAATCATGATCATGGCTGATCAACCAACGCAATAGTCTAATCCTGCTTTCTCCCCATAACCTTTGATCCCTTTCAGCCCAAATGCTATATCCAGCCGCCTCTTGAATACATTCAATGTTTTGGCATCAACTACTTCCTGTGGTAATGAATTCCACAGGCTCACCACTCTTTGGTTGAAGAAATGTCTCCTCATCTCTGTCCTAAATGGTTTACCCTGAATCCTCAGACTGTGGATATTGCTGCGCTGCTGGTTTTTAAACTTCTCAATGTGGAGTCATTGCAAACATTGGCACAATCCCGTGATCCTCCCAATTTAGTCTATGAAAGGTAGGATGGAATAGTGGGAAAATGGGTCATGAGGCCTTTAGTTAACTTACCACTCCCATCTCAATTTTCCTTTCCCCACCCTAGAGGAACAAGGACTGGCCGCCTGACCCTTGTCCATCCCAAAGAACGGATACTTAGAGTAAGGGGCATAAGAACATCTGAAATGGAAGCAAGAGTCATCCAATTTGATCATGACTGACCTTCTAACTCAACTCCACTTTCCTGCTGAGTTAACATTAACCTTTGTTTTTCGAAGAGACCAAAAATCTGCCTATCCCACCCTTAAAAATATTCAACAATGGAACATCCACAACTCTCTAGGGTTGATAATTCCAAAGATTTACAACCCCTTTGAGTGAAGAAATGTCTCCTCATTTCAGTCCTAAATGATTCCCTTATCCTGAGACTGTGCTCCCATGTTCTAGATTCTCCATGTGGACTGGGGTAAACACAGTAAGAGTTTTAACAACACCAGGTTAAAATCCAACAGGTTACCTGTTGGACGTTAACCTGGTGTTGTTAAAACTCTTACTAGATTCTCCAATCAGGGGACACAATATCTGTGTCTACCTTAGTCAAACTACTTCAGAAACTTGTATTTTTAAAAATGATTTCATGGGATATAGGCATCGCTGGCTACGCCAACATTTATTGACCATTCCTAATTGCCCGTGAGATGGTAGTGATGAGCTGCCTTCTTGAACTGCTGCAGTCCATGTGGTGTAGGCACACCCACAGTGCTGTTAAGGAGGGAGTTCCAGGATTTTGACCCAGTGGCAGTGAAGGAATGGCGATATATTTCCAAGATGTGGAGATGCTGGCGTTGGACTGGGGTGGGCACAGTAAGAAGTCTCACAACACCAGGTTAAAGTCCAACAGGTTTATTTGGTAGCAAATACCATAAGCTTTCGGATCAGAGCTCCTTCGTCAGATGGAGTGGATATCTCTGATATATTTCCAAGCCAGGACTGTATGTGGCTTGGAGATATTGCCTGTGACTTATTCTATTCAATCAGTTTATCACTCAAAAGACGTTTACCCAGGCAATCTTACTTTATGAGCACAGTAAGAAGCCTCACAACACCGAGTTAAAGTCCAACTGGTTTATTTGGTATCATGAGCTTTCAGAGCGTTGCTCTTTCATCAGGTGATCACCAACGCCCGCATCGCCACACCATGGCTTACTTTATGAGACAGACAAAGGACTGTTGTTCAAATCTAACTTTATTAAAAACACTTGCTAGTTAAAGAAACAAACCTTACACAATAAGTTAAGTTAACTTTTCCCCAAACTAGGCTAATTGCCTGAGAAAAAGATACTATCCATTCTGATGGAATTGATTGGGCTATTGGATTCAATTAACTGAGCTTGCGTTGACAGATGGACTCAAGGTTTTCTTGTTATGAAGGTGGACCTTGCACCATCATCCCAGATCACAGTAAATTGGCCGAGTCTTCGGTGCAGTTTGTCTTAAGATGGCTGTTTTTATCCTCCCTCTTTGGGCTTATCTGGAATATTCTCTGGCTTTTAGTTAATGGGGTGACAGGATGGGGGTCACAACACCCAGTGAGGTTGGGCCAGGTCATCCTAGTTGTACATATCTCCTTTCAGGATATGGTTAATAGTAGGGAGTCATGGCTGAAACTGGGGAATACACAATCATAATGTATTTTTCTATTCTTCCAGCTGAGTACCTCCTGATGGATTTTGGGTCATAGCGACTCTTTCGTTGTTAAGTTTGAGCTTCTCTATTCTGGATTCGAGATTCTGGACATGGGTCAAAAACATCTTCTTCCCTGCTGCTGTCAGACTTTTGAATGGACTTCCCTTGCATTAAGTTGATCTTTCTCTACACTCTAGCTATGACTGTAACACTATATTCTGCACCCTCTCCTTTCCTTCTCTATGAACGATATGCTTTGTCTGTATAGCGCGCAAGAAACAATACTTTTCACTGTATGCTAATACATGTGACAACAATAAATCAAATCAAATCAAACAATAAAAAACTTAATGTTTTACAACTTTAACAATTCTCTCTCTATCTAGCTAATTAATCATTTAGAAATTTGTATACTACCCCAGATCCTCGTGATCCCGTCAGTACGTTGAACTCTCAAATCTGTCTCTCTCTCTCTCTCTCTGTTCTGGAGGCAAGCTGCTCTTGCCACAGCCGTGTCCTGACCCACTTCTCGGGGAAGCAGGAGAGGTGGGTTCTCTTAAATGCTACCAGCATAGGGTTTCTTATACCTGTCTGGTATATCTACCAAGAATTTGGCCTATCAGGTGCTTAGGTCTGATTAGATTCACATCATTGTTGATGGGTTTCAAAGGGTGCCAATGAATTTCAATGGACGACCCTTTGTGTCTTCATGCTCGATGTCTAGTTTCAGCTTCTCCAGTTAGGAAGGCAAATGCAATGTTAGCATTCATGTCGAGAGGGCGAGAATACAAGAACAGGGATGTACTTCTGAGGCTGTATAAGGCTCTGGTCAGACCCCATCTGGAGTATTGAGAGCAGTTTTGGGCCCCGTGTCTAAGGAAGGATGTGCTGGCCTTGGAAAGGGTCCAGAGGAGGTTCACAAGAATGATCCCTGGAATGACGAGTTCATCGTATGAGGAACGGTTGAGAACTCTGGGTCTGTTCTTGTTGGAGTTTAGAAGGATGCGGGAGAATCTTATTGAAACTTACAGGATACTGCGAGGCCTGGATAGGGTGGACATGGAGAGGGTGTTTCCACTAGTAGGAAAAACTAGAACCAGAGGGCACAACCTCAGGCTAAAGGGACGATCCTTTAAAACAGAGATGAGGAGGAATTTCTTCAGCCAGAGAGTGGTGAATCTATGGAATTCTTTGCCACAGAAGACTGTGGAGGCCAGGTCATTGAGTGTCTTTAAGACAGAGATAGAGAGGGTCTTGATTAATAAGGGGATCAGGGATTATGGGGAAAAGGCAGGAGAATGGGGATGAGAAAAATATCAGCCATGATTGAATGGCTGAGCAGACTCGATGGGCCGAGTGGCCTAATTCTGCTCCTATATCTAATGGTCTTATGGTCTTCTAATATGTATCAAATCTTTTGTTTCACTGATAGATGTCTGTCCCATGTATCGAGTGGTGATTTTTTTTCTCAGGAAATGTATAAGTGCCCTTTTACACATGCTGATGTGTACTCGGGCATCTCTGCGTTTCAATTATCGAAGCTCGAATCTTGCAAAGGGCCTGTCACCAGGCAGACTGCTTTGGACTGAGGTAATCCCAGCATGCCTTGTTTTTAGGCCAATTTCTCTGTCAGTTTTTATGTCACCTTGCTGTGCTCGTATTGTGGCCTGATGTTTGTCTGCAGTTGGTCTCCCTTCAATTATTCAATTTTACTCAAGCAGTCACAGTCCGCTGCAGCATTGTTAAAAGTTTTCTTTTAAAGTTTATTTTGTTTATTAGTCACAAGTAAGGTTTACATTAACACTGCAATGAAATTACTGTGAAAATCCCCTAGTCGCCACAGTCCGGCGCCTGTTCGGGTCAACGCACCTCTTTCCCACGTCTTTCAGACTGTGGGAGGAAACTGGAGCACCCGGAGAAAACCCACGCAGACATGGGGAGAATGTGCAAACTCCACACAGACAGTGTCCCAAACCGGGAATCGAACCCGGGTCCCTGGTGCTGTGAAGCAGCAGTGCTAACCACAATGCTACTGTGCCACCGTGCCGCCCATCTTCCACCTCATGTTCTTCGAAGCTCCAGAATTTAAAAAAACATGAGGTGACTCATTAGAGGACAATCCCAGGGAAAACTGGCACGGTGCCCAACATGGGCCGCCAACTTCAGGGGAAGAGTCTTTGAGGAGCACAGTGGGCATGGAGAATAATTACTATTTAGTTTACCTTATTTCCCCATGTGATCCAGATATATCCTAGATTAATTTGCAGCATAGAAGGAGGCTATTCTGTCCATCATCTTTGGAGAACTTGCCTCTTGACTTTTCTGGAGGTTTCATGACTTGGGGAGGCGGTGGTGCAGTCCCTGGACTCAAATCCAGAGACCTAACTAAAGGCAAAATACTGTGGATGCTGGAATCTGAAACAATAACAGAAAATGCTGGAAAATCTCAGCAGGTCTGACCGCAAAGAGAATAGAGCCAATGTTTCGTGTCTGGATGACCCTTCATCAGAGCTACCCAGAATTCGTCAGTCTCCCGGAGTAATTCTCTGTGGATCTGAGTTTCTAATCCCACCAGGGCAGACGGTGACATTTGAAAGTCTAATGATGACAATGAAATCATTGCCAATTGTCATAAAACACCATCTGGTTCACTAATGCCCCTTTAGGGAAGGAAATCTGTCGTCCTTCCCTGGTCTGGCCTACATGTGACTTCAGACCCACAGCAATGTGATTGACTCTTAAATGCCCTCTGAAATGGTCACTCAGTTCAAGGCCAGTTAGGGATGGTCAATAGATGTTAGCCTTGCTGGCAATGCCCAGATCCCATGGAATTTAAAAAAAATCCCACCTCAGCCTCACACTGCAAACCTGGCCAATTAACACATGTATCATCATGGACCAACTGGAAAGCAAAGAGACTTTTGTTACCCAATTAAATGATTATTGACTGTCAATCATAGAATCATAGAATCCCGACAGTGCAAAAGGAGGCCATTCGGCCCATCGAGTCTGCACCAACCACAATCCCACCCAGGCCCTATTCCCATAACCCCGCATATTTACCCTACAAATCTCCCTGACACTGGAGTCAATTTAGCATGGCCAATCAAGCTAACCCACACATCTTTGGACTGTGGGAGGAAACCATTGACTGTCTATATTTCCCGCTGCCTCGGCAAAGCAGCCAGCATAATTAAGGACTCCACACACCCCGGACATCCACTCTTCCACCTTCTTCCATCGGGAAAAAGATACAAAAGTCTGAGGTCACATAATCACCGACTCAAGAACAGCTTCGTCCCTGCTGCCATCAGACTTTTGAATGGACCTACCTCGCATTAAGTTGACCTTTCTCTACACCCTAGCTACGACTGTAACACTACATTCTGCACTCTCTCCTTTCCTTCTCTATGAATGGTATGCTTTGTCTGTATAGCGCGCAAGAAACAACACTTTTCACTGTATGCTAATACATGTGACAACAATAAATCAAATCAAATCAAATCAACCGGAGCACCCAGAGGAAACCCACGCAGACACGGGGAGAATGTGCAAACTCCACACGGACGGTCACCCGAGGCCGGAATCAAACCTGGGTTCCTGGCGCTGTGAGGCAGCAGTGCGAACCACTGTGCCACCAACCGATCAAACAGCCTTTATTTCCTTGTGCAAAAAAATATTTTGAAGAAAATTAAATGAAAAAACCCACCATTTATTCAATTCCCCAGAGATTTTACTTCAGGCATGTTTACAACATTAATGAAAGAAAATACTGGAATGAAGAAACAGATCTGGTAGCATCTGTGGGGAAGAACCAGTTCTGATGAAAGGTCACCACCCTGAAATGTCAACTCTGTTTCTCTCTCCACAGATGGTGCCAGATCTGCTGAGTATGTCACGCATGTTTTTGATCTGATTTCAGATTCCCCGCATCACAGAGTCTTGCTGTCATTCTCACCCGTGGCTTTATTACGACTGGACCCGACTGGCTGGTCTCCCCTTGAGCATGGAAATACCCTAGCTTGGAATGAAGTGTACGAGGGACTATGAGAGTGGGTGGGATGTGGCTTGACATGGGGGCTGTTCTCTTCTTAGAGTAGACATGGGCGCAACATTTGAGCATCATTTAAAATTAACATTAACATGACAGGAAGCGAAATCGGATTACTTAAGAGAGAGAGAGAGATAGAGAAAGAGTCGGAGACTGACTTTGCAGCCAGACCCAAAAACCTTGCAGCATTCGACTGAACACAACAGATAGATAGCTCATTATAACTTTTCGGTCATCTGTGATTTTAAAGAGATGGGTACAAACTGTGTCTGGCTGCAAAAACAATTGGCATCTGTGACCACAAAACACTGCTGTTTACCTCATGAGAAAATCTGTCTATAGAAGGATAATTTCTGCTTAACATCACACTTTCAAATGTGGTCAATTTTCTAGGCTGAACCCAGAATTCCAAGCTGAGTTTTAAAATGTGGCCAAGTTAGCTGAAGTTAGCTTTAAAGCTCAGCATGATTAGTTACAGAAATACCTTAAAATTGGGTCTTTTAACTGAGGCAAACCATACAGAGGATCCCACAGGAAACTGGCAACCTTCAGACCTACTGACATCCAGACCATGTTTCATGATGTCTATGGGAGGGATGGATTCTTTGAAAACCTGGCCCAAATCCAGGAAGATCACAGGGACCCAAGGAGATGCCCATCCCCAGATTGGTGCCGGCCAGGTTGGGGAGTGTAGGGTGCCGGCTTGCGACGTGTACCCGCCCACACCCTTAACTAGCCCTGGCGACAATTGTGTCGTTGGGAATGGAATCCGCTCCTGGATGCCGTTTTTACCCCGCATGGAGGAGACCCCATGGAAATGCAGCCCGATATCTCCCTCTATGACCTGATGTCATTCTTTGTCTCATAGTGTTCCTGTGATGTGCCTTGGTATGCTTTATTGCATAAACGACACTTCAATAAATATAAGTTGTTATTGTTTTTTGCTTTAAAAAGCGACCTACCTTTAATTAAATAAGAAGGGTGGCACGGTGGCACAGTGGTTAGCACTGCTGCCTCACAGTGCCAGGGACCCAGGTTCATTTCATGGCTTGGGTCACGGTCTGGGTGGAGTTTGCATGTTCTCCCCGTGTCTGCGTGGGTTTTCCTTGGGTGCTCCGGTTTCCTCCCACACTCCAAAGATGTGCGGGTTAGGTGGATTGGCCATGCTAAATTGACCCTTAGTGTCGGGGGATTAGCAGGGTAAATACCTGAGTTATGTGAATAGGGCCTGGGTAGGATTGTGGTCAGTGCAAATTCGATGGGCTGAATGGCCTTTTTCTGCACTGTAGGGATTTCATGATTCTAGGCTTGGTGTCATACTTTGTCTCGTATGTTTGTTCCCGTGATATGCCTTGACATTCTTTATTGCATAAAAGAAGCCTCAATAAATAGAAGTCATTATTGTTTTTGCTTAGAAAAATGATCAATCTTTATTTAATTCCTGGAGACTCAGGTAAAATCCTGGAGAGTCGGAAACCTTAGGCCTGCGCTAACTTTTTGCTGGATCTTTCCAAAACTAATCCCACTGGACAACCCTCACTTCATATCTCTGGAGATTTGTCTACTCTAATTTTTTTTTCTTATTAGACGCAATGCTATTTGTCTGAAACACTTCAGGTGGCAAAGCGTTACACACTCCACCAAGCTGCCGTGCAATGATATTTGCCCAAACATTTTTCTTCTCTCTCTTCCAGTCACTATTTAAAATTGACTTTGAAGTTGTCGTTTGAAGATAGTTTGTGACACAGGAATTAAAAAATAATGTTCAGTGCAATCTCTGTGCAGGAATATAGAGATTGCTGGATGGCAAATTGCTCAGGTCCATCTATTTAGCTTTCTATCATCCTGGTAATTATCGCATTTTGCACTGGTGCTGGAGTAATTGACTAATCAATCTTTATCCATTGTTTGGCAAACAGATCAGTGTCGAGGTGAGAGGAACTCCATTCGGCAAAGGCTTGGGAATCATAGGCTATCCTATTCATTTATGGGATGTGGGCGTCGCTGACGAGGCTTGCATTTATTATCCCAAATTATCTCTTGCCCTTCAACTCCATTCACCACATATTCTGTCTCATGTTAACTCCTATACCCCAAATTACTTTTTTAAAATCAGTGCATTAACTTACTTCCAGTGCCACCCCAGAGAGCTTGTTCCATAGATTGAAGATGTCCTTGAAATAGTGAGATGGGTCTTATAGCTAGTGCTGAAGCAAAAGCACTCGCAGGTTTAAAGTTTATTTATTAGTGTCACAAGTAAGCTTACATTAACACTGCAATGAAGTTGCTGTGAAAATCCCCTAGTCGCCACCCTCCGGCTGTTCGGGTACACTGAGGGAGAATTTTACATGGCCAATGCACCCAACCAGCACATCTTTCGGATTGTGGGAGGCAACCAGCGCGCCCGGAGGAAACTCACTCAGACACGGCAAGAACTCTGCACAGACAGTGACCCAAGTCGAGAATCGAACCCGGGACCCTGGCGCTGTGAGGCAGTGGTGCTAACCACTGTGACACCGGGGTGCCCACAAATGAGCACATCTTCTCCGATAAGCTTCCCACTAAAGAATATGGTGTGGTCTTCCCCTTTAGCCAATGGCAGTTGACACCAGGTGCCAAGTCAAGGGGATCTCCAGGCAGGGAGAGTCAACAATCACATTGAAGTATTCTCACAGACAGCAAAGCAGGAGATCCAATTCACTCCTTTAATTTTGAATTTAATCTTTCAGGCAGCATAACAATTGATGATACTTTTATATGAAGATAAAAGCTAAAATATCGTGAATAAACTTTCAAAATATATTTTCTAAAACAAATGTGAAATGCAAACATCTGATATTCCACAGATACTGAATTAGGTTTTCAGAGTAGGTGAGAGTGCTTAGAAGTTAATATGGAATTATTGAACTGTTAAAACCCAATTATACCTTATTCAGCTAGATGGATTTTGTGAAGGGTTTTTACATTGAGGCTCACAGTATAAAAATCGTTCCATCAGTTCACTCTTTCTTTTATACTCTAAAAGTATGCCCCGATGGAGAGGGAGACCAGAACCAGGGGTCACAGTCTGAGGATTCGGGGTAGACCATTTAGGACGGAGGTGAGGAGACATTTCTTCATCAAAAGAGTGGTGAGCCTGTGGAATTCATTACCATAGGAAGTAGTTGATGCCAAAACATTGAATGTATTCAAGAGGCGGCTGGATATAGCACTTGGAGTGAATGGGATCAAAGGTTATGGGGAGAAAGCAGGATTAGGCTATTGAGTTGGACGATCAGCCATGTTCGTGCTGAATGGCGGAGCAGGCTCGAAGAGCCAAGTGGCCTCCTCCCTGCTCCTATCTTCTATGTTTCTATGTAACAGAGCACCCTCTTTAGGGGAGCCACCGGGGGCCACATCAGTTGGTGAGGTCCCTCGAAGGCGACAAAGACAGCCGCGAGTATTCCATTGTAAGCTCCCTTTATCAAGCTCTCCAAGACCATGTGCTGCCAGAGACTTTGGCTTTCAAGGGAGATATAGAGGCACCTTTCCCAATGTCTTCATGTACTTGGCGCCACGTGGCACAGGAGGACATCTGCTGCTTGTGGCCATGAAAGTTATAGCAGCACTGAATTTTTATGCTACTGGCTCCTTCCAGGACTCCACTGAGGGGACTGTGGTATCTCACAGGTGTCCACACATAAATGAACCCCTGAGGTAACAGATGTGCTCTTCACCAGGGTGAGGGACTATGTTCACTTTGACCTGGGTCAGGCCAGCCTGGTAGACTGATCCATCGATATCAGACAGATCACTGATCTGCAATTGATTGCCCCCACATGCTTCTCCATTCCCCATGGCACCAGGTTGCTGCTTCATCAACCACAAGTGATTCCACTCCCTGAACGTGCACTTAATCTGTGGCCACAATAGGCGCAGAATACAGGAGTGTGTTCATTTCCCAGGGAGCGTTCTTGACAGTTTTATCCTTGGCCAGACCCAGATCCAGGACCTTTTTGAAAGACACCTGAGGCTACAGAGGTGGCACCTTGGTGACAAGTATTACCCCCCTCAGGCCGTGGCTGCTGGTGCCAGTGAGGAGGCCAGGGACTCCAGTGGAGATTCCGACACAAAAAGACACAAACTCCGACTTGTACAGCGATAGAGCAGACCATCAGCATCTTCATGATGCACTTCTACTGCCTGGATACATCAGGTGGAGCCCGACAGTATCGCCCACAGAGGGTGTACTGTGCCCTCCACAACCTGGCACTGCAGTGGGGTGAGGAACTTGCAGACAAGTATCTGGAGGAACAGGACATCTCCTTGGATGAGCAGAACATTGAGGAGGACTTTGAGGAGGAGCGTCCAAAGGAGGCAGAGGAAGGCAGTCGTGGTGTAAAGGCAGGGGGTGGTGTGGAGTCATGAGTTGACATGTATTGGCACTAAGTTAGGAAGCACTATAAGAGGTTATGGGAATCCATGAGTTGGCACTAAGTTGGCATAGGTGCTATAAGGTAGAACGGTGATAGGTTGGGGGGCCAAGTTTGGCATGGGGTCTTTTTGGTTGTGGGGGCAGCATGGGTTGACATGATTTGGTATGTAAGGAGTTGGGGGGGCTGAGGGTATGTGAGGTGTGAGGGTTGGAGGGCCAAACACTGAAGAAAACAACTGGGACAAAGCACCAGAGAACGGAGGCAGGCCTTTTAAACAGTCACTGTGACTGTCTCCAACCTGTGTCTGGGGCGGAGGGTCCTACTCATCACAATAGGCGCACTCCCTGGAATGAAGATGCTGGGAATCCATGCAGACTCTAGTGTCTGTTCTCGTTTCTGGCCTTAGGTGAGTCATTTTTGCTACGAGGAGTGTGCGGTATATTTTATTTTGAACAAAGAGTTGAGCTGAATGAGCAACCATTACAATAAATGCTCCCCAACAATTGTTGATTATTCAGTTAATATGAAGTAATTAAATTGAACTGAAGCAGGACTATTTATTAACAAGTATTAATACCATTATGACCTACTCATTTTACAGGTAATCCAACCGATGCAAGAGCACTTGGGCCCTGTATTTTTAGGTGAAATACCACTTGACTGAAAAGGCCGTGAGGTTACTCTCTGTTCCAGGAGCTGGCCACAGAAGTTGACCTGGCATTCAGCCAAGTAATATATTATTAGATGTCATTGGGGGAGATGTAAAATCAAAGCCATGTCTGGCTGTTTAGTGGATTGGATAAGACCTTGTGGGATTTTTCAAAGAATAGACTTTCTACAGCCTTTTTGGGCAACATTTCCAAGTAAGTCATTGACGTCTCAATTATGTCTCTGGAACATTATGTCAGAGGTTGAACGTCATCCATTTTGTGAGACCAACTATCTGATGTTGGGAAGGTTAACATCAGGGCCCCGTTAAAACTGGATGGAAAAATATTACATATATATTTTCAAATTCTTTATAAAAAAACCTGTGCATACATAATACAGGTAAGAAAATGTTTTACCCGTGACTAAACAAGAATCGTAGAATCCCTACAGTGAAGAAGGAGGCCAGTCAGCCCATTGAGTCGGCACCAACTCTCTGACAGAATTTTTAAAAATTTTATTAGTGTCACAAGTAGGCTTACATTAACACTGCAATGAAGTTACTGTGAAAATCCCCCAGTCGCCGCACTCTGGCCCCTGTTCGGGTACACTGAGGGAGAATTTAGCATGGCCAATGCACCCTAACCAGCACATCTTTTGGACTGTGGGAGGAAACCGGAGCACCCAGAGGAAAACCATGCAGATACAGTGAGAATGTGCAAACTCCACACAGACAGTGACCCAAGCCGGGAATCGAACCCGGATCCCTGGCGCTGTGAGGCAGCAATGGCAACCACTGTGCCACAACGACGTCCCCTACCATTCTACCCAGGCCCTATCCCCGTAACCACAAGTATTTGCCCCACTAATCCCCCATATCCTGGGACACTACGGGGCAATTTATCTTGGCCAATCCACCTAACCTGCACTTCTTTGGACTGTGGGAGGAAACTGGAACACCCAGAGGAAACCCACGCAGACACAGGGAGAACGTGCAAACTCCACACAGACAGTGACCCAAAGCCAGAATCAAACCCGAGTCCCTTGTGCTGTGAGACAGCAGTGCTAACCACTGTGCCACCGTGCCTTGTCCAGTCACAAAGAACTTGTGGATGGTGAAAGCAAATGGCTGCAGATACTGGAATCAGAAACAAAAACGATGTCATCCAGACTCGAAACATTGGCTCTATTCTCTCTCCGCAGATACTGTCAGATTTGCTGAGATTTTCCAGCATTTTCTGTTTTTGGTTCAGATTCAGCATCCGCAATAATTTGCTTTTTACCTAGTGAAGGAAACCCGCTGTATTTATATAGCCTGACCTATATGTGAGTCCAGTCCCAATTCTATATGAGTGATTGGTGTGTCTTGTGCAGGAAATTGGCCCAAGGCTTATATCATTACAATAACACAACAAGAAACACCAGTGGTGCCTACGTCCCATGAATGAGTTTCGAAGAAATTGCCTTTGGACAGCCCAGAGTCAGTTCTTGAACAGCGCTAGAAAGAGAGCATGGAGTTGATGTAGAAAATTTAAAAAACAAATTTATTCCACTCTTAAAGTTACAAAGCTAATGCTCAGAGTGGACCAGCCAAACCCTAATCCATTATTTTCTCGCTCCAAAAACCAAATTAAAATTCCAATTAAATCCAATCATGGTCCCCATATGAGGTACAAACAAGATCCAAGCTGACAAGACAAGACATTGCATCCCATCTTAGGCTCCATCAAACAAGATAGTCAATATCTTTTTCCAAAGGTAGGGGAGTCTAAAACTGGAGGGCATAGGTTTAAGGAGAGAGGGGAGAGATACAAAAGTGTCCAGAGGGGCAATTTTTTCACACAGAGGGTGGTGAGTGTCTGGAACAAGCTGCCAGAGATAGTAGTAGAGACGGGTACAATTTGTCTTTTAAAAAGCGTTTAGACAGTTACATGGGTATGATGGGTATAGAGGGTTATGGGCCAAATGCAGGCAATTGGGATTAGCTTCGGGATTTGTGGTAAACCACTGTTAGCTCATTACCTGTGTGTGTGACATGCCTGGACACATCCCTGCCGGCCCTACCCGAGACTCCTCCCCCCCCCGGTCCAGGGATAAAGGTGACTGTTCCCCACCCCCCCTGCCTCAGTCTGGACCAGTTCATCGGCATGGGTGTGCTCCAAGTCTTTTGCTAATAAAAGCCTATTTGTTCTTGCATACAAACTAGTCTTTGCTCAATTGATTTTGCATCAGGATTTAAACAAAAAAGGGCGGCATGGACAAGTAAATCTCTATGACTCTATAAGATCCAAGCTGACAGGATGAGGCATTGCACCCCGTCCCGAGCTTGATCTAATGCTTCATCTTAGCCAAAAGGCCACGATGGCTTTAAAAGATTGCATCAGGTAGAGCCTTGGTTTAACCGCATTGGCTTCACTGATCCTTTACTCAACTCTAGCCTGGGCAAACCACCCTCTCAGGCTTCAGCACACCCCCAGTGCAATGGGCTAGCCTCGTCCCCTGCCTGATCATAGAATAATTGAATCTCTACAATGCAGAAGGAGGCCATTCAGCCCTTCGAGTCTGTACTGACAACAATCCCACCTAGGCCCTATCCTCATAACCCCATATATTTACCCCGCTAATCTCTCTAACCTATGCATCCCGGGACACTAAGGGGCAATTGAACACGGCCAATTGACTTAACCAGTACATCTTTGGAGTGTGGGAGGAAACCGGAGCATTCGCAGGAAACCCACGCAGACACAGGGAGAACATGCAGACCCCACACAGACAGTGACCCAAGCCGGGAATCGAACACAGGTCCCTGGAGCTGTGAGGCAGCAGTGCTAACCACTGCGCCACAGAGCTGCCCATCATGGTTTCATCCCTGCCGTTATTGAATGGCGTAACAGGCTCAGGGGCCCAATGTCCAATTTCTGCTCCTAATTCTTAAGATTTTGTGTTCATCTGTGATTCCTTTTCTGGTGAATGTGGATGTCAATGAGAACATGGCATAGGCCGTCCTCCATCACTGCACAGCATGCGCAAAGGATGTGAGGAAAGGACAAGGGTCATCGGATACCTTGACCAAAGAGCCAACACAATGAACCAAATGACCTCTTTCTGTGTCATCTCATTCTGCTAGTCTGTAAACGGATAACTACTTGGGCAATATGCCAGACGGCATCCACCATGAGCTGAGAGCGAGTGCAGCTTCTTTATACACTGTAAGTCAAGTACTCATTTGGGATAAAACCTCAAGACTTCTCTTAATCACTGGAAGCACCAAGGAGCTAGAATACCGGTCACCAATCCTGACCCTGAGACAGTATCTCCTTAATTGCCTATTTTTGGCTCAGCACCAGAAAGCAAAGTCAATCTGCCACAGAGTCTCTTTCGAAAGCTGCGGCATTGTTTGGGTGACTAATCACTCTGACGTGCTGAGGGTTTTTTTTAGATTGAATTGCTAAGTGAGTGATTAAATCAGATGTGGTGAAAGGATTTGGGCACTACCCTGTTTCCTTTTGCTCGTTCTGCAGGGGGACTGACAGGTTAGACCCGGGCAGATCTCTTCAGGTTAAATTTGTTCACTGAAAGGAAGGAGTTGCATTTTTGTTCAGCCCCTTTCGCAGCCTCAGAATCTCCCAAAGTGCTTCACAGCCAATGAAATATTCTGAGAAGAGCAGTCGTTGTTGCCATGTTGGAAATGCGGATGTCAGTAAGTTCACAGCAAGATCCCACCATCAGGAGCGTAACAATGACCAGCTAAAATATATTAGAGATGTTGGTCGGAATTTTACCGCCTTGTCTGCCCTGGAATCGGGAAGGGTGAGGCTCGCAGAACGGAACTCTCCATTGGCCTCAGGCAGGGTTTTACGAGCCTCGCCTGAGTGAGGTCGTAAAATCCCACCTTTTGGGTGAGGGGCAAAGATTGACCAGGGCACCCGGAGAACTCCCCTATTCTTCTTTTGAATCGTGCCATGGGATCTTTTACACCATGTGATTGAGGAGGCAGGGCCCTGATTTATTGTCTTATCAGAAAGACAGTGTGGCATTCCCTCAGGGGGTGGGAGATTCAGGCCTGCTACCAATCTCGTGCACACCTCAACACCTCCATCCACTCCCTCCCCTGCTCTGACACCCTTTAATATTAGAGTCTGAATGTTGTTTACTTGGGCAGTAAACTTTCACTTGTGGGGCACAGATTCAAATGGCGCAGGTATGTTTGCCCGTCTGTTCATTCAAAAGACCCTGGGGTAACTCAGTGGTTAGCATTGCTGCTTCATAGTGCCAAGGACCTGGATTCAATTCCAGCCTCGAGCCACTGTCTGTGTGGGGTTTGCGCGTTCTCCCCATATCTGCGTGTGTTTCCTCCGGGTGCTCCGGTTTCCTCCTATGGTCCAAAGATGTGCTAGTTAGGTTGACAGGCTATGCTAAATTCTTCCTCAGTGTATTCGAACAGGCGCCGGAGTGTGGCAACTAGGGGATTTTCACAGTAACCTCATTGCAGTGTTAATGTAAATCTACTTGTGACACAAATAAATTAAAGGGGACTAGCAGGGTAAATATTTGGGGTTACAGGGATAGGGCATGAGTGGGATTGTTGTCATTGCAGGCTCGATGGCCGAATGGCCTCCTTCTGCACTGTAGGGATTCTATGAACTCAGCCAGACAACAGCCTGACCCACAGTTGGAGAGGTGACAGTAGCTGATGATACTTAGCTTTCAACCAGTTGCACTTTCTGCATTGCCCCCTCCCACCCAACCAATCACAATTCTCATTCTCCCACCCCAGACAATTCATGAAGCAAACCGACCAAGAGCGCAAATAATGGAATGACACCAGCCTGAAAGACAACTGCATAAAGCTGGTTACTGGACTCTGAGAGAGACTCTGTAATGTTTTATTCATTCTTGGGATGTGGGAACTGTTGTCGTTTATTGTCCATCATGAACAAGGTGGAGGATTATCTTCTCGAACAGTGCAGTTATTCTCCCCAGCAGTTTGATAAAACCAAATGACTTGTTAGGACACTTCTGAGGGCAGGAATGAATCAAGAGGGCTTCAAGTTCTTAGGTGTCGAGATCACCAACAACCTGTCCTGGCCCCCCCAAGCCAACATTATAGTTAAGAAAGTCCACCAACGCCTCTACTTTCTCAGAAGACGAATGACATGTCCGCGACCAGCTTTTATAGATGCACCATAGAAAACATTCTTCCTTGTTGTATCACAGTTTGGGCACAGCTCCTGCTCTGCCCAAGACCACAAGAGTTGTGATCGAAGCCCAGTCCATCACACAAACCAGCCTTCCATCCATAGACTCTGTCTGAACTTCCCGGTGCCTCGGAAAAGCAGCCAGCATAATGAAGGACCCAATGCACCCCGGACAGACTCTCTTCCACCTTCTTCTGTCGGGAAAAAAGATACAAAAGTCTGAGATCACGTACCAACCGACTCAAGAACAGCTTCTTCCCTGCTGCCATCAGACTTTTGAATGGACCGACCTCTCATTAAATTGATCTTTCTCTACATTCTGCACTCTCTCCTTTCCTTCTCTACAAACGGTATGCTTTGTCTGTATAGAGTGCAACAACCAATACTTTTCACTGCATGCTAATACGTGTGACAACAATAAATCAAATCAAATCAAATCGAATTAAATCAGAAGAAATCCAAACCAATCCTTTCCCAACATGGCTGCCTGTTTACACAAACCGGAGTTCAGACAATAATTATCTCCTCGTCTTCCTTTCGACAGCATATCAGCTTGTTCCGCACGGAATATGTTTGGCTCTCAGTTTTCACATTGCAGGTGGAATTGCTGTAAAAGGAATACATGGTCGGTAATTGAGTCGGCATAGTTTCATGTTCAAAGCAATTTTCACATTTTACTAAGAAGCTGATTGCTACCTCTTGTTTTTTTCTCGTTTGAGAAAATGAGGTAGGGTTGACAATCAGTACGACTCCTTTGCTCCGCAATCATGTTGGTATTATTTCAATTTCAAACCAGTCACATCAGCCCACCTTGGGGCTGTGGAAATCCTCCGCTGCAGAGCAACAAGGACACAATATTGAGCAGGCTGTGGCCGCTTCTTAAATAACTGTCAGTGATTGTCTCTGCGTTTGTCAAGGCTGCTGCAGGCACTCTTTTGATGTGAGCTTGTTCTTCCCAGAGTAGGCAGAGACACACCTTAATAGTTTCTTTCCTACGCCAGGTTAGTCAATTGTGCGTTCTTAGGTTGATTCCTCATTTTCACGCCACTTAAGAGCAATGATTACACAGCGTGCAGGAAGCAAGATTCACCCCAAGCAAGGGAGGAGTTAGTATGAGGGTGAGATCAATGATGCACTCTGTAAATTTCACCACGCGTCAGTCTCACTGTTGATTTCTTAATCCACTTTCCATTGAAATTGACAGTCGAAAGAGATGTACAACTGGTGACTGAATTGCTAATGCCTGTTTTACACTATTACCCAAAGGTAAAGTTAGCCCTCTCACCAAAATGTACCATTTGGGATTTCTGTGGGAGTACTTTTCCCCTCGAATCATTATATATTAATTCTCTTCACCTTTTCAATCCTTTTTAGAACAAGAAATTTGAGAAAGGCAAATGGAAGCTGATTCAGTTGGTTGATTTACATTTTCAACCCTACATTCCTTCACAATCCCCATATCCACTCATTGCCTTACTGTTCAAAAATACACCAATCACTGTCTTGAATATATTTTGATTTGATTTGATTTGATTTATTGTCACATGTATGAGCATACAGTGAAAAGTATTGTTTCTTGCGCACGATACAGACAAAGCATACCGTTCATAGAGAAGGAAATGAGAGAGTGCAGAATGTAGTGTTACAGTCATAGCTAGGATGTAGAGAAAGATCAACTTAATGCAAGGTAAGTCCATTCAAAAGTCTGACGGCAGCAGGGAAGAAGCTGTTCTTGAGTCGGTTGGTACGTGACCTCAGACTTTTGTATCTTTTTCCTGACGGAAGAAGGCGGAACAGAGAATGTCCGGGGTGCGTGGGATCCTTAATTATGCTGGCTGTTTTGCCGAGGCAGCAGGAAGTGTAGACAGAGTCAATGGATGGGAGGCTTGTTTGCGTGATGGATTGGGTGATATTCATGACCTTTTGTAGTTCCTTGCGGTCTTGGGCAGAGCAGGAGCCATACCAAGCTGTGATACAAGCAGAAAGGATGCTTTCTATGGTGCATCTGTAAAAGTTGGTGAGTGTCATAGCTGACATGCCAAATTTCCTTAGTCTTCTGAGAAAGTAGAGGCTGAAAGTAGATACTGAATCAGGGCGCCATGGTGGTACAATGGTTATCAGCGCCAGGGACTCCGGTTCAATTCTGGCCTTGGGTCACTGTCTGTGTGGAATTTGCATGTTCTCCCCGTGTCTGCATGGGTTTCCTCCAGATGCTCCAGTTTCCTCCCACAGTCCAAAGATGTATCAGCTTGGTGCATTGGCCATGCTAAATTCTCCTTTAGTGTCCCAAGATGTGTCGGTCAGGGGGGTTAGCAGGGTAAATACATGGGGGTTACAGGGATAGGGCTGGAATCTCGATGCAGACTTGAAGGGCCAAATGGCCTTCTTCTGCACTGTAGAGATTCTGTCATTCTACGAATGACTAAGTAACCACAGCTCTCTGCGATAGAGTTCTAAAAATTTACATCTCTCTGAGAGAAGAATGTTCTCCATATCTCATTCCAAAATGCCCAACCCATTAGCCTAAGACTATGAATCCTAGTTCTAGACCATAAAGCCAGAACAAACAGCATCTCAGTATCTATTCTAGCCCTCTCAGAGTTACAAAGGTTTCAGTGGAATCAGAGAACCGCTGCAGACACAATGGGCTGAATGGCCTCTTTCTGTGCCATAACAGTTCTGCGATTCTGTACCACAATCCGAATGGGCAATATTTATAAGTTCTTAAGCTCGTACGATATAGGAGCAGAATTAGGCCATTCGGTCCATCGAGTTCACTCCGCCATTCGATCATGGCTGATATGTTCCTCATCCCCATTTTCTTGCCTTCTCCCCATAACCCTTCAACCCATTACCAATTAAAAATCTGTCTAACTCCTCCTTAGATTTACTCACTGCCCCAGCATCCACTTTGGGGTAGCGAATTCCACAGATTGACAACCCTTTGGGAGAAGTAGTTTCTCCTCAACACTGTTTCAAATTTGCTCCCCCTTATCCAAAGACTATGACCTCAGAATGCCCCACAGGAGGAAGCATCTGTTCCATATCTACTTTATCCATACCGTTTATCATCTTGTATACCTCAATTTGATCTCCCTTCATTCTTCTAAAGTCCAGAGGGTATCGGCCTAAACTGTTCAATCTCTCTTCATACGACAAACCCCTCATCTCTGGAATCAATCTAGTGAACCTCCTCTGAACTGCCTCCAATGCCACTATACCTTTCCTCAAATACGGGGACCAAAACTGTGCAGAATATTCCAGGTGCGGCCTCACCAATGCCTTGTATAGTTGCAACAGTATTTGTCTGCTGCACCTGTAACTGCCCAGCCTTGACTTACCACCACAGTCGAGGCGAGCTGACATGGTGAACCGTTGAGGAATAGTGGGGCACCATCGTCTTTCCTCTCTGCTCAGCGCAGCCCTCAAGGTCTTTGAGGTTATTGGTTTTAAATGAGAGTTCCACTTACCTATCAAGACTGCAATGCGCTTTTTTTTGTTTTCTCCAATATTTTGCACTTAAGGACTGCACTCATTACTTCACTGATATACCACTTACATCATTGTGTGTTTGTAAGCTGAATGAAGCTGTCACTTTCAATGCATCTGCTGCAGGCTCTTCCAGACCTGCTCCGAAAAAAAAAAGTGGAATGCTTTTCCGAAGAGATTGACAGCTCGCTGTCTGCCCCTGTGGGACCATGTTAAAATGGAAAAGCACTGTCACCTTTGTTTCATAAGTAAAGCCAAGTGGCAATTTATTATGGCACTTGCCTTCCTGACACTTGCCTTGTCTGTACTTCATCCCATTTGTAACCTGTGCTCTGATTCGCGCTGGTAGTATTAGTGAAGAAGGTTGCTTCAGAAGTGGCTACATCGAGCGAGACTCGCTGACTTCTGAGGACTTGGTACCTGACCAGAAGGCTTAATCTGTCTCATGACAAAATCTGCTGCCAACTCTGTGCCAAGTTGTGTGCAAGTTCACATTTCTGAGCCAAGTACTTTTTGAAAACAAATCATTCTCTGGACGGGCCTGGCATTTATTGCCCATTCCTGGGAGTCACTTTGAGAAGGTAGCCTTCTGTTTATTCTTTCAGGGGATGTGGGCATCGCTGGCAAGGTCAGAATTTGTCGCCCATCTCTCGTTTTCCTTTGAACTGAGTGGCTTGCAAGGCCATTGCAGAGGGCAGTTAGGAGTCAAGCACATTGGATTAGTAGACAGATGTGGGCCAGACCAGGACATTAGTGAACCAGATGGGTTTTTACACCAATCGATAGCAGCTTCACTTTCAATTCCAGATTTAATGAATTGAATATAAGTTCCTCAGTGTGGTGGGATTTGAACCAGTGTCCCCAGAATTTTACCCTGGACCTACAGATTTCTAGTCCCGTGACATTGTTGCAACACCACATCTACCTCTAGTGGGGGTGAGCTATTTCTTGAACCCCCCCAGGAGTGCAGCAGAGTAGCTCACTCAATTAGTTCAGAGGACTCATTCATGTTGGTGTGGATCTAAAAGTACACTCAAGACAATTGAGGGAGGACTCATGTTCCCTTCCCATATAAAAACATTAGTGAACCATTGGGTTTTTATAATAATCAGACAACTTCACCATCACTTTTATTGGTGACAGATTTGATTTGTGGCCCCCCTGGTGGGGTTTGAGTCTCAGGTTCTCTGGATTCAGACCAGTCCTGCTTCAGGAATTCCAACAACTACTCTCTCTGTCGGAATGTCAGTGGAATCAGTGCAGTTGGCTTCGGAACTCGGCGCTAGAAAAACAGGGAGAAGATTATCCAGGGTTTCCACTCCGAATTGTGAGCCAGTGCCCCCTGCTGGAAGTTGTACCTGTGTGGGTGTCAGTGGAAGAGATTCATCACCTTGGTTAGACCTCTTCTTGAGATCCATAACCAATTCGACACTGTAACACTGTAACTGTGTGGTTGGCGCTGCTGCCTCACAGCGCCGGGGATCCGGGTTCGATTCCGGCCTCAGGTGACTGTCTGTTCTCCCAGTGTCTGCATGGGTTTCCTCCGGGTAGTCCGGTTTCCTCCCACAGTCCAAACATGTGCAGGTTAGGTGAACTAGACATGGCAAATGCGTGGGATTACAGGGATATGGTGGAGGCTGGGCCTGCGATCGGCACGGTGGCACAGTGGTTAGCACTGCTGCTTCACAGCGCCAGGGACCCGGGTTCAATTCCAGCCTTGGGTCACTGTCTGTGTGGAGTTTGCACGTTCTCCCCGTGTCTGCGTGGGTTTTCTCCGTGTGCTCCGGTTTCCTCCCACAGTCTAAAGATGTGCAGGTTAGATGCATTCGCCATGCTAAATTGACCCTTAGTGTCAGGGGGACTAGCTACGGTAAAATGCATGGGGTTATGGGGATAGGGCCTGGGTGGGATTGTGGTCAGTACAGACCTGATGGGCCGAATGGCCTACATCCGCTCTATAGGGATTCTATGATTCTATGTACAGGATGTGATGCACTATCAACACCCAGAGATGGAATCTGGAATAAGAGGCTTTTATTAACTATAAAAGGGAACTAACTCTACAGTAAACTGTAACCGAGGGACCGGACCAGAATGAGGCGAAGGGGAGGAGCAGCCACCTTTATACCCCAGTGAACAGGGGAGGAGCCTCAGGCAGCACCGGTAGGGGTGTGTCCAGTCATCAGGACATAACAGTGGTTATCATAACATAACAGTGGTTTACCACAGGATGCTCAGTTGGAGAGCCGGTGCAGCCTGGATGGGCCAAATAGCCTCCTTCTGCACTGTAGGGATTTAATGTTTCTGTGATTCTTTAAACGAATTACAACAACTGAATTAAAAAGTGATTTCTGGGGGTAATGATGCATTCCAACAACCCCCTGGCACCCACTGTACAAGAAAGCCTCAAAACCAACAGTTGGAACAGTATGAGCCCTCCCCAAGGCGCCCTCTCCAAGGCGCCCTCCTCAAGGTGCCCTCCCCAAGGCACCCTCCCAAGGCACCACCCCCAAGGCGACCTCCCAAGGCACCGTCCATAAGGCGCCCCCGCCAAGGCACCATCCCCAAGGCACCATCCCCAAGGTGCCCTCTCCAAGATGCCCTCTCCAAGGCACCGTCCCCAAGGCGCCCTCCCAACGCACCGTCCCCAAGGTGCCCTCTCCAAGGCACCGTCCCCAAGGCACCATCCCCAAGCTGCCCTCCCCAAGGCGCCCTCCCAAGGCACCGTGCCCAAGGTGCCCACTCTAAGGCACCATCCCCAAGGCACCCTCTCCAAGGCACCGTCCCCAAGGCACTGTCCCCAAGGCGCCCTCTCCAAGTTTACCTCTCTAAGGTGCCCTCCCCAAGGTGCCCTCCCCAAGGTGCCCTCCCCGAGGAACCATCCCCAAGGCACTCTCTCCAAGGCACCCTCCCCAAGATATCGGCTCCAAGGCACCCTCTCCAAAGTGCCCTCTCCAAGGAAGAGATGTAGGCAATAATGATGAACGAGCCCTTCTACTTCCCGCTGCCTGGACCTGGTCAGTGGCCACCATGGCTCAGCCCAGGAACAGGCTAACAAGGAGGCTCTTCAATCAGCCCATTCATCCCTTTACACTGAATGGCCAAAGACTTGATTTGATTTGAGTTGATTTATTAACGTCGCATGTCTTGGTGGACAGTGAAAAGTATTGTTCGTACATGCTCTCTGACGTTTGTATCTTTTTCCCGATGGAAGAAGGTGGAAGAGAGAATGTCCGGGGTGCGTGGGGTCCTTAATTATGCTGGCTGCTTTGCCAAGGCAGCGGGAAGTGTAGACAGAGTCAATGGATGGGAGGCTGGTTTGCGTGATGGACTGGGCTTCATTCATGACCCTTTTTAGTTTGTTGCAGTCTTGGGCAGAGCAGGAGCCATACCAAGCTGTGATACAGCCAGAAAGAATGCTTTCTATGGTGCATCTGTAAAGATTAGTGAGAGTCGTAGCTGACATGCTGAAGATTGGGAGTGTGGGGCTGAAATGCCAGAAACTGAGGAGCAGCCCCTTTTGGCAATGGAAACGAGGCTGAAACCTCTCACACACTATAGAGATGTGAAACACAGACTTTTCTACGCTGCAGAAGTTGCAGGTGGCCTGGGAATCTGTAAATTGACAGAAAAATCTAACGCATAAGGCTGCAACACTCTTCATGTCAAATTCCCGATGGATGAAGCGATGATTCCTGCAATGAGAATCCTACACCGGGAGCCTCCGCCATCTCTGGACTGCGGGACGGAACGCCACTGAGTGTCTGGATGGCTGACGAGGGTGAAGAATTGGAGGGTGTGCAAGAGGAGCCCACACAGGGAAATCCCAAACCCCTTCGGGCAGAGCAGAGGATCACAGAGGGGGATTCCCAGAGGCCGTACAGGTTGTCAGTTCCTGGGGCAGAATTCCTGGTCCAGTGCAGATGAGAAATTCTATATTGCATCTAGGCGGGGCTGGAGGCAGGGGTAGTGGGAGGTGGGGGATGGGGTAGGGGGGCTGCACGGTGCAGGGGTGATCAGTTCAGACAGGAGTGCTCCACATGCTTTGGCTGCTTCAACACCATGGGTGCAGAGGTCAGGGCCGAGAACTACACTTTCAAGAATGTCCCACAGCACTTAACAGCCAAGGTGCCTTTAAAATGTATCCACTGTCAGAAATGCAGAACCCAATTTGCACAGAGTAAGATCCCATAGACAACATCCTGATAATGACCACATTGATGCTCCTTTAGTGACACTGGATATGGGCTTCTTTCCGCCCAACTAACGGCAGGCATCTCCAACAGTGCCGCATCCCCTCAGTACCGCACTGAAGTGTCAGCATGGATTCTATGCTCAGGTCTCTGGAGTGGAGCTGAACACAGTAAGAAGTCTCACAACACCAGGTTAAAGTCCAACAGGTTTATTTGGTAGCAAAAGCCACTAGCTTTTGGAGCGCTGCCCCTTCGTCAGGTAAGTGGGAGTTCTGTTCACAAACAGGGCATATAAAGACACAAACTCAATTTACAAAATAATGGTTGGAATGCGAGTCTTTACAGGTAATCAAGTCTTAAAGGTACAGACAATGTGAGTGGAGAGTGGGTTAAGCACAGGTTAAAGAGCTGAAACTCATGAGTTTCTTTCTGAGTGAGAGGCAGAAGCTCTGTTTATTTATTCTAACATCATGAAGTACAGTAGGCCCGAGGATAGGATTGACTTTTTATGGTGAGGGTGGAATTAGGATTATGTGTAAAGATATGCCCTTGATTAATGATGAATGGAGTGAGAGGAGAATTTTGTAAGTGGGCTGGAGGCCGAATTAGGTTTATGACACGATGCCTGCAGTGTTGCTGGATTCATTACGTTACAGATATACTCAGGAGCAACAAATCTCTGATGTGTATTCAAAACATTCATTAGAAAATGTTATGCACCGTTCGGGAGGTGAAAAACCTTAAAAATGTTTGCCGAAGCTATCCTTTGGAATCAGTGAAATAGACGAAGGAAATTTGGTATGTCCACTACGACTCTCACCAACTTTTACAGATGCACCATAGAAAGCATTCTTTCCGCTTGTATCACAGCTTGGTATGGCTGCTGTTCTGTCCAAGACTGCAAGAAATTACAAAGGTTGTGAACACAGCCTAGTCCATCACTCAAACCAACCTCCCACCAATTGACTCTACACTTCCCGCTGCTTCGGAAAAGCAGCCAGCATAATTAAGGACCCCACGCACCCCGAACATTCTCTCTTCCACCTTCTTCCGTCGCAAAAAAGATACAAAAATCTGAAATCACATACCAACCGAGTCAAGAACAGCTTCTTCCCTGCTGCTGTCAGACTTTTGAATGGACGTACATCACATTAAGTTGATCTTTCTCTACACCCTAGCTATGACTGTAACATGGCATGCTTTGTCTGAAAAGTGCGCAAGAAATATACACTTCACTGTATACTAATAAATGTGACATTAATAATTCAAATCAAATCAGTGAATAAGTACAACAAAAAGCATAGTGTTAGCAGACTCGTAATCCAAAGACCTGGACTAATATTCCAGCTAGGATGTGAGGTCAAACCCCAATGAATGAAAATATTGCTGATAGTTGAATTCAGTTCGACAAATTTAGAAAGCTGGCATCAACATGAGGGACCATCCAATTGTCGGTTATGTTATAAACCCAACTGGCTCCGGGTGTCCTCTAGAGGAGGAAACCTGCCATTCTCACCTGACCTGGATTTGTAGAAGATTCCAGTCTCACACTAAAGCTCTCTGATTCAGACACCGACTACCAGCAAAAACAATTGGGAATTCTATCATGCGATGGAAATTGTCACCTGAGGCTTCTCTACTGCAGGGTTGTCAAATACGTCAATCGTTTCACAAATGTAGTTGTAAAATGCCCTGCTCCCCAGTTGGTTTTTAGATCACAATGTCAAGGCACCATTTTGAATCTGTCCTCCATGTCATTAACGTAAATTTGCTGTACCTGACCTATATGAATATTAAGGTCCCCCATGACTGCTCTATGCTGCTGCCTCACAGCGCCAGGGACCCGGGTTCGATTCCCAGCTTGGGTCACGGTCTGTGTGGAATCTGCACGTTCCCCCCGTGTCTGCGTGGGTTTCCTCCGGGTGCTCCGGTTTCCTCCCACAGTCCAAAAGATGTGCTGGTTAAGCGCATTGGCCATGCTAAATTCTCACCTATTCGGGTAACACTGAGGGAGAATTTAGCATGGCCAACGCACCTAACAAGCACGTCTTTTGGACTGTAGGAGGAAACCGGAAGAAACCCATGCAGACACGAGGAGAACATGCAGACTCCGCAGCTGGGAATCGAACCCGGGTCCCTGGTGCTATGAGGCAGCAGTGCCAACCTCTGTGCCACCGTACATCACCACCCTGCTCTGGTCTCTGACATTTCTGTTATTACTTTTGAACTTACTCTTGCTTGAATCCTGCTGCCTAGCTTTCATTAGCTTCAAAGCATTATCTATTGCCTGGTTAGTCGATTCTTAATCTGAACACACCTTGTCAAATTGTAACCTGTCTGGTACATCTACAGCAATATCACCAACTTAACTACTTATTAAAAATGTAATTACATTTCCCATCAGACAGACTTTTGCACTGAGAAAAGAATCCTATTCTTAAAGAATTATAGGGACATGTCAAATGACACAGTGTGAATTTGTAATCTTAATGGCAATCTGGAGGCAGAGGGAGTAAGTTCCAGCATCGGATTTTGTCTGAAATGTTACCAAGATAATTTTCTCTGAGTCAGAAGGTTAAGGGTTCGAGGCCGACTCCAGAAACAAAATTTAGGTTGACACCATGGAAGTGCGTGAGTGCAACACTGTCAGAGGTGCTATCTTTCATTAACACCGTGTGTTAATGCATGGTGGCGCAGTGGCATGGCGGCACGCTGGCACAGTGGTTAGCACTGCCGCCTCACAGCACCAAGGGACCCGGGTTCGATTCCCGGCTCAGGTCACTGTCTGTGCGGAGTTTGCACGTTCTCCCCGTGTCTGCGTGGGTTTCCTCCGGGTGCTCCGGTTTCCTCCCACAGTCCAAAGATGTGCAGGTTAGATTCATTGGCCATGTTAAATTCTCCCTCAGTGTACCCGAACAGGTGCCGGAGAATGACGACCAGGGCATCTTCACCGTAACTTCATTACAGTGTGAATGTAAGCCTACTTGTGATTAATAAATAATCTTTACTTTACTTTACCTTTCGGAGGAAACGTTAATCTATCCGCCAGATGGACTTTTCAAAGAAGCGCAGGGGAGTTCTTCCCCCTGTGTTGGGCAACATTTATCCAACATCTTGCATCAGTGTAACAAGCTATTTAGTCATTATTGCTTGTGACATCTTTCCTTGTCCAAATTAGCTGCCACATTTTTTAAATTCATTCGTGGGACATGGGCGTCGCTGGCTGGCCAGCATTTATTGCCCATCTCTAGTTGCCCTTGGAGGGCAGTTGAGAGTCAACCACATTGCTGCAGCTTTGGAGTCACATGTAGGCCAGACCAGGTAAAGACAGCAGATTTCCTTCCCTAAACTAGTGAACCAGATGGGTTTTTCCAACAAACGACAATGGTTTCATGGGTCATCAGTAGATTCTTAGTTCCAGATAATTTTTATTGAATTCAAATCCCACCATCTGCTGTGGCGGGATTTAAAACTAAGTCCCCTGAACATTCGCTGAGTTTCTGGATTAATAGTCTAGCGATAATACCATGAGGCCATCGCCTCTCTGTTTCTGACGTTACAAAGGTGACTTCACTTTGGAAGCACGTCATTGACTGTGAAGTGAGTTGGCCCTCCATGAACTGCCTGGTATAAATGTCAGGGCGCAATCTTAATGGCCACTTACCCCACGCTCCCGCTGCAACAAAGTCAGCGAATTTGGCGCCCAACCAAATCTCCGTGCACTGCAGCGGGATGGGTAAAACCCCACCGGCATGAAGGGCTGGAACATCCCGGGCTAAGTCTTTCTTTCTTCCATCACTTCACTAATTAGTGTGTACCATGACATCAATTTTCCCTTTAAAAAGTCATTTGTTGTGTGCGGCCAGTTTTTCCAGTATGTGGTACCTGGAATTTCTTTTTGCCTAGCCGTGCATGCGTTATGCTTCATATCGAACAAGGCTGCTGTGCAGTTTTGCAGGAATTTTGCGTGCAGTATTTATTATTCTGACTCTGGGACTTGATATCTTGCACAGGCAATGACCTGAATGACTTGGTGACATACTGTGTGCATCATGCAAGTATATAACACAACACACTGTGGGTAACCTTGCAGGTCGGGAAGAGGGGGATGAGGAGATAGAGTCATACAGAACCACAGGAGAAGAGACCAGTCTCAAGCAGGGATGGCAGGGAGAGAGAGGGACTGAAACAGAGAGAAAGGGCAAAGGGATATTTTAACCCCCTATGAACACGAGATTTTGGGTTGGATTGAAAGTAAAATATTAAAAATCACAAACATTTGATTTGATTCGATGTTGATTTGATTTATTATTGTCACATGTATTAGTATACAGTGAAAAGTATTGTTTCTTGCACACTATACAGACAAAGCGTACCATCTGCAGAAAAAGGAGAGACTGCAGAATGTAATGTTACAATCATAGCTAGGGTGTAGAGAAAGATCAACTTAATATATGGTAGGTCCTTTTAAAAGTCTGATGGCAGCAGAGAATCATAGAATCATAGAAACCCTACAGTGCAGAAGGAGGCCATTCGGCCCATCGAGTCTGCACCGACCACAATCCCACCCAGGCCCTACCCCCACATATTTACCCGCTAATCCCTCTCACTTACGCATCTTAGGACTCTAAGGGGCAATTTTTAACCTGGCCAATCAACCTAAGAAGAAGCTGTTCTTGAGTTGGCTGGTATGTGTCCTCAAACTTTTGTATCTTTTTCCCGAAGGAAGAAGGTGGAAGAGAGAATGTCCGGGGTCCATGGGGTCCTTGATTATGTTGGCTGCTTTTCCGAAGCAGCTGGAAGTGTAGACAGAGTCAATGGATGGGAGGCTGGTTTGCGTGATAGATTGGACTACATTCACGACCTTTTGTAGTTTCTTGCGGTCTTGGGTGGAGCAGGAGCCCAGACCAAGCTGTGAGACAACCAGAAAGAATGCTTTCCATGGATGGAACCCGCCTTGAACTTGATCAGTTCTGCTTTCAACACAAAACATCCGCAAGCCATGATGCTCATTAAAATAATTTTGGCAAAGCTGTAAGCCTCAGATGTTTTGTCTGTTCCAGCTTTTAGATGATGAGACAGATTTTCTGGCCGCACTCACCCCAAGACCGAAAAATCCCGCCCAAGGTCAACCGACCTTTGCATGACCCTGTCCCGCCCGCTACAAATCCTCCTCCCGACTACTCAGTAATCTCGGAAGCAAAGAGCCTAAAAGAGGATGAAAAGGAACAGGGAAGATGATTGGACATGGAGAGCAAGAGAGAGAGAGTGAAGGATGAGTTTGGACAAACTGGATGTTGGGAGAGAGGCTAACAGAGAAATTGTCGCAATACAAGTAATGGGAGGATTGGCAAATGCGGGAGTGTGAGAAATAAAACTGACAAGAATGACAATTAAAAAGATGTTAGCGAGAAAGCAGATCAGAATGTGTAATGTCCCCAGGGTGACAATTCACGAATGCTAATCTTTCTGAAAGTTGTGCTATAATAATAACCTGGAGAACTAGTTTACTTCTTGCAATTTGCCATTGTTTTATGGAGTGAATTCTCTAAGTGCTAGTTTAGTGGGAATAACGATATAAACAAATGTAATCATTCATGTTGATATGGTGGATGGTGCGTTGAGGCTGATAATTGGGATTCTGGTGTTGGAAGCAATGCTGCCCTCCATTGGCTGCAATGAGTATTTCATTTCCAAGGTGCTCACATTGTGACAGGCTGCAGTGACTTTTCCTCCCCAGCTTTCTCCCCTTTTTCCCTCTCCTCTGCTGACTTTCTGCAGTCTCAGATTTTCAGCTGATACCAGCTGCACTCCTTTTTTCCTCAAATTTTTATTCCACCCAATAAACCACAGTAACTTCATTGCAGTGTTAATGTAAGCCTAATGGTGACACTAATAAATAAACTTAAAAACTTAATTAAGAGCTCTGGGACATCCTGAGGTTTTTTTTATTCATTTACGGGATGTGGGTGTCGCTGGCTAGGCCAGTATTAATTGCCCATCCCTAGTTGCCTTTGAGAAGGTGGTGGTGAGTTGCCTTCTTGAACTGCTGCAATCCCTGTGGTGTAGGTTCTTTACAGCTAATTATTTACAGTTAATGCGACTCTTTACAGCTAATCAAGTCTTAAAGGTACAGAGGTCTGTACCTTTAAGACTTGATTCGCTGTAAAGAATCGCCTTCCAATCATTATTCTGTAAATTGAGTTTGTGTCTCTGTATGCCCTGTTTGTGAGCAGATCTCCCACTCCACCTGATGAAGGAGCAGCGCTCCGAAAGCTAGTGGCGTTTGCTACCAAATAAACTTGTTGGACTTTAACCTGGTGTTGTTAGACGTCTTACTGTGTAGGTATACCCACAGTGCTGTGAGGGAGGGAGTTCCGGGATTTTGACCCAGCATCAGTGAAGGAACGGCGATATATTTCCAAATCAGGATGGTGAGTGACATTGGGGAGAACCTCCAGGTGGTGATGTCCCCAGATATCTGCTGTCCTTGTCCTTCTAGATGGTAGCAGTCATGGGTTTGGAAGATGCTCTCTGAGGAGCACAGCAGGTTGTGAATATTGAAGGCCTTTCTTGTTCCTCTGCTGAATTCTTTAACAATCTTAGTGATCTCTCAGCCTCTTCTTTTCTAAGAAAAAAAGCAGTGGCCCCTTCAGTCTTTCCCGATGCATTTCTTATAAATTATTTTTGTGTGTCCTTTGTATGTACACCTTCTCTACAATAGAGTACAGAGACATGATCTGAGCACACTGTTCTGAGTGTGGTCCAATCAAACTTTTACATCATTTTATTTTTATTCATTCGTGGGACATGGGCGTCACTGGCTGGCCAGCATTTATTGCCCATCCCTAGTTGCCCTTGAGAAGGTGGCAGTAAGCTGCCTTCTTGAATCGAAAGATGTGTGGGTTAGGCTAAATTGACCCGAGTGTCAGGGGGATTAGCAGGGTAAATATGTGGGGTTACGGGAATAGGGCCTGGGTGGGATTGTGGTTGGTGCAGACTGGATAGGCCGAATAGCCTCCTTCTGCACTGTAAGGATTCTATGATTCTAACTGATTGGCTTGCTAGGCCATGTCAGAGGGCAGTTGAGTGTCAACCACAATGCGATGGCTCTGGAACCACATATAGGCCAGACCAGGTAAGGGCGGCAGATTTCCTTCCCTAAAGGATATTAGTGAACCAGATGAATTTTTTCAACAATGGACAATGGTTTCATGATCATCAGTAGATTCTTAATTACAGATGTTTTTATTGAACTCAAATTCCACCATCTGCCATGGGATTTGCAACCCAGGTCCCCAGAACATTAACTTAGTTTCTGGATTAATAGTCTAGCAATAATACCACTAGGCCATCGCCTAGTGGAGAACATGCCCCTGTCTACATCAACAGGGATGAAGTAGAAAGGGTTGAGAGCTTCAGGTTTTTAGGTGTCCAGATCGCCAACAACCTGTCCTGGTCCCCCCATGCCGACACTATAGTTAAGAAAGTCCACCAATGCCTCTACTTTCTCAGAAGACTAAGGAAATTTGGCATGTCAGCTACGACTCTCACCAACTTTTACAGATGCACCATAGAAAGCATTCTTTCTGGTTGCATCACAGCTTGGTATGGCTCCTGCTCTGCCCAAGACCGCAAGGAACATAGCCCAATTCATCACGCAAACCAGCCTCCCATCCAATGACTCTGCCTACACTTCTCGCTGCCTCGGCAAAACAGCCAGCATAATCAAGGACCCCACGCACCCCAGACATTCTCTGTTCCACCTTTTTCCGTCGCAAAAAAGATACAAAAGTCTGAAATCACGTACCAACCGACTCAAGAACAGCTTCTTCCCTGCTGCTGTCAGACTTTTGAATGGACGTACCTCACATTAAGTTGATCTTTCTCTACACCTTAGCTATGACTGTAACACTACATTCTGCACTCTTGTTTCTTTCTCTATGAACGATATGCTTTGTCTGTATAGCACGCAAGAAACAATGCTCTTCATTGCATGTTAATACATGTGACAATAATAAATCAAATCAAATCAAATCCCCACTAAATGTGTGAATTGAGAACTAAATAAGCACCTGCTTTGCATTATTGGGTAAATTGTGAACACATAAAGATAAACACACAGAAAGCTACTTCAAATTAAACAGTGCCAGCAAGACAAGAGGGCAGTTCAAATTGACAAAAGACATGTTGAGGACAGACGCAGGGAGGATCACTGACGATGGGAGATGTGATTATGAGATCCAAAGGAGACTGAAGATAGCCAAGAACAGCTTTGTCAGAATGAAAGACAAGTTAATGTCAAAGAAACTAAACTTGAATCGTTGGGAATGAATGCTGAGGTGTTACATCTTTATCATCGATGTTGTTTGCCTCGGAGATATGGACAAGAAAGAGAGAGGATATTGATGAGCTGCATGCATTTGATCTGTGGGAGGATGTACCTGTTTATCCTACACAGACGAACGACTAATGAAAGAAGTGCTGATAATGGCTGGAGGGATAACACCACAGAGAAAAAGATATAAGAGTAGATGGAGAGACAGTTTCTGGAGGGGAAGATTGACAGGAAATATAGGGGAGGGAGGGAAACGGAGGAGAAAATATAATGTACAAGATGCATTCGATTATGTGGAATGTGTAAGGGCAGCACAGAACGGAGGTGGAAGAAGATGACACCAGTGGACGAAGGGAGGTTTTCCGCTTGTGAAGAATGATTCATTCATGTAGTGAGCTTTGATGGGCTGCATAACTTTCTGCATTCCTAGGTACCCTGTTGGTTAGTAATTTGAAGAAAAGGATAAAATCATGAGGGGCACAGATAGGATGAACGCAGTCTTTTTCCCAGGGTAGGAGAATTGAAAATTAGAGGGCATAGGTTTAAGGTGAGAGGGGAAAGATTTAAGAGGGACCTGAGGGGCAACTTCTTCACACAGAGATTGGTGCAAATATGGAATGAGCTGCCAGTGAAAGTGGTTGAGCAGGTATAACAGCAACATTTAAAAAGCATTTGGGTAGGTACATGGATGGGAAAGGATGAGAAGGAAATAGGCCAAATGCGGGCAATTGGGATGAGCTGCGAAGGCACCATGGTCGGCATGGACTAGTTGGGCTGAAGGGCCTGTTTCCGTGCTCTGTGACTCAATGGGCGAGATTTTCCAGCCTCACTCGCCCCAAAACTGGAAAATCCCGCCAGACATCAACGGACCTTTCCATGATCCGCCTCTCTTCCGCTCCGATTCCCCTGCCGGGCGGAATGGGAAAATTTGCCCCAATGATTCCGTGGCACAGAGGTATGAGACTAGGCTGAATGTCTCCCTGCAGAACAGAAGGCTGAGGGTGGCTTGATAGAGTTCTTTGTCGCTTGGAAAGGATTTGATAAAATCGAGACATCAAAAATATTTCCCTCGTTGTCCGTGAGCCCAAAACGAGAGATCATAAATATAAGATAGTCACTATTAAATCGAGTAAGCAATACTGGAGAAACCTTTTCACCCAGAGAGTAATTATAACTCTACCACAAGACGTAGTTCAGATAAATAGCACAGATGCATTTAGGGGGAAACTAAGTACCGGCACATGAGAGAAGCGATGTGAAAGGTTTATCGATAGGATTAGATGACGGGGAATTGGAGCAGGTTCACGTAGAGCATAAACAGAAATATAGATGACTGAACCAAATTACCTGTGCCTGTGCTGCAAAATGCTATGTATTAAATCACAATCAATCATTAACACTTACTGCGCTGTTCACATTATTGCTTTAGTATCTCACTGCCGATCCTCAAAATATAAATATTAAAACATTCTGTATCTCTTGAATATGGAATTAAATTTGACACATTTATCTTGGGATTCTCGTTGGCAATAATTGGCCAAAGCAACATGGCCTTAGGCAAGAAAATCGTTCTTAAAGGGGAGAGAGCACGGCAGAAAAAAAGTAAAGATTATGAAGGATACATGCTGATTGCAGGAGGCTTCCATGGGTGTTGCCTATTATTGACTTGTGAGAAACTTCTCTAGGTATTCTAATCCTGCAGCGAGCTCAGCTCATAATGTATAGTCTTTTTATCAACAGGCCCATTTGAGAGGTTTACCTCTGGTAGCACCATCCAAACTCAAGACCATGATCACCTAGAAGGACAGGGCCGCAGATACTTGGGAATACCACCACCTGCAAGTTTGCTTTCCAAACCACTCGCTATCTTGACTTGGAAATCCATCGGCGTTCCTTCACTGGAGCTCCTTCCCTGTAGGCGGGAATTCCAGCACTGTGGGTGCACCTACATTGCATGTGCTGCAGAGGTTCATGATGGCAGCACACCCCCACATGCTAAAGAGCAATTAGTGACGTGCAATAACTGCTGGCCTAGCTAGCCAAGCACACATCCCTTGAATGAATAAAAAAAGAATCAAACAGTCTAAAACTGGGGGTCTGTGGAGTGATTTTGGTTTGTAAATGATGGAGAGGCTTTGGGAAGTCAGGAGGTGAGTTACTCTTCACAAAGTTTCCAGCCTCTGGAAATCGCCCCGTAGGGTGGCTCGGTGGCACACAGTGGTTAGCACTGCTGCCTCACAGCGCCAGGGACCTGGGTTCAATTCCGGTCTCGGGTGACTGTGTGGAGTTTGCATGTTCTCCCTGTGTCTGCATGGGTTTCCTCTGAGTGCTCCGGTTTCCTCTCACAGTCCAAGGATCTCTGGGTTAGGTTGCTTGGCCGTGCTAGATTGCCCCTTAGTGTCCCAAGATGTGCAGATTAGGGGGGGTTAGCATGGTAAATACGTAGGGTTACAGGGATAGGGGCTGGGTGGGATTGTTGTCAGTGCAGGCTCGATGGGCTGAATGGCCTCCTTCTGCACTGTAGTGATTCTATGATCAATGATTCCCTGCCCTGTTCTGGTAGCCACAGTATTTATATGGCTGGTCCAGTTCAGTTTCTAGTCAATGGTAACACCCAGGATAGTGTTAGTGGGGGATTCAGCAATTGTAATGTCATTGAATGTCAAAGGGAGATGGTTCGATTCTCTCTTGTTGGTGCTGATCCCATTCCCTGGCACTTGTGTGGCATGAACATTGTTTGCCACTTATCAAGCGAAGCTTAAATGTTGTCCAAGCTTTGTTGCATGTGAGTATGGACTGCTTCACTATCTTAGAAGTTGCGAATAACATTGTTCAGCAGCGAGCATCCTTACTCCTGAAGCTCACTGATGAAGATGAATATGGTTGGGTCTCGGACACTACACTAAGGATCACCTGGAGTGATGTTCTAGCCATTGCCACTGGAGGTTTGAAGAGAATATAAAGAGGCTAAAAAATATATATATATAAATAGGTGAAATGAGTGGACAAAGACATGGCAAATGGAGTATCAGATAGGAAAATGTGAAACGATGCATTTTGGCAGAAGGAATAAGAAATGAAGCATATTATCTAAATGTTGGGAGATTGCAGAATTCTGAGCTGCAGAGGGATCTGGTGCATGAATCTCAAAAAGCTGGTATTCAGGGACAGAAAAGTAATTACGAAAGCTAATTAGCTAAAGCTAGAAATGTTATCATTTATTGCAAGGGCAATTGAATACAGAAGTAGGGAGATTATGCTTCTGTTGTACAGGGCGTGATTGAGAATACAGCCGGGATTCTCCCAAAACAAAACTAAGTGCCCAACGAGTGGGAAAATTGGAGTATTTCCTGCTCATTTTTTTGGGCGTACTGACCTTATCTGCGACACTCTGTGCAATGCAGAGTGCTTGGGCGTGATTCACTCTGGTAAGTGGGGGGGGGGGAGATCTATTCCCGCCCGAGAGACTGGCAGCATAGTGCTGAGCAGGCCACTGTGCATGCACCGGTCTGTCAGTGTGAAGATCAGCACATACGCACTGGCTCCCCGCACCGCGCCCCCCCCCCCCCCCCCCCCCCCCGCCATCGCCAGCCTCCGATCGCTGGCCTTCCTGACCTCCCCACACCCGATTGCTGGACAACTGGACAACTGGACCTCCCCGGTCTCCCCCCTCCCCACACCACCAGCTTAGATCTCCCCACCCCCAGGGGAGCAATGCAGCGGGCTGGGAGAATCCTCGCCCACATTTAGAGTACCACGTACAGCATTAGTCACTTTATTTAAGGAAAGATGTAAATGAATTGGAAGTAGTTCAGAGAAGGTTTACCAGACTAATTCCAGGAGTGGGCGAATTCTCTTATGTGGTAAGGTTGGACAGGCCAGGCTTGTATCTGCTGGAGTTTAGAAGAAAGAGGTGACTTGATTTAAACATATAAGATCCTGAGAGGGTATTGACAGGGTGGATCTGGAGAGGAGTTTTCCTCTTGTGGGAGAACGTAGAACTAGGGATCACTGTTTAAAAATAAGAGGCCACTGAGAGGAGGAGAATTTATTTCATTCAGAGGACCCCAGATCTTTTGGAAATATCTTCCTGACAAGGTTGTGGAAGCAGAGTCTTTGAATGTTTTCAAGGCAGAGGAGGATAATATTGTGGTTTTAAAAGATAGATTGCAGGCCTCGAAGGTTTAAACAAACACAAAGCTTTATTAACAGGCTGTTAAGATAGACTGCCCAATTGTCCATGCAAATGGCCGATGATGTCATCAATACATCATGTGATCAGTCTCTTAAAGTGAACAAAAAACAAAGAACAAAGAAAATTACAGCACAAGAACAGGCCCTTCAGCCCTCCAAGCCTGCACCGACTTAACTAAAACCCCCTACCCTTCCGGGGACCTTATCCCTCTATTCCCATCCTATTCATGTATTTGTCAAGACGCCCCTTAAAAGTCACTACCATATCCGCTTCCACTACCTCCCCCTGCAACGAGTTCCAGGCACCGACTACTCTCTGTGTAAAACATCTGCCTCGTACATCTCCTTTAAACCTTGCCCCTCGCACCTTAAACCTGTGCCTCTTAGTAATTGATTCTTCCACCCTGGGAAAAAGCTTCTGACTATCCACTCTGTCCATGCCTCTCATAATCTTGTAGACTTATTTCAGGTCGCCCCTCAACCTCCGTCGTTCTAGTGAGAACAAACCAAGTTTCTCCAACCTCTCCTCATAGCTAATGCCCTCCATACCAGGCAACATCCTGGAAAATCTTTTCTGTACCCGCTCCAAAGCCTCCACATCCTTCTGGTAGTGTAGCGACCAGAATTGAACACTATATTCCAAGTGCGGCCTAACTAAGGTTCTATAAAGCTGCAACATGACTTGCCAATTTTTATACTCAGTGCCCCGGCTGATGAAGGCAAGCATGTCGTATGCCTTCTTGACTACCTTCTCCACCGGCATTGCCACTTTCTGCACCTTCTGTGGGAGTGGGTGCGAGAAGCCCTAAACCTATCCCACATCACAAAGATTGTTTCTATTTCAAACTTGAGTGAAGAAACCCACGGCTGTTTGCCTCGCAGCTCCAAGCAAGTTTAAATTATGCCAATCAGCAATTAAGACCACAACTGGGTGCTAAATTTGGACTGTCATATAAACATGTATTGACACATGATGGCACAGTGGTTAGCACTGCTGCCTCACAGTGCCAGGGATGTGGGTTCGATTCCCGGCTTGGGTCACTGTCTGTGTGGAGTTTGCGCGTTCACCCCCATGTCTGCGTGGGTTTCCCCGCACAGTCCACAGATGTGCAGGTTAGGTGGATTGGCCATGCTAAATTGCCACTTAGTGTCTCCAGATGTGTAGGTTAGATGTATTAGCTATGGTATATGTGGGTTTATGAGGATAGGACGCTGTAAAGGGCCTGGATAAAATACTCAGTCAGACAGCTGGTGCAGACTCGATAGGCTAAATGGCCTCTTTCTGCACTGTAAGGATTCTATGACTGCTTCACACTATGCTGGTCCCCTTTACATCTTTTGATGAAAATAGCCCTGATCATCTGAGGATAAGGGCTGGGCTATTTAGAACAGAAATGAAGGAGAAATTTCTTCATGCAGAGCGTTGTGAATCCTTGAAATCTTTATCCCAAAGGCCTGTGTAAGTTCAATCTTTAAGTATATTCAAGACTGTGTAATAAATAGATATTTGAGCATTAAGGGATTTGAAGTTTGGACAGGAATGTGTATTTCAGGTAGCAGGTCATAACAGCGGAGACAGGAGGAGCTTTCTCTCTTTTATGTTCACATGGGATATGGGTGCATCTGGCTGGGCCATCATTTATTGCCCATCCCTAATTGGCCTTGAACTGAGTGACCTGCTAGGCCATTTCAGAGAGCATTTCAGAGTCAACCACATTGCTGTGGACTAGATTGGGTAATGGCAGTAGATTTCCTTCCTTAAACGGCATTGGTGAATCAGATAGGTTTTTATAACACCCGATGATAGTTTCACGATGCCAGTTGCTGAGACAAGGTTTCAATTCCAGATTTTATTAATTAAATTTAAATTTCCCCAGCTGCCATGGTGAGATTTGAACCAATGCACCCAGATTATTCGCCTGGGGATTACCAGAAATTACCACTCCGCCTCCATCTCCCCTGGATGGGGTAGGGACCTCATGGATTTTTTATTCCTTAGTGTCACAACTAAACTTACATTAACACTGCAATGAAGTTACCGTGAAAATCCTCTCGCCACCACACTCCAGCTGCTGTTCGGGTACACTGAGTACACTTGAGCTGGAGTGTGGCGACTAGGGGATTTTCACAGGCGCGGCACAGTGGCACAGTGGTTAGCACTGCTGCCTCACAGTGCCAGAGACTCGGGTTCAATTCCAGTACTGGATCTGCATGTTCTCCCCGTGTCTGCATGGGTTTCCTCTGGCTTTCTCCCGCAGGTAGGTGCATTGGCCATGCTAAATTCTCCCTCAGTGTACGCGAGCAGGCACCAGAATGTGGCTCCTTGGGGATTTTCACAGTTAATTCATTGCAGTGTTAACGTAAGTCTACTTGCGACTCTAATAAATAAACTTATAAAAACTTCAAACTGAGAGAGAACTTAGCATGGTTATTGCACCTGACCAGCATGTCTTTGGACTGTGGGAGGAAACTAGACCACCTCGAAGAAATTCACACGGACATGAGGAGAAAGTGCAGACTCCGCACAGACAGTGGCCCAAGCTGGGAATTGAACCCAGGTCCCCAGCACTGTGAGGTAGCAGTGTTAACCACTGTGCCGCCGTGCCTTCCATAGGCCATGTGGCCAACTCGTGCTCCTGTGTTCTTATTCTGAAATGTTATTGACTTTCAGTGGAATAGACAGGTGAAGGACAACATAGTGAAACCCCCTCGTGCAAATCTCGGGAGACACCACCCTGTGTTATTTAATTATCTGGATGATTATTTCCTCTCTTGTATTCGCTCTTCAGTATTCCTGGATGAAAAGCCTATGAATAAAAATAATGTCTCCCTTTTCTCCCCGTTTTTAAAATGCAACTAAGACAAGAAGGGTACATACCGATGCCTTGAAATTCCCTCAGGCCCTCTTTGAATGAATGCTCCTGTCCTCTTACCCAAGCTCATTCAGTCACTTGGTGAGACAGAGTGTTCGCGAGACACCCTTCTGAATATTTTTTGGTGGAATGAGATTTTTACTCGGCACTATGTAGCCAGTTGCAAGTTTTCAATGTCATCCAAAGCCCCTTCCCTTCCTACTTATTCGACCCTCATAACGTCCACTCTTTACAGTGAGAAATTGCAAGAGGACGCTGAATATTATTAAAACAAAAAGGTGACCTATTTCCATATCTTTCTCATTCTTCCAAAGTCGAACAGGAAGAATTGAATTTAGTTTCCTATGAAAAGCAACCATTGCCAAAGTGTTTTGTGGGTGTCCTGAAACTGATAACACGGGGTTAAAGTCCAACAGGCTTACTTGGAATTCCGAGCTTTCAGAGCTCTAACCCCGTGTTGTGAGACCTCTTACTGTGACCACCCCAGTCCAACGCCGGCATCTCCACATCATGAAACTGATGGGTTAGATGCAGAAAAATCTATGTGAACTAGCTGGGAAGTCAAGGGGAAGGAAGGGCTTGTGTGGTGTATCATAGTCTAAAAATTGGAGTCAGACCATTCAGGGCGGCACGGTAGCAGTGGGCGGCACGGTAGCACAGTGGTTAGCACTGCTGCTTCACAGCTCCAGGGACCTGGGTTCGATTCCCGGCTTGGGTCACTGTCTGTGTGGAGTTTGCACATTCTCCTCGTGTCTGCGTGGGTTTGCTCCGGTTTCCTCCCACAGTCCAAAGATGTGCGGGTTAGGTTGATTGGCCATGCTAAAATTGCCCCTTAGTGTCCTGGGATGTGTATATTGGAGGGATTAGCGGGTAAAATATGTAGGGATATGGGGGTAGGGCCTGGGTGGGATTGTGGTCGGTGCAGACTCGATGGGCCGAATGGCCTCTTTCTGTACTGTAGGGTTTCTATGATTTCTATGAAACATTTCTACACACAAAGGGTGGTAGATGTCTGGAATTCTCTTCTGCTAATGGCACTTGATGTTATGTCAACTGTTAATTTTGAACCTGAGATTGCTAGATTTTTGTTAATTTAGGAATAGGTAAATAATTACCCATCTGGGTAATTACCTACCGAGGTAGGAATAACAATAGGTCTTAAGGAATATGGGTGAAAGACACATATATGGACTTGATTCACAGATCAATCTTGAATCTCATTGAATGGTGGAGCAGGCGCAAGGCGCAAGGGTTCTGAAGACTGTGGAGGAACAGAGAGATCTTGGGGTCCATATCCACAGATCTCTAAAGGTTGCCAGTCAAGTGGATAGAGCTGTGAAGAAGGCCTATAGTGTGTTAGCTTTTATTAACAGGGGGTTGGAGTTTAAGAGCCGTGGGGTTATGCTGCAACTGTACAGGACCTTGGTGAGACCACATTTGGAATATTGTGTGCAGTTCTGGTTACCTCACTATAAGAAGCATGTGGAAGCGCTGGAAAGAGTGCAGAGGAGATTTACCAGGATGCTGCCTGGTTTGGAGGGTAGGTCATATGAGGAAAGGTTGAGGGAGCTAGGGCTGTTCTCTCTGGAGCGGAGGAGGCTGAGGGGAGACTTAATAGAGGTGTATAAAATGATGAAGGGGATAGATAGAGTGAACGTTCAAAGACTATTTCCTCGGGTGGATGGAGCTATTACAAGGGGGCATAACTATAGGGTTCGTGGTGGGAGATACAGGACGGATATCAGAGGTAGGTTCTTTACGCAGAGAGTGGTTGGGGTGTGGAATGGACTGCCTGCAGTGATAGTGGAGTCAGACACTTTAGAAACATTTAAGCGGTTATTGGATAGGCACATGGAGCACACCAGGATGATAGGGAGTGGGATAGCTTGATCTTGGTTTCAGATAAAGCTCGGCACAACATCGTGGGCCGAAGGGCCTGTTCTGTGCTGTACTGTTCTATGTTCTATGTTATGTTCCTCTGGGTGGGATTTTTCTCCCTGTCCATGGTGTGTTTCACAGGGGCAAGAGTTGATGTGCCACTCGCTGGTGGTGGGATCTTGCGGCCCCGCCATTGTCGGTGGGGTTTTCCATTGAATACCCCTCATTGCTGGGAAACCCACCGCGGGGCTATGCCGGCAGCGGGACAGTAAGATCCTGCCAACATGAAAGGCAACAAGGTTTGGCGTATGCGTTTTGCACAGTGCTAAATTACAGCCTAAAATGCCGGAATTGGTGAATGTCCTTTGGCAAAATCACTTTGCCTTCTGTGTGTTTTGCTGCCTTTAAAACATCTGCTCACTTCAGCCAGTCTGACCTCAATGTCGCAGTCCCCTCTGGAAGTGTTCTGATTTTAGTGACATCGCGCACTTTAATCGCCCACATAAAGGCCTCAATTGGGCCTTGGGCAGGTGGCCAACCCAACATCTCCCCTGCCATTCGAGAAATCGTGGCGAGGGTTGGGGCGGGGGAGTGGGGGGGTAGGGCAGACAGGCCAGCGGTGGGCAAGCTGCCAGTGGCTTGATGCCCTATTTTATCTGT